>NC_061492.1:6992357-7592357 GCF_022539355.2 Hippoglossus stenolepis
GGTACCAGGACATATAATTAAATGTGAGTAACACTGGGGTTGGTTTTACAGGTCAGCGTGACAGTGATCCTGGAGTAAATGTCATTTCTGGAGGCTGAGTCACAGTCAGCCTGGTCACATCCTGCACACAAACACAAATCATACATTAATCAGCTGAGGTGAAGAGAGAGAACAGGGGCAGCGCATCACATCTGAAATGTTGCTGAGTGACTGAACCTGTGAAGCTGCAGCAGGCCAGCGTCCCAGATGAGGAGGGTGATGCAGAGTCATGGTGGTTGTGGTCGACCGACGGGTCTGAGTCCCAGAGCTGGAGTCACAGGATTATAAAGCTTCTCAGTTCAGTGGAGATCAGCTGACTACGCAAAGCCTCCTCTCTATGGAAATGATTCCTCTGCTCTGGAGCGGACTGAAGGTGACGTGAGACAAACTCAGGAGCGTTGCTGCTTGGATCACTCAAATATGAAGAAGCACAATTGAGGGTCGCCAGCATCTGGATTCAAATAGTGTCACTTTCATTGACAATATGTGTATTTCATTCCTTGAATTACAGAGTGAGTAGACGTGACAATAGAATTAAAAACAGTTTGTTTTAATTCTTTTGAAGCATCCTGTTTATTTTACATCTTTCTTAAAATGATGTCAAACTATTTTTCGGAAATATTAATTCATGGTTAAAGTTAAATAAACTTTTGTCTCTAAATGTTCAGAAGTAACAAAATGTTAACAAACATATTTTTTTATTATTAAGTCTTGATGAAATTTCCAGCCACATTAGCTCAATATAAATATTCAGGTGTAAATTGTGTAGTTTAACCAGAACAAGTGACTCTCTTCAGTGGACAGACTGTTGTTCACGGTGCAGGAGTTTTTGTACGAGCACCTAATGAGTCTGTATCTGTGGTGGACTTTCAGAGGAACCAAACTCGACATTGACTGTAAGTACCAGAGATTTTTACTTTGTGCATTTTTAACTTTATCAAATAATGAACAAGAATTTGATCAAGTTCAGAGATTGATCATTGGATAATTTTGTTGAATTTTTATCAATCTAAGGTAATCTCATATCCTGAGAGAAAGAAATGCAGATAAATATTTATTGATCGTAATCAGTTTATGTAGATTAAAACATATATTGAAAAATACTAAAACAAATGTTTCATCTATTTTCATGTACAATTATGATTTTTATTCACATGTTTAAAACATTTTAAAATAGTATTTGCTCAAGCTTCAAACTAAATCATAAACTGTTTAAAAATGTTTAGTTTGAATTGATCAAACATATTTTGGCACAAATCAGATGTTGAACACAAACAGGATTTTATCAGTAGATGCAGCTCAGCTTGTGTTCACGCTCATGTGGTGAAAAGGAAGTGAAAGAAACAGACGACAAAGGTTTGAACTGTTTTCACACCAGTGTTTCAGCTCTGTGAGTTTAAACAGAAGAAAATCATCTCAGGGACGAAGTTATTCACTGTCACATCAGCAGAAACAGACGAAGACGCCCTCATTAATCATCAATAATCATTATCAGTGAACCTTCTCTCAGCCACATTGACACTTGAACCCTGCGGCTGATGGTCTGACACTGAGTGAATGATGTTCAACAGTAGAAGTTCTTCTGTTTCATTTTATAACATACAAGAAATCACCTGTACCGTCATTTCCTTCATCCTCATCCCTTTGTCTTTCTCCCCTCTCTCTCCTCCAGTGGGTGGGAAGTGGCTCACCTGACCGGCCCTCCCCTCCAGTGAAGAGCTGCAGCAGGCAGTGCGGTGGTGTGTCTTGGCCAGCGGGGCTTCCTCAGCCTGGAGCCTGGGCTGGAAGGTGGGGGCAGCAGCAGCTCCTCAGGGGTGCCCCACAGCCCGGGGTCCTGGGGAGGGGCGGCCACCACAGCTGGAGCAGCACCATGGAGCCTCCCTGCAGATCAGTGGAGGAAGGCGGGCTCAGTGAGCTGTGAGGCCAGTCTGACCGACAGAGCCCTGTCGCCAAACCTGGACTCCTGACCGCCTCGGAGTAGAGAGACACAGCACTTCCTGTCTGACATGATGTTGATCTTGATGAGCTGCACATCTCTCTCTGCAGCTTTCTGCTGGGTTTTAGTACCATGTTTCTTTTCAGTATTGATCATCTGCATATTCTGCTTTATCTTCATTCGATTTTTAAATTAAACTTACTTTAATTAGTTTAATTCTAATTTTGAAAAAACCTACTCATTCATCAAAATATCATAATCATCATTGAATAAAACTGTGTGTCACAATAAATCATTGTCTTTGTTTTGCTTTCAACATTTTACACTTTGCAAACCTCCAGTCTTGATCACTGCAGTGTCAGACAGTGCAGGAGATGGTTTCTGCTGTGTCACTTCTCTGCACGTCAGTAGAGGATAATACTATATGAAGCATTAAAGCATTTATTTTTAAAATCTATAACAATAACCTGAGCTTTTTGTTTGGACTGATGTATGGAGTTATCTGGTCAGTAGCTTCAGAACGCAGAAACTGAATGAGGGAGAATACAAAACGAGAAGTGTGTGTGGGGTTTGTTTCAGTTCTGTTTCGATTCCTTTGCTTGAAGACTTGTGTTGTGTCTACTGGACCAGTTATTCTTCTGTGCAGCTGCAGACCAGTTTCACTTCAGTCAGACTGAGGGAGGTTTTTGTACGGCTCTAAATCAATGTGAACACATAACTGCTATGTAAAACCGAGACAGTAATAATTCCAACATCTTCAGCCTGAAATACCTCTGATGGTTAAGGTGTAAAGAACCAGATCTACTGCCACTGAATCGAGAGGAGTTCCTAAGAGTTGATGCTGAGTAAATAAGAAGCTTGGGAGCCTGTCCAGGTTTCTGGAAGGTACCAACTGGAGGTCAGCACCAATATCTGAACTCCTGTGGCCCGATGTTCATGTCCCTCCACACCAACAGACTTGACTGAGTCAGTCTGAGTCAGAAATTTGTTGGCAGCAGACTCTGAAATAAGAAAATGAATGAAAGAGCATCAGAGGAAATAGTTTCAACAGCTCTGTGGAGGAAAATAAAGAAACACATTTCCACGCGTTCAAAATTCTCACCCTGACTCAGAAAATTAGCATGACACTCAGAGTTACTGTCAACATCATCCTGATGCAGTTTCCTGTGTGAGTGCGAAAACGGTTCAGACTCTGTGACTCTTAACTCTGAGGAGCAGCGATGCATAAAATTCATGAAAAATACATTGAGCACCTGTCTTTATGAAACTGAGAGGAAGAGGTGACGCTGAGTGAGAACATGTGGACATCACATGAAGGAATCACTTCTGTGTCTGACTTTGAAAAGTTCTGTCTGCACACATGGGAGAAGTTTGTCTTCAAGGCTTTTTACCAGAAACCTTTGAATGTGATTGTTGTTAATGGACTATTTTATCCCAAACCAAGAAATGTATCAACCACTTGATTTTGTTTCCTCAACTAAATCCAACTGTGACTGAACACTGAAGCCAGGAAGCTGTCTGGGGAGTAACCTCTCTCAGAAATATCCCTTCATGTCTATAAGTGATGCACACTGCCCTCTGCTGGCAGTTCACACAATAACTCCATCATGGTGAGGCTGATTTTGTTTTACATTACATTTCATTTAGCTGATGCTTTTATCCAAAGCAATTTACAATAAGTGCATTCAACCATGAGGTACAAACCCAGAACAACAAGAATCAAGAAAGTAGAATTTCTTCAAGAAAGCCAAACTACAAAGTGCTATAATTATGCCATTTAAGTGCTACTAATGTGTTAGTTTAAACTTTTATTGAAGGTATAGTCGGAAGAGGTGTGTTGTTAGTTTGCTGTGGAAGATGTAGACTTTCATCCTGATGTCAATGGGGAGATCATTCCACTCATTTAGGAGCCAGGACAGCAAACAGTCGATTTTGTTGAGGTTTAGTCGCAGTGAGGAGCAACAAGCCGATTGGGAGATGCAGAGTGAGTGAACGGGCTGGGGTGTAATGTTGACCATGTCCTGGATGTAGACTGGGACCCGACTGCTCGCAGCACGGTACTCAAGTACTAATGTTTTGAAACGGACGCGGCAGTCACTGGTAACCACAGTGAAGGGAGCGGAGAGGCAGTGCATGAATTTATGTTAAAGACTAGTCGAGCTGCTGCATTCTGGATGAGCGCAGGCTGGATGGCACTAGTGGTGGACCTGCCAGAGTGGAGTTGCAATAGTCTAGGGGGTGTGATGACCAGAGCCTGACCAGAACCTGCGCCGCCTCTGGAGTGAGAAGGGGACGGGTTCTCCTGATGTTGTGCAGCATGTATTCACAGGAACGTGTTGTTGCAGTAATGTTGGCGTAAGGGAGAGTTGACTGTCGGGTGTCACACACAGGTTCACAGTGTCTGGGTGGGGCCAACACAGAGCTGTCTGTCAAGCTTCTGTCCTTGTTCAACCTTTTCATCACCATGTACATCAGTCATTTCATGCAGCTCTGATATTAGGAAAGAAGCAAGTGCACGCCATCTGACCTCAGTGACCCCAGGCCTCGGTTTTATTTAAGTATTCTCAACCTCTGAGAATACTCTGAGTATCAATCAGACTAAATGTGACAGCGAAGTTTTTGAGTATCAGGCTCATTCGATTACTTTGTAAAAATAAATAAAGTTTAACATGTCAATTCCATTAAAACTGAGCAAACTGCATCTGCTAATAAAGATAAAACCATGTGAATAAAAAGAGCTGCAAAATGCATCATGAGGCCTAAAGAGACCTTAGTTAGATAGACTGTCTATATGAAGGTATAGACAGTCTGATTACTATATAATGATATATAAGGTTTATATAGATTTGAATACAGTCTATTGTGTATCTATATATAGATATATGCAGTTTATATAAAGATATATACAGTCATATTGCGATATGATGATATATAAGGTCTACATAGATATAAATACAGTCTATTGACTGTCTCAGGAATATATTTATCATATAATAGCTATATATATAATATAATAATATATTATTAATATATTTATAAACAGTCTATGTAAAGAGGATGACTAAATATATAAAATATGTAGAATCTATATACAATCTGCATGTCTTCATGTCTTTTCTTCAACTCATTATGACAGTCCAATGCTGTATTGTGCTACTTTTGAAACAAGAATAAATATTTCATGTTCTCATGTCATTTGTTTTTCACATTTCTATTTTTACTTTACTAAAATAAAATATATCATCACCAACATCTGCTTGCTTTATTTTTCATGCAAAAGATATGAATGTAATCTGTGTTTTACTTACTTAGACAGTAATTTTGTGTGGATCTGCATGAAACCATGTTTCTGACTTGAGTTGAACATTGAACAAAACGCTGAAAAATCACAAAGTATCACGTTAGGTGTTTGTAGACTTCTCATAATTCATATTATTGTCAATAAGTGACAGAAGTAAAAGTTTATAATGAAACCTGAGAAATTAAAGTGAAATTACACATTTAGCATAAGAGTTAATTAGATATTCTGTTCCAACACATGTTCTGATGTGTGAGTGCTTAATGGCAATACACCGTTGAATGTGTGATTATAATAATCATCATATCACTGTATTTGATGAAGTGTAACAGAATCTAAATGACATTTAAAGTTGATAAATAAATATCTGGCAACAATTAGTCATCAAATGAAATTGATAAACAATCACAATTTTCATATCATTCTGGTTTTAAACTTGCAGTGATGCTAAGCAAAGGAGCTCAATGTTTTATAATACATCGTATATATTCTGTGTTTATTGTAGTTTTCTGTTAGAACTCATTCTGTAGAGCAACTAGTTGAGGCAGGTTTTTTACGATACAGCTCACATAACACGTGCAACTCAAGCCGGGTCAACGCAGCGCTCACTGCTCCACCAGAGAATCACCATGAAACTCATTTGTGGACTCCAGGGCGCTTCAAGGGACTTCAGGGGCCTCAGCAAAAGGGACCTGGGAACCTACATTGACCCAAACACCCCCTACAAAGAAACACATGAACCACAAATCACAACAGTCTTCAGACAAATATTTTTTCATCTAAATGAAAAAGTGCAGACTTCTGCATCCACGTAAATGATAGTGAAGTAATAAAGTTTAAGTTAAACCTCCCACCACCTCAGGCTCGTCTTACACACACATTTAGACGTTCTAGTCTTCAACTAAAAATCTAAAATGACAAAGGTTGTATGGGGCTTTGTTTGAGATTTCTGAACATTTAAAACTGTGAGTTTGTTTCCAGTTGTGTTTAGCTTCATTGTCGCCTTGCTTGAAGACTTGTGTTGTGTTCACTGACCAGTTATTCTCAGTGCAGCCGCAGCAGACCAGTTTCACTTCAGTCAAACTGACTGAGGTTTTGCACGGCTCTAAACTGTGTGAATCCCTTCACCGCCTTCATAACCGAGACAGTAATAATCTCCAACATCTTCAGCCTGAACACCGCTGATGGTTAAGGTGAAGCTAGAACCAGAGCCACTGCCACTGAATCGAGAGGGAGTTCCTGAATATAGAGTTGATGCTAAGTATATAAGAAGCTTGGGAGCCTGTCCAGGTTTCTGCTGGTACCAGGACAAATAATAAGTAGAACCAGAACTATAAACACTGGGGTTGGTTTTACAGGTCAGCGTGACAGTGGATCCTGGAGTAAATGTCACGACTGGAGGCTGAGTCACAGTCATCTGGCCGCTGCATCCTGCACACAAACACAAATCATACATTAATCAGCGGAGGTGAAGAGAGAGAACAGGCAGCGCATCACGTCTGAAATGTTGCTGAGTGACTGAACCTGTGAAGCTGCAGCAGGCCAGTCCAGATGAGGAGGGTGATGAGAGTCATGGTGGCTGGGTGGGTCGACTGACGGGTCTGAGTCCTGCAGAGCTGGAGTCACAGGACTATAAAGCTTCTCAGTTCAGTGGAGGATCAGCTGACGATGCAGCCTCTCTATGGAAATGATTCCTCTGCTCTGAGCGCACTGAAGGTGACGGGGACACAAACCAGGAGCGCTGGGCTGCCTGGATTTACACTAAATATGAAGAAGCAGAATTGAGGGTCAGCCAGCATCTGATTCAAATTGTGTCACTTTCATTGATGCAAATATGTGTATTTCATTCTTGAAATTACAGACGAACAATAGAATTAAAAACATTTTGTTTTAATTCTTTGAAGCATCCTGTTTGTTTTACAGCTTTCAAATTATGTCAAACTACTTTTTTGAAATATTAATTCATGACAAAGTTAAATCAACTTGTCTCTGTAATGTTCAGAAGTACAAAATGTTAACAAATATTTATTTTTTATTTTAAATCTTGATGAAATTTCAAGCCACATTAGTCTAATATAAATATTTAGTAAATTGCGTAGTTTTAACCAGAACAAAGTGACTTTCAGTGGACAGACTGTTGTCTACGGTGCAGGAGGTTTTTGTAATGAAGCACCTAATGAGTCTGTATCATCAGAACACTCTCGGGTGGAGGAACCAAACTCCGACATTGACTGTAAGTACCAGAGATTTTTACTTTGCATTTATAACTTTTATCAAATAATGAACAAGAATTTGATCAAGTTCAGAGATTGACTGGTTGATAATTGTTGAATTTTTTTATGAATCTAAGGTAATCTCATATCCTGAGAAAAGAAATGCAGATCAATATTTATTGATCGTAATCAGTTTATGTAGATTAATACATTTATAGAAACATACTAAAAACAAATGTCTCATCTATTTTCATGAACAAATGATGATTTTTATTCTACGTTTAAAACTTTTTTAAAATAGAATTTTGCTCAAGCCCAAACTAAAATCATAAACCGTTTAAAAATGTTTAGTTTGAATTGATCAAACATATTTTGGCACAAAATCAGATGTTGAACATAAACAGGATTTTATCAGTAGATGCAGCTCAGCTTAGCCCACGCTTCATGTGGTGAAAAGGAAGTGAAAGAAACAGACGACAAAGGTCGAACTGTTTCACACCAGTGTTTCAGCTCTGTGAGCTTAAACAGAAGAAAATCGGTCTCTAGGGACGAGTTAGTTCACTGTCACACGTTGAGAAAGATGTGAAGACGCCCTCAATAATCAATAATAATCATTATCAGTGAACCTTCTCAGCCACATTGACACTTGAACCCTGCGGTTGATGGTCTGACACTGAGTGAATGATGTTCAACAGTAGAAGTTCTTCTGTTTCATTTTATAACATACAAGAAATCACCTGTACGTCATTTCCTTCATCCAACCCTTTGTCTCTTTCTCCCCTCTCTCTCCTCCAGTGGTGTGGTGCGGCCCACCTGACCGTCCTCCTCCAGTGAAGAGCTGCAGCAGGGCAGTGCCACTGTGGTGTGTCTGGCCAGCGGGGCTTCCTCAGCCTGGAGCCTGGGCTGGAAGGTGGGGGCAGCAGCAGCTCCTCAGGGGTGTCTCACAGCCCGGGTCCTGGGGAGGGGCGGCCACTACAGCTGAGCAGTACCATGATTTCTCCTGCAGAGCAGTGGAGGAAGGCGGGCTTCCAGTGAGTCAGGAGGTCTGACTGACAGAGCCCTCACGCTCAAACCCTGGACCCTGACCGCTGCTCGGAGTAGAGAGACGACTGGAGTCATTGTGCTCTACTGTGGGTCTCGTGTGATTTATATGTGTTCTACTGTGCCTGTATGTCTTCTGTCTTTCTTCAACTCATTATGACAGTCCAAAGTTGTATTGTGCTACTTTTGGAAACAAGAATAAATATTTCATGTTCTCATGTTTGTTTTTCACGTTTATTTTTCATTTTTACTAAATAAATGTATCATCACCAACATCTGCTTCGTTTTATTTTTCATGCAAAAGATATTAATGTAAATCTGTGTTTTACTTCTAGCTTCTAGACAGTAATTTCTCTTGTGTGGATCTGCAGAAAACCATGTTTCTGACTTCTGAGTTGAACATTGAAAAAATGATGAAAATCACAAAAGTATCACGTTAGTAGTTTGTAGGACTTTCCTCATAAATTCATATTATTGTCAACAAGTGACAGAAGCAAAAGTTTATAATAACCTGAGAAATTAAAGGGAAATTACACATTTAGCATAAGAGTTAATTAGATATTCTGTTCCATCCATGTTCTGATGTGTGAGTGCTTAATGGTAATACACTTTTGAATGTGTGATTATAATAATCATCATATCACTATTTGATGAAGTGTAACAGAATCTAAATGACATTTAAAGTCGATAAACATCTGGCAACATTTAGTCATCAAATGAAAATTGATAAATAACCAAAATTGTCTGATTATTCTGGTTTTAAACTGCAGGATAAAGGATAAGGAGCTCAATGTGTTCTTTATAATACATCGTATATATTCTCTGTGTTTATTGTAGTTTTCTGTTAGAACTCATTCTGTAGAGCAACTAGTTGAGGCAGGTTTTACGATACAGCTCCGTTTACACACGTGCAACTCGGCCGGTCAACGCAGCTCACTGCTCCGCCAGAGAATCACCATGAAAACTCATTTGTGGGACTCCATGCTTCAAGGACTTTAGGCCTCAGGCAAAAGGACCTGGGGAGCCTACATTGACCCAAACACCCCCCTACAAAGAAACACATGAACCACATCATTACAATCTTCAAACAAATATTTTATCATCAAACTTAAAAAAGTGCAGACCTGTGCATCCACGTAAATGATAGTGATGTAATAAAGTTTAAGTTCAACCCCCCCACCACCACCTCAGGCTCATCTTACACACACATTTAGACATTCTAGTCTTCAACTAAAAATCTAAAATGACAAAGTTGGTTGCATGGGGCTTTGTTTGGAGATTTCTGAACATTTAAAACTGTGAGTTTGTTTCAGTTGTGTTTAGCTTCATTGCTGCTCTGCTTGAAGACTTGTGTTGTGTCTACTGACCAGTTATTCTCTCTGTGCAGCTGCAGCAGACCAGTTTCACTTCAGTCAAACTGAGGGAGGTTTTGTACGGCTCTAAATCACTGTGTGACACATATGCCCATGACACATGGATGCTCTGACAGTAGTAAACTGCTGCATCTTCACTCTGAATTCCACTGATGGTCAAAGAGAAGTCAGAGCTGCTTCCACTGCCACTGAATCGAGAGGGAGTTCCTGAATTAAGAGTTGATGTATAGTATATAAGAAGCTTGGGAGCCTGTCCAGGTTTCTGCTGGTACCAGGACATATAATTAATGTGAGCAACACTGGGGTTGGTTTTACAGGTCAGTGTGACAGTGGATCCTGGAGTAAATGTCACGACTGGAGGCTGAGTCACAGTCACCTGGCCGCTGCATCCTGCACACAAAACACAAATCATACATTAATCAGCGGGAGGTGAAGAGAGAGGAACAGGCAGCATCACGTCTGAAATGTTGCTGAGTGACTGAACCTGTGAAGCTGCTGGCAGGCCAGCGTCCAGATGAGGAGGGTGATGAGAGTCATGGTGGTTGTGGTCGATTGATCGGGTCTGAGTCCTGCAGAGTTGGAGCCGAGACTATAAAGCTTCTCAGTTCAGTGGAGGATCAGCTGACGATGCAAAGCCTCTCTATGGAAATGATTCCTCTGCTCTGAGCGGACTGAAGGTGACGTGGGACACAACAAACTCAGGAGCGCTTGCTGTTTGGATTTATACTAAATAAGAAGAAGCAGAATTAGAGGGTCGCCAGCATCTGGATTCAAATTAAAGTCACTTTCATTGATGCAAATATGTGTATTTCATTTTGACCATAGAGTGAGTAGACGGACAATAGAATTTTCAAAACAGTTTGTTTTAATTCTTTTGAAGCATCCTGTTTGTTTTACATCTTTCAAATGATGTCAAACTATTTTTTTCGAAATATTAATTCATGACAAAGTTAAATCAACTTTTTGTCTCTCAATGTTCAGAAGTAACAAAAATGTTAACAAATATTTTTTTTTATTATTATATGTTGATGAAATTTCAAGCCACATTAGCTCAATATAAATATTCAGTGTAAATTGTGTAGTTTAACCAGAACAAAGTGACTTTCAGTGGACAGACTGTTGTTCATGTGCAGGAGGTTTTTGCACGCAGCACCTAATGAGTCTGCATCACTGTGAACACTTTCGGTGGAGGAACCAAATCCGACATTGACTGTAAGTACCAGACATTTTACTTTGTGCTTTTATAACTTATCAAATAATGAACAAGAATTCGATCAAGTTCAGAGATTGACAATAGATAATTTTGTTGAATTTTTATCAATCTAAGGTAATCTCTACTATCCTGAGAAAGAAATGGTAGATCAATATTTATTGAATGAGTTTTTGTAGATTAATACATTTATAGAAACATACTAAACAATGTTTCATCTATATTCATTTACAATATTAAGATTGTTATTCACATGTTTAAAACATTTTAAAATAGAATTTGCTCAAGCTTCAAACTAAATCATGAACTGTTTAAAATGTTTAGTTTGAATTGGATCAAACATATTTTTAGCACAAAAATCAGATGTTGAACACAAACAGGATTTTACTAGTAGATGCAGTCAGCTTTGTGTTCACGCTCATGTGGTGAAAAGGAAGTGAAAGAAACAGACGACAAAGGTTTGAACTGTTTTCACACCAGTAAGTTTCAGCTCTGTGAGTTTAAACAGAAGAAAATCATCTCAGGACGAAGTTATTCACTGTCACACGTTGAGAAACAGACATGAAGACGCCCTCAATAATCAATAATCATTATCAGTGAACCTCTCAGCCACATTGACACTTGAACCCTGGGGCGCCGATGGTCTGACACTGAGTGAATGATGTTCAACAGGAGTAGTTCTTCTGTTTATAACGTACAAGAAATCACTCCGTACGCCATTTTCCTTCATCCTCATCCCTTTGTCTTTCTCCTCTCTCCTACAGTGGGTGTGGTGCGGCTCACTCCTGACTGCCCTCCTCCAGTGAAGAGCTGCAGCAGGGCAGTGCCACTGTGGTGTGTGTACAGCGGGGCTTCCCTCAGCTCTGGAGCCTGGGCCAAGGTGTGGGTGCAGCAGTTCACTCAGGGGTGTCTCACAGCCCGGGGTCCTGGGGAGGGGCGGCCACTACAGCTGGGAGCAGCACCATGAGCCTCCTTGCAGATCAGTGGAGGAAGGCGGGCTCAGTGAGCTGTGAGGCTGTCTGACCGACAGAGCTCTGTCGTCAAATCCTGGACCCTGACTGGGCTGCTCGAGTAGAGAGACGACTGATGGGAGTCATTGTGCTCTACTGTGGGTCCGCAGATTTACATGTGTTCTACTGCAGCTCTGGGTATGTCTTCATGCTCCTTTCAACTCATGAGACAGTCCAATGCTGTATTGTGCTACTTTTGAAACAAGAATAAATATTTATGTTCTCATGTCATTTGATTTTCCCATTTCTATTTTTACTTTATTAAAATAAAATGTATCATCACCAACATCTGCTTCTGTTTTATTTTTTCTTCGATAAAAAATATTAATGTAAATCTGTTTTACTTCTACTTAGACAGTAATTCCTCTTGTGTGGGATCTGCATGAAACCATGTTTCTGACTATTGAGTTGAACATTGAACAAAATGGATAAAATCACAAAAGTATCACGTTATAGTTTGTAGGACTTTCCTCATAATTCTTATTATTGGCAATAAGTGAAAGAAGTAAAGTTTATAATGAAACCTGAGAAATTAAAGGGAAATTACACATTTAGCATAAGAGTTAATTAGACATTCTGTTCCATCCATGTTCTGATGTGTGAGTGCTTAATGGTAATACACTTTGAATGTGATTATAATAATCACTACATCACCATTTGATGAAGTAACAGAATCTAAATGATTTAAAGTCGATAAATAAATATCTGTCAACATTTAGTCATCAAATGAAATTCGATAAATAACCACAATTGTCAGATTATTCTGGTTTTAAACTTGCAGGATGTGCTGGTTGTATGAGCTCAATGTGTTTTATAATACATCGTATATATTCTCTGTGTTTATTGTAGTTTTCTGTTAGAACTCATTCTGTAGAGCAACTAGTTGAGGCAGGTTTTTGATGATACAGCTCCGTTTACAACACGCAACCTGCCGGTCAACGAGCGCTCACTGCTCCGGCCAGAGAATCACCATGAAAACTCATTTAGGGACTCAGGGTCGTTTCAAGGGACTTTAGGCCTCAGGCAAAGGGACCTGGGAGCCCATTGACCCAAACACCCCCTACAAAGAAACACATGAACTACATCACTACAATCTTCAAACAACATTATAGTCAAAATTTAAAAGTGCAGACCTGTGCATCCACGTAAATGATAGTGAAGTAATAACCTCTGGCTCTGCCTTACACACATTTAGACGTTCTAGTCTTCAACTAAAATCTAAAATTACAAAGTTGGTTGTATGGGCTTTGTTTGAGATTTCTGAAACATTTAAAACTGTGAGTTTGTTTGTGCTGTTTAGCCATTGCCGCTCTGCTTGAAGACTGTGTTGTGTCTACTGGACCAGTTATTCTCTGTGCAGTTGCAGCAGACCAGTTTCACTAGTCAAACTGAGGAGGTTTTGTACGGCTCTAAAATCATTGTGTCAACACATATGCTCCGTTTAAATAATGCTCGCTCTGACAGTAGTAAACTGCTGCATCTTCACTCTGAACTCCACTGATGGTCAAAGAGAAGTCAGAGCGGCCCACTGCCACTGAATCGAGAGGAGTTCCTGAATTAAGAGTGATGCTGGCATATAAGAAGCTTGGGAGCCTGTCCAGGTTTCATGGTACCAGGCCATACGCGCATTATTGCTATAAACACTGGGGTTGGTTTTACAGGTCAGCGTGACAGTGGATCCTGAGTAAATAACGACTGGAGGCTGAGTCACAGTCACCTGGGCCGCTGCATCCCACAAACACAAATCATACATTAATCAGCGAGAAGAGAGAGAACAGGCAGCGCATCACGCCTGAAATGTTGCTGAGTGACTGAACCTGTGAAGCTGCAGCAGGCCAGCGGTTCAGATGAGGGAGGGTGATGAGAGTCATGGTGGTTGTGGTCGACCGAGGTCTGAGTCCTGCAGAGTTGAGTCACAGGACTATGTGCTTCTCAGTTCAGTGGAGGATCAGCTGACCCATGCAAAGCTCTCCTCTCTATGGAAATGATTCCTCTGCTCTGAGCGGACTGAAGGTGACGGGGACACAAACTCAGGAGCGTTGCTGCTTGGATTTACACTAAATATGAAGGAAGCAGAATTGAGGGTCGTCAGCATCTGGATTCAAATTGTGTCACTTTCTATTGATGCAAATATGTGCATTTCATTCCCTTGGAATTACGAGTAGACGCACAATAGAATTTTCAAAACATTTTGTTTTAATTCTTTGAAGCATCCTGTTTGTTTTACATCTTCAAATGATGTCAAACTATTTTTTCAAAATATTAATTCATGACAAAGTTAAATCAACTTTTTGTCTCAATGTTTAGCAACAAAATGTTAACAAATACATATTTTTTTTTATTAAATCGAGAAATTTCAAGCCACATTAGCTCAATATAAATATTCAGTGTAAATTGTGTATTTAACGAACAGTGACTCTTCAGTGACAGACTGTTGTTCACGGTGCAGGAGGTTTTTGTACGCAGCACCTAATGAGTCTGTATCATCGTGGTGGACTTTCGTGAGGAACTAAACTCGACATTGATCAGTACTGAGATTTTTACTTTGTGCATTTATAACTTTTATCAAATAATGAACAAGAATTTGATCAAGTTTCAGATTGACTGGCTGATAATTTCGGTTGAAGTTTTATCAATCTAAGGCAATCCCATATCCTGAGAGAAAGAAATGCAGATCAATATTTATTAATCGTAATCAGTTTATGTAGATTAATGATTTATAGAAACATACAAACAAATGTTTCATCTATTTTCATTTACAATATTATGATTTTTATTCACACATATTTAAAACATTTCTAAAATAGTATTTGCTCAAGCTTCAAACTAAATCATAAACTGTTTAAAAAATGTTTAGTTTGAATTGATCAAACATATTTTGCACAAAAATCAGATGTTGAACACAACAGGATTTTTATCAGTAGATGCAGCTCAGCTTTGTGTTCACGTCATGTGGTGAAAAAGGGGAAGTGAAAGAAACAGACGAAGGTGTGTTTGAACTGTTTTCACACCAGTGTTTCAGCTCTGTGAGTTTAAACAGAAGAAAATCATCTCAGGGACGAGTTATTCACTGTCACACGTTGAGACCAAAGTGATTTAAGACGCCCTCAATAATCATCAATGATCATTATCAGTGAACCTTCTCAGCCACATTGACACTTGAACCTCAAGTGCTGATGGTCTGACACTGAGTGAATGATGTCTACCAGTAGAAGTTCTTCTGTTTCATTTTATAACATACAAGAAATCACCTGTACGTCATTTTTCTCATCCTCATCCCTTTGTCTTTCCTCCTCCAGTGGGGTGTGGTGCGGCCCACCCTGACCGGGCCCTCCTCCAGTGAAGAGCTGCAGCAGGGCAGTGCCACTGTGGTGTGTCTGACAGCGGGGCTTCCCCAGCCTGGAGCCTGGGCTGGAGCGTGGGGCAGCAGCTCCTCAGGGGTGTCTCTACAGCCCGGGGTCCTGGGAGGGAAGTGTGCTACTGGCTGGGAGCAGTACCCATGAGCCTCCCTGTGATCAGTGGAGGAAGGCGGCTCAGTGAGCCAGAGGGGCCAGTCTGACCTGTGGACAGAGCCCTGTCGTCAAACCCTGGACCCTGACCGCTTGTTTGAGTAGAGACGACAGTACTTCCTGTCTGACATGATGCTGATTCTTTGAGCGAGCTGCACATCTCCTCTGCAGCTTTCTGCTGGGTTTTAGTGTCCATGTTATTTTCAGTATTGATCATCTGCATATTCTGCTTCTTATCTTCACAAGTTTTTTTGGTAATTAAACTGACTTTATTAGTTTAATTCTAATTTTGAACAAACCTACTCATTCATCAAAATATCATAATCATCATTAAATAAACTGTGTTACAATAAATCAGTGTTCTGTTTTGCTTTCCAAATTTTACACTTTGCAAAAACTCTCCAGTCTTGATCATTGCAGTGTCAGACAGTGCATAGGATGGTTTCAGTTGTGTCACTTCTCTGGCACGCTACAGAGGATACTACATATGAAGCATTAGCATTTATTTCAAAATTCATAACAATAACCTGGAGCTTTTGTTTGACTGATGTATGGTGCTGGTGGTCCGTCATAGTTTCAGAGCGGGAACTGAATGAGGAGAATACAAAACGAGAAGTGTGTGTGGGGTTTAGTCGTAGTTGTGTTTTATCTGCTTGCTTGAAGACTTGTGTTGTGTTCACTGACCTAGTTATTCTCTGTGCAGCTGCAGACCAGTTTCACTTCAGTCAGACTTCAGGGAGGTTTTTGTAATGGCTCTAAATCACTGTGTGAACAAACCACCGTCATGTAAACCGAGACAGTAATAATCTCCAACATCTTCAGCCTTGAACACCTCTGATGGTTAAGGTGTAGCTTGTGAACCAGATCTACTGTCACCAATCGAGAGGAGTTCCTGAATTAAGAGCGATGCATCGTAAAGAAGCTTGGAGCCTCGTCCAGGTTTCCTGGGGGTACTAACTGAGGTCAGCAATTCAATATCTGAACTCCCTGTGGCTCCGATGTTCACAGTCCTCCACACTAACAGACTTGACTTTGAGTCATCTGAGTCAGAAATTTGTTGGCTGCAGACTCTGAAATAAGAAATGAATGAAAGAGCATCAGAGGAAATAGTTTCAACAGCCTGTGGAGGAAAATAAAGAAAACACATTTCCACCATGTTCAAAATCTCTCACCCTTGACTCAGAAACAGCATGACACTCAGAGTTACTGTCAACATCATCCTGATGCAGTTTCCGTGTGAGTGCGTGAAAACGGTTCAGACTTGTGTGACTTAACTCTGAGGAGCATGATGACAAATTCATGTGCATTACTTTGAGGCACCTGTCTTTATGAAACTGAGAGGAAGAGGACGCTGAGTGAGAACATGTGACATCACACGAAGGAACTTTCACTTCTGTGTCTGACTTTGAAAAGTTCTGGTCTGCACAATATGGAGAAGTTTGTTCTCAAGGCTTTACTGAAAACCTTTGAATGTGATTGTTGTTAATGGACTATTTCATCCCAAACCAAGAAATGGTCAAAAATCTGACCACGTGATTTGTTTCCTCAACTAAATCCAACTGTGACTGAACACTGAAGCCAGAAGCTGCTCTGGGAGTAACTCTCCTCCTCAGAAATATCCTTCATGTCTATAAGTAGATGCACACGCCCTCTGCTGGCAGTTCACTATCATCACACCTATCATGGTGTGAGGTTGATTTTTGTTTTACAATACATTTATTTAGCTAACGCTTTTATCCAAAGCGACTTACAATAAGTACATTCAACCACGAGGGTACAAACCCAGAACAACAAGAATCAGAAAGCAGAATTTCTTCAAGAAAGCCAAACTACAAAGTGCTATAATTAAGTGCCATTTAAGTGCTGCTAATGTTAGTTTAAACGCCATTCAAGGTGTAGTCGGAAGAGGTGTGTTGTTGCCTATGTGGAAGATGTAGACTTCTGTCCTGATGTCAATGGGGGAGCTCATTCCACCATTTAGGAGCCAGGACAGCAAACAGTCGTGGATTTTGTTGAGTGGTTTAGCTCGCAGTGAGGAGCAATGTCGATTGGCAGATGCAGAGCGGAGTGAACGGGCTAAAAAATGCCTGACCATGTCCTGATGACTGACTCGATCCGTTTGGCACGGCATGCAAGTACTAATGTTTTGAAACGGATATGGGCAGCCACTGGTGTCCAGTGAAGGGAGCGAGGAGGGGAGTAGTGTGAGTGAATTTAGGTTAAAGACTAGTCGAGCTGCTGCATTCTGGATGAGCTGCAGGTCGGATGCACTAGCAGGTAGACTCCAAGCAGAGGAGCTGTACAGTCTAGGGGTGAGGATGACTCAGAGCCTGACCAGAACCTGCGCCGCCTCTGAGTGAGAAGGGCACGGTGAGCTCCTCCTGATGTTGTGCAGCATGTATCTACAGGAACGTGTTGTTGCAGTAATGTTGGCCGTAAGGGAGAGTTGACTGTCGTGAAAGGTCACACCCAGGTTCATAGCAGTCTGGGTGGGGGCAATACGGAGTTGTCTGTCAAGTTTCTGTCCTTGTTCAACCTTTCATCACCATGTACATCAGTCATTTCATGCAGCTCTGATATTAGGAAAGAAGCAAGTAAGTACGTGTCATCTGACCTCAGTGACCCAGGCCTCTACAGCCTATTTAAGTATTCTCACTCCTCTGAGACTTCTGAGCATCAATCAGACCAAATGTGACAGTGAAGCTTACTTGGTATCAGGCTCATTCGAATACTCTGTAAAAAAAAGTTTAACATGTCAATTTCCATTAAAACTGAGCAAACTGCATCTGCTGATAAAGATAAAACCACGTGAATAAAAAGAGCTGCAAAATGCATCATGAGGCCTAAAGTAGATCTTGTTAGATAGACTGTCTATATGAAGGTATAGACAGTCTGATTACTATATAATGATATATAAGGTCAATATAGATGTAAATACAGTCTATTGACTGTCTAAGGAATATATTTATCATAATAGCTATATATATAATATAATATCTTATTAATATATTTATAAATCAATCAATCAATCAATCAAATTTTTATTTGTATAGCCCATATTCACAAATCACAGTTTGTCTCATAAGGTTTAACAGAGTGTGACATCCTCTGCCCTTAACCTCAACAAGAGTAAGGAAAACTATTAAAAACCTTTAACAGGGTAAAGAAGGTAGAAACTTTCAGAGAGAGCATATGTGAGGGATCTCTCCCAGGATGGACAGAAGTGCAATAGATGTCAAGTAAAAGGAGAACATCATCAAGATAAAGGGTTTAGTAGCATTGATAAGGGTAAACATTTGAAGCATAACTGAAGGTCAATGAATTGACGGATTATTGTCAGTAATGGCTTGTATCTGAGGAGAAAGGATATATCAAGCAGTCCTAAGGCAATCATAGTCTATGGTCAGCTGCCACCACGATCATGATCCACATCAAGATCGGATGCCACTATAGTCCACAGTCATTGTCCACTGTTGCCATTAGGATCCATCATCAGCTGCCACCGGTCCACCACCATTATCAGACGCCAACACGATAAAGATCCACGCATTATTATCAGCTACATCAGCCAGCACGACAGAATCCCGCTATACTGATCCACCATTACGATTCTGATACGCGATCCACAGATCATAATTCACGAAGTGGCCACAGCTGCGTCCTGGATCTATGACGATAAGGCAAAGTGACTCGGGAAGTCAAGCTGCAACATGTATTGATGAGATAAGCTTTGATGATAACGATTGAGAAGAGGAAGGAGAAGCTGGAAAGAGAAAGCCCGAGTGTCATGTGTCCCCGACCTTCTAGACCTATAGCAGCATAACTAAGAGCAGGTCTACACAAGCCTGTACCAGCTCTTAACTATAAGTTTTATCAAAAGGAAGGTTTTGGCCTACTCTTAAACGCACAGATGGTGGCTCCGTCTCCCGAACTGAAAGTGGGAGATGATTCCATAGGAGAGGGGCTGATAGCTGAAAGCTCTGGCTCCTACTCACTTTTAGAGACTTTAGGACGACAAGTAAGCCTGGAAGGGGAGCGCAGTGCTCTCAGTGGGTTGATAAGGTACTACTGCCTTTTTTGAGGTATACGGTGCCATATTATGAAGGGCCTTGGTTGTGAGGAGGAGAATTTTAAATTTATTCTAGATTTAACTGAAGCCAGTGTAGCGAAGCTAATAATGGAGAAATGTGGTCTCTTTTTTGTTCTGGCTCAGGACACGTGACATGCATTTGACGAGCTGCAGAGTCTTTTAACGTAATTTACTGCTGGAGCCTGATAATAAGGAATTACAATAATCAAGTCTGGATAACAAAGCGTGGACTAGTTTTTCTGCATCTTTTTGAGAAAGGACATGTCTGATTTTTGAGATATTACGTGAAGTGGAAAAAGGCGGTCCTAGAAATTTGTTTTAAGTGTGAATAAAGGACAAATCAAGATCACTCCCAAGTTCCTGACTGTTTCATTGGAAGCAAGGGCAATGTCGTCAGCGCAGCTATCATTAGATAATGTATCTCAAGGTGTTTAGGCTATATTAGAACCTCTGTTTTATCTGAGTTTACAAGAGAAAATTATGGTCATCCAGGTTTTTATGTCCTTGAGACATGCTTGGAGTTTAGTTAATTGATTACATTGTTCAGGTTTTATTGACAAGTATAACTGGGTGTCATCCGCATAGCAGTGAAATTTACCGAAGTGTGTCCTGATAATGTTTCCAGTGGAAGCATATATAATGAGAATAAATTAAACATACTGAGCCCGTGGAACACTGTGTTAACTTTGGTGCGCACAGATGACTCATCATTAATTTGCAATTTAATTGAATCGATCTGAAAATAAGATTTAAACCAGTTTAGGCTGTCTTTTAATGCTAATTAACTGTTCTACTTCTGTAATAAAAATGTGATGGTCAATTGTGTCGAATGGGCTGCACTAAGATCTAACAGAACGAGGACAGACACAAATCCCTGATCTTGAAGCTATTAGAAGGTCATTAGTGACTTGCCAAGGCTGTCTCTGTGCTGTGATTGGCTCTAAACCCGACTGAAAGTCTTCATATATATTACTTTCCTGGAGAAATCGCACAGCTGATTGGCTATAACTTTTTCAAGGATTTTAGACAGGAAGAGTGAGTGTTGATATCGGTCTGTAATTGGCTAAACCTCTGGATCTAGGGTGGGTTTTTTGGAGAAGGGTTTACTACAGCTATTTTAAAAGGACTGTGGTACGTATCCTGATGATAATGACAGATTGATTGTGTTCAGTAAATCTAACTAACAATTAGTGGCAGAATTTCTCAAGTGATTTTGTAGGAATTGGATCTATGATACAAGTTGTTGGTTTAAACAGGGGTATTCAACTAAAATTTAAAGAGGTCCAGTTAGAGAAAATTTTAAAGCAAAGGTCCAGAAGATCATAATGTCTAACTATTTAGTGTGATATATATTTAAGTAGCCTAGTAGTTGAATCAACATCTGCATGTACAAATACCTGACTGTCAAATCAAATGAATTCAGTACGATTCAAAACTTTTGACAATATTTATTGTCACGTAACATAGAACTGAATATATATGTATGATTGCAGATATGTATAATGTTTTCTTCATTAACTAAATAAAAGTAGGGCTGCATTTCAAAATCAGAGAAAATAAATAAAATGAAAAATTGTGCATGTTCAAATAAAGGGCTTAACTTCAGAAATAAATAAAGGAGAAAAAGCTTGAATTTCCTTTTCTGTTTCACATCTTGACTCAAAAGTCTCAACCAATTTTATAGATAATAAATCTCAACACATCTTAACAATTGAACAGTTTTAGAATCACTTTCTTCCCTCTTATATCCCACTTCACTTTTTCGCCTTTTCTTACCACTACCACTCACCGTAAGATTCACAAAAGCTGCGCCTGGTTACAAATAGAAGCGCCTCGTCAGGTTTTAAATCATAACCTTCTCTGTTTTGGCTGTAGGTCCGGGTCCATACGGGACGGCTTCTGGGTCCGGACTCAGACCGCGGTCCGCCTGTTAGTGACCCCTGGTTTAGAACATGAAACCTGGGGTCTATATATAAAGAATGACAGTCTATATAAAACATGTAGAATCTATAGACAATCTGCATGTCTTCATGTCTTTTCTTCAACTCATTATGACAGTCCAATGCTGTATTGTGCTACTTTTGAAACAAGAATAAATATTTCATGTTCTCATGTCATTTGTTTTTCACATTTCTATTTTTACTTTTCTAAAATAAAATATATCATCACCAACATCTGCTTCTGTTTCATTTTTTCTGCGGCAAAAGATATGAATGTAAATCTGTGTTTTACTTCTACTTAGACAGTAATTCTCTTGTGTGGATTCGGCATGAAACCATGTTTCTGACTTCTGAGTTGAACATTGAACAAAATGATGAAAATCACAAAAAGTATCACATTAGTAGTTTGTAGGACTTTCTCATAATTCTTATTGTCAATAAGCATAAGAAGTAAAAGTTTATAAATGTTCCGAGAAATTAAAGGAAATTACACATTTAGTATAAGAGTTAATTAGATATTCTGTTCCATCCATGTTCTGATGTGTGAGTGCTTAATGGTAATACACTTTGAATGTGTGATTATAATAATCATCATATCACTATTTGATGAAGTAACAGAATCTAAATGCACCAAAGTCGATAAATAAATATCTGGCAACAATTAGTCATCAAATGAAATTGATAAATAACCACAATTGTCACATTATTCTGGTTTTAAACTTGCAGGATGCTGGTTGTATGAGCTCAATATGTTTTATAATACACGTATATATTCTCTGTGTTTATTGTAGCTTTCTGTTAGAACCTAACTGCAGAGCAACTAGTTTGAGGCAGTAATTTTACGACACAGTCTGCTTACAATACTTGGCAACAAATATTTTATCATCAAAATTAAAAAAGTGCAGACCTGTGCATCCAAGTAAATTATAGTAATGTAATAAAGTTTAAGTTCAACCCCCCACCACCACCTCAGGCTCATCTTACACACATTTAGACGTTCTAGTCTTCAACTAAAAATCTAAAATGACAAAGTTGGTTCATGGGGATTTGTTTGGAGATTTCTGAACATTTAAAACTGTGAGTTTGTTTCAGTTGTGTTTAGCTTCATTGCCGCTCTGCTTGAAGACTTGTGTTGTGTTCACTGGACCAGTTATTCTCTGTGCAGCTGCAGCAGACCAGTTTCACTTCATTCAGACTGAGGGAGGTTTTTGTACGGCTCTAAATCACTGTGTGAACACTCCACTGCCATGATAACCGAGACAGTAATAATCTCCAACATCTTCAGCCTGAACACCTCTGATGGTTAAGGTGTAGCTAGAACCAGATCTACTGCCACTGAATCGAGAGGGAGTTCCTGAATTAAGAGTTGATGCTGAGTATATAAGAAGCTTGGGAGCCTGTCCAGGTTTCTGAAGGTACCAACTAAGGGAACCACCAATATCTGAACTCCCTGTGGTCTGATGTTCACAGTCCCTCCAAGACTAACAGACTTGACTGTGTCAGTCTGAGTCAGGAACGTTGGCTGCAGACTCTGAAATAAGAAATGAATGAAAGAGCATCAGAGGAAATAGTTTCAACAGCCTGTGGAGGAAAATAAAGAAAATACATTTCCACCACGTCAAAAAATCTCTCACCCTGACTCAGAAAACCAGCATGAGACTCAGAGTTACCGCCGAACATCATCCTGATGCAGTTTCGTGTGAGTGCGAAAACGGTCTAGACTCTGTGTGACTTAACTTGAGGAGCAGCGATGATAAAATTCATGCAAAATACATTTGAGTGCACCTGTCTTTATGAAACTGAGAGGAAGAGGTGAGGCTGAGTGAGAACATGTGGACATCACATGAAGGAACTTTCTACTTCTGTGTCTGACTTTGAAAGTTCTGGTCTGCACACATGGGAGAAGTTTGTCTTCAAGGCTTTTTACCAGAAAATCCCTTGAATGTGATTGTTGTTAATGGACTATTTCATCCCAAACCAAGAAATGTCTCAAAATCTAACCACGTGGTTTTGTTTCTCAACTAAATCCAACTGCGACTGAACACTGAAGCCAGGAAGCTGCTCTGGGAGTAACCTCCCCTCAGAAATATCCCTTCATGTCTATAAGTAGATGCACACTGCACCCTGCTGGCAGTTCACCATCATCAAATAACTCCATCATGGTGAGGCTGATTTTGTTTTCTGTCCTTGTCTAACTCATCACCATGTACATCAGTCATTTCATGCAGCCTGATATTAGGAAAGAAGTAAGTAAGTACGTGTCATCTGACCTCAGTGACCCCACACTGTAACGAATTGCTATAAGAAAACAGCCAAATTCTGACAGTAATATCTTGTTTTCCATTAAACGGCACTTCGTGCTAGAAACAATGCATTCTGGGAAATATTTACATAGCCATGTTTTCCTTAAAACATTGCAATATATCAAAATAGCATTGCATTCTGGGGTGATGTCAGAATCAACGTAGTAGAGAGGTCTCACAAAGCTGAATGTTACTATATTTGTAGAAGACGATGTTGAACACAAAGTCGTGATAACTCTGACCTTTTAGAGGATTATCCATCTGAATCCTGCATTTTATCATCAAGTTTTCGTGAGTTGGAAATAAACTTTATCTGCCTTGCATTTCTTGCTTACTTAAGGTTTTTATACAAACTTCAGACTGATTAGAACTGTAACTTAGCCAGCTTGCAGCACTCGCATGTGGTCCTTCAATCAGCCATGCAGTGACTCTGTGAGTACAGCAGTAAAGCTACTTTTTAAATTTCCTTATTATTTTGTAGATTCGCCAATACTAAAGGTACTTCAAAGTTAGTCTATTGTCTTTGTATGGTCAGTTGGTTTGCAGCTAGGAGCATTATTGTGAGTTTATCCTTCACATTTTCAACTCCACTACAGCTTTGATAATGTTATGATCTCATTGGGTATTAAAGTTGAACTAATAGTGTCATATTAGTATGTTATTTAGCTTGCTGAAGGAACCACTTTACAAAGACTTCAGATGGACCTGCCTCAATATTCTCACCACATTTTTTTGTCCGTGCTCTGCAGCAATCTCCAGTGGTATGCAAAGGACACTCAACCTACTTTGACTTCTAGTAATGCTTGGTATGTGTCTTAGAACATAACTTATATTGCATATCAGATTGTTTTTGCTATCTGTATTAATCATAAATAGCATGACTTTCTTCCCATTAGAGATGTTTGCAAAAGTCAAGATGCTTTTTTGAGATGACTCTGATTCATGTTTGTGTGAAAAGAGCCTGTGACAGTTGGATATTTGATGATCAGCCTTGAGATCACATGTGGGGCATCCACCAACCTTTGTGACAGGGCTTGCTGTTTCATGTGTTCACATCTTTAATGGGGAGCTGCCTGTACAAGGTCAAATTGTATGCCTATCTGACATTTTCTCTTTTTATTTACATTTTTGCACATTTATTTTCAACCCTAACTTCATAAACACTTGTAGAGATATCATATATAAAAGACTTTTACATCTATCCAACCTCTAATTCTCAGATTCATGTGTTTTGTAGATGCTTCTTTGAATTCAACTAAAGAGGAACAAGAGCCGTGGTGGGGGACTCGCCTCCAGAGGACAGGGAGAGTCATTCAGGAAGAACTATTAAGACCCAACAGGGAGAGGCCTCTCCAGTTATTTGTAATTTTTTCTTTCTTAATTTTGTACATGGAACTCTATTCTGCTCTCCTGTCCACTAAATATGCATTATTTACTTCAAAAATGTGGGTATGCTTATTTTTTATGTGCAATAAAAGTGAACATACTCACTTGGTAACATACCATACAATGGTATACCATTGTAGGATTTGGTCACTAAGCCAAAGGTTAATGTATATTATCAGTATCTGAGCAGACCCTATATCCTCCGCTTTATTTCACTCTGTTAGAAATTCGGGCTGTTTATTGGATGTATTTATCATGAATGTCACTTGATCTTCCGCAATCAAAATCTGCAGAGCTCCCACCGCCTGTGCTTCACACATGGCCTCAGAAACCATGTTCTAATGACAGTGTTTTCAGAGGACAATGTATCCTGCCACGCCAGGTTAATAAGCCCCTGTTTCTATAGAATGTTTGCTGCTGCATTTTATTTACCTTTTAATCATTCAGCATATAATGCTATTCAGAATATCACATCAAAATAGCGAACCAAGGTTTTGCAAAGAGGGAGTTTAGATTTATAGGAATTGACTGTCATCCATGCTGCTATTACATTCAATTACATTGTACGGTATTTGAGATTATGTTGAATTTCATTTAAAACAATAATGTACAGACTGATAATCGTATACTAAATATAAGAAATGAAGCACTATAGTGTTTTAGTATGTGATTGTTACTAAACTGTAAATTAAGTGTTGTAAGAAAATAAACTTTCGTAACCCTGCTGCCAGCAGTTTACTGTGAAATAATAGGTCACAGCAATGCCTCTGTAATTCAGTTGATTTAGTTTTTACGGTAATACACTGTAAAGTTGATTACAGTATGAGTACTGTAACAGTAAACTGCAGGCAACCCTGCTGCCAGCAGTTAACTGTTAATTTACATGACAATTGTTTACAGTGCAGGCCTCTGTTTTATTTAAGTATTCTCACCTCTGGAGAATATGGAGTATCAATCAGAATAAAATGTATTGCGAAGTTTACGATATCAGGCCTATTCGGTCACTTTGTGAAAAGATAAAGCTTCTAACATGTCAATTCCATTAAAACCGAGCAAACTGCATCTAAGCACAAAGATAAAACCATGTGAATAAAAAGAGCTGCAAAATGCATCATGAGGCCTAAAGAGACCTTAGTTAGATAGACTGTCTATATGAAGGTATAGACTGTCTGATTACTATATAATGATATATAAGGTCTATATAGATATAAATACAGACTATTGATTATCTAAATAATATATTTATCATATAATATCTATATATATAATATAATAATATATTATTAATATATTTATAAACACTATATAAACGGGATGACAGTCTATATAAAATATGTAGAATTTAAGACAATCAATACAAATATATGTGCAGTCTATATGTCTTTAAAAAGCGTTAATACAAAGATAGAGTACACAAGCAATATATATAAAGATGTATACAGCCTATGGAATGCACCTTGCTCTATGTAGGATTCTTGAGTATACTACAAATACATCATGAATTTACTCACTGCAAATACTGCACTTGAGAAAATTCATTTGTACAAACTAGAAATATTCTACTGAGACTCCTGTGGAAAATAAGAGAATAAGCAAAGCCTGAGGTGAAATGATATTTAAATATTACAACTGGTCATTGATTTGCAGTAATAAAGTGATGTAAGAGGAAAACAAACTTTTGAAGAGCTTCATCTTAGGTCTGAAAGTGTGTGATTGTGTATGTTGTGCTTGGTGAGGTTACTGTCAGTCTCTGTGTTCACTGGTCTGTGTCCCACTCTCTTCCTACAACAGCTCATGTCTCAAGGCCTGACTGAGGGTTTTGCACGATCAAATCACTGTGTGGACACATGCTCCACTTACTTGATGGAGGCTCTGACAGTAAAAACTGGGCTGCATCTTCACTCTGAACTCCACTGATGGTCAAAGAGAAGTCAGAGCTGCTTCCACTGCCATCAAACCGAGCTGTGTTCCTGGAATATAGAGTTGATGCATAGTATATAAGAAGCTAGAGCTATTCAGGTTTTTGGCTGGTACCAGGTCAAATAATTATTCCTATAAACACTGGGTTGGAGTTTTACAGGTCAGCGTGACAGTGGATCCTGGAGTAAATGTCACGACTGGAGGCTGAGTCAAGGTCACCTGGCCGCTGCATCCTGCACACAAACACAAATCATACATATTCAATTGCTGAGGTGAAGAGAGGAACAGGCAGCGCATCACGCCTGAAATGTTGCTGAGTGACTGAACCTGTGCTTGCAGCAGGCTAAAGGGCCCAGATGAGGAGGGTGATGAGAGTCATGGTGGTTGGGGTTTACTGACGGGTCTGGAGTCCTGCAGAGTTGGAGTCACAGACTATAAAAGCTTCTCAGTTCAGTGGAGGATCAGTTGACGATGCAAAGCCTCCTCTCTATGGAAATGATTCTGCTCTGAGCTGACTGAAGGTGACGCGGGGACACAAACCTAGAGCGTTGCTGTTTGGATTTCATACGAAATATGAAGAAGCAAAACTGAGGGTCGTCAGCATCTGATTCAAATTGTGTCACTTTCATTGATGGCCATGTGTATTTCATTCCTTGAACTAGAGTGAGTAGACGACAATAGAATTTAAAACTTCTCGTTTTAATTATTTTGAAGCATCCTGTTTGTTTTACAGTTTTGAAATGATGTCAAATCATTTTTCGAAATATTAATTCATGACAAAGTTAAATCAACTTTTGTCTCTCAATGTTCAGAAGTAACAAAAATGTTAACAAATATATATTTATTATTATTAAATCTTGATGAATTTCACACATTAGTCAATATAAATATTCAGTGTAAATTGTGTAGTTTATTCAGAACAAAGTGACTCTTCAGTGGACAGATCATGTTCACGGTGCAGGAGGTTTTGGTACGAGCACCTAATGAGTCTGTATCACTGTGGAACACTTTCGGTGGAGGAACCAACTCGACATTATTTGGTACAGATTTTTATTTTGTGTATTTATAACTTTATCAAACAATGAACAAGAATTTGGACTGTTCAGAGATTGGATCATTGATAATTTTGTTGAAATTTTATCAATCTAAGGTAATCTCATCCCGAGAGAAAGAAATGATAAATATTTATTGATCGTGAATTCGTTTATGTAGATTAAACATTTATAGAAAAAACTAAAACAAATGTTTCATCTATTTTCATGTACAATGATGATTTTTATTCACATGTTTAGAAATATTTAAAGTAGAATTTGCTCAAGCTTCAAACTAAATCATAAACTGTTTAAAAATGTTTAGTTTGAATTGATCAACATATTTTGGCACAAAAATCGATGTTGAACACAAAGTTTGTGACTTTATCAGTAGATGCAGCTCAGCTTTGTGTTCACGCCTATGGTGAAAAGGAAGTGAAAGAAACAGACGACAAAGTTTGAACTGTTTTCACACCATGTTTCAGCTCTGTGAGTTTAAACAGAAGAAAATCATCTCAGGGACGAGCTATTCACTGTCACACGCTGAGAAACAGACGGCGGAAGACGCCCTCACACCAATAATAATCATTACCAGTGAACCTTCTCAGCCACATTGACACTTGAACCCCGCGCTGATGGTCTGACACTGAATGAATGATGTTCAACAGTAGAAGTTCTTCTGTTTCATTTTATAACATACAAGAAATCACTCTGTACGGTCATTTTCCTTCATCCTCATCCCTTTGTCTTTTTCCCTCCAGTGGGTGTAGTGTCACCTGACCGGCCCTCCTCCAGTGAAGAGCCGCAGCAGGGCGGTGCCACTGTGGTGTGTGAAGCGGGGGCTTCCCTCAGCTCTGAGCTCTGGGCTGGAAGGTGGGGGCAGCAGCAGCCCACCAGGGTGTCTCTACAGCCCGGGGTCCTGGGAGGGGCGGCTACCACAGCTGGAGCAGCACCATGAGCCTCCTTGGTAGATCAGTGGAGGAAGGCGGGCTCAGTGAGCTGAGGCCAGTCTGACCGACAGAGTTCTGTCAAGCCAAACCCTGGACTCCTGGACCGCTGCTCGGAGTAGAGAGACGACCGGAGGAGTCATTGTGCTCTACTGTGGGTCCGCAGATTTACATGTGTTCTACTGCAGCTCTGCATGTCTTCATGTCTTTTCTTCAACTCATTATGACAGTCCACTGTATTGTGCTAATTTTTGAACAAGAATAATATTTCATGTTCCTGCTGCCATTTGTTTTCACATTTCTATTTTTACTTTACTTAAAATAAAATATATCATCACCAACATCTGTTTATTACTTTTTTCATAAAGATATTAATGTAAATCTGTGTTTTACTTCTACTTAGACAGTAATTTGTCTCGTGTGGATCTGCATGAAACCATGTTTTGACTTCTGAGTTGAACATTGAACAAAATGATGAAAATCACAAAGTATCACGTTAGTAGTTTGTAGACTCTTCTCTATAATTCATATTATTGTCACTATGATGGTACAAAGTTTATAATAGAAACTCTGAGAAATTAAAGTAAATTACACATTTAGCATAAGAGTTAATTAGATATTCGGTTCCATCCATGTTCTGATGTAGTAATAAAGTTTAAGTCCCTCCAAGACTAACAGACTTGACTGTGTCAGTCTGAGTCAGAAAATTGTTGGCTGCAGACTTTGAAATAAGAAATGAATGAAAGAGCATCAGAGGAAATAGTTTCAACATCATGTGGAGGAAAATAAAGAAAACACATTTCCACCACGTTCAAAATCTCTCACCCTGACTCAGAAAAACCAGCATGACACTCAGAGTTACTGTCAACATCATCCTGATGCAGTTTCCTGTGTGAGTGCGTGAAAACGGTTCAGACTCTGTGTGACTTTAACTCTGAGGAGCAGCGATGCATAAAATTCATGCAAAATACATTTGAGTGCACCTGTCTTTATGAAACTGAGAGGAAGAGGTGACGCTGAGTGAGAACATGTGGACATCACATGAAGGAACTTTCACTTCTGTGTCTGACTTTGAAAAGTTCTGGTCTGCACACATGGGAGAAGTTTGTCTTCGAGGCTTTTTACCAGAAAACCTTTGAATGTGATTGTTGTTAATGGACTATTTCATCCCAAACCAAGAAATGTATCAAAATCTAACCACGTGATTTTGTTTCCTCAACTAAATCCAACTGCGACTGAACACTGAAGCCAGGAAGCTGCTCTGGGAGTTACTCTCTCCCTCAGAAATATCCCTTCATGTTTATAAGTAGATGCACACTGCCCTCTGCTGGCAGTTCACCATCATCAATAACTCCATCATGGTGTGAGGCTGATTTTGTTTTACATTACATTTCATTTAGCTGACGCTTTTATCCAAAGTGACTTACAATAAGTGCATTCAACCATGAGGGTACAAACCCAGAACAACAAGAATCAAGAAAGTAGAATTTCTTCAAGAAAGTCAAACTACAAAGTGCTATAATTAAGTGCCATTTAAGTGCTGCTAATGTGTTAGTTTAAACTTTTATTCAAGGTATTGTAGGAAGAGGTGTGTTTTTAGTTTGCGAAGGAAGATGTATAGACTTTCTGTCCTGATGTCAATGGGGAGCTCATTCCACCATTTAGGAGCCAGGACAGCAAACAGTCGTGATTTTGTTGAGTGTTTAGCTCGCAGTGAGGGAGCAACAAGCCGATTGGCAGATGCAGAGCGGAGTGAACGGGCTGGGGTGTAACGTTTGACCATGTCCTGGATGTAGACTGGACCCGATCCGTTCGCAGCACGGTACGCAAGTACTAATGTTTTGAAACGGACGCGGGCAGCCACTGGTAACCAGTGAAGGGAGCGGAGGAGCGGAGTAGTGTGAGTGAATTTAGGTTAAAGACCAGTCGAGCTGCTGCATTCTGGATGAGCTGCAGAGGTCGGATGGCACTAGCAGGTAGACCTGCCAGGAGGGAGTTGCTATAGTCTAGGGGTGAGATGACCAGAGCCTGGACCAGAACCTGCGCCGCCTTCTGAGTGAGAAGGGGACGTGTTCTCCTGATGTTGTGCAGCATGTATCTACAGGAACGTGTTGTTGCAGTAATGTTGGCCGTAAGGGAGAGTTGACTGTCGAGTGTCACACCCAGGTTCATAGCAGTCTGGGTGGGGGCTAACACGGAGTTGTCTGTCAAGTTTCTGTCCTTGTTCAACCTTTTCATCACCATGTACATCAGTCATTTCATGCAGCTCTGATATTAGGGAAAGAAGTAAGTAAGTACGCGTCATCTGACCTCAGTGACCCCAGGCCTCTGTTTTATTTAAGTATTCTCACCCTCTGAGAATACTCTGAGTATCAATCAGACTAAATATGACAGTGAAGTTTACGAGTATCAGGCTCATTCGATTACTCTGTGAAAAAAATAGACAGTCTGATTACTATATAATGATATATAAGGTCAATATAGATGTAAATACAGTCTATTGACTGTCTAAGGAATATATTTATCATATAATAGCTATATATATAATATAATATGTTATTAATATATTTATAAATCAATCAATCAATCAATCAAATTTTATTTGTATAGCCCATATTCACAAATCACAGTTTGTCTCATAGGGCTTTAACAGAGTGTGACATCCTCTGCCCTTAACCCTCAACAAGAGTAAGGAAAAACTACTAAAAAACCCTTTTAACAGGGTAAAGAAGGTAGAAACCTCAGAGAGAGCCACATGTGAGGGATCCCTCTCCCAGGACGGACAGAAGTGCAATAGATGTCAAGTGTAAAGGAGAACATCATCAAGATAAAGGGTTTAGCAGCATTGATAAGGGTAAACATTTTGAAGCATAACTGAAGGTCAATGAATTGACGGATTATTGTCAGTAATGGTCGAGTATCTGAGGAGAAATACTATATATCAAGCAGTCCTGCTGCAATCATAGTCTATGGTCAGCTGCCACCACGATCATGATCCACCATCAAGATCGGATGCCACTATAGTCCACAGTCATTGTCCACTGCCGCCATTAGGATCCATCATCAGCTGCCACCTCGATCGTGGTCCACCACCATTATCAGATGCCAACACGATAAAGGATCCGCCATTATTATCACGATCAGCCAGCACGATACAGAATCCGCTATACTGGATCCACCATTACGATCTCTGATACGCGATCCACAGATCATAATCCACGATGTGGCCACAGCTGCGGCCCTGGATCTGCGGACGATAAGGCAAAGGGACTCCGGGGAAGAAGTCAAGTCAGTAACATGTATTGATGAGATATGAATTTCTTTGATGTGATAACGATTGAGAAGAGGAAGGAGAAGCTGGAAAGTGAAGCTCCGAGTGTCATGTGTCCCCGACCTTCTAGACCTATAGCAGCATAACTAAGAGCAGGTCTAAGACAAGCCTGTACCAGCTCTAACTATAAGCTTTATCAAAAAGTAAGGTTTTAAGCCTACTCTTAAACGTACAGATGGTGTCTGCCTCCCGAACTGAAAGTGGGAGATGATTCCATAGGAGAGGGGCTTGATAGCTGAAAGCTCTGGCTCCTTCTCTACTTTTAGAGACTTTAGGGTCGACAAGTAAGCCTGAATTCTGGGAGCGCAGTGCTCTAGTGGGTTGATAAGGTACTATCAGCTCTTTGAGGTATAATGGTGCCATATTATTAAGGGCCTTGAAGGTGAGGAGGAGAATTTTAAATTCTATTCTAGATTTAACCGGAAGCCAGTGTAGCGAAGCTACGGAGGAGAGGTAAACGTGCCGGTTCGCTTGTGCGTCTCCGCCGGCGGGGACTTCGCACACCGCTACCAGGTATATTCCTCTCCAACGTGCGTTCACTGTGCAACAAGCTGGACGAACTCCAGCTACTAGTTGGTAAGAACAGAGACTTCTCCTCATCTTCCGTCCTGTGCTTCACGGAGACATGGCTGTGTGGATCGATACCGGACTCTGCGCTGCAGTTGGCTGGCTTCCAACTTTTCAGAGCGGACCGCCACACGGAACTTTCCGGCAAGACGAAAGGTGGAGGAATCTGCTTCTACACTAACTGCGGCTGGTGCAATGATGTGACAGTGATTCAACAGCACTGTTCTCCTGATCTGGAATATTTTTTTATCAAATGCAAACCCTTCTACTCCCCCGTGAGTTCGTTTCATTCATTCTGGTCGGTGTTTACATTCCACCGCAGGCCAACGTCAAGAGGCACAACGCATGCTCGCCGACCAGATACTGTGTGGAACGGACTAACCGGACTCCTTAGTTATTGTCCTCGGCGACTTTAACAAAGGAAATCTCACCCGCATGAACTCCCAAATATAAACAATTTATTAAATGTCCGACCAGAGAGAAGACATTCTGGATCACTGTTACACCACAGTAAGCAGTGCCTACCACGCCGTACCCCGGGCTGCACTGGGACTCTCGGACCACGTCATGGTCCATTTGATTCCTGCATACAGGCAGAAACTAAAACTCTGCAAACCTGTTGTGAGGACTTCAAAGCAGTGGACCAGTGAAGCTGTGGAGGATCTTCAGGCGTGCTTGGACTGTACAGATTGGGAGGTTTTCAGGACTGCTACAAACAGTCTGGACGAGTACACAGAGGCTGTGACTTCTTATATCAGCTTCTGTGAGGACAGCTGTGTTCCATCACGCACCAGGGTGTGTTACAACAATGACAAACCCTGGTTCACAGCCAAACTCAAAAAGTCAAGGTTGGAGAAGGAAGAGGCGTTCAGGAGTGGGGACAGAGTCAGGTTTATAGAGTCGAAATACAGGTTTAGCAAGGAGGTGAGAGAAGCTAAACGTCTGTACTCTGAGAAACTCCAACACCAGTTCTCAGCCAATGACTCTGCCTCTGTCTGGAAAGGGCTTAGGCAGATTACAAATTGTAAGCCTAGAACCCCCCACTCCACTAACGACCCTCGCCTGGCCAACGACTTGAATGAGTTTTACTGTCGCTTTGAAAGACAATGGGACAGTCCTGACACCATCCCCCGTGACACCACCCTCCAGCCCATCAACTGCATCTCCCCCACCATAGCAAAAGGCCTGTGCCTTTCCACAACTGCCCACCTCAGAGCCCCCTCCCTCCTCCCCTATCACAGTGACGACTCTCTCCATCCTGGAGAGGGACGTCAACAGACTCTTCAGGAGACAGAACCCCCGCAAAGCAGCCGGGCCAGACTCTGTCTCTCCATCAATCCTGAAGCACTGTGCTGATCAGCTGTCTCCGGTGTTCACAGCCATTTTTAACACCTCACTGGAGACATGCCACGTACCAGCCTGCTTCAAGACCTCCACCATCATCCCTGTCCCCAAAAAAACTAAGATCACTGGACTCAATGACTACAGACCCGTCGCCCTGACCTCTGTGGTGATGAAGGCATTTGAGCGCCTTGTGCTGCTCCACCTCAAAGCCATCACTGACCCTCTCCTGGACCCCCTGCAGTTTGCCTACAGAGCCAACAGGTCTGTAGACGATACAGTAAACATGGCCCTTCACTTCATCCTCCAGCACCTGGACTCCTCAGGAACCTACGCCAGGATCCTGTTTGTGGACTTCAGCTCTGCCTTCAACACCATCATTCCGGCTCTGCTACAGGACAAGCTCTCCCAGCTGAGTGTGCCTGACTCCACCTGCAGGTGGATCACAGACTTCCTGTCTGACAGGAGGCAACACGTGAGGCTGGGGAAGCATGTCTCTGATTCCAGGACCATAAGCACCGGTTCCCCTCAAGGCTGTGTTCTTTCCCCTCTACTCTTCTCCCTGTACACCAACAGCTGCACCTCCAGTCATCAGTCCGTCAAACTCCTTAAGTTGGCAGACACCATCCTCATTGGGCCATCTCTGCTGGGGACGAGTCCGCCTACAGGTGGGAGATTGACCATCTGGTGACCTGGTGTGGTCAGAACAACCTGGAGCTCAATGCTCTGAAAACAGTGGAGATGGTTGTAGACTTCAGAAAGAACCCAGCCCCACCCACCCCCATCACCCTGAGAGACTCCCCAGTCGACACTGCGGAGTCCTTCCGCTTCCTGGGCACCATCATCTCCCAGGACCTCAAGTGGGAGCTGAACATCAGCTCCCTCACCAAAAGCTCAACAGAGGATGTACTTCCTGCGGCAGCTGAAGAAGTTCAACCTGCCAAAGACAATGATGGTGCACTTCTACACCTGCATCATCGAGTCCATCCTCACCTCCTCCATCACCATCTGGTACGCTGCTGCCACTGCCAATGACAAAGGCAGACTGCAGCGTATCATCCGTTCTGCTGAGAAGGTGATTGGCTGCAATCTGCCATCTCTACAGGACCTGTTTGCCTCTCGGACCCTGAGGCGGGCAGGTAAGATTGTGGCCGATCCTTCCCACCCGGGTCACAAACTCTTTGAGGTACTTCCTCCGGCAGGAGGCTGCGGTCCATCAGGACCAAACCTCACGCCACAAGACCAGCTTCTTCCGGCTGCAGTTGGTCTTATCAACAAGGCCAGGACCCCACCTGACTTGGACCCTTAACCCGCCCCCACGCCTCAAGTCTGTGTTACATTAACACACATTAAACATTAAACTGCACATTGCACATTCTCATTGCACTCCTGTTTTGCATTTTGCATTTACTTTATTTTATACATTTTTTTTTTTCTATATATATCTTTTTATTTTATATTTGTTTGTTTTTTTCATGTGTAAAAAAGTAGTACTTACTGTGTTTTTATGTTTTATGTTTTATGTTCCTTGTATGCACCTATACCAAGGCAAATTCCAGGTAGGTGTAAACCTACTTGGCAATAAATACTTCTGATTCTGATTCTGATTCTGAATACTGGAGAAATGTGGTCTCTTTTCTTTGTTCTTGTCAGGACACGTGCTGCGGCATTTTGGACAAGCTGCAGAGTCTTTAACGACTTACTGCTGGAGCCTGATAATAAGGAATTACAATAATCAAGTCTGGATGTAACAAAAGCGTGGACTAGTTTTTCTGCATCTTTTTGAGAAAGGACATGTCTGATTTTTGAGATATTACGTGGAAGTGGAAAAAGGCGGTCCTAGAAATTTGTTTTAAGTGTGAATTAAAGGACAAATCAGGATCGAAGATCACTCCCAAGTTCCTGACTGTTTCATTGGAAGCAAGGGCAATGTCGTCTAGCGCAGCTATATCATTAGATAATGTATCTCTAAGGTGTTTAGGGCCAAGTATTAGAACCTCTGTTTTATCTGAGTTTAATAAGAGAAAATTGCGGGTCATCCAGGTTTTTATGTCCTTGAGACATGCTTGGAGTTTAGTTAATTGATTACATTGTTCAGGTTTTATTGACAAGTATAACTGGCTGTCATCCGCATAGCAGTGGAAATTTACCGAGTGTGTCCTGATAATGTTTCCTAGTGGAAGCATATATAATGAGAATAAAATTGGGCCGAGCACAGAGCCCTGTGGAACACCGTGCTTCACTTTGGTGCGCACAGATGACTCATCATTAATTTGCACAAATTGGAATCGATCTGAAAAATAAGATTTAAACCAGTTTAGGGCGGTTCCTTTAATGCTAATTAACTGTTCTAGCCTCTGTAATAAAATGTGATGGTCAATTGTGTCGAATGCTGCACTGAGATCTAACAGAACGAGGACAGACACAAATCCCTGATCTGAAGCTATTAGAAGGTCATTAGTGACTTTTTGCCAAGGCTGTCTCTGTGCTGTGATTGGCTCTAAACCCCGACTGAAAGTCTTCATATATATTACTTTCCTGGAGAAACTCGCACAGCTGATTGGCTATAACTTTTTCAAGGATTTTAGACAGGAAGAGGAGGTTGGATATTGGTCTGTAATTGGCTAAAACCTCTGGATCTAGGGTGGGTTTTTTGAGAAGGGGTTTGATTCCAGCTGTTTTAAAGGACTGTGGTACGTATCCTGATGATAATGACAGATTGATTGTGTTCAGTAACGAACTATCAATTAGAATTTCTTTAAGTGATTTTGTAGGAATTGGATCTAAGATACAAGTTGTTGGTTTAAAACAGGGGTATTCAAATAAAATTTAAAGAGGTCCAGTTAGAGAAAATTTCTTGAAGCAAAGGTCCAGAAGATCATAATGTCTAACTATTTAGTGTGATATATATTTAAGTAGCCGAGTAGTTGAATCAACATCTGCATGTAATAAATACCTGACTGTCAAATCAAATGAATTCAGTACGATTCAAAAACTTTTTGACAATATTTATTGTCACGTAACATAGAACTGAACATATATGTATGATTGCAGATATGTATAATGTTCTCTCATTAACTAAATAAAAGTAGGGCTGCATTTCAAAATCAGAGAAAATAAATAAAATGTGAAAATTGTGCATGTTCAAATAAAGGGCTTAACTTCAGAAAAATTAAATAAAGGGAGAAAAAGTTTGAATTTCCCTTTTTCTGTTTCACATCTTGACTCAAAAGTCTCAACCAATTTTATAGATAATAAATCTCAACACATCTTAACAATTGAACAGTTTTAGAATCACTTTCTTCCCCTCTTATATCCCACTCCCCCACTTTTTTCGTCTTTTTCTACCACTACCACTACCGTAAAGACTACAAAAGCTGCGCCGGTTACAAATAGAAGCGCCCCGTCAGGTTTTAAATCATAACCTTCTGTTTTGGCTGTAGGTCCGGGTCCATACGGGACGGCTTCTGGGTCCGGACTCAGACCGCGGTCCGCCTGTTAGTGACCCCTGGTTTAGAACATGAAACCTGGGGTCTATATATAAAGAATGACAGTCTATATAAAACATGTAGAATCTATAGACAATACATATGTTAATAATCTTTCTTCCAGCTTCATTATACAGTCCAATGCTGTATTGTGCTGCCTTTTTAAGCAAAAATAAATGTTCATATTCTCATGTCATTTGTTTTTCCACATTTCTAATTATACTTTCTAAAATAAATATATCATCCATAACTGTCTACTTCATTTCATTTTCTGAAACCAAAATATGAATGTAAATCTGTGTTTTACTTCTGCTTAGACAGTAATTTCTCTTGTGTGGATCTGCATAGAAAACCATGTTTCTGACTTTGATTGGTACATTAAAGACAAAATGATGAAAATCACAAAAATATCACGTTAGTAATTTGTGGGACTTTCCCTCATAATTCTTATTATTGTCAATAAGTGACAGAAGTAAAGTTTATAATGAAACCTGAGAAATTAGGGAAGTACCTGTTACAGCATAAGTTAATTTAGATTATTCTGTTCCATCATGTTCTGATGTGTGATTACTTAATGGTGTACACACTTTTGAATGTGGCAATTATAATAATCATCCTTATCACTATTTGATGAAGTGTAACGAATCTAAATGACATTTAAAGTCGATAGAAACAAATATCTGGCATTGTCATCGGAAGCGTGAGTGATGCGTAGCCACAATTATTCAATTATTCTGGTTTAAGCTTGCAGGATATTACTGGTTGTATAGGCTCAATATGTTTATAATACATCGTATATATTCTCTGTGTTTGTAGTTTTCTGTTAGAACTCATTCTGTAGACAACTAGTTGAGGCAGGTTTCTGTTCAAACTCCAGTTCTTTCCCACCGTCTGCTCAGCTTGGTCAGCTGCTGGCGTTCACTGCTCCTCAAGAAGTCTTATGAAACCTCATTTGTGGGGACTCAGAGGGTGGTTCAGGGACTTTAGTTACTGTCGGGCAAAGGGACTACCAAGAACCTACATTCTAGCCAAACACCCCCTGAGCACATTTAGTGATTAGTCACTAACTCAAAATCTAAAATGACAAAGTTTGGTTGCATGGGAGCTTTGTTTGGAGATTTCTGAACATTTAAGCTTCATGAAAGGATTCGTTTCATTGTGTTTAACTACATTTGCAGCTCTTATAGCGAGAACTTGTTGTGTTCCACTGGACCAATTGACTATACTGTTACGCTACAACGACAGTTCCATAATCCAAACTTGGAAGGGTTTTTGTGTAACAAATAACTGTGTGGATATGAACTGCTATGAGCCCGAACAGTAATAATCTCAACATCTTCGCCTGGGCTCCACGCTGATGGTTTGAGGTGAAGCTGGGAACCCGACCACTGCTGAATCAGAGGAGTTCCTGAATATGAAGTTGATACTAAGTATATAAGGCATAGGGGCCTGTCCCAGTTTCTGCTGTTCAGGACAAATAGTATTTATATATAGGGTTAGTTTCCTGGTCAGTGTGACAGTGGGTCCTGGGTAAATGTCTGGAGCTGGAGGCTGAAGTCTGATCGTCTGGCCTTGCATCCACTCACACTGAAACTTCCTAAAATCCTTACATTAATCAGCGGAGTGAAAGAAGAGAGAGTGAACTGGCGCATCACGTCTGAAATGTTGCTAGTGGCTGAACCTGTAATATGAAGCTGCGGCAGGCAAGCGTCCAGATGAGGGAGGGTAAGAGTCATGGTGGTTGTATTAAAACTAGCCAGGTCTAGTCCTGCTGGGGATTGGAAGTCCACTGGGGCCACAAAGCTTCTCTCAGTTCAGTGGAGGATCAGCTGACGATACAAAACTACTCCTCTGTAAATAATTCCTCCTGCTCTGAAATAGGACTGGGCGCGTGGGACACAAACTCAGGAGCGTTGCTGACTGAATTTACACTAAATGGCAGAAGCAGAATTGAGGTCGTCAGCATCTAGTTCAAAATTGTGTCACCCTCATTGAGATACAAATAATGTTAAACTCATTCCTTGGTGCATTCATTAGACATGCAATAGAATTCAAAAACATTTGTGCAAGTTCTTTTCAAGCATCCTGTTTGTTTTGGCTCAAATTGTCTCAAACTATTTTTTAAATATTGGTATGACAAAAGTTAAATCAACAATCTCAATGTTAGAAGTAACAAGCATTGTTCAAAATATTTATTTTTATTTTAAATCTTGATGAAGGCTAAACACATTAACTCAATATAAATGTTGATGTAGTGTGGTTATCAGAAACAAAAGTGACTCCCAGTGAATAGTTTAATTCTAGAAGAGTTTTTGTCTGTTTGTGGTCTGTATCACTGTGCGTTCCCTTTGGTGGAAGACAACTCATTGACTGTAAGTACCGGAAAATTTTGCTGTGCATTTATAACTTTTATCAAATAATGAACAAGAATTTGATCAAGTTCACAAAGAATTGACTAGCTGATAATTTTGTTAATTATGTCAATCACAAGGTAATCTCAAATCCTGAAAAAGAAATGCAGATAAATATTTATTTCATTCATGAGCATCCCTAACAATTGTTCCATCTATTTTCATTCAAATATCAAAGATTGTTATTCACATATTTAAAACATAAACACTAAGTAAAATTTATAAGAAAGCTTCAAGCTAAATCTGTATTTAAAAATGTTTGATTTAAATTAGTCAAACATATTTTGCTTTAAAAATCAGATGTTGTTTGAACACCAAACAGGATTTGTCAGGTAGATACTAGCTCAGCACATTATTCCGCACCATGTGAGTGAAAGTGAAAAAGACAAGCGACAAGGTTTGAACTGTTTTCCACACCCAGTGTTTCAGCTCTGTGAGTTTCAAACAGAAAAATCATCTCCAGGACGATTATTCACTGTCACACGTTGAGAAACAGGCGATGAAGGCGTCCTCAATAATCATCAATAATCATTATCAGTGAACCTTCTCAGCCACATTGACACTTGAACCCTGCCTGACTGATGGTCTGACACCTGAGTGAATGATGTTCCAACAGTAGAAAGTTCTTCTGTTTCATTTTTATAACATACAAGAAATCTTACAATACGTCGTGCTCCTTCATCTCATCACTTTGTGCTCTCCCTCTCTCTCCTCCAGTGGGTTGTGGTGCAAGCCCCACCTGACACGTCTCCCCCTCAGTGAAGCTGCAGCAGGGCAGTGCCACTCTGGTGTGTCTGGCGGGGGCTTCCCTCAGCCTAGAGCCTGGGCTGCAGAAGGTGGGGGGCAACAGCAGCTCCTCGGGAGTGTCTCACAGCCCGGGGTCCTGGGGGAGGCGGCCACTACAGCTACGGGCAGCACTGTGAACCTCCCTGCAGTCAGTGGAGGAGCGAGGCTCAGTCAGCCTCTTGAACCAGTCTGACAGGACAGAGCCCTGTCGCTCAGAGAGACAGGAGAAACGGATCGACTTGCTTTCAACACGGAGTAGAGATAACAGCGCTTCTGTCGACATGATGCTGATTCTTTTGTTGAGCTGCACATCTCTCTCTCAGCTTTCTGCTGGGTTTTAATGTCCATATTTGCCTTCTAGTATTGATCATCTGCATGATGCTTTATCTTCATTGATTTTAAGTAAGCTACTTTAAAATGAATTCATTCTAATTTAAGCTGCTCTACTCATTCATCAAAATATCATAACAATCATTGTCTATTGAATAAAACCTTTGTGTGTCTGTGCATCATTGTCTTTATTTTTAGCCTACTGTTTACACTTTGCAAAACTTTAGTCTTGATCATTGCAGTGTCGAACAGTGCGGGGAGGATAGTTTCAGTTGTGTCCCTTCTCTGCACGTCAGTAGAGGGATACTACATATAAACATTAAAGCATTTTATTTCAAAATCTATAACGTAACCTGGAGCTTTTTGTTTGGACTGATATACGGTGCCAGGTTCGGTCAGTAACTGAAACAGAACTGAATGAGGAAATAACTTAGTGTGTGGGTTTGTTTCAGTTGTGTTTCTTTGAATCCTTTGCCCGAAGGAGCTTGTATTTGTATTCACTAGACCAGTTATTCTCTGTGCAGCTACTGTAGACCAGTTTCCCTTCGGTCAGACTGAGAGGAGGTTTATGCGGCCTCACCAAATGCTGTGTGGTACATGGCTGCTATGTAAACCGAGACGGTAATAATCTCCAGCATCACCGGCCTGAACACCTCGATATGACAGAGTGTAGCTAGAACCAGATTGACTGCCATAGATCGGGAGAGTTCTGAATTAAGTTGATACTTTCGGAGTAAAATAGAAGCTTGAAGACCTGTCCAGTTTGAGGTACTGCTTGGGTTCTGGCACCAATGTCTGAACTGCCTGTGCTCTCCAGTGATTTTGGTCTCGAGACTTCTTTGTGAGCTTGAGCTGAATCGGTCTGGAATAAGAAAAATTGTTGGCTGCAGACTCTGGAAATAAGAGAAATGAAATGAAAAAAGGCATCAGAAAATAAGTTCAGCAGCTGTGGAAGATAAGAAAAACTGACTCACCACGTTCAAAATCTCTCCCACCTGACCTAAAAAAAACCAGCATGACACTCAGAGTTACTGTCAACATCATCTGATGCAGTTTCCTGTGTGTGAAGTGCGTAATGATTGAACTCTGTGACTGCTCTGAGGAGCAGCTGATGCATAGAATTCATGCAAAAAATACATTTGAGTGCACCTGTCTTTATGAAACTGAGAGGAAGAGGTGTGAGTGGCGCAATGGACATCACATGAAGGAACTTTCACTTCTGTGTCTGACTTTGAGATTCTGGGTCTGCACGCATGAGAGTTGTCTTCAAGGCTTTTGCAAATATTGAATGTGATTTGTTAATGGGCCTGTTCTAAATGCAAACCAAGAAAAATGTGTCAAAATCCCTAACCACGTGATTTTATTCTCAACTAAATCCTTAGCTGTGACTGAACACTGGAAGAAATAGGGAAGCTTTATCTGGGAGATGCTCTCCTCCAGAAATGTCCTTCATGTCTATAGTAAGTGCACACTGCACTCTGCAGCGGTTCACCATCATCAATAACCATCATGGGTGTGAGAAACTGATTTTGTTTTGTTACATTTTCATTTTAGTAACTTTTGCTCCAAAGCAACCCAATAAGTGCATTCAACCTTGGGTACAAACACAGAACAACAAAGAATCAAGAAAAGTAGAATTTCTTCAAAAGCCAAACTTTACAAAGAAAGTGCTATAATTAAGTGCCATTTAAGTGCCTGCACTATGTATTTAGTTTAAGTTTGCCTTGATGTAGTCAGAAGGAGTGTATTTGTTAGTTCACCAGTGGAAGAATATTGTAGACTGTCTGTGTGTGTCACAGTGTGTGAGCTCATTCCCACCATTGCAGAAGAGCCTGGACAGCGAAGCGGTCGTGAAATTTTTTGTTAGTGTTTAGCCATGATGAGAAGAGAGGAGGCAACAAGCATTGGCAGGAGTGCAGAGGCGGGGTGGCAGGCACCAGGAGTGCTAACGTTTCAATATGTCCTGGATATGGAAAGCTGGACGATGTCGTTGCAACCGCGATTGCTCAAGTACTAATATTTTTAGCAGGGCGGGCAGTCACTGGTAACCAGTGAAGGAGAAATGGAAATTAGTGTAAAAGTGAATTTAAGGTTAAAGACCGGTCAGGCTGCTGCATTCTGGATGACTGCGGGGTCGGATGCTGGCAGTAGACTCCTGCCGGGAGGGGAGTTCTGTGGTCTCAGGAGTAGTGGTGACCTGGACCCAGAACCTGCGCACTTGCTTCACAATTTGAAGAGGGCGTGTTCTCCCTGATGTTATTCACAGCATGTATCTGAGAAACGTGTTATTTTGCAGTAATGTTGGCAAGTAGGAAGTTGACTGTAGTGTCACACCCAAGGTTCAATGCATCTAGGTGAAGACTGCTCCTGAGTTATCTGTCAAGTTTCTGTCATGTTCAACCTTTCATCACCATGCCCATCTGGTCATTTCATAGCTCTGATATCAGGGGAGAAAACCAGAAATGAAATCGCGTCATCACGACCTCCAGTGTTAAGACGCCGGTTTTTATTAGAGTATTCTCGGCCTCGAGGGTACTCTGAGTATCAATCAGATAATCTTATTGTGAAAATTTTGAAAGATATCAAACTCATTCGATTACTTTGTAAATAAACAAAGTTTATTTATCAGATTCCATTAAACAGAACAAACTAAATACCTTTAATAGATAAAAATAATGTGAATAAGGAAAACTATGAAGAAGTAAATGTGAGACCACAAAGACCTTAGTTAGATAGACTGTCTATATAGAGGTATGGGTGTCTGATTACTATATAATGATATATAAGGTTTATATAGATTTGAATACAGTCTATTCAGCCAACATCTATATATAGATATATGCAGTTTATATAGAATATACGAGTCATATTTGATGTGATAGTATATAAGGTCTATGATATAATACAGTCTATTGATAATCTCAGAATATATTTATCATTATAATGCTATATATATAATATAATATATTATTGAAAGCCATATTTATAAACAGTCTATGTAAAAGAAGGATGACTAAATATATAAAGTATGTAGAATCTATGGAGCAATCGCACGTATCTTCGTAATCTTTTCTTCAACTCATTATAACGGTCCAATGCTGTATTGTATTACTTTGAAACAAGAATAAATATTTCATGTTCTCATGTCATTTTGTTTTTCACATTTCTATTTTCACTATACAAATAAATATATCATCCATAACATCTGCTTCCTATTTATTTCTCTGCGGCAAAAGATATTAATAGCAAATCTGTATTTTACTTCTGGCAAGACAGTAATTTCTCTTGACGGATCTTGCATGAAAGCCCATGTTTCTGACTTCTGGGTGAACATTGAGGCAAAAGCTGAAAATCACAAAGTATCACATTAGTGGTTGTGGACTTTCCTCATAGCGTTCCTTGTGTTGTCAATAAGTATTAGAAAGTAAGTTTATAATGAAAACCTGAAGATTAAGTAAGAGTACACACATTGTATGAAGTTAATTAAGTATTCTGTTCCCATCCATGTTCTGATGTGTTTGGTGTAATAGTAACTACACTTTAGTGTGTGATTATAATAATCCTTATCCACTATTTGATGAAGTGTAACTGAATCCTGATGACAATTAAGTCGAAAAAATGTCGACGGCATTTTAATCATCAGGTAAAATTGATAAATAACCACGAATTGTTCAGTTATTTACTGGTTTAAACATGGATGTACGGATTTATGAAGCTCAATGTGTTTTCGCATCCCCATCGTCATATTATTCTCTGTGTTTGGCTATGAATTTTCTATTGCGAACTCATTCTAGCAAACAACTAGTTGGGGCAGGTTTCGATACGGCCTTCCGTTTGCAACTGCGTACAACTGCGGCAGTCAGCGCGTGCGTTCGCTGCTCCGCCAGAAGAATCTGTGAAGCTGTTGGGACTCCGGGGGCGCTTCAAAGGGATGACTTTGGGGCCTCGAACCAAAGGACCTAGAAGGAACCTGCATTGACAAACTTTACTACAAAAGAACCACCTTGAACAACATCCTACCAATCTTTTTAAACAAATAATATATAGTAAAACCACTGTGCATCACATCATGGTGGTAGTAATAAGTTGGCTTCAACACCCCCACCACCTCCAGAGCTCACTGCACACCCACATTTGGAGCGTTAGTCTTCTGCTCAAAATCTAAAATGACAAGATTAATTTATGGGAACTTTTGTTTTGGAAGATTTCCTGAACATTAAACTTCTTGAGTTTTGTTTCGGTATGTTTTACTTCATTGTAGCTCATACTTGAGACTTGTGTTAATATTCACACACCTGGACCGAGATTATTCTCTGTGCACGGCTGCAACAGACCAATTTCCACTTCGAATCAAATGAGAAGGTTACAACTCACTGGCTCACGTCACTGTGTGGACTTCCATACTATTGCAAACCGAGACAGTATGTCTCCAACATCTTCTGGCCTGGACACACGCTGATGGTTAAGGTCAGAAGCAGAACCAGTGCCACTACCACTGAATGAAGAGGAAGTTCTGAATGCTGGGGTTGATTACTCAAGGTATGCTAAACTTGAAGACGCAATCCAGGTTTCTGCTGGTATGGGACAAGCAAATACCATAAACGCACAGGGTTGGTTTGCAGTCAATAATGACAGTGAATCCTGAGTAAATGTCAATAGAGCGAAGTCCCCAGTCGTCTGGCGGCGTCACTGCACACCAACACCGTCTTATTAATCAGCGGAGAGGTGAGAGAGAGAGGGCGCGAGCCAGCGCATCCGTCACTGAAATGTTTGCTGGTGGCGAACCTGTGAAGCCGCAGCGACCAAAGCGTCGAATGAGAGGTGATGAAGTCATGGTGGTTGTGGTGCGACTGACCAGGTGCAGGTCCTGCAGAGTTGAAGTCACGGGACTATGCACTTCTCGAGTTCAGTGGGGATCATTCAAGCGATTGCAGCCCTCTCTCTCTATAAATAATTCCCTCTGCTCTGAAAGCGGACTGAAGGTGACGTGGGACACAAACTCAGGGCGTTACTGTTTGAATTACACTAAATATGAAAAGCAGAATTGAGGTAAGTCAGCATCTGGATTCTGGTAATGTCCTTTCGTGATGCAAACTATGTATTTCATTCCCTTTTGAATTACAAGAGGTGAGTAGCATTCTAATAAATTTTATAAACATTGTTTATTTCTTTTAACGACATCCTATTTATTTGCAACTTTTAAAATGATGTCAAACAATTTTCGAAATATTAATTGTAACAAAGTTAAAATCGCTTTTACAAATATATAGTGTTCAAGAAGTAACAGAAAATGTTTAACAAAATATTTTGTTTTTATTATTAAATCTTGGTGAAGTTTCAAGCCACATTGGCTCAATATAAATATTAATTATTAAAATTAGCCTTAGTTTCAACTTAAGAACAGAAGTGTTCTTCCAAGTGAGACAGACTATTGTTCACGGTGCAGGAAGGATTTTTGTGCGAGAACGCTAATGATCATCACTGTAGATACTTCGGTTGCGGAAGAATAAGCTTCGACAAACATTCGTAAGTATAAAGATTTTTACTTTAATTTCTTTACACATCCAAATAAAGAACAAAGAACTTGATCAAGTTCAGAGATTGACTGGCTGATAATTTTGTTTGTATTTTATCAATCTAAGGTAATCTCATATCTGAAAAATGCAGATCAATATTTATTGATCGTAATCAGTTATAGATTAACCAATTATAGAAACATATATAAGCTCAAATGTTTCTCATCCCTACACCTACATGCTGCAAGTATGATTTTTATTCCATGCTTCAACTTATTTAAGTTGAATTTGCTCAAGCTTCCAAACTAAATCATAACCCTATTTAAAAATGTTTGGTTGAAATAAGTCAAACATATTTAACGAAAATCAGATGTTAATTTTGCAAACAGGATTTATCGATGAATTACAGCGCTCGGCTTTGTGTTCTGCAGCTTACATGGTGAAGTGAAGAGCAGGCGACAAAGGTTTGAACTGTTTGCTGCACAGTGTTTTCAGCTTTCTGTGGTTCAAGCAGAAAGAAAATCATCTCGAGGCAAGTTATTCACTGTGCCGTTGAAAGCGAGGCAGTGAGCGTCCTCAATAATCATCAATAATCATTGTCAGTGAACCTTCTCAGCCGCATTAACTTGCCAGACCCTGCGACTGGTAGTTGTGCTAGATGAATGATATTCCAAGCCAGTAAAAGTTCTTCTGGCTTCATTTTACCATAACGTGAAATATATATGCGTCATTTTCCGCTCATCCTCATCCCTTTGTCTTTTCTCCCCCTCTCCAGCCGTTATTGGTGGCTTGCTGGCTGCATCCTCCCCACTCCAGTGAAGAGCTGCAGCAGGGCAGTGCCACTGTGGTGTATCTGTGAGGCACCCTCAGCCTGGAGCCTGAGGCTGGTGGGGGCAGCAGCAACTCCTCAGAGTGTCTCTCACAGCCAGAGGGGTCCTGGGAGGCGGCCACTGCAGCTGGGCTGGCACCATGAGCTTCCTGCAGATCAGTGGAGGGAGGCGGGCTCAGTGAGCTGTGAGGGCCAGTCTGACCGGACAGAACCCCACCAATCGCTCCAAACCCTGGACCCTGACACTTTGCTCGGGTAGAGAGGCGACCAGGATGGGTCATTGTGCTCTACCTGTGGGTCGATGTGGTTACATGTGTTCTACTGCAGCTCTGCATGTCTTCATGTCTTTTCTTCAACTCATTATGACGGTCAATGCTGTATTGTGCTACTTTGAAACAGAATAAATGTTTCATGTTCTCATATCATTTTGTTTTTATTCACATTCTACCCACTTTAATAAAACTCGATATATCTATCCTGCTATCTATTCTAGGTTTAATTTTTCTGCATAAAGATATTAATAACAGAAATCTGTGTTTTATTTCACTTTCAACAAATCAAATTTTCTCTTGTGTGGATCTGCATGAAAACCATGTTTCCCGACTTCTGAGTTGAACATTGAACAAATGATGAAAATCCACAAAAATGCTCGGTGGTAGTTTGTGGGACTTTTCCTCCTTAATTCTTATTATTATCAATGAAAGTGACAAGAGTAAAGTTTATAATGAAAACCTGAAGGTGAAATTACCACATTTTAACATAAAGAGTTAATTAGGTATTCTATTTCCATCATGTTCCAATGTGTGAGTGCTTGTAGTAGCTCCACCTTTTTGAATGTGTGATTATAATATCATCATATCACTATTTGATGATAACAAATCTAGTGACAATTAAAATTAAGTAAATAAATATCTGTCAGCTTATTTGGTAATCAAATGAAATTTGATATGCTCACAATTGTCAGAATATTCTAGTTTAAACACAGGATAATACTGATTATTATGAAAACTCAATGTGTTTATAATACACATCATTATATATTACTCTGTGTTATTACTTGTGAATTTTCTGTTTAGAACTCATTCTGTGAAAAAGCTAACTTGTATAGTTGAAACAGGTTTTGTTCTAGCTCCGTTTACAACACCGTGCAACCTAAACTAGGTCAACATAGCATTCACTGTAAAGCGAAATCACCATGAAAGCTCATTTGTGGGACTCCCAGTGATTTCAGGAGACTTTAGGGCCTCAGGCAAAAGGGGACCTGAGGCCTACATTGACCCAAACACCCCCTAAGAAACACATGAACACATCACTGATCTTCAAACAAATATTTCTCATCAGAAATTTAAGTACCCCAACACCACCACATAATTCATCTACACACACACACATTTTAGACGTTCTAGTCTTCAACTAAAAATCAAAAGTAATGACAAGAAGTTAGTTTGCATGGGGCTTTGTTTGGAATTTCTGAACATTTTAAAACTGTGGTTTGTTTCAGTTGTGATTTACTTCATTGTCAGCTCTGCTTGAAGACTGTGTTGTGTTCACTTGGACAGATTATTCTCTGTGCAGCTGCAGCAGAGACCAGTTTCACTTCAATTGAGAACTGAGGGAGGTTTTGTCACGGCTCGTCACTGTGTGAACTTTTCCATCACTCAAGAAATTGCCGAGACAGTAATAATCTCCAGCATCTTCCATACAGACACCTCACAGTGGTTAAGGTGTAGCTAGAACCAAACCTGCCGCACAGATCGTAGAGAGGTTCTGGATATAGAGTTGATGTGTGGTATATAGAAAGCTTGGGAGCCTGTCCAGGTTTCTACTGGTACCAGGAACATATAATCACCAGAACTACCCATAAGCTCTGGGGTTGGTTTTAGTCCAGTGTGACAGTGGATCCTGGGTAATGTCACGACTGGGCTGATCACAGTCATCTGGCCGCTGCATCCTGCACCTAACCCACCAAATCATACATTAATCAGCGGAGGTGAAGAGGAAAACAGGCAATAACATCACGTCACGAAATGTTTGCTGGTGGCTGAACCTGTGAAGCTGCAGCGAATAGCGATCCAGATGAGAGGAATTGATGAGAGTCCTTGGTGGTTGTGGTCGACTGACAGGTCTGAGTCCTGCAGAGTTGGAGTCACAGGACCCCATAAAGCTTCTCCCAGTTTCATTTGGAGGATCAGCTGACGATGCAAAACCTCACCCTACTCTATGGAAATGATTCACTCTGCTCTGAAGCCGGACTCCAGAGGTGGCGTGGGACACAAATCAGGGCGTTATATTTGGATTTACCTAAATATGGCAAATTGAGGTAAGTCAACATCTCAGTTAAATTGTGTCACTTTCTGTTGATGCAAATATGTGTATTTCATTCCCATGGTCTGAGGAGTGGAGAGAACTGAACAATGAATTAAAAAAACATTTGTTTTAATTCTTTTGAAACATCTGTTTGTTTGGCTTTCAAATTATGTCCAAACTACTTTTTTGAAATATTAATTCATGACAAAGTTAAATCGCTTTTTGTCTCTCAATGTTCTGAGAAAGTAGCTCAAAATGTTTAACAAATATTTATTTTATTTTTAAATCTTATTAATTTCCAAGCCACATTAGCTCAATATAAATATTTAGTGCTAAATTGTATGGTTTAGCAGAACAAGAGAATGACTCTTCAGTAAGACAGACATTGTTCCGCAGTGCAGGAGGATTTTATACGAGCTACCTAATGAGTCTGTATCACACTGTGGACTTTCAGTGGAGGAACGACCAAACTCGACATTGACTGTAAGTACAGGAATTTACTTTGTGCATTTATAACATCAAACAATGAACAAATTTGATCAAGTTCAAAAATTGACTAGCTGATAATTTTGTTGAATTTTTATCAATCGGGTAATCTGTATCCTGAGAAAAAATGCAGATCAATATTTATTGATACGTCGTCAGTTATGTAGTTAATACATTTATAAACATACTAAAATAAATGTTCATCTATTTTCATGAACAATGATGATTTTTATTCACGTTTAAAACGTTTTAAATAGGAATTTATCAAACTTCAAACTAAATCATAAACTGTTTAAAAAATGTTTAGTTGGAGTGATCAAACATATTTTGCTTTAAAAGTCAGATGTTGAACATAAGCAGGATTTTATCAGTAGATACAAGCTCAGCTTTGTGTTCCGCTTCATGTGGTGAAGGAAGTGAAAGAGCAGGCGACAAAGGTTTGAACTGTTTTCCTACCAGTGTTTCAACTCTTCAAGTTTAAACAGAAGAAAATCATCTCGGAGCGAGTTCCATTGCCATCACGCGTTGAAAGAAACGTGAAAGGCATGATCCTCCAGCATGTCATCAATAATCGTATCAGTGAACAACTTCTCAGCCGCATTGACACTTGAACCCCCTGCGGCACGATGGTCTGACCACTAGTGAATGATGTTCAACAGTGAACTATATTTCATTTATAACATACAAGAAATCACCTGTGCGTGTTTTCCTTCATCTCATCCCTTTGTCTTTTCTCCCTCTCTCCAGTGGGTGTAGTGCGGCCCACCCTGACCGTCCTCCCCCTCCCAGTGAAGAGCTGCAGCAGGGCAGTGCCACTGTGGTGTGTGGCCAGCCGGCGGGGCTTCCCCCTCCCAGCCTGGGCCTGGGCTGGAAGGTTGGGAGGCATGGCTCAACCTCCTCAGGGTGTCTCACAGCCCGGGGGTCCTGGGGAGGGCGGCCACTACAGCTGGGCAACAGAGCCTCCTTGCAGATCAGTGGAGGAAAGGCGGAGGGCCTCAGTGAGCTGTGAGGCAGTCTGACCGAGACAGAGGCCTGCCGCTCAAGCCCTGGACCTGACAGCTGCACCCGGGTGATGAGGAAGCGACCGGATGGAGTCATTGTGCTCTGCTGTGGGTCGTGTGATTTTACATGTATTCTGCAGCTCTGCATGTGCTGTGTCTTTCTTCCAACTCATTTATGACAGTCCATTTGTGCTGTATTGTACTACTTTGGAAAACAAAATAAATATTTCATGTTCTCATGTCATTTGTTTTTCACATTTTCTATTTTACTTTATTAAAAATAAAATATATCATCACATAACTTCTGCTTCTATTTTATTATTCCAATGATGACAATTATTAATGTAAATCTGTGTTTACTTCTACTTTCCAGACAGTAATTTCTCTCGTGTGGATCTGCATGAAAACCATGTTTCATGACTTCTGAGTTGAACATTGAACAAAATGATGAAAATCACAATAGCATCACTAAATAGTTGCTGGGACTTTCCTCTATCATTCTTCAGCCCATCGTGGTGACAAGTAAAAGTTTATAATGAAACCTGTTAAATTAAAGGAGAAATTGCATTGCTTTATAAAGTTAGTGAAATATTCTGTTTATCCGTATTACCGTTAATAACCGAAGTGTAATGGGATACACTTTTGAATGTGTGATTATAATAATCATCATATCACTAATACGATAAGGATGTAAGCAGAATCTGAAATTACAGTCAAAGTGCGATAAATAAATATCAAGCAGCATTTGGTCATCATTAAATTGATAATAATACAATTGTCGAATTATTCTGGTTTGAAAGCTTGCAGGATGTGCAGTTTGTGATGTCAATGTGTTTTATAATACATACGTTATATTCTCTCATGATTATTGTAGTTTTCTATTAGAACTCATTCTGTGAGAGCAACTAGTTGGGGCAGGTTTGATACAGCTCATTTCTTTGCATTACGCTCAGCCAGTCAACCTAGCGTTCTGCTCACTCAGAAATCACCATGAAAGCTCATTTAGCCAGGACTCCCAGAGAGGCTTCGAGACTTTCAAAGGCCTCAAACAGGACACAAGAACTACATTATTGCCATTTTCTCCCTACAAAAAATACATGAACCTGTCATTAATCTTCAATCGCTATTTTATCATCAAAATTAAAAAGTGCAGACCTGTAAAATAAATAAATGATAGTGAAGTAATAAGGTTTATGTTCCAATCCTACCATACCTCAGGCTCATCTTGCACACATTTGCGTGTTCTAGTGTTCAGCCTAAAAATCTAAACCAACCAGTTAGTTGCATGGGGCTTTGTTTGAAGACCTCTGAACATTTAAACTGTAAATTTGACTGAATTATTATTTTACTTCATTGCCGCCGCTCTACGGCAATGAATGAAAGAGCATCAGAGGAAATAGTTTCAACATCATGTGGAGGAAAATAAAGAAAACACATTTCCACCACGTTCAAAATCTCTCACCCTGACTCAGAAAAACCAGCATGACACTCAGAGTTACTGTCAACATCATCCTGATGCAGTTTCCTGTGTGAGTGCGTGAAAACGTTTCAGACTCTGTGTGACTTTAACTCTGAGGAGCAGCGATGCATAAAATTCATGCAAAATACATTTGAGTGCACCTGTCTTTATGAAACTGAGAGGAAGAGGTGACGCTGAGTGAGAACATGTGGACATCACATGAAGGAACTTTCACTTCTGTGTCTGACTTTGAAAAGTTCTGGTCTGCACACATGGGAGAAGTTTGTCTTCAAGGCTTTTTACCAGAAAACCTTTGAATGTGATTGTTGTTAATGGACTATTTCATCCCAAACCAAGAAATGTATCAAAATCTAACCACGTGATTTTGTTTCCTCAACTAAATCCAACTGCGACTGAACACTGAAGCCAGGAAGCTGCTCTGGGAGTAACTCTCTCCCTCAGAAATATCCCTTCATGTCTATAAGTAGATGCACACTGCCCCCTGCTGGCAGTTCACCATCATCAATAACTCCATCATGGTGTGAGGCTGATTTTGTTTTCTGTCCTTGTTCAACCTTTTCATCACCATGTACATCAGTCATTTCATGCAGCTCTGATATCAGGGAAAGAAGTAAGTAAGTACGCGTCATCTGACCTCAGTGACCCCAGGCCTCTGTTTTATTTAAGTATTCTCACCCTCTGAGAATACTCTGAGTATCAATCAGATTAAATGCGACAGTGAAGTTTACGAGTATCAGGCTCATTCGAATACTCTGTAAAAAAAAAAAAAGTTTAACATGTCAATTGCATTAAAACTGAGCAAACTGCATCTGCTAATAAAGATAAAACCATGTGAATAAAAAGAGCTGCAAAATGCATCATGAGGCCTAAAGAGACCTTAGTTAGATAGACTGTCTATATGAAGATATAGACAGTCTGATTAATATATAATGATATATAAGGTCTATATAGATTTAAATACAGTCTATTGACTATCTGTATAAAGATATATGCAGTTTATATAAAGATATATGCAGTCGGATTGCTATATGATGATATATAAGGTCTATATAATGGTAATAATAAGGTCTATTGAATGTCTAAATAATATATTTAATATATTTATTTTGTTTCCTCAACTAAATCCAACTGTGACTGAACACTGAAGCCAGGAAGCTGCTCTGGGAGTAACTCTCTCCCTCAGAAATATCCCTTCATGTCTATAAGTAGATGCACACTGCCCTCTGCTGGCAGTTCACCATCATCAATAACTCCATCATGGTGTGAGGCTGATTTTGTTTTCTGTCCTTGTTCAACCTTTTCATCACCATGTACATCAGTCATTTCATGCAGCTCTGATATCAGGGAAAGAAGTAAGTAAGTACGCGTCAGTACAGAGACAGCCTTGGCAAAAGTCACTAATGACCTTCTAATAGCTTCAGATCAGGGATTTGTGTCTGTCCTCGTTCTGTTAGATCTCAGTGCAGCATTCGACACAATTGACCATCAAATTTTATTACAGAGGCTAGAACAGTTAATTAGCATTAAAGGAACCGCCCTGAACTGGTTTAAATCATATTTTTCAGATAGATTCCAATTCGTGCAAATTAATGATGAGTCATCTGTGCGCACCAAGGTTAAGCATGGTGTTCCACAGGGCTCTGTGCTCGGCCCAATTTTATTCTCATTATATATGCTTCCACTAGGAAACATTATCAGGACACACTCGGTAAATTTCCACTGCTATGCGGATGACACCCAGTTATACTTGTCAATAAAACTTGAACAATGTAATCAATTAACTAAACTCCAAGCATGTCTCAAGGACATAAAAACCTGGATGACCCGCAATTTTCTTCTATAAACTCAGATAAAACGTTCTAATACTTGGCCCTAAACACCTTAGAGATACATTATCTAATGATATAGCTGCGCTAGACGACATTGCCCTTGCTTCCAATGAAACAGTCAGGAACTTGGGAGTGATCTTCGATCCTGATTTGTCCTTTAATTCACACTTAAAACAAATTTCTAGGACCGCCTTTTTCCACTTCCACGTAATATCTCAAAAATCAGACATGTCCTTTCTCAAAAAGATGCAGAAAAACTAGTCCATGCCTTTGTTACATCCAGACTTGATTATTGTAATTCCTTATTATCAGGCTCCAGCAGTAAGTCGTTAAAGACTCTGCAGCTCGTCCAAAATGCCGCAGCACGTGTCCTGACAAGAACAAAGAAAAGAGACCACATTTCTCCAGTATTAGCTTCGCTACACTGGCTTCCGGTTAAATCTAGAATAGAATTTAAAATTCTCCTCCTCACCTTCAAGGCCCTTCATAATATGGCACCATTATACCTCAAAGAGCTGATAGTATCTTATCAACCCACTTGAGCACCGAGCTCCCAGAATTCAGGCTTACTTGTCGTCCCTAAAGTCTCTAAAAGTAGAGTAGGAGCCAGAGCTTTCAGCTATCAAGCCCCTCTCCTATGGAATCATCTCCCACTTTCAGTTCGGGAGGCAGACACCATCTGTACGTTTAAGAGTAGGCTTAAAACCTTCCTTTTTGATAAAGCTTATAGTTAGAGCTGGTACAGGCTTGTCTTAGACCTGCTCTTAGTTATGCTGCTATAGGTCTAGAAGGTCGGGGACACATGACACTCGGAGCTTTTCTTTCCAGCTTCTCCTTCCTCTTCTCAATCGTTATCACATCAAAGAAATTCATATCTCATCAATACATGTTACTGACTTGACTTCTTCCCCGGGGGTCCCTTTGCCTTATCGTCCGCAGATCCAGGGCCGCAGCTGTGGCCACATCGTGGATTATGATCTGTGGATCGCGTATCAGAGATCGTAATGGTGGATCCAGTATGACGGATTCTGTATCGTGCTGGCTGATCGTGATAATAATGACGGATCCTTTATCGTGTTGGCATCTGATAATGGTGGTGGACCACGATCGAGGTGGCAGCTGATGATGGATCCTAATGGCGGCAGTGGACAATGACTGTGGACTATAGTGGCATCCGATCTTGATGGTGGATCATGATCGTGGTGGCAGCTGACCATAGACTATGATTGCAGCAGGACTGCTTGATATATAGTATTTCTCCTCAGATACTGGACCGTTACTGACAATAATCTGTCAATTCATTGACCTTCAGTTATGCTTCAAAATGTTTACCCTTATCAATGCTGCTAAAACCTTTATCTTGATGTTCTCCTTTACACTTGACATCTATTGCACTTCTGTCCGTCCTGGGAGAGGGATCCTCACATGTGGCTCTCTCTGAGGTTTCTACCTTCTTTTTACCCTGTTAAAAGGGTTTTTTAGTAGTTTTTCCTTACTCTTGTTGAGGGTTAAGGGCAGAGGATGTCACACTCTGTTAAAGCCCTATGAGACAAATTGTGATTTGTGAATATGGGCTATACAAATAAAAGTTGATTGATTGATTGATTGATAACCTCAGTGACCCCAGGCCTCTGTTTTATTTAAGTATTCTCACCCTCTGAGAATACTCTGAGTATCAATCAGACTAAATGTGACAGTGAAGTTTACGAGTATCAGGCTCATTCGAATACTCTGTGAAAAAAATAAAGTTGAACATGTCAATTCCATTAAAACTGAGCAAACTGCATCTGCTAATAAAGATAAAACCATGTGAATAAAAAGAGCTGCAAAATGCATCATGAGGCCTAAAGAGACCTTAGTTAGATAGACTGTCTATATGAAGGTATAGACAGTCTGATTACTATATAATGATATATAAGGTCTATATAGATTTAAATACAGACTATTGACTATCTGTATAAAGATATATGCAGTTTATATAAAGATATATACAGTCGGATTGCTATATGATGATATATAAGGTATATATAATGGTAATAATAAGGTCTATTGAATGTCTAAATAATATATTTAATATATTTATTTGTAATATATATAATATAATAATATATTATTCATATATTCATATAGAGTCTATATAAAGATGTTGGCGGTCTATATAAAATATGTAGAAACAGAAACAGAACGTCTCTATAAATATATGTGTCTATATGTCTTTAAAAGTCCACAAACAATATGTATAAAGATGTATACAGCCTATAGACTGTATACATATATATGCAGTTAATATGAGGTTGTATACATTCTACAGACGTCTCTATTAATATATGTGCAGTCTATATGTCTTTATGAAGATATACAGTTTATATAGGGTCCACAAACAATCTATATGAAGATGTATACAGCCTATAGACTGTCTCTATAAATATTTATAGTTTATATAAAGATATATAGAGTATATACTGTATATCAAAACACAGTCTATAGACTGTCTGTATAACATATATGCAGTTTATATAAAGCTATATAGAGTATATATATATATATATATATCAAAACACAGTCTATAGACTGTCTGTATAACATATATGCAGTTTATATAAAGCTATATAGAGTATATATATATATATATATATCAAAACACAGTCTATAGACTGTCTGTATAACATATATGCAGTTTATATAAAGCTATATAGAGTATATATATATATACATCAAAACACAGTCTAGACTGTCTGTATAACATATTTGCAGTTTATATAAGGATATGTACAGTCTATATATCTAAACACAGTACAAAGACTCTCTATATAACCGTATGTATAAACACAGCCTCCACAGTCGATGACTCAAACCGTTTCTTTAATCACCTGCAGCAGTGAACTTTACTCAGCGCAGCTCCGTGATTGGTCAGCGGGTGGTTTTCTGACTCCTCCCCTCACTGTCAGTCATTCTGCAGCCGACGGCCCAGAGAGCGGAGCGTTTTTCTGGCGAAGCAGCGAGAAAAGGTTCGTGAAAAAAAACACACAAACCCTCCGCGTTTTTATTCTGTCTTTAAAAAACCCGCAGCTTCGACGTGTGTGACGCGGCCCCTGTGTCTTGTGCTGTTTGTGTGGACCACAGGAATCTGCCAGGCCCCAGAATGAGTCAGTTGAAGGAGCGTTTCGTGACTGTGCTCCACGAGAAGAACTTTGTCACCGATCTGCTGGCGACGCTGGAGCAGAAAACCGGGGTGAAGAGGGAATATATCAGCCTGGGTATGTCCACGTCTCCGTCTCTAACCCTTCTGTACGCGTGTCCACGTACTTCTGACACGCTGGACGAGGGTCCGTGAAGCAGCTCGAGGCCGAACACCCACAGTCTTCATGTTGAAGCAAACAAAGCCGGCGTCAGTTAGTTTAGCTGAAAGTCACCAGACTGTCTGTGACCGCTCACTGTGGTTTCATGTCCTGTAGCGGGCCTCGGTTTATCACCACACTCAAATACCAAAGTTCACATTCGAAGATTGGAGGCTGCTATTTAATCCGCCTTGCACGTGTGCACCTATTCCAGAGTCAAGTAGGTTCCCACATGCAAGGGAGTTTGCTCTGGTGTGTTTGGTGCAGAACATAGTAGGTCGAATAGTGATAATAAGTGAAAGCTAGACACAATAAAAATCGAAAGATGCCAACAGCTGTGCAGGAGTAAATGTGCAAACTCAGCAAGTAATGTGTAAGTTCAAAGATGGAGTGCGCAATGTTTTCATCATTTCATCATTGCAAAACTATTATCTTACCCACGGATTTCGCAAACATCTGCAGATGCATATTTTGCAAGTGTGGTGTCGCAATTCGATGTGATGCGATGCGTTCAGTGTTATTAAAGTTTGAATAAACAGGCAACCTCACTTCACTCTGCACCCTAGACTGTTTATAAAAAGCTCTGCACACAGCGTCCTGGCACGGAGTCAATAAAGAAGTGACAGCATATTGTGGAAGTGTTTGAGGAAGACTCACTAATGACGAGGAACAATAATGCTGAAGTAGCTCCGAAGCATAACCACACAGGCCAAGAGAACAGCCCATTCCGTAAAGGCATGTTTAGAATGCACTGCACTAGTACATGATAATATTGAATGAACTGCCTCTTAGTATTTCAGGACCAACCCCCCCCCCCATCTCCCAGGGGTATTTTTGTCACGTCCTCAAATATCCAGAGCCAGGCAGAGATATTCAGGGGGACTGGTTATCCAACTGCAGGCTGCTCTCTCTGTTAGCTCTTAAAAGTCTCCTTTTGACAAGACTGCTCTGTAGTCACTTTGCACATCAGGAGTCAATGAAGAACGAGCACCTTGGGCTACATCGGCAACATGTTGTGTGCGATGACAATGGGAAACGCGTTAGCCACGGTGACCTACATTCAAACCACTGTTTGTCTGCTTTTTACCCAGAATTGATCTGTGTTGAGAAGTGAGCCACTCGCATTTGCAGTCAAACAAACATTATTATGTGAACGTGTGAACGTTGATGCCGTCCGTGAAATGTTTTGTCTGCATTCGGATCTGGAGCAAAAGCCTGTTTGCAAATAAGCCTGAATATCGTGTTTATTTTCAGGTGGAGTTTTTAAAAGGTCAAACGCATCACTTACGAGAGATAACCCCAATGTCGTTGTCTGACTGATTTGAGGCTGGTTTTGACACTTGAAAGCTCCGTTCGCTCGATATTAATGGACAACCAAGAACTCGTTCAGGCTCATATTAAAACAGGCTCATAGTTTGCAGCCTATTCTAAAATACCCCAGGCACATAAATTCTGAACTGCAATTTCCAGGCTCTTATTAGCTGACATTTCCTTCATTAGTGATGCATGTTTCATAGGCTAATTACACCTGATATATACGTCAACATCAGCTTTAATGAAGTATCATTTAGTAAAAGAGCCCCCGTCAGAGGCAATACTTTCAACACAGGATTAATAACAAAACTTTGATATGATCAAAAATGTCAGTTTAGCAGATTCTGTCGGTGTCGCTTGGAGCTCACTCTGCTTATAAAAACTTTTTTTTTTCATTCCTCATATGCAAGCAAACTGGCTCGCAAAGCAAATACTGAGCATTATATGCAAATAGCACTTCCCTGTCCTGTACCCTGCAGTTAGCAGAAGGTGGAACCAGACAGATTATACCTGTCTGCTCAACTATCTTGTTAATGAGGCAACAGCCACAGTCATACTTTGGCCACACTGCAGGTTTGTTCACAAACATGTTTACTGATAATGGTTTGTGTAAAAAAAAAAAACATTCCTTCCACGTTGGCTCACCTAAATACCCTGTTGTACTTTGCCTTGATCCAGTCATGTCCGTTGAACAGTTACAAAACAGTGTGACCGGCCTCCGTTTAGCCGAGAAACGTCTCGGGTTCATGCTGACTCCTCTGACACAGGGAAGTGTTAAGACTATTAACTGCTCACTGGAGCGGAGAGGCCTCATCTCCGCTGTGTGTGCAGCCAAACTCCCAGAGCAGGATTTGTTTGGCGATTCAATGTTTGGAGGAACTGGACTTAAATTGAACAGTCATGCAACTCTGTGATGAGCAGTTACAGTCATACAGCGCATTATGGGATTAAACAGCTGTACAATGGCTTTTTTTATCTCCAGTCTATTCCTGAAGAGAGACCAGCTTTTATTTATTGCTGTGGATATGCATCATGTCACATGAATGCATTTATTTTCAATTTCCTTAGAGCAGTGCAGCGGTTGCTTACAGTTTAGAAGCAGATGGCCTTCAGTTTTAGAGATGTGTGTGACAGTTAAAAAAAAAAAGACCCTGCAGTCAGCTTTTTATTATTCATCACCAGTATAAAAAATTATCAGTTTATGATTTGCCTATGCAAAGTGTCTGCTCATGTCAGCAGTTATCTCTTCCATTCCAACCAGTTCCTCCAGTTTCCTTGATTAAAGCGAGCTGGACAAGACGGGGAGTCACGTGGATATTTGTGTATTTGTCGGGACAAACAAATGAGATGTAAAGAGCTCAAACAAGGATTCAAACAGTATCAAAGTGTGATTCGGATAGCTGCATGAATAGGACCCATTCACAAACCTGTCTTAACATATTAACGACATCCTAGGATATATCTGCATTAGCCCCACATTGTCCATCACACATGCACTGTAATAGTAAAAATTGAAAAGCAGTTGTGTTTGTGGAATCTTTCACATGCATGAGACGTGTCAGCCACAGGAGTGTGTGAGCTTTGTATGCTCTTCCACTGGAGGATTTGTATATTGGTGTTTGACTTGTGTGTAGGACTCCTCCTAATCCTGGTACTGTGCAGCCCTGACATCCTGCTCTCAGACAGTCTGCTGAAAACAAATGAACACTAGCCATGTTTGTCAGGTAACAGGATAGCCTCGCCCTCATCCTCCTGTCTGGCCTTCTGTTCTCACCTCAGTGCTCCCTCTCATTTTACTCCCTCTGCAGGTGCTCTGAGTTTCCTCGGGCTGTACCTCCTGTTTGGACATGGAGCATCGCTGCTCTGCAACCTGATTGGCTTCCTCTATCCAGCATATTTCTCGTATGTATGACGTATGAATTCAATAAATACCAAAGCCAAAACTATGTGCAGTAAATCAACACATTATTAACATTCAGGTTTGTATCATGTATAGACTTTTTGTTAAAATGGACGCACACCCCGGGTCCAGAAATTTAAGTCAATGCAGAAGTGCCTGAAACTTGTATTCTCTTGAATGACCAATAGAGGGCGACTGCAAAACGAAGTCTATGAGAAAAGGACTCTACTTCTTACTTGATTTATAACGAGAGTAAAGGTTTTTCTTAAGAGTTCATGGTCTTAAAATCGAGTGAGTTAAAATTTTTTATGGACTGTTTTTTACGTTGGGACCTCTTCACTCTCCTTAATCAAACATGTCCTCCCGTCCATTCAGCATTAAGGCCATCGAGAGCAGTGTGAAGGAGGATGACACCCAGTGGCTGACCTACTGGGTCGTCTATGGGCTATTCAGCATCGTTGAGGCCTTCTCTGACATCTTCCTCTCCTGGTTCCCCTTTTACTATGCTAGCAAGGTAGGCTGACCTTTAAGCCAGTGTTTTTCTTTTGGGTGATATTTGGTACCAATTGCTTTATACTTTAACTCTCTACCTCCTCTGTATGAAGTTGACAACTTCCTTTCTTACTTGGGTCACGATCAACCCGTCCACAAAATTTCATGAAAATCTGTTCCACAGTTTTTTTTAGTTATCTTGCTGGTTGACAACAGACGGCAGTGAAAACATAACCTCCTGTGGCCAAACATTCTGATCTCTCTTTTAAGATCTTACGAGGCAACAGCTTTCTAAATGTGCTTATGTCATCGACGTCCATTTGCACATATATTAAAATACATGATTGTAAAATATAATGTAGAAAAAGTCAAGTATAATGTATAGTAGAAGCATTAAATGTATGGAACTGGGCTGTGATATTCCCATCAGTTCCCTTTTTGCCCTGGTACATGAGTTTGTCCCAATTAGCTGAACTGTGTTGTAAATGACATCCTGAGACAAAGTGACCTCACATATCAGGAAGTTCTGCTTTGACTGTTTGAAGTCACCTTACTGTCCATTTTGTTTCAGCCCAGTCACCGTGATCCTTATCGCTGTGATTCATTAACACCGCTTGATTTCAATGATTGCACTTCTTTTTCCTGTGGTATCACATTTGCTATTAATAATCGTGCTATTTCAATATTATGTAGACAGGAAGTTACAGCAGCCAAATATCTGAGATCTGCCAACTGCTCTTCCATCAGTGTTTGTTCCTGATGTGGTGTATGGCCCCAGTGACGTGGAACGGTTCCGAAATCATGTACAAGCGCTTGATCCGGCCGTTTTTCCTGAAACACCAAGTCGCGATGGAAAACGTGGTCAGCGATCTGAGTGCGAAGGCCAAGAACATCACTGACGCTGTAACGAAGGAGGGTGAGACAACCACAGTGTACATGTTCGTATAGCCACACTCACATACTGTATGTCCTGAAGCTGTGCATTCCGACAGCAGGCGAACTTGTGAGTCACCTCACATTTTCACACTCTAAAAATACATCACCGAACACAGTCATCAGTTATATATGAATCTGTTATTTTTTTTATCTTTTGGCAAAAATGTGTGTTTTTCTTTCTCTGTTTGTTTCATCAGCTGTTAACCAGGTCCTCAACCATGACAAGAAGCAGTGAGACACATTGGAAGGCTTTGTGTGTCTATGTGCGTGTTTGTGTAGTTGACTGAGAGACTGTTTGTTTGTCGCTCCCTTCCGTGATGAATGATGACCGTCCCCCCGTCATGAGGTGAAATGAAGCTTCACACTCATCCATGTCGCTTTACTGCCATCGGCACTGCTAAGACAATCTGTGAAACTGTGACATTTTAACTAGATCTTGTTTTCTTTCTTGTTGTGTGTCACTAAGTGGGAAGATGTGGGGTGATTGTGTACCAGCAGGTCTCAGCAACACTGGTGATGTCATCATTATCTTGTCCACTTGAGCCGTTTGAGCCAGAAAACTGATGCTGACACTCTCACAGGAGGAGGTTGCCTTAAAAACAGCATTTTCTAACATTCTTAAACTTTTACATGTCGTCAGTGTCTGCGTTGCTCTTTTAAAAGCCTTATTGTCACCATGTGCCAAGCAGAATTCAAAGTCTGCATGAGCCTGTGTGATGGTTCTCACTCTGTTTAACTGGATGACTTCTGTCTTCTGATATGTCTTAATTTATCATCTCATGGTGTTGAAACAGTAAAACTGGAATCCTGTCAAACTGAAAATAATGTCTTCGTGTCTGACTTTAAGCTTTCAGATTCATTTCGGTTTCTTCTGGGGCCGTCTAGTCAAGCAGTCTCATTCCTCACATATTGGGGAAATGGGATTTTATTTGGTCCAAATTACAATGTTCATGCACCACTGATTTCTGTAATTGGTTTTTATAGCAGAGGCGAGTCGGGGAAATGGTGTTTCTGGATCCATAACCTCAGCGGGTTGGATTGTCATTCGTTTTTTCAGCATTAAATTTTGCTTATTCATGAACTTTATCTGCAGTAATTGTAAATGGAGCCATAACTTCTTGCTCTGTCTTGAGACATTCCAATAACATCTAAAGAAATGTCCTTTTTATTTATTTTTTTTTAAAGATTTTTAGCTTGAAATACATATTTTTGCCACAAATTTTGTAGACGCAGTTGCAGATCATTTTAAATTGTAGTTCTTTTTGTTGTGATGGAGAGAAATACAAATGCCATGCACAATTTCCCTCCCATCTTACGTATCCACTTGATCTTTTAACCTGTCGCCCTCGAGTACATTTACCGGCTTTCAGACAGCCTAACCACCCACACATTAATTTATGTTTGGCTCTGTATTCACGCTTGAGGGGCTCTGAAAGGGAGGCTCTTTTGTGTTCGTGCAGTGGATGTAATGCATGGGAAATGGTGGACGGCGCCAGTGCGATGGTCACACACCGCCACAGGGAGAGGAAGGCCCCCATCTGGAAATGGCCGCTGTGAATATGTGTCTGCTGGGTGTTTGTTACGTTTCCCATGAGCCACCAGTGGCCCACTTTATCGATTTTTAACAGGAATGTGACACAGAATCCAATAATTGCTCCGCGTACTTTGATCCGAGACTTTTTGTTGAGTGTTGGACCTGAAATTACTTAGAACAGTAGATGAGCTGAGGAAAGGAACAAAGAAGGAAAAGAAAGAATGTATGAAACCGATTTATATACGTTTGTCCACTTACATGCTGCTCAGGCACACTGAAGCAGGTTTGGCTGTAAAGGCGACATTCAATTCTATATAAGGTCTCTAAGATTTGAGAACATGTCACTGGTAATGACACTGCAAATTTAAAATGGGTTTCTGAGGACGGGAAAAGTGTTTAAATTCTACCATTGTTTTGACAATTTCTAGGCACAAAATAAGTAAATATAGTTTACTCAGGATCTGTTCTTTGGTTTGTAAAATATTTCCACTAAAGGATTCATTCTCTTTGAAGCCATACATTGAGTTTTTGGTACCTTTCCTACGAAGGAAGGATGTTTTTCTCTACAACAATTCAAAGGTAGGTGACTGAATCTTTTACATGTATTTCAGAAATTGAGGAAACATTACAGTTCACACTTACACGTGTTTAAATAAAACACAGAGGCTTGTATATATTTTTCTCTAGCACCATCCAGGAGCTTGACATATGAAATATCTTAACGCTTTTATTGACAGTTTGATCTGATCTTTTTTACATATTACCCATAGGATATTTTTTTTTTTTTTTACAATAAACTTTCCTCCAGCGCCATCAGCTGGTCAAACAACTAATTTTAATTTTCAAATTTCATTTATGCCATTATACCTGTAAATTAAAGACATTCCTGCCTCTACTGTACTTTGTCATGTCAGCACATTTGGAAAATGTAAAAAAGAATTGTATTCAGTTCACAGTTATAGAAAAGTCTTGAAGCTACATTGAGTCAAATATATTTTCAGTTTTTCTGTGAGCAGTAACATTTGGGATAAACATGTAAGAGAAGTAATTGTTGACCTGTTTAACTGTGATGAATGATATTAAACTACTCCAAGGGGTTTAAGTATTAATATGTTTTTAAAAGTTTAATTTGGTGAGCAGCAGAAACCTTATTTGTGCTAATTTTCTCATATTATTAATTTAAGGCTACAGGCTAATCTAATATTTAGTTTGCTTTTACTTTGTAACCTGTGTAAAGTGTCTTTAAGCATGGTTAAGAGCTATACTAATAAAATATATTATTTATTAATGTTTTGGTTGTTGGCATGCAAATGTTAGCATTAAGATCAAAGCAGCCTTGTCTTTGTAGTTGATAGCTTGGCTTTATGGTTTGTCTCCTATTCATGGTTTCAGGCACTTTTAGGACTTTATTTTAAAGTTTTTTTTCTTGGGTTGACTTGATGGTAATAATAGTGAGAAACTTATTTTTACTGAACATATTTACAGAATATGTAAATAAAGGCAGGTTTACGGCCTCTCCGAGTTGCTAGCTCTGTAAATCTGTTGGGTTACACTCTTAAGTCTTGTTGGGCATAATGATTAGAGTCTCTCTCTACTTGTGTCGTGCTTATCTCCTCTGCTCATCATCCCCTGGACTGAAACAATCAATGCTACTTGTAATCACACAGTATGCTCGAGTCTCACTGGCCCCGCCTCCCCTCCCTGCAGGTACCAGGACTCACCGACAGAGGGAGACAAACGCGTGGTAGTCTGGTGTGCATGGAGAGTTGGTGAGTCATACACTGAGCCCGTCACGTACCAACCACAGCTGAAAACGAGGCCTGCTCTGCCTCAGCACTGCGCCTTCAGCAGCACTGGGGTTTGTTCGCCTTTCTTTGTGATAGTAACTGAACTGATTGGAATCCTCTCATATCTTGTGTCATGGACGGAGAATTCACCTGTGCCTCTTTATAGTTACATGTATACGTCTTGTTTACCAGCTCGTCCAGAATGTGTCATCTCTGCCCTACTTCCCATCATGTGTATGTTGTCGAGCTCTAACGTGTTATGAACAATATGTTTCCTGTGCTGTACATACATACTGCATTTATATGTCTGTCCATGGTGCTGAAACACAATGAGGTCGCTGTCCATGGTGCTGATCATGGATCAAACTGACTTAATTTATGTAACTTATTAACCAGCCCACTTAGTTAAAGTGTTCAAGGCCCAGATTTGGCCAACACTGTCATCCGACCAACATGCCTTGTGGAATGATGGCACTTGCCGGATCTGGGCCACAACTAAGCCAGAGCAATACCACATGTCCTCAAAGGTGCCAAACGATCCCAGACTTTGTTTTTTTGTTATTTGGGCCATAATCAACATTTAGTTACACCTTGGCTAGAGCACCGCATGTCTGCCAAAAAAGGCCCACATTAGTTTTGCTGGTAGTTAAATTGCCTGATAGCATGTTAACTGCATGCTCCTATCATTCTTATTTATGTCCAAATGTATTTTCAAAAACAAAACTGAGGTGCATGAATGTATCCATGCTTGCAAAATGTAAAATGAGCAGCCAAATGGCTGTCTTGATCCAATGAATCCAACAATTCTGTCCTTTTACCCTCATGAATTTTCACCGTGGAAAACATCTGCCTGGAGATCTCCAGTAGCTGCAATGTACTCATCTGTGGCTGGAACATAAACAAAAATCATTTGGAAATGAAATGGGCCTCTGCTTAGGTTACATTTTTGACCGTGAATGTAATTTCATCAGTTGGGCCTCTTTAATTTGATTTGTTGCTCAGGGACCATCAATATTTCTTACTTCCTGATTTCTTAGATAATCTATACTTCGTGTAATTAGGCTGTGGCTCTATACATAAATATTAGTATTAGTTCGTCTGTGCAGTTCCCTACTATTAATCTCATATGCTGTCATTTTTCTTGATTAATATGATCTTTGCTATGATCCCTTGGTCCATCAATTCCCACAATTGCATCCACCCAGGACTAAAATAATTTTCTTGGGAGGAAGTCTGTTTTAAAATACATATTTTTGCTGCCATCCAACCACTAGGACGTATATGAACTGAGATAAAATCAAGTGTGGACAGAGAAGGGAGAGAGGGCATAGCACCTCCCACGTCCTATCTGGCAGAAAGGGAGAGGGAGAGAGAGAGAGAGGGAGTGAGTGAGTCTGCTGTGGTGGTGGTGTTAGAAATCGGACGACATGAGCTCTACATGAAGCGCGTAAAAATGCTTTAAGGACGCGTTGTCTTTCATCCGTCTCAACCGAGTACGAGCCTGAAGCGGAGCTACATCCTTCACGACCAGGTATGGAGACGCTCCCTCATCCACACACACACACACACACACAGAGACATCTTTACATGGAGGCTGGATGTTGGTATTCACAGTGGCGTTGCCGCGGCGGTGGATGGATGATGGATGGATGCTGTGCGCGCACACGATTCCTGCCGATCGCGGGAGGATAAACCTAATTTTCTCGAGTTGCGTATTTATGGTTGTTGATCCAAGCGCTCACCAAGACCCGCATTTGCGTTTGGTAACCTCGGTCGTGCGGGTTTTATGTATGTATGTATGTATGTATGTATGTATGTATGTAGCGCGCACAGCCATGTTGGCGGGGAGAGGGAGGGCAGAGATGTGAGGGTGTCGGGATTTTCATGTTCGCTTTGAGGAGTGAGGGGAGGTGGAGGAGGGAGGAGGTCGCTGCGACGGAGAAATGATGGCACAGCTGCGAGATGGCGATCCTCTGGTATTTATGAATGAACCCATTAGAGTGGGGTGGTCTGTAATGGCGTTGCGCAACAATCTGCGGACCCTTCCTCTCCTGCATGCCACCCCTTCCCCTCCGTAGTACCGCCGAGGCGCAGACGCACGTCAACATTAAACCATATACACCGATAATGACGCCAGCGTGACGCATAAAGCCCCGCTTTCTGTGGCAGAAGCCGCGGTTAATCCTCCATCTGGATCCGTGCTCCATCCCTCCATCCACCCACCCATCCATCCATGCCTGGTGTTGTGCTGCTTGTTGTTGGCGCTCATGACTGGGGAGGGAAAAGCCAATATGACACGCGAAAGGTGGTGTGAATCATCCAGGCCTCCTCCATACGTGCGTGTGTGTGTGTGTGTGCGTGCGTGCGTGTGCATATGTATGTGACTCAACTTCCTGTATGCTCTGAACATTGCCAGTCATGGGTGTGTGTGTGGGAGGCAGGGACGGTTGCAGAGAGGTTTGAGAGAGAGGAGAGATGTATGACGGTAAATCCTGTGATTAAGCTCTAAAGTGTGTGTGTGTGTGGCTGAGTGGAGCAGAGAGACTGTACCAAAGCCTGCATGTGCTGCTCCAGAATGGGGGCTGCCTGTCCATTTGTTTGTCTAGAATGGACACAGAGCGTTTGCATGAGAATACCTCACTCACTCTGCTGAGGCAGGACAAAGAAATGAGTCAGTCCTTGGTAACAACCACAGAAAGAGGAGATGATGATGATGATGATGCCAGTGACGGTGGTAACACTTGTGATGATGCTGGAGATGAGTGAAGATGATGATGCTGGTGGTATTTTTGTTTTTCTCGTTGTATTCAAGGCAAACGAGCCCTCTGAAAGGCCGGGTGAGATAACTGCAGCGAGGATTGGACAGATGTTGAGAGAGACGTTAATTCCGTTTGGGATTTCACTTCTGTCGGCTTATGTTTTGACATTTTACGGCTTCACTGAGACAGAACCCCCAGTTTTCTGCAGCATGATCGGCTTCATCCAGAGCTGCAGCCATGAATCACATTGGTCTCTCAGATTCAGATTCATCTATTATTGACCACTTTGAATTATTTCATTTATTATTTTTCGGTACAGCTCATGGCAACATAAAATTAACACAAGACCTTGACACAGACGGCGCTGACACTACACACTGACACTAACAATATCACATACAGGAACATAATGTCTAATTGCATGTACATTATGATAATTAAACAGGGGGAAAGCTGTTTTTTTTTCAAATTTGGTGGGGGGTGGGTTTATAGTTAAAACATAGAAGTTGAGTGAGTCTAGACAACAACAACAAAATTTGTTTCTGAGTTGGGTATTTGCTGGCAATTAATGCAGTGTTACCCAGGTTTACTTAGCAAAATAAATGGTTTACCACTCGGTGAATATCCATTTTCCTTTCCCATGGTCATTGTTCTAATAGTTTTTATTTCCCTTCGCAATTATGATGAATTACCAAACGTGGCAAAATAAGTAATGGCATATCAATTTACACATGTATAACCAAGGAGGTTGTGTTTTCATCTGTGTTTGTTTGTTTGTTAGTTAGCAGGATTACGCAAAAACTACAGGACAAAATTACGAACCCATTACATTCTAGTGCAGATCTAGGAGTTTTCTAGGTCAGTTTCTTTTTTGAAAATCTTCCTTGATTTCTCAATGAATAATTAATGGATCTTGATGAAAAACATCAGGCTTATTAAGAGGATGGATAGTTATGACTGTGTGTAATTTGGTCTCCAACATGGATTATCTTCTCAACATGGAAGATAATCCAATTTGTTTTTTTCTTTTTTCAGTTAAAGGTTCAGTGTGTAGAATTCAGTGACAGCTAGTGGTGAAGTTGCGTGTTGCAGCTGAATTCCCCTCACCTCACCCTCCCCTTCCAAACATGAGACAGAACGTGTGGTAACCTTCAGTCGTCGTAAAAACTCAAAAGGTGTTTAGTTTGTCCAGTCTGGGCTACTGTAAAGAAAACATGGAAGCCTCCGTGGAGGACTCGCTCCCGATGTAAATATAAAGTATTTCAGTATAAAAGGCCGATTCTAGAGTAAAGAAAACAACAATTCTCACAATTTAGATGAAACACACCAGTGGAAACATAACTAGGATTATTTAATTTTCAGTTTCTGCCAATAGATTTCACCTAAATCTTACACACTGAACCCTTTAAAGACAAAGATTGAGTGTTATGTTCTCCTCTGGATGTTTGAGTTTGTCTGTTGCTCTGACAGCACAAGTGCATCATCACTGTTGAGCACCTCTGGGCTATATATAAGTACGTACTGTAAGACATCTGCTTTAATACTGGAACAGATCAATGCTAAAGTGTTTTAGTTGTTCCGACAGCACCGGCTCATTCGAAAGGTCTATACAGTCTTAATCATATGTGGCATTAGACCGTGATGGCTGCTCTGGTCAATTGTGCACGGCGTAACCTCTGAGTTATGTTAAATTTATGAGACCTGAGAAAGAAAAACACAAAACTACTCCGAGCTGAAGAGAAATGCAGTATCTTCTACTTCCAGTTGCATCATGGGAGCGTGAGAAGCCGTCGAGAGCAGGATTCTCTTGTTGTTTCTGCTTTCAACCATCTGCGTTGTTACCAGACCTGAGTCAACTAGTATTATAAAAAGAAAAAAAAACGACAAAAAAAATCTATGCCTGGTGGATCTCGCCTGTAGTAACCAATGGAGTCGATCCAAAAACTACCAACCCTGTCACCATCTGTCACTGCAGGCAACACACCCCACCAGTCTGTAGTTAGTTCTTCTCTCAGCTCATTGGCCTTCACAGCTTCTGAGAATGACTATTTTTTTTGATAAATACATGCATTTGAAAACAATATACAGCCTTGAAAACCAATGTGACCGCTCTATCACCGGTGTTGACGATACTTTACTCCTGGTGTTATTAGCCAGGTGCATGTGTTTTCCCCCGGATTGCCAGGCTGAGGTATTAGCAGGGTCTTACGGAGAGAGGCCAGACGGAGCAACTCCATGGTTCCCCAGGTCAAGTTAATACTCGGTACTAATACACACTCAAAGACTAATTACAAGGACGTCTTACATCCAGAGCTGTGTAACACCGCTGCATAAAATCAGCAGGATTATGGTTACGATGTTTGGTTGCGGCTAAGGAGTCAATCTGCCTGTGAAAAAAAATGTTGTCTAACTCGAATTGAAAATACGCGTTTGCTCTATGTTTTGATTTTGAAATCCTTAAGTCGTTGAAGGGTGACGGATTTTTTTTATTTTTTATTATTACTTATGTCGACATATTGCTTATATCAAGACATTGACTTTATGGATTTCTTATCTGAACCCATAGCCTTCTTCTCACCACTAGCAGGACTTATACTGATGCACATTCAACTTAAGCTAATATATTTACACCTAACCTATTAAATAAAGATAAATATGTGGAATATTTCTGCAAGTTCCATTATGCCAAGGTTTAATTTTGTTTGTGCATTTTGATCTATAACTATATTTTTCCCTATAGCACTATTTTGCAAGTGCAACATTGAGCTGTGCACAATTTGAGCTTGACCTGGATAATGAAACCCTGCTGCTTTATAACGGTGGCTTCAACCTAATCTTTCCTCTTTCTTCTGCTGAACTGTAGCTCTGTGCAGATGTTGCAGTTGACGTCACATACTGTGTAAGACTTGGGACAATAACTCTCAACTGGTGCTAATATAGGCATACAATAAAAAAAAATTAATTTGCAAGTGAATGTCAAGAGTTGACAAATGTATTTTGCTAATCTTAAAACGTGTCATGTTAATTGACATTGTTTCACGACCAGTAGTGTGTCACTGTTAACTCATCAGTTTGGTCTGAACATAGTATCATAGTGGGAAAGATTTAAACCGTGCACGTGTCTCGTGTGTCCGTACAACATGTAGTGCTTAAGGAACATGTATGGTCCGTGCCTTTACTGTGACAGATGGATAGTCTGTTTCAAACCTCCTGCTCCAAGCAAAATGTGATGTTATGAGTAACAGTTAGACGTATAAATGTCACCTACATTATTTCCATGTGTGAATCTGCTCATATTCCCATGCCACAGTGCGTGCAGAGTTAAAGGGTCGTGCACGGAGCATCAGAGGGCTCCACTGCGCATCGAGAGCTGCATGCTGTCTTATAGGGAGGCCGCTAGGTAACTTAAGTCCTGGGAATTGGGTCAATGCAGAGCAGGCCGGGAGCACAGAGGAGGAGGTTAAGCTCAATGATTAGCAACTAAGCCAAGACCACAGTGCTGCAATCTCTTCTATAGTCTAACACTACACACTACATGCAGGTACAGTGTAAGTGCAATCACAGTATGGACTGACACGGATGTGGGGCACTCACTCCCAGTCTCACTCAAGTTTGCACTCAGATTTAAACGCATATTATATCATACAAACAAACACACACACACACACGTATGTCACAGCTTTAATTTAAACAGGTATTGTTGATTATACTTCAAAGTCACATCAGGTGAACAAAAGGTTTATTCACAGTTTCATAGTTTGCACGGTGTCGTATAAACTGGCTAAAAACTTCCAGCTCCTGTTTTTGAGCGAATTTCTCGTCTTAACTTCCGAATAGCTCACCATCGTTGTTCCCGATGTAGAAATGGACCAAACTAAAATGTACTCGTGAAATGAAGATGCTTTCTGTCACATTTTTAGAGCACGCTGATGTATGTTCAAGTGGTAATTTGTCCGATAAGTTTGGTTTTAATCAGTTGTTTAATGTTATATAAAAACAGGGTGAAACGTAATGATTGACAGCTCAGCCTGACTCATGACTCACAAGGGTCTGCTGCACAGACCCTTGTTCCAAACTCCGTCTAAACTGCAAGTTGGAAGCATCAATATAAAAAATATTATAATTCATTTTTGCACAACAGGAGGAGGTGGAGACGCGTCGTCCATCTTTATTCAGGGTCTGAGACACACAGAGAAAACCGTGTATTTCTTTAATCTCCATTTGTGAGTTTTGTGAGCAGGTGTGAGTTTCATCGCGAGGCAGCAGCATGACTGAATCAAAATTTATAAAGTGAACCTCTGCGTTCTGCTCAAACCTAATGAAAACTCCCGGGGGTGACTCTCTGGCTAAAAAAACGCAGAATCATCCCTGTGGCAAAACACACACATACATGCACACACACACACTTGAAAAGCCTCATCTGATGTGTGCGCGGGCTACAGGAAATCCTCTGCTTGACTGCACAGATGCAAACACACATCTCTGTCACACACACACTCAATCACTATCTGGCAGATAAAGTGTGTGTGTGTGTGTGTGTGACAGCTGTGGCCAGAAGAGGACGAACATTTCGGAAAAACCCTTGTTTCGATTCTGTGAAAAACCTGTCGCCGAATAGTATCCGCAGCATTCCAGTATCCATGGCTTGATTAAAACCCGTCTCTCCACAAGACACCATGGGACCGCTTTGTGGGTGTCTGCTTAATCACGCTCTTGATCTGTTGAATGGCGTCGTGTTTGATGTTGGTTAATGCGCTTCCTTTGTGCCGCTGCGTAAGTGGCTCTCTTGAGGGAAATTATGTGCATGTTTTTGTTAAAGGTGACATTTCCTTGCTCGCTCTGTGAAATAATCGAGTGGCGAAGGCTGCGTTGCATTTATTGTCTGACTCCAGAGAAGCGGAGGCCCGTTCGGACTGTGCCAAAGCCATCTGCTAATGGAGTTTGGCTGCTCTGCCACAGTTGCATTTATAGTATGCCATTAATTCATTAAGGGACTGCAGTCCTCTCATTTCCACTAAAACGAATGTAAGAGAGGAGGGAGGAAACGCATTTAGGAGGAGCGTCATTATTCTGGAGGCCTGGTGTCAAGGACAAATGATGGAGAAGCGGAAGTACAATCTGTGTGTTTGTGTGTGTGTGTGTGTGTGTGTGTGTGTGTGTGTGTGTGTGTGTGTGTGTGTGTGTGTGTGTGTGTGTGTGTGTGTGTGTGTGTGTGTGTGTGTGTGTGTTTGTGTGTCACTGTGAGGCTGCACCTGTGTGTGCAGTTAAAGCTGCTGACAGAGGGAGGGAGACAGCTAATTATAGTTCAGGTGAAAGAAGGGAGGGAGTGGAGGAAGGGTTTTGATGAGCGTGAATCGTCGTCACGGAGCTGAAATACCCCGTCCAAACAATAAAAAAAAAACCAGAGCAGGCACCAAGCGGGGGTGGATGACAGACTGACGGGGCCCAGACAGACGAGCCCCATCGATCAAAACCACAGCGTCCTTAGTTTATTGATCAAACAGCACGGAGACCTGAGGAGCGAGCGAGCAGGAGACAGAGGAGGAACAGCAAGAGGAAGCTGAGGGAGCAGGTCACAGAAAAACATCTGCAGGACGACTAAAATAACAGCCAGATACAGAAAGAGAGTGTAAACAATGAATATATGAGAGCAGGCTACTGTTACGAGTGTGTAGCTCCATCTCTGACATATCAGCTTTAAAAAATGGCAACAGTCCAAACACCTTCATTTTAAATATGTCGCCAATCGAGCAGAGCTGTCAAAGGATAATTCTGGTTCATTATAACTCGGGTTGAATCTGTTTGTTTATCTCTAATAACAATAATAATAATAATGTAAATTGCTGAGATTAGGGAACACGGCTACTCTGCCAAAAATGCATCAGACAGATTAAGGAATCCCTCGTTTAATCCACTGTGACGTTCCCCAGTTCACAGACTGTGATGGATCGTCTTACCTCACCTGTGACCTGCCTGTGCACTGAGGGATTACTGTCAAGACTTTTAATGCACTCGCTCTCAGTTGTACCTTGAAATACAGATATTGAGCTAATTTGGATTAACTGTTTTGCTTTTTTTAGCAAGCGTCTTATCAACCGAGTGTTCCCCCAGATGTCTGGAAATGTTTAAAACCTGCTTCGGTTGAATTTTGGAGGCCGCACAACAAGCTGTAAACGCGTCATTGGCCGTCAACACAGGAAGTTGACAGGGCCGACGTGGTAGCAAACAGATGCCTGATTAGAATTTCAGCAGACACAGAGCTCCATCAATATCCACTTGGAATCATGTTTGTGTCCGACTGATCAATGTAAACCCAATATTCACTCGCTTTTGGCTCCATCTTTGGTCTCCTCCAACTCCTGAGGGGAAATATCTGGCTCTTTTTAGCTGCTAAATGCTCAGCTATGTTCCAGAGTTAGTCGCCAGTGTTTGTCCTCCGTTCGCTGCTGAGCAGGGAACGAACAATTGGGTTTTCTGACCTTTTCTGAAAACAGTTTGCATAGCTGCTGCTGGAAATGACTCTGATGGGAGCAATGAGAGTATGCTACGCCTACACACCATTTTCAAACCAGAGCGTAGTGGGGTATGGATGTGGCCTAAAATGCTCTGTGGAGCCGAGACGCACTGCAGAGATGTTTTATGATTCTCTTTGGAATCTACAATCTACACATTTCACATGCACTTAGTCATTTGTCAACTGTTTAACAGGATATTAATTAGAGCTAAAATGTTTGGCTCTTTAAAATTGCATCGTTGGTGCATGTGTGTGTGGGTGCGTGTGTGTGTGTGTGCGTGTGTGTGTGTGTGTGTGCGCGCGTGCCTGACATAAAGCAGACCTAAGCAGAAGTCACTGTGCGGCTCTGGCAACTCAGACCACAATTCTTCAGATTGACTGAAGGCCTCATTAAAGCTGAGGAACCTTTGTTTCCACCAATTTTGACATTTTTAACTATCTAAAAAAAACACGTAATAAGATGTTATGCCTTGTCAGACCAGAATAACAGTCTTACATGTATATGAGCAGACAACACCGGCTTACCTGCAAATTAAACTGCGGTACAGTGTGTTCAGCGTGGCTAGAAACCACTCCTATGTGTCACCCAGACTTACAGCTATAGATTGACTGTAAAACTCAAGAGGCGCTCCCTGAATCCCCATTTATTTTAAACTCCTTGACTGATATTATCTCGAACCTGGCAATGCAATTACAGAGGCCCTGCCATCAATAGCGGGTTCCAGCAGTGCAAGCATGACAGAAATCCACTTATTCCATCTAGTATTGATGTCAATTTACTGTTTCATTACAGCTGCAGCTTAGAGAGCGGCGCATGATCACAACTGAAGGAGCATCTTATTATGGGACCTTAAAGCAAGTTTAGAAGCGCGGCGGATGAATAATGCAACAAGACGCGATGCGTAATCGTGCACAGATGCTCGACAGACACACAAGCACTTACACGGATAGCAATAGATTAGGTGTGAGGACATTGTTCGGATGCATATGTATGAGCTGCAGTCGGTAACGCTGAGTGTGATGATTTGTAGAGTCCTTCAGAATGCAAGGTCCGCTGCGGACTCCCAACCAGAGTTATGCAAGCCTTGAAAGGAAAAATATACATTTTTTGCACTCAGTGTGGATTTGATAGTTCTTGTTTGGCTTTTGCATGTAGTTACATTTGAGCTTAGCCGCCATAACCCGGTTGGCTTGGAGTTTGCATGTTCTTCCTGTGTTCACGTGTTCACGTTTTCTCCAGGTGCTGCGGCCTCCTCTCACAGTCCAAAGACATGCAGATTGGGGTTAGATTCATTGGAGAATTGTCCATATGTGTGAATGGTTGTTTGTCTCATGTTGGCCCTTTGATATGCTGATGTCAGCTGGGATTGGCTCCAGCTTCCCCCGCGGCTGCCATCAAGTAGTAGATGATGGATGGATGCACACAGCCGGGATTTGATAGCTCTAGATTATTGTTTTTCAATGTCGTTTTTGGATATACGCTATATCCGGTTGGCTTTGTTTATTTCCCCACATTTCCTCAAGGCTTAAAGGTAAAACACTATATGGTCACTACAGGTAGTTTCTAAAACAAACAGTAAATCACAAGGTTTTAATTTACTCACCATAAACCTGCATTCATTGATTTCTTTGGGGGGGGGGCACATGGGGACAGTGCAGGACGGCACGGTGGTGCAGTGTTTAGAACTAGTTCTTATCATTATTTGTCAGAGTTTTTCTCCAAAAACAGATGCCTCCTGCTTCTGCTGCTGCTGCTGCTGCTGCTGCTAGAAACAAAACTATAAGAGTCAGAACAATAAAAGATGTAAAACCAAAACAATGAGCTGAAAGATGCTTCATAGACAGATTGTCATAATTCTTATTATTTATTTCTACCCGTCGCGTGACCACAAATGAAAAACATTCCGCACCTGCCACTTTTCTTGCACATCATCATTTTAGTTATAATTTACATTTACAATAACTGGCTCCATCTGCTGCTTCCACCTCGTGACTGGATCAATAACAAAGGGAAGCACGGCTGAGAGGCAGTGAAATGAATCTGCTGTAGCTGTTGTTTAGTCAGCTTTGTCATACATACATTTAATATATATACACACCGTGTGAGGACACAATATCGTACACAGCTGCAACCTAATGCGATCTAATGCAGCAGCCCTTTATTATATATACTACGTTTGTGAAGCTCGTAATGTTTTGTTTGAGATGTGTTGATTCGATTCAGGGGCGTCGCAACAAGCAGGCAGTCGTCTGTGGCCCCAGAGCCGAAATGGGGCCCTGAGTCCACAGCAATGACAGCTTTGTGATTGGATTTGTTCAGGAGACTAGAAAGACACTATATTCCGAAACACCCTAATCAGGCTCCCTGCCACTGGGTTTCTGCAAAAAAGCTCAGGCTAAATCCATACTACTTGCGATTTTGTTGACGATGACGTAATCACTGATTGGGTACCGCGGTCACAACGTCGCTGATTCGTCAGACCCCTATCACATGACCCCTTTCCGAAAGAAAACACCTGGCGTTAGCCTCGGCTGCCAGTGTAGAACGCAACATGGAGGATCAATTACCAGTTAATACCAATACCAATCAATTACCCTGATGACTTTGCTAACAGCTGTTGTGCAGCTAAATTCTGTATTTTACAATGAAGCAACTGCTTACACATGAAGGAGTCATTTAGGAGGTTTAGTTACAGACCAGAACGTCTAAATGTGTGCGTATGGATGGTGGTGGAGGTTTCCACTCAAACTTTCCTACTTTACTATTATTTATGTGGATGCACAGTTTGCACGATCTTTACAAATTTGATAGGAGAAGAATCGTTTGAAGATTGTAATGATGTGGTTCGGTATCATGTGTTTCTTTGGAGGAGAAGCTGTCGGGCCCCCAGGTCCCAAAGTCCCCTTAAACGTGTGTGTGTGTTCATTTGCAAAGTGTGTGTTCGATGTTTGCCATGTTGTGAGTTTGTGTTATTGCCCGTATCCGCCCCCTGAAGGCCTGGAGATCATTGTCCCAAGGCCTCTGTCTCCTCCGGGGTTTGCCGCAGCTGCTTATGTTGATAAATGAGGAATGTTTCTGTGCTTGAAACCGAGAAACAGTTTCTCTGGGAATGGTATTGATTAGGGAAATGTCTGCGTCAGGTGAAACACTTGGAGCTTCACCAAACTCATCCTCTCTAATTTGTTCTCTGCCTCGTCATCAGACCACCAGGACCGTGCTCCTTCGGTTGTGTCCCACCGATGTTTACCCGTCCCTCTGCCTTATATCTGCTGCTTTGTGTGCTGTCCTTGTGCTAAATTGATCCTCTTCTCACACCCCCTCTCATTGCCCCCACCCTCAACATGACAGGTGTAACACTGTCTTAAGCCTGAGGGGGGCAGAATGCCGGAGCAGAGCAACGACTATCGTGTGGTGGTGTTTGGGGCGGGTGGAGTAGGGAAGAGCTCCCTGGTCCTGCGCTTCGTGAAGGGCACCTTCAGGGACACCTACATCCCCACGGTGGAGGACACCTACCGCCAGGTGATCAGCTGCGACAAGAGCGTGTGCACGCTCCAGATCACCGACACCACGGGGAGCCACCAGTTCCCCGCCATGCAGCGTCTGTCCATCTCCAAAGGCCATGCCTTCATCCTGGTCTACTCCATCACGAGCAAACAGTCCCTGGAGGAGCTCAAACCCATTTACCAACAGGTGAGGAGTGTGTGTGTGTACTGAAGGTGTGCAGGTCTGTTCATGACTATATGTGCCTAAACTTTGCTTTATATACTATATTATATATTTAATTTATAGGATATATTGTGAATTTTTTTATAATGTATGATAACTTTTTAAAAAGTGGTTATATACCCCAAGTACAGATTTACGTTGATGTTTGAACAACACGTTAACATCTTACACCCCCAGTACACCGGGAAACTTCTTTTCAACATTCAGACGTACCTTCTCTCAGGACGTTAAGATTATCTTGGAGATCTGTATTCTTTGTGACTGTTCCTCTTAACTTCCACCTCCGCTGCAGGTCCTGGCCATAAAGGGCAACGTGGAGGCCATTCCCATCATGCTCGTGGGCAACAAGAGCGACGAGACCCTGCGAGAGGTGGAGACCAAGGATGGCGAGGCCCAGGCCAACCAGTGGAAGTGCGCCTTCATGGAGACATCGGCCAAGACCAACCACAACGTCACCGAGCTCTTCCAAGAGCTCCTCAACCTGGACAAGAAGAGGAACATGAGCCTCAACATCGACGGCAAGCGCTCGGGGAAGCAGTCCCGCGCCGAGAGACTGAAGGGCAAATGCAGCGTAATGTAAAACCAGGAAGGGGAGGAAAAGGGGGAGGTGGAGGCGGGAGAGAGGGGAGGAAATAATGAAAAGGGAGGGAGAGGAAAGAAAAGAAATGGAGACGAGCGAAAACACAGACTCATTAAATGTTATCACTCGGAGCTAAATGTCTGGAAGGCCACCGGGGAATCTCATCAACCACATCCTCCTCCATGCGACTGGTGCGTTCACAAACACAAAAGTTCCATGCCGGGGAAAAACATAGCGGATTTCAGCTTGGAGCTTTACATCCACACGCATTCTAAATATCGCAAATTAAAAGTAAGAAGCGTGTGTCGCAGAAGGAAACCTGAGGTGCAGACGGCCCTGGGTGTGGATGTCGTCCAAGTGCCACAAAACCTGGCTGAGGAGGGTCATGGAGACCTTGGACTGCGGAAAAGAACACAGACGACAGCATCCCCTCCCGAATCTAAAAGTTCCCTTCGGATATACACAAAAATTTGACTTTCCTCTTTCACTTCTACACCCCCTAGTCCTCCCTCCGTCCCTGTCCCGCTCACACTCTAACATCCCAGCTTCCTCATCCTTCACCCCCCCCCCCTCCTGTTATCACCGCTACACAGAAACTAAATGTGTATGTAACCGAGTCGACGAAGTTAGTTCAAACCCTATTTTAAGATAAACGCTGGAGGATTCAAAGGTGTGAGACTGCAACGGCAGCAAAACGCACGACTCTGATGTAAATAAACATGGGATCTTTCAGTGATTCCACTAGTCTCCACATGCCCCGCCCCAGCTATTGTGTCAGTCACAGAAGGTCAGAGCTAAAATTTGTGGCGACAGGACAAATTCACCCATTTGAAGATGAGAAAAAAAAAAAAAGACTCGTCGTTACATTTGTCAAGTTGTTGTCATATCCACAAACTCACGTGCAGCCCTCCTCATCCGGAGTGGAGAAGCAGCCAGCGGCCGGGCCCGCGCCACCACCACCACGACACAGCGATGTTTCTGTGACCTCATCTAGTGTCGAAGTAATAACCGTGGAGGAAAGCGAAGCTGGACTCTCATCACAACATGAAACGAAAACATAAACATCTGCCTTGAGGACGATACACTTGGATATTCGTTGCCGAGCTGATAAGACGAAAGCGAACCGGGATGATTTTTTGGGGGTTCTGTGGTGAAGAATGTCCGTTTGCTTTGGCAATTTTTCATGTGAAGGTTTCTCCTTGTTTGCCTTTTTTTTGTCTTGTTTTATGATGCTCTTTAAATCCATGTTAAAAAAAACAAAACAACAGAAAGCACACAGAGGGGGAAAAAAAGAATACTAATGGATGTAAAAGTAAACCCATGCAGATTATTGAGTGTGACCTGAATCTGTAATTCTGTTTCCTCTTTGCTTTTGTTGGTCACATTACTTCTCATGCGCTTATCAGGAAACAGAATGGGTCCAACACACACACACACACATATTTAAACATGCATATAGCATGCGCCTGAATGCATTGATGCAAGAGTAAAAAAAAAAACACACACATGCATAGCTGTGGTTTTCACTTTGAGTAACAATTTGTTTTGATTTGATGAAGACAAACAGGCCTCACTCTGCCTAGATGCTCTCACATTGCACTTAATATCATAAATAGACACACACACACACAAACATGTTTTGCCTACTGTATATTTTAATGATCTCTGCTGAACACAGGATATGTCCGAAGTGCATATACACACACACACACCTCTCTCACGTAGGAGCTCTAAAACTTGTACTCGGTGTGCACTGGACAGCTAAAAGCACAATACTTTTTTACTGACATATCTGTCTGTTTGTTTGTACATTTTTTTGTGTGTTTCTTTTTTGTACACATGTTTTGTTTTTTTATTGTTTTTGTCTTGCCTGCTATTTTCCATCTTTAACCTTTACTCTCTGGTCCTGAACGTAGAGGAACAATCATCATCACCATAGTCATACGTAGCTCGGAGTCTCGATTGTAAAAATGTTTTATTTCGTCATGGCACAACGAGGTTGCGGTTCTGCTGAGCAACAGGGTATCGTGATGTGATCCGTGAAGAAACACGTGTGTGTGTGTGACGTAACCCCCTGTACGATGGCCGCGGAGGGTCCGATTATTTGTCTACTTCTCTCCATCTCTCAGGCGGTTTTTAACAAACAATTTGGCGGATAATCTGCTCCCGTACCGTTGAACCCAAAGACACAGACGATGCCCCCTTTTAACCATGTGTTCATTTCTCTGGTCAAACTAAAAAAAAGAAACAACTGAAAAAGAAAAAGCACAGCAACTGTCGTCGTCGTCTGTCTCCCTCCGTCTCTATGTGTGCAGCAGAATCCACAACTGGGCACTTTAGGGTGACATTTTACTTGAAGACTTGCTTATTAATCAGCGCTGCCTCGTTTATAAGCACCATGTAAAATGCCCCTCCTTCATCACTCACGCCCACTTTAAACTACTTCACATGTGGAGTTACTGTAAATAAGCATAAGGTAGTTCAACGACACGTTAGGAAGAGCTTCAAGTAAGATGTTACCCATGTAAAGAAAACCTGTACCCGCTGTCTTTCTGGGAATATGTCCTTTGTAACCAGGAAATATTGTTACAGTAGGAGGTTCAATGTTGCTATATACTGTAAAATACAGCTTATTAACGATGCTCATGATATATTGTATTTGACACATCCACTCTTCAGATCAATCGGATAATACTAGCAAAATGTGAATATGTAACTAAAGGTTCCACTCCATAGCTTTTCCTTTTTTTTTATTTTCCAAGTTGACAATGAATCCGTTGTTATCGACGTGTTGTGTTCGGCACAAATGTGAGGTCCTGTTTAACACTCAGAAAAGATTTGCATTGTAAACACACCCTTTACTCGTTAGACACCAGGGATTTGCTCATTCGAACTCTTTTTCGTTTTGTCGATTTCCACCCGCGTTATTTTTCAGAAACGGGAGATCTGGGTTTGTCTTGTGCTCGTTAAGATGGAGTGAAAAGCACTGAAGCTTAAAAAACAACAACAACAACAACAGCTGGAAATAACATGTAACAGCCCTCAGACTCGCCTCTGGTCTGATCTGATGCTTAGCTACCGGCGGCGGGGGGGGGGGGATGGTTTGCACACGCTGCATAAATATCAGCTTGACACATCTGATTGCCTCACGCAGAATGCCAGATTGCGAGCGCATGTTTGTGCAATGTGTTGTTCTGCTGACGTCTGTACAGGAGACTGTCGCTGCTCATGTTCCTGCGTGGAATATGATACAGCGGGGCGGAAAAAACAATGAGGCAGCGTTCGAGAGCGGCATACGGACAACAAGCTGGAGCGGGAGGGAAGGGAGCTGTGCTATTAATAGAAGTGGTGTGAAAATGTGGAGTGCAACTGCACCAACCGTGGCCTGTGTACGACTCAAATGTGTGTGTGTGTGTGTGTGTGTGAGTCCGCTGAGTTTCCTCCCATGGCTTGTCTCATCTCATTTAACAAAGAAACATATTCACTGCTGCTGTGTGTGTTGTGTGTGTGACTACGTGCGTTTATCCATCTATGAATGCAATCACCTATTTGCATATTTTGCCTATCACTCTGGCCTGCATACGTTTGTGTATGTGCTTGTGTGTGTTTACGTGTGCGTGTGTGTGCTGTTGTTGCACCATCTTGTGAAGTGTCTGTCAGATGTTTGAAGCTCTTCCTGTGGAGAATGCCTACACATTCTGCATGAGTCATCCTGCACTGCTCAGTACTCACACACACACACACACACACACACACACAGTATATTCAGCTGTATGGAAGCTGAACATACAGACTGCATGCCTTCATGCACACTTACACAACTTGCACACACACATTCTATTCACACAGGCCTCGTCACTGGCTGTTTTCCTCCTCGTCGCTCTCCTACACGTCACCTCTGCTTCTCCACCAATTCTCTCCCCTGAAACTCCCGAGTTTCTTTCATTTCCTTCCCTCCCATTTTTCTGTGAGTCGCTTGCACTTGAACAGACTGAAGGTCGACACCGCTCACGCCCGATTGTAGATAGTTGTAAATAGTGTTTAAAGGACTTAATATTTCAGAGATGAGAGCGGAGGAGGAGGAGGAAGAACGGAAGCTGTGGGTGGAAGGTGCCTGCATTTCTTTCTTATAGGGAAAGTGTCCACTTGGAAGCTTGTACTTGGCTCCAGAAGAGAGCTTCTTTATGTCGGCTGCCATGAAGTTAAAACTTTGGGCTGTTTCCAAAGTGTGCTATAATTTTCTCTGCAAGGTAAACCGACAAACTGACATTTGCAGAGACCCAAAGTGCCCAATATCCGATGAATGAACAGGATGATCACAAATAAATATCAACTAATTCTGAAATAATCCAGTAAATGTTCCAAATTCATCCTCCTTTCTTTCATAATAACAACAGAGTTTTTTTGTCATTTTTATTTAATTCCAGCAGGTTTTATTTTGGACTTCTCTTATTATCATTATTTAAGTGTTATATTTTCCTCAGTGGTTTTATTTTATAACACCACCTTTCATCACAGTCTTTGTCCATCAGTCAAAAAAACAAATTCAGTGATGTGATTGGCTGACTGCTAAATCAGATCTAAAGCAGCAGCCAATTACATAACAGGATCATCTCGGTTTTGAACTAAATTTGCACCGCGATGGTGTTGTATAGTAAACGCAGACTTTGGAAGGAGGACATTTGACGCGCAGAATTGCTGGAAAGAAATAAAAATGTTGTGTTATTGATAAAAGAAGCAGGATAAAGTGGCATTTAATGAAACTGAAGCTGGATCGGTACCAGGCAAAGTTCACCTCAGAGGTCACAGGGGGGACAGGCTCATACTGCAGAGGAAGCTTGGTTCACGTGTGTTCTTCCATTGCAGGCAGGGAAACACGACCATGTGGCGCTGAAACAAAGGGTAAAGTGTTGGACCTGAATACACGATAACAAGTTTTATTTGTCCATCAGTCTCATTTTTACCAACGAGGGCGGGTCACCGTCCTGTCAGAGGATCTGGAGGAATATCAGCTCTGGAGGACTAGAACTGAAAAAAAAAAAAATGCACCCACTGACCCCGTTGACCTCTCCTGCTCACCCCTTTACTTCTCGTCTGATTGGCTCAGAGCCTCACAAAAACGTTTCTGCGGACGGGGTGTGGGGAAGGGGCGTAAAGTGGGGGGGTTGTGGGTAATGTAGTTTGGTACTATCCTGTCGCTCTGGCTCTTCATCCCTGCATGGTCCCTTATTGGTGTTTCAGCCAGCATGAGAACAAGGACACAAACTGTGAATCATCTTTGTATTTTTTAAAATAAAATTCCTCAGCAGCATTTACGGCTTCAGTTTTGCAAATGGTTTATTTCTTTTTAGCACTTGTTGTTTTTTGTAAATTATTGGAAAACGAAAATACTTCTGTTGGAACTTTTTATTTATTTAACTAATTATGATGTAAAGATATTTATTCTAGCAATAGTCTTCCTATTAAGATATACTGTGCTGATGCATCCTCTGAATAACTGAAAATAATTATATATATATAATTATATATACGATCATAATTATATATATATATGGTAATAATAATATTCAATCTGCAAAATGATTTTCCTAATAAAAATGTGAACTGCAGTGTTTCTCGTCTCTTTGATTTGTGGCTTATGGTTTACTGAAGGTTGGTAGTTTCAATAAAATTATTTTATGCATAATAATGTATTTATCAATTATATTCTTATTATTAATCTGAAACTGCAAAGTATCTAGAAACTTAAGTTATCAAATAATGTAGTTGAGTCAAAAGCTCTTTCCTCGTCAAAGTGGAGTAGAAGAAGTATTACAAAATAAAAACACTCTTGTTGGCCTAAGAATAGTACTTGAGTAAATGTACTCAGTTACATTCCACCGCCTCATGCTAAAGCTAAACATGTTAAACATCACAGCTGCTTTAGAACATGTCAGTATTTTCACTGTGAGCATGTGAGCTATGGCTGAAGTTAGTGTTTCTCTCATGGCGGCAGCAGCAGCAGAGCAGCGGCAGCAGCTCGGCCTCAGACCTCTGACGTGTCCTCGCTGAATTCACATGAAACACTCCGAGACAAAGTGAGTGCAGAGATGCTGAGTTCACAGCCTCCCGCTCCTCCCTCCCCTCACTCCCACCTCTCCCTTTTAACCCTCGCACATCTGCTCGGGGATGCTGGGCCCCGCACGGTTGCTATGGAGACCGTGTGACGTTGACAACGGTTGTCGCATCAGAGCGTGGTGTGACCCTGGTGGGGACTGAGATGCGTTACGACAGGCACAGGTCTCCCAGGCCTCTGCTGCTGCTGCTGCTGCTGCTGCTGCTGCTGTGTACATCAAAGCATAAATAGGAGTCTCACCCTCCAGGGCCAGTGTGGTAACCCCTCCTCTGGATCTTAATGAGAGAACCCTCTCGTACACACACACACACACACAACACACACACACACACACACACACACACACACACACACACACACACACACACACACACACACATAGGCTTCGGGACATCTGGGAGAGCCTGTGTTTTAGGTCAGAGATATGAGTTCAGAGCTGCATGATCCAGGACTCAAATTTGTTCTTAAGCACCACTGACCTCCAGCTTCTCAGATTGAAGTATTCACTATTTTCTTGGTTTTCCGTGATGATAAAATTTCAAATTTGGGTGTTAGTCAAATCCCAAATGAATAAATGCCGCAGTTGACCAAAGTGCTTCGCAAAAAGAAGAAGACACAATGTGAAATGCAAAGAGTAAAATAACAAAGACAGGTGAGAGTGCTGTACAATAAAAAAAAAGAAAGACACAATGTAAATACAAGAACAGAATAAAATTACAAAGACTAGCAAAAAGCTTTTGGGGCCCCTGAGGGTGTGGGGGGGCCCCTTGGTTGCCTGCTTTATTCCAGCCTCAAAAAAACATGTGGATTCGAGCACCACCACCTCCTTCAACCTGCGTAGCATCTTTATGTCGTGACTCATGGGTTTCCACCAGTTATTTCTTAGAAAATGAAGAACCCTGCTGTAATCGACTGTAACCTACTGCCTCCTCAACACAAACACACACACAGGAAGAAGGGGAAAAGGGAGGGGAAAGAGGGAGGCATGGAGGAAGGAAGCAAGACAGATGAAAGGGGGGAGAGGGGGGAGAACAGTGGCGGGAGACGGAGGAAGAGAGAGCTAAAAGGTGAGGAGAGAAATGTATAGGCATCAGCATAATTTCACACATCAGTGGAAATGAGGCCAATGCGGTACTGTGTGAGATATAAATATAGCTCTCCTGTGGCTATATTAAGCAGCTTGAAACGGTTTCCATAGAGCCACAACGAAGACCCAGCCGCAGAAGTGGGTTTGCAAGAAAGCAGCATATTTTCAACTCTGTATGTTTCTCAGTCTGTGCATGAAGTATAACGCATCTGCAGCTGTTCAGTTGTATACTGGAAAATATCCGTTTAAGGAGGTATTGCCTGATTAAAAATGAAAGTCAAGTTTCCCCTCTGTGCACATAACTCCCAATTCCAGCATATATACACAACAAGTAAAGACAATGAATCAAGAAGAAAAGATAGAGGTATGAAAAAGTCAAAAACTTTAACTATAAATATATTAAACTATCAATAAGAATTTGTCAAACACTGAATTAATCGTAAATGCATTATTTTATTAGCTACAATATTATATATATATATATATATGATGTATAATACATATCGTAATACATTCTTATATTGATGAAGCTCTTGAAAAGAAAACAAATTGGTTTAGAGTCTGTTTTCAACAAGAATATAACATAGAAACATTTATTTGTCCTGAGAATGACCTGTTTGTCTAATTGTCCTTATAATTTGTAAATACAGTTCTGAAAATCCATCCAAAACATGATGCACTTCATGTAGGGGCACAGGGGGGCACTGGTCCCAACTGAAATCTAATTGGCCCCTGAAGTGCCCCTGTCCGGTCGGTAGTCTTTAAAACAACAAGAAAATAGGCACCTTACTGAATTGTGCATGGAGGATGAACATATAATTGGCCCCCCTGTGTAAATTGTGGCCCCTGATTTGGAAAATTCCTACATCCGCCACTGACTCCATGCACTGCTCTCCATCTCGATCCGCATCACCAGGATTTACAGCCTCACAAGCCAGATTTAGTGTAAAAATAAAACCTTTTCCTACACATTAGACCTTTGTCCTCTTCATACAGATGCAGCCAGCGATCCTGCAGCAGATGCAGCACATCCCAGCGTCGTGTGGAGGAGGAGTGGACTGTGCAGCTCGGTGGAGACGGAGGATGCGTGTTTGCACTGGGCCTGCCAGGAATAGAAGGAGCGGCCCACACCTCCCCGGAGAAGAGGGGAAACACGGTTACAGGCCGATGGCGCCACCGTGTGGCAGCACAGCGCAGTGGACTCATGTCGGGAAGGAAGTCATCTGTCGCACAGATCTCCAGATGTGCGTGTTGGAGGAAATGAAATCCATGTTGCAGGTTGGACAAACAGGGAGCAAAGGTCACAGCTGTGGTGTGGAGCGGACGTCTTTCTGTCAAACAAGGTCAGGCCATTTCATTTGAGCACAAAGACTTTAGTTAAATAAGAGTCAGAGCAGAGCAAAGTCAACAAGTATTTATTTTTCATATCCAGAATTCAGAATCAGGGTTTATTGGCGAGTAGGTTTACACATACAATGAATTTGCTGTGGTGTGTTTGTTCAAGCATACATATAAAAATGTTTTTAAAAAATTGGAAACAATATAAAAGTATTATAAACACTAGAATAAGGATTGTGCAATATGAACAATCGATATTTACAATCTGAAGTATGTAAAGTACTTGCTTAAGTCAAGCACAAAAAGAGTATTATGACGAGATATGAAGTGAGTATAAAGCTGGAGATTAAGTTTGTTTACATAGTTTATACATATATATATATGTTTTATTATATGTTCTTCGATAACATGTAAAGCAATATGACGTATTTCAAACCCAAGAATATGTATAAAGTGGCTAAATAGATATTTGTAGCCTTTTTGTGAGACACTTAAAGGTTAAATGCAGTTTTTGTCAATTAAATGGCTGTAAATGGAAAAAAATATTATGCTAAATTCAACAGTAGCCTGTGTTGTGTTCACTTTAACCAACAGCTGCAATCTCAATAAAATAAATACGCTAAAAGTGTATATATACATGTATATATATAATCTGAAAACTTGCAGGCTGAGTCTTTATCAGCTCCAAACAAGGCACCAGGGGTCCTCAAGAAAAAACACATGATCTACTTTATCGCCTGCAATTGTTTCTGCCTCCATGAGGATATATTTGGCACATGTGCATATTCAAAATCCTAATGATTAGTTGGTGCTGGTGTTATGTGATGTTGGTCTGGGAGCCCCCGGGTTACAGCGGCTTGTCACCGGCTCGGTTGGATGAAGGGAGGGAGAGAGGGAGAGAGGGAGGCAGAGAGGGGGGGCAGAGGAGTGGACAGACACTGGTATCGGAGGGGGAGGCGTTTGGCTCGGTGAGGACGGGGAGCGAGCGAGCGGAGCGGGCGAGGAAGCAGCGGATCTGTCCCTTTAAATCACCAATACAGCGCAATCGGAGGTGAGTTTGGAGATATTCGGGTATTTTGTTTTTTTCCTCCCCCGTGTATAATAATCCTTACGCGTCCGTGCGCCTCTGCACACAAAAAAAACATCCCCCGTTCTCCCGACACCGAGGGCGGCTGCAGCAGCAGGAGAGAGAGAAGAGAGAAGAGAGAAGAGAGAAGAGAGAAGAGAGAAGAGAGAGAGAGAGAGGGGCTTCATCAGTGTCACGAATCCGGATTTCCCCAGCCCTTTGCCGGCAGAGAGGGTGGGGAGGACCGTGGACAGGGTCAGTGGAAGATTTCCTTCAGCTCGCCAGGACGCACGAACCACTGTATTCCCCCCCCCCCAAAAAGACAACAACCTCTGGATCTCGTGCGTTGAAGTAGAGGCCGTGTCAATTTGCGTAATAGCGGACCATAAAGGCACGCGCTCCCGTCTTGTGCCCACTGTCGCTGGAGGGGTTTACATACTGGGCTGCCTCCCTCCGAACATGTCACCACCCCGCTGCCATGCACGGCTAACAACAACCAGGGCCTTTTCTGTAACAGGGCTGAAACGCTGGTGCCCACAGGAGAAAACGTCTCAGGCTTTCTGATACAGTATGTGCACAAGGTCTGCGCGTCTGTGTGTGGTGTGTTTGTGTGTGTGTGTGTGTGTGTGTGTGTGTGTGTGTGTGTGTGTGTGTGTGTGTGTGTGTGTGTGTGTGTGTGTGTGTGTGTGTGTGGATAGCCATGGGAGAGAGAGGACATGCTGTTCTATCCATCAAAATGCCCGCATTGTGTTTTCACACGGCGGAGCAGCGAGCAGGGGCCTGTGGTGGAGGATGTGGCTCCGTGCTGCAGGCCCCGGCCCCGGCCGCGCTCCGGAGCTGCTGCTGCTGCTGCTGCTGGGATCGATAAGGGTTGATGCATGTTTGCGCGTCTTGAGAGCGGCCGTGCTGGGCTCGCGTGGCTGCAGGCTGCGTGGCTGGGGCCTGTCCAGCTCGGGTGATGTGTTTGGTCCAGGCCAAGACAAATGTCCATCTCAGTGCATGGGTCCCTGCCCCTGCTCTCTCTCTCTCTCTCTCTCTCTCTCTCTCTCTCTCTCTCTCTCTCTCTCTCTCTCTCTCTTTATATATATATATATATATATATTTATGGGTGTTTTCAATTTGGGGGTGTGAAGGAAACAAAGGCTGTGACTATGTGTGCTGGTTTTGTTAATGGTCCAGCTCCATTCTCCCAGCAAAGAAAGTTAGATCCAATCAACAGGCTGAGGCAATCCAAGCTAATAATATCTCTCTGTGTTCTCTCCACTTCTTAAAGGTGTTTCCACGTTTGTCGCTTTGGAAAAACGTGGAAACAGCAGAACCGTCTTTTGCTTTTGAACGTTCAACTTTCAGAAAACACACCGAAGAATCCCACGTGAAAGTTACAACAGGTTGTAAAAGGAGGAGGACGAGGAGGAGGGTGTGAGGAGAAGAGTCAGCTTGTTTCAACATCACCCTGGTGTGAGGGATTGGTGTCACTTTTATCCGTTCGCCTCAAAAGCTCCAGTCCTGTGTGTCCAAGTGTTTTTTGTGGTAAATGTAGAGGTTGTAGTGTGTGATGTTGTTGTGTCCTGCAGTTTAGCATTTCCTGTTTAGTGTCTATCTACAGTATGTAGATGTGGCACACGGGGTGATTTAGGGACACGGCTCAAATCCTGACAGATAAGGACCAGCATGCAATATGGTGTGATGGAAAAAGTGTGTGTGTGTGCGTGCGTGTGCGTGTGTGTGTTTGTGAGATAAACATATTTAGCTGCAGAAATCTATTGGCACATTCACAACACGGTCACTTACCTCCCATTAGGGGACAAAAGGCCTGTCCCACAAGGTAAACATGACCTCAGAGGATTTAAACCTGTCCTATTTATTCACTATTTGTCATAACCTCGGTCTTGCTCAGTGCTTCTGTGATATGGTTCAGTGGTCAGGTTCAAATTAGAGTAAATTTCCAATAGGGCATAATAAATATTATAATCTGATACCAAGTAATCCCAGGGCCAGAATCTGCAATAATAATAATAATAATAATACCTAAACCTTTTAAGATTTAAGTGGCTAATGTAGGGAGAGCTATGTGCCAGAATTTGTCTCACTGGGATTAGGATTTGGGCTCAGGATTAAGGTTGGGATTTGGATTAGTATCAGGGTTAGACTGGGGGCACAGCAGCAGACACTGATTTTCCTCACAAGTATAATAATAATGAATGAGTGTGTAGGGATGGCGAGAAAGAGAGAATTTCACCTGGTGCTAAAATGTAAGTCTTTTCAACCCTCACACACACACACACACACACACACACACACACACACACACACACACACACACACACACACACACACACACACACACACACACACACACACACACAGGCCCTAATTACAGGCATGAATCTCCGAGCTACTCCACAGTCGGAGTAATTAAAGCAGGTCTCGCTCTCCTCGGGAGAGAGGGCGACAGACAGAGAGACAGAGTGAGAGACTCAGTGGTAACACTCGGAGTGACGTGCGTGAAGAGCGAGGTGTTTTTTGATCGTATGTGGTGCTGGTGGGGAAACTTCCAGGCTGCGATGAGAGAAGTGTAACAGACAGAAAATACAACATTTACAGGGTTTTACCTGCTAAAGGTGAAAGATAACTTTTGAAAGGGGCTTGATTTGTGTCAATAATACAGTAATAATACCCACTATCTGATCAGTGAAGTGGGGGGGATGGAAAAGGTTGTGATGGTGGATATGATAAAGCCCAGGATCTTTATAAATAGTTTGTTTGTTGTTGTTTTTTAAACTTGACCTTTATAGTTTTTTTTGCTTTAGCATACAAGCACAAATATTTTCGAATTTGAACTTGAATTTGAACTTCTGAAGTTAATGTGCATTTTCCACTTCGTCATAAATTGTCGAGTTCTTCCATTTATGAGTAAAACATTTTCTCTCACTCCAAGCAGATATTTTTCTCAATGGTAAAAACCTGTCTCTTTATTTATAGTAGTTAGTAGTTGGTAGACAGTTTGAAATCTTTCTCATTGAAGCCTGTTTTTTTAATTCTTAGAAAGAATAACAGTTTATTTAATTCTCAATTTCATGTTCAAATTCAAATGTTATGTCTCCAGGCAAACCTCTACCACTCTTTACTAAAACAAAAATCTACCCATACAGTTTTGGGCTTGAAAAATGTGGAGATCCCCGGGTTTACGCACAAATGCTTATGGAAACTATTTTAAGTGTATAAATAAATATGAATTTGCTTTATCTTAGTTCCACAATCGCCTGCTCATGTCCCCTGTTCTCCTTCTACTTCCAGAGTCAAGCCGATGTGAGCTCAGCCCTGCGCCCGGCTCTGTCGTTTTGACTCAGCAACTGTTTTACGGCCGCCCCCCCACCCCACCCCACCCCACCCCACCCCCACATCAGTGTCCAGAGAGAGAGTCCTGTCTGTGCACCATCACCCAGGTAGCACACTCACTCTGTTCCCACAGCACTCGGTCTGAAGAACATCTGTGAGCTCACTGGAGTTCCACTGAAATAAGTCTTCTTGCGAAATAACAAAGTGAACTCACAAATCTTGGAAACATTGAACGAGGGTTTATTTGAAGGATTTTACCCAAAAGTCACATTTGTGTGTGATATTCTGCATAAATTCGGAATATTGATCCAACATATTTTGACAAGCAACGCCCCATTCTTAGTTATACTGTGCACAGTATCTCCACAAACTGTATTTTCATCAGGAAACTGCCATATTTCTATATTTTCTTGATTATTAGTGTCTTGCACCACCATGTTTTCACCTCAGGGTGGTGCTATAAATCTACAGCTGAGGCCACACTGTCCTCTGAATGCAGGCAAAATGACTCACGTGCTAATTCACTTTAAATCAGTGCAACACCAATGCAGATTAATCACAGTTTAATTATTGTCTTACTAAACAATTGTACCAATATTAAGATGTGAATTTGCATAAGATTATTAGTGAGGTGTCAAAAATATACTTTCTTTTGTTTTCAATCTGCCACCAACAGTGATGCAAAAGTGAAAATGAAAGAAATGGCCTCTGTGCGAGTGCTTCGTGATTTATTGTTTTATTTTATCATTAACACTGATGCATGAATGGCCTCATTTTAATGTTATCTATCAGGGCAAAGCTCGTTTTAAGCACTGTTAAGTTCAGTGGTTCCCACAGTAAGATGATGTCCAGAAGTCTTTTATAGTCTTTTAAATTTAAACATGACCAGAGGGTTGCATGTTTTAGCCATGATTATTGCAAAAATACAAAAATAGTGGTTAATTTAAAAATAAAATCATTCAAATAAAACAGCCCTCAGTTTTGCTCTGCTGTTAAAGTAAAGTGAAACCAGTTTCATTGACTAAAGTGCAGGTTCCTTGACTCCTACTTGAGATTCTCAGGCTTTTTCCAGCCGACACATGAGGATTCGAATGTTGTATTTGATACATTAGTTTAAATAGAGTGTGTTTATTCATAATCCTAATTTAGAGGACAATGTGATCCTGTTTTAAGACAAATCTGTACATACTGTCAATGCAGATATTCAAAGGGGCTGGTTGCAGTTAGACTACCTAAGGCGTGCCAGCATATTTGATGATAATCATTTATCACAATCATGCATAGTGAACATTTTTTGGACATCTCCCTCTTGCTCTCTTTCAGTTTCCTCCTGTGCTGGTCAACTCTGATGGATCAGTATGTCTACTTCTAATAATATCGCCCAGGCCAGGAAACTGGTGGAACAGCTGAGGATTGAGGCAGGGATCGAACGCATCAAGGTAGGACGGCAGTTTACTGCCATGTGTGTGTGTGTGTGTGTGTGTGTGTGTGTGTGTGTGTGTGTGTGTGTGTGTGTGTGTGTGTGTGTGTGTGTGTGTGTGTGTGTTTGTTTGTGTGTATTCATCCATCAATATCTGACCATATACTCTCTTTACCTCCTTTATCATCCCCCTTTCTCTTCCTTGTTGGTCCTGCTCCTTATGCTCCTCCTTTCTTTTTCCCATACTTGTCCTATCCTTATCTACATCTCCTCCCGTTTAAATCACTCACCCTCTTTTCTCCCTTCCCCTCCCCTCCCCTCCCCCTTCTCCCATCAGGTGTCTAAAGCAGCAGCAGACCTAATGAGCTACTGTGAGCAGCACGCTCGTAGCGACCCTCTGCTGGTCGGGGTTCCCACCTCCGAAAACCCGTTCAAGGACAAGAAACCCTGCATCATCCTATAGCTGCGTTCTACTCCTCCTGCCCACACACACACACACACTCACAGAAAAACGCACATAGACACACACAAACAAACATACACTCAGTACCGTAAATTGACCCCCAGACGCACACATGCAAACACACAACTTCAAGCACCTTATTTTAGGGGGCTATATCTAGAAACCACACGCACGCACACACACACACACACACACACACACACACACACACACTCCCAAAAGAGCCACTCTGGAAAAGCGCCATACCCCAGAGCCACAGCTCAGGGGCAGGTATCATGTGCACCCAGTGGCCGACATCAGTATATCACTGAGTATGATCCAAGGTGCTTTGGTAATATTCATACATGCTGGTAAATTAACTACAAGTGTCATATTAACTTGAAAAGGGATTTGGACATTATTAACTAACAGAAAAGTGGGATTTTTCTTTATTTTGGTTTGTGTGTGAGGGGTTGGGTGAAGGACGGACAGCTGAGCCATAGGCCGGGAGTGGGAGGATGCATGTGGGCTACAGACACGGGCGGTAGGTGCTTCTTCCAACCGAGCCAAACACGTCCTGGTGTCCCGCTAACAGGCTTAAAAGTTATTTTTATGTGAGAGTTCAAAGGGTCCGAGAGCTTTGTCCCGGTGCAAAATCATAGCAGGGCCTTTTTGGAGCAAGTGGCCAAAGGCTTTTCCTTTATCGGACTATAGCATGTTCCCACTCAAACCGGCATCACCAGACCTTCTCTGCCTGTGGCCTCACTGCGGCCGTCTTCAGCCTTTGGCCAAACCTCCCAGCTGTGCCAACCTGTGCGGAGAGTCCTCTCTATAGATGCCGATCTGCCGTCACTGATTCCGCCGCAGTTTGTTATGGTGGCTGAAATCAACGTCTAACCCGACCTCAGATCTGCACCTATGAGGTGAACACAGCTGGACACAGAACTCAAGCTATTAACCCCGGACGTTTACTGCATTTTTCTTATCAAAAGATACTTGTTTGTGAACTCAATGTACATTTTGATATTTTTCGTTGAAGCGTTACTTAACAGACGATACTGTACTTTTGGGGTTTTTTAATGTTTGCTTTGTGTTGCCCCTGGTTGATCAGGTTTCTTTTTTTCCCAGCTAGTGTTAATGAAACGGGAGGAGATCTGATCGAAAACCGAGGGTACAAACCTAACCAGATACCTGCTATAGCAGCTTCAAGGTTTCTATTGTACATCAAGCCTCCCTGTGCTTTAACCCGAGAGAGGGCGAGGTCGCAGTTTGACCCTACCCGAGAGACGGCTGGGGGAGAAACCCCAGACTTAAAAAAACTAGAAATGAAGCTGTCCCCAAAAGTTAAAAAAAATGAAGCTTTCTGTTTCTTACCTTCTCCGCTCATGTTCTTTTTACTCGTAGCGTCAAAAGGTCGAAATGAAGAGAAATCATTGGATTGTGCAAAGCTGGAGGAGTTTGTTTTATTTGCCTCTACAGTCGAGAAGGGAATCTTGTTTTAGTGCAAAAATAATTCTGCCTCTAAATCAGATAAAATGCTCGGCTTTATCAGTTTTCAAAGTTTCCAGTCTCCTCCAGTGTAACAGCTCACTTTAACGTGAGCTAACACTCGGTTTCCTCTTCTCTCCGCTCCTCCACGATTCTCCTCCTTTCTGAAAAACCAAACTTGATTGTAAAAACTGAAGATGACGTGGGGGGAACAATGAACTTAAGAGAAACAAACTAAGTGTATAAACTTTCTTTCAGACATGTGCAGAAGTGATAAGTTGAAGAGTAGCTGTTTTGGGTTTTCTTTTTTTGAGTTTTCTTCTCTCTGTGGAGTCCATGGAACCTGGTCAGTTGAGTATTACCCTGTACAGTGTTTGTAAGATACAAAATCTAAACACAGAATCCCCCTGTGGATGTTTGGATTTTTTAGTACTACTTATTCTGTTCTGTCGGTCAGGATCATGTCTGTCATCTTTTATTTATTTTCACTTTTCTGTTAATCTGGTTTTAGAGGCTTGTGATAGCGTTTTTTAACGACAGATGCAAATACAACCAACACAATGAGGATGAATAATTTAAAACAGAAATGCGAGTCGTGTTTGGTTTAGGATTTTACTCTGTTAGAGGATGAATCGACTCATTCGAGATGCAAAAACCAACCTCCTGATCCGTCCTCTAACACCGGAGCAGCCCACGGGTTTTATTCTTCTCCAGTGTTGATTTTGGTGGGCGACAGACGACGAGGACAACACACACATCCACACACACGCACACCTACACTCTCCCACATTTGCTTTTTAGACTCGAAGGATGAATGTCAGAGGTCAAAAGTTGGAGCCGTAAGGACTGAGCATAGAGGGCTGGTTTTGACGGTTAATCGCTGAAAGAAGAAAGCTTTGTGCCATCATATTTACACTTTAGCATTTAGCTCAAGGCTTTTGTGAGGAGTTGCGTACAGTGACAGAGCAGGGTGGGGTCACTTGTACAGGACTTAACACCACTGACGTACTGTCACGGGGGGGGTTGAGCCCACTGCTCTGTTCGCTAATGACTAGGTCAATACGGCCCACCTGTTAGGCTGAGGTCTGGGAGTTTGGAGTTGGAGGTGGTGAGAGCTGGGCAGTTTGTGTGTGAATGGCTCCACACCTGCTTATCGATGAGCGTGTGCCTGAGTGTTGAAGGCCACTGGAGGAAACCCTGCTAAAAAATATACTCCTTAAAAAGTAATATTGTGTTGCATCTGAGGTGTTATTGCGCTCCATGTTTTCCGACTTCTTTTTGACAGAAAATGCAGAATAATCTGAAAAATTTGTTCCCAAGCAGGAAAATTCACGTGAACACCATGTCGAGTCGGAATAACAACTGGGTACACGAGTTGCTGCTCATCACTTCTAAACCAATTAACATAATCAATCTAACCCCTCTTTAGCCAATACAGACATTTGTATGATTAATGTGCATATGTTCAAAATTATCTATATGCCCATCACATCCGATCCTTTTTCTTTGCTCTTCGTTATACTAAGTTAATGAATGCACAGTGGTACCACTCATGTCTGCTGCGTAACTATCAAGCTATTGCCAGCCTTGAGGTAGCTTAGCTCTGCATAGGCTGACCATCTCTAAACCTCAAATATTTACACATCATTTTATTATTTATTCACAGTTTTGAACTATACAGGTGCTTGAAGGTTGATTTCCTCACCTGTAAACACAGTAGCTGTAGATGTTTCCCCTTTGTTCAGTCTTTAACAAGCTAACAAGCTGTAGCTTCATTTTTAACGTAGATCATGCGAGTGGTGTTCATTTTCTCATCTAACTACCAGCAAGAAAGTATATATTCCCCCTAAATATCATACATTTCACTATCCTGATGAAACAATGTTAAAACACTAATTAGTTTGCCTGATACAAAGCCCTGCTTCATCTTTCCTTTGCGTCTGGTCCTGACAAAGAGCAGAGATAGTAGGAGCTGGAGAAAGGCCACAGTGAGGGTAGATATCGAGGGGGTGTTTGGATGTATACATGTGTGTGGGTGGGGTGTTGGTCAGATGTTAGCTTTTGGTAGCTGAAAACGATGATGTGGCAGAGCAGTCGGCAGAGAGGAGAAAATAGAGGTGTGTGTGTGTGTGTGTATGTGTGTGTAGGAGAGACACAGTGTTTATGAACACAAGGGGCCTCTGGAGTGATGCTGTACCTCAGTCCTGCCATTCCAGGTCATGGTGACTCTGACCGGAGACGAGGTCATGTGACAAGCAGCACGTATGGCCTCCCCCTCCAGGCCAGTGTTCACATTTTAGGGAAGCATAACCGTAATTATTCAGTTTAGGGTTAGGAAGCTATTTTTGATGAGATGACCACTGATAATAGTCACAAAGCTGTGAAATTCAATGATTTGAAGACTTCCCTTTTCAGACTAGTTATCCCAGGGTCTTATGCTAAGCTAAGCTAGCTGTCTGCGGACTCTAGCTTTATATTTAGCAAACAAACGTGTCTGTGTCTCATGTCTTTCTTTTGCCAAGCAAGCAAACCAGCGTGTTTCTCGAAATACCAAATTGTCCCTTATAATTACATGAATATATTTTATCTATATGTGTGGAGATAAACGAAGAGGAAAACTACAAGGAACCAACTGAGGAATGATGAAAACTGCACAAACAGCTCCTTACCCTAACCTTTACCATCACAACTAAACGCCTAACCCTAACCTAATTCTAACCCCAACCCTAAAAACAAGTCTTAACCCTCAAACAAGCATTTGAATTTGGTATTGAACCAAAATTGGCCCTCATAACTACAGATAGATATCCACATACACACAAACATACACACATACACTGGTGTTGTCCTGATGGTGACTGACAGATACGGTTTTATTTTGTCATCGTTGTTCATTTCAGTCATTCCATAGCTGGTTGGGCTTACAATCAGAGACAGCCGTCCCCCATCGCTGGTTCGGCTGACAGTTTGTCTGATTGGTTGGTTGTTAGTTTGCCTTATAGTGGCGTATATTGTGTTAATGCTGGTGTTGGGGTTATCAGATCCACAGAATGAACAGTCTTAAAGTACATCACGTGGCTCCAGATGGAAATCCACAGCGAGCCCGGTGAAATTCATGTCTGCTCGGGTGGGGAGAGCTGCGGCTCCTCGCCGGTGGACTTTCATATCAAACATCAGTGAAGCGGCTCTGAGCCCTTTTCCGAGACTCATGTTTTGTGTTCTGATCTCCTGTGTATGCATACGGTATATGTAACTTTTTTGCCTTGATTGATTATGAAGAAAATATATCTATTTTTTGTAACTGTTCTCTGATGTGCCATAACTCATGTTTTCTTGCACACTGTTAATATTTTGTGGATATTGCTGTTAAAAAAGATGATATTGAGAAGTAGATAACATTAATAAAAAGATGATATAATAACTTGTCCCCTTGTGTGTGTTTTATTTGACGCTGATGTCAATCTGCCGGCTGGTTGGTCCAGACTGAAACATCTCAACAGCTATTGGATGGATTCCTACGAAATTTCTGTACAAACATTCATGGTCCCCAGATTTAAAATCCATAGACTTTGTTTAAAGATGGACGACATGACAGATCCCCAAAAGTGAAGCCAAAACGTCTGGATCGCCCCCTGATGGCTGGCTGCAGTATAGGTCATCACTCCTCCTTCTCAGTGTTAGTGGATGGGACTTGGACCAAATTAAATAGTCAAAGCACAGGTTCTTATAACACTGATGTATGTTCAAGTGTTTATTTTTAATACTGCGCGGACAATGACATCAAAACCACAAGATGGCAGCACCCATATCCAGATATTCTGGCTTCATTTTTGTTCAACGGGATGAAGTGAACACGTGTCGTCCATCTTTATTTACAGTCTATGCTTATATCTATTGACTGTGGAAATCACACTACTTCAGGTGCATTTATCCTGTGATAAATTGGCACAAAATTTGGTACAGACATCTGGGATGTTCAAGGTTCCCAGACAATGCATCATTCTTTCTTTCATGAGCCCCCTACTTTTTGTCTAGCGCCACCATGAGGTTTGGGTTTTAACTTTTCATTCGGCACAAGGATCATGTCCAATACTTCGGTGTTTGAGCCTCAGTTTTACTTCCCTACTTCAGTTTTACTTCCAATGCAAATACCATAGTGGGCAAACCAATTTAGGAGAACATTGCACATATTATCTTCCATCAGCATGTGAGCTGCTTTGCTTAAGTGCAACATGTCAGAGCCACATGAATCCCTGCAGACTCTTTAGACTTGTTAATTATTAGCTGCATTTTATTGAGTTTCTGTTTTCTTTTCTTGAACTCTCTAAGTTACAGGGTACGGCTTTCTCACACCGATTGCAAAGACAGAAATGTGCAAGCACACGTGAATACATGTGCGTGTGCAGTACACTGGACACAGTAACAAAGAACACAAGGTAAATCCTCCCCTGTTGTGTCATTTCGTAGAAATGCTATTGTTGCAAGTCCTCTGTCTTGGGCCATGTGTGTGTGAGTGTGCTCTTTGAAACTGTGCTCCAGCAGTCACGAGTCTCTTCCAACTTTCAAACCACACTTCCCCCATGTCCCCTCTGCAAGTCAGAGCCAATAAGATTTAAGGTGGGTGCGCTACAGCCAATCAGAAGTCACTTCCTTGCTCGGCTGCTCGTAAACAAATGGGAGGCCCATGTGCCGGAGTGTTCCCTCTCTCCTCTGCTCTGCATGTCAGGGCTGTGAGCAGACATGTGAGAGTGGGGGGAGAGCAAAACAGAGCTGAGGACAAACTACTTGTTCCTCGTTGCAGAACACATCCTGCTACCTGAACATGATAATGTGGCTCGGGTGGAGTAACATCAGAGAATCATTTGTAGAGGCCTTGGCTGGCAGCAATTTGGAACTTACATCTGAAGGTTTAGCAAAATCATGAGTACACATTAAACTGCAAATTGCTTTCATCGAGTCTTGAGTTTCGACAGGTAACTTGAATTTTTTCCCAGCAACCCCCCACCTCACAACCCACCCACACACACACTTCTTGACTTGTAGGGGCTGTGGTTCTGCTCCAGCTTGTTTTTCCTCTTCATCCCAACACAATGAGTTTCTGTCTCCACCCTGGTTTCTCTCTGCAACGGACTTACGCTTGCGGCAATAGAAAAGCGTGACAACACAACACGAGCCGCACCGATGACTAAGTCTTTGTCCCGACTGCGCATGCTTTTTTTTTTTTCCATGACTTAAACTCAAATGTAAACTGTAGTCGTGTGACGCGGCTGCTTCCATGACGCACGTGTGATGGTTGTTCTTTAAATGACCACTGAGCAGAAAGCTTTTGATGAAGCAATAATCATTTATTGACTTAGTTAACAGAGCACAAAATCAGATAATAAATACCTTCTCAAACACCTGATACAATCAATAAATTAACAGTGTGTTCACTTAATGTTTGTTTGACAGCATTTTATCAAAAAGGTGTTATTCTTGAAGGCACAGCAATATTATTCTCTAACAATTTCAGACAACACAGTTCAATCGGTGTCCTCCTCTGACCAGAGAGTACAATTATTTTCTTCGGCCCTGCGATGCCGATAAATCCTGTGTGAGTTCAACTTCCAACATCGTTTTCATTTCAGTTTCCATGGTGACGATTCCTCCGCAGGTTCAGCAGCTCATTTTCAAGAAACGCACGCCTAGTCTTTCTCTAAAGAAAGACTTCAGCATTGTACACGCATACCACACATTCTCTCTCTCTCACACACACACCTTTCCTCCAAGGACCTCTCCCGTGTCAGATCACAGGAATGTTGGGCATAGTTCACCACTGCAGCATTCCTGTCCAGTCCATAGAAACACACACATCTCCCAGGAACTAGTCGGGGTGTGGAAGTCTTGTTTTCGAAGCTACTACACCTCGATTACCGTCACACCCCATAAACATTGTGAGCAGCCAAACAGAAGCATGACAAATGAGCTTAGATTGTGTTTAACTGACAACGTGATCTTTCCTGTCTGTATCTTTTGCACAAAACCAATCATAGAAACCAGTCTCCACTCCCGACTGCGTCACTACAGTCGCTGAAAGGGAGTCCTTCATCCCCGCTCGTCATCGGTCAGGACGGCCCGTCACAGACCCCTCCAGGACATCCCTGCTTGACGGGACATCCGATCCGTCAGTTCATCCCCATCCGAACCCAGAAAGAGCTCATGTTTGTAGGTGTGTTTTGGGGCCGCAGACCCCTCAACGTTCTTGCAGGACCAGTTCGGGAACCCACTGGTTGTGGCGTCGGCTCTCCAGGCAGTAGGTCCCCACCTCTTGTAGCCTGCAGTGGTCAGCCTGGGGGTTCTGCATGGGAAACAAACAAGACGTCAAATTCATGGTCATTACAGAAATCGATTTAAATCACGAGGAAATGACCGGTATATAGTTGATAAATGTTCCAGAATGTGCAACAACAGATTATACCAGGAGTACAAAGCAACATTTTTAGCCACTTCATGAACACTGCTAGTAATAACACATTCCCACTCTCTGTTACATAAGAGCTAAGTGGTGCTGAGTCAACGCACCGTCACCAGCATGCAGTGAAGGTCTTCCTGGTTTCTGTTGGCATCCATCGATCCGATCAGCTGCTGGAGCCGCTGAAAGCCGGAGACTCGCAGGATGGTGATGCCGCTGTCGCAGCAAAACGACTGCAGCAGGGTGAAGTGGATCTGCAGCGCCACGTCGTCTTCATCGTCGGCTGCCAGGACGCACAGCACCACACTGTCTGGATCCCTGAGGAGGAGAGAGACAATGAGAAAATGATGAGTGCTAAGGCAGAAACTTGCGCTCACGTGCCAGGGACTGTTGGGTTGGGCAAAGTTAATAACTGAAGAGAAAGAGAACAGCACATCCAGTGCCCGTGTGTTCTGAAAATTACAGGTGTAAAGCCAAAGTAAATAATTCCAACTCACGCAGTAAAAAGTTTTGCAGATTCGTAGATGCCGATGGTGAGGCAGTCTTGTTTCTGAGCCGTTACCAGCAGCTCCTCCAGAGCCAGACCCGCAGACTGCATCCTGAGGGGGAGAGGACGGAACAAACAAGAAGAATCAAAACACAGGATCATGGACACAAAGCTGCTGCAGAAGCTTGTTTTCAAAATTAATCCATGGAAGCATCAATTGAATTCACAGCTGCACGTGAAGTTCATGTTACATGTTGATGACTGTGATAAAATAAAGATGATAATGTCAATTTATGATTCAGATTCAGGGTCCAGATAAAAACACAACATAGATTCAACTACATACAAAAGCCCAAAGGAGAAAAACAATATATTAACATATACATATTAATATAATATTAGTAGTGCTAAACTTTATAATTGATAAAAACCAAGATGTTTTTACTGAGCCTGCAAATAAATGTAAAGACATGAAGTATCAGTTGTGTGGGTCCACACATGAGACTTTACTGCAGACGGTGCAACATGCATGGACAGAAGTGTGCAAACAGAGCTTCAGAATGACATCGGGGGGGGTTTTAACGACGTTTCTAACTTTTAAATAACTTCATGCATCAGTTGTTGAAGTTGTAATGTGCCTCGGTGTTGTCAAACATGTATGGTTTAAAAGGTCAAGGGAGGTTTCGGGTTGCAAATCTGTGCACTGCAGAAACACACAGTGCTAAATACACACAGTATCCACACTTATCATCAGTGACTCTGACAGTAAGAGCAGACACTCATCAGGAAACCTCACCTGTTCTCGGTGGAGTCAAAGCTCTCGCCTGGAATCATGCTTCAAAAATCAAAGTAATTAATCCCACTGCGTAGAAAGCGTGATAGTCCGATTCCGTGGATCCGTGGATCCCTGAGTGTGCGTGTGTGAGCTCCGGAGCGCGTGCAGCAGTTTGTTGTGGCAACGTTGCGAAACTCTTTTTATACCAGGGCTGAGAAGAGGGCGGGGCCTAAACGCTGCAAATGCAAAAACTAAATAATAAATAAATAAATAAAAATTAATCCAGCGTATCTCCTGTTTGTTTGGTTACATATCAGCGGGGACTTTTTTTACGCAACGCTGCTTCGGTGGTTGTGGTTCCTGTGTCACATAACAACGCGTGAAATCTGGTGATTATCAATGAAATTAATCGATTTACATCATCTGATATTAAAAAATAATCCGCTCGAATGCGTTAGAAACTGTTGTGCAACATGATCCTCACGTTTTCATAACGTTGCGTTTCCATAACTGAGGAGGACTGCGTTCATTATGAGACTGTGACTGACATCTGGTGGCCGACTGAGGGAAGGTAAGAAGGTAGGTAGGTAGGTAGGTAGGTAGGTAGGTAGGTAGGTAGGTAGGTAGGTAGGTAGGTAGGTAGGTAGATAAGTAAACTCCTACCTGGATGAATTTCCTGAGAGTGGGAGTTTGAGACCTTTTTAAAACACGATGTTCAAAATAAAACAGGTTCAGGTCAAACTAAATGTTTAGAATTTTGTATAAAATCCATTCTCTCAGGCCATCACTGCTTCCTCCTCCAGCTCCTGCTTCCTCCTCTCTGCTGCAGCAGGTGCCGTGCAGCTCAGTCCTAAATGAGATCAGGCGACAGTCGAGGGTTTTCTACCTGTTCAGCCTGAACAGGTCTCGAGTTCCCTTCACGGGACGTTTAGAGTTGCCGTCCTGCAGATTGATGACATGTCATCCAGTGAGTTGTGATGCTTTTTGGTGAATGTGGGTTGACAGAATGCTCCTGTAAACCTCTGAATTCATCCTGTTGTCTCCGTCAGCAGATAAATCAACGGTAAGAGCCAGTGTGATCAAACCGTAACAGAACCATTACCACCACGATAGATGAGGTGGTGGACTTGGGTCATTTGTTCTCTACACTCCTCTCCCCATCATGTTGTTTTTGTGGTTATTTCATCATTAGCTGCAGCCTGACCTTTCTTCTTTTGAGCTGTTTTTTTTTTAACCTTGTGGTGCATCCTCTTCTTATCTTCTCTTATCTCGTTGACGAGGAAACACATCTGCCTACGACGTGGAGAGTATTTGTGGCTTACGGTGATTTTCCACTCATCATTAAATAAGACTTTATAAGGCTCTGCAGTCTTGATTGTTATTTTCTAGTTGTCCTGTGAGCACCATCATTTTTTGTGAAGTGTTCACCCACTCTCCATTTGTTTGTTTGGTTTGTTTCTCAGTAGGAAGCCATGAATCGTGGTGGAGGGACGAGACATGGGCCAAGAAAGAAGTCAGTAACTTTTGGCACAGATGTGGACAAAGGAGAGGATACAGGAATTTTTTTTCACGTACTTAAACATGGTGTTATTTATTTATTTACATTTTCACAAATTTCCCTGGGGATAATTCATGGATCAGGTATATTTAGGTATGTCAATGATAGTGTTCAGTTTAGTGCAGCTTGCCTGAATTTAAGGGGACTGTCGGGCCGAGGAGGAGATGGCCAGTCTACCAGTGCCAATTTAGCTTTACCCAGTTGTTTATTTTGGCAAACCGACTACTCTCCATAAATTGCAGTTATAGTTTGTTGGAACTTACGCAAAATAAAAAACCACAGTGGATGTGAATGGGGCGGCATGGTGGTAAAGTGTTCAGCCCCCGAAGGCCAGCAGAGGGCTTTCTGTGTGGAGTTTGCATGTTCTTCCCTTGTCCCGTGTGTGATAGCATGTGGCACCATCCAAGGTCAACACCACATCTCACCCACTGTCGGCTGGGATTGGCTCCACCCCCCCCCCTCAAAGGATACGCACTGCAGACCTGAGCAGAAACTTCAACAGTATAATATTACAATAATAATCAAGTTTTGAGCTGCTGCACATTCATCATTTTATTCAATATCCACGAGGCTGCATTTGCATTGACGTGACTTTCAACAGACTTTTTCTTTTTAAATGGTGATGCACATTCTTTATTCATTACATTACTCCCCCAACCCCCAACATCTCGACATTGTAGAGACAAGTACAAAGTGACAGCTTCTCAATCTTCATCCCATCAAGTTTTAATCCAAAACACTCTCCTCTGCCTCTGCTTACCCACAGTGCTTTGCTCTCTGTCTTCATGAATATCATGAATGAAACAACACACGGTACATACACGACTTTTGCACATGCGGGACACATACATGTACAGACAGTTACAATTCACTTGGCTACTCTGGGGTTCGAGTAACCGTTACAGAGCTGGTTCGACCCTGCGATCCCGGTCAATCGGTGAATGTGGCCAGTGTGTGTGTGTGTGTGTGTGTGTGTGTGTGAGGTTTGGAGGGAATCGTGAGAGTTGTGATGAATCTGAGTCGGAACAACATGTGTGAAAAGTGTAATTCCATCCACATTATTTGAGAAAGTGATAAAATAAGAAATTGATTGCACTAAATAGAAACTAGTTGCATTCTTCTCGCGGATAAACAAGTGTGTTTAAAAGTGCATTTATATAATTAGAAAATATCTTGAGGACAATTTAGAGGTATTGAAAATGCTATTTTTTCGTGCAGCATTCACACTAAGAGGAGAATGGTCGGTGGTGTCGTTTTGTTCTCGTGCTTTGGTATTGAAGAATCTCTGTGTGTCTCATTTACACCGGCGTCAACGTTTTAAAGGTAAAACAGCAACAGAGCTTTTAACCTGCGAATCTTACACATCTCAGCATGTGACGTCCAGAGAGGATTGAAGAAGGAAATCCACGTGGTTAAAATGTAATACATTACATCAGATATTTCCAATTACTCACTTGTGATTGTATTTAACATACACTGAGTCTAAATCTGTGAAATATGGTCTGAATTACAGGGAAACTAGTGAGGTGAGAGCATTTAAGCTGCTTTTTATTTCCATTGAGGAAGTCCATCATTTAAACCCAAGTAAAAATGTATTTATCATTTATTTATTATCTAAAAAACCCTCTCCCGTATACTTTCCTGTACACAGATTTAACGTTAATTAGGATTGTAATTAATAGGCAATGTGGCACCAAATTCCATAATGTATTTCAGGAAACTTGTGAGAATTTATTGGGAAGGTTTTATACTTTATACTTTTTATTTATTTAATTTTCAATGTCCAGGATTACTTTGCCTCCAATTATATTATATATAACATTCGTTTTATTCATTCTTGATTTACAGAGAACATCTTGTAAATCTCTCATTTACATTGACTTGATCGACTCACCCTTGATTTTACACTGTGCAAGTTAGTCGACAACATACTTGATTGACGACTATGATCATGTCCATCACATTTACGATTAAAATACATTACATGTCAATAGTTTTAACATTTTCTGAATATAAGATAAAAAGTCAGCACATGACTCTACAAAAGCATCTGTAGTCTGATTCCTTGTTAGCATTTTTATCAGCACATGTAATGGATTACAATTACGGAGCCATTAATTAATAAGATTACTTTTGTAATGCTGCTGAATTAAATCCAGTATTCTAATCCCTGCTGACAGATTTGTCTTTGCCCACTCAGGTTCATTAATCTCAGGCTCAGTGGGCGATGATGATCGCTCACTGGCAGCGGACACAACAACGTCTTGTTTGCTCGGCGGCACAATTCCTCTGAAAGCAGGTACGACACACGGCACAATTCACCTGTTTGCTCACAACAAACACCTGGACGCTGTGAATTTGAGTGAATCAAAATAAATACAAAGCAAGCAATATCTTCACAAAGTTTGCACACTCTTGTCATTAGGGAAAATCTTGAGCTGTTTTTTTACACTTTTTTCTCCTGTTTTTATCCAAGACCGTGATCTTTCAATTTGAAAACAGGACATTGATTATACTTTCAGATTTTAAGTTGCTTTCACTAAAAACCCAACGCTCGCACTAAAATACCACCAGAGAGCAAACGTTTCACACGTGCACAGATGCGGCGTGAGCGCTATGGGTACGCTAGGGTTTTGAGTAAAAGTCTAACAAATTCTGAATGTGAAATCAATACGTCCTGCTTTCAAACTGAAACATCAGGCTCTTGAATGAAGATAGGAGAAAAACAACCTTTGAATTTCTCACAGGTGAACTGGTAGAACTGAACTGGGCCCAGAAACACATCTTAGGCTGCTGTCACTCAAACAACTATCACACAGTGCCTCTAACCTTGTGTTTGCTAATAACTTTGACTAATACATCCTCAGCTTTTGTGGAGCTGCATGTTTGCAGCTCGTCTTACAGTCAGTGTGGTTTCCTCTCCTGTTGGGCACAGGGTCATTGGTCAATAACATCATGCAGTTCTCTCCACAGGGACATGTGTTCTCCATGGACGAAGAGAAGTAAGGGCTCTTAATGCAAAAGAAGCCCACAGAGGGGATGGGGAGGATTTTACCAATTGTTTTCATGCAGTAAAGAGCCTTCAATTTCCTTTATGTCCCCCTTATCTCCATTTCTACAAAACTCTTTTGACTCCTAACAAACACATTTCCATCCCTTAGCTCATATTCACCCTCCACCTCTGCACCTCGCAGCGAGCCTCAGAACTCGATCTTGCAGGCGGGGAAGGTCTCGTCCTGCATGGCGACAGTGCTGTTGGATCCCAGCACGGTGATGCCCAGCTCTTTCTGTCTGTCCTGGGTGTGCTGGTACCACTCCTGCATCGGCACGGACTCAAAGGTAGGGATCACCGTCACCTGGAGATACGCAGAAAAAGGCTCACATTTAACCTCAGCTGTTTGTCGATGTCCTAGTCAGATGATATAGTTTTCCATGACTCCAGTTTCTGCAGTAAACCATGGATACTTAACAGTCAGAGTGAATCCAGTTGTTTAAGTGTGTGTCTACCTGTATGGTGTCAGACCAGGACGCCTTTCCATCCAGCAGAGCGTCCAGTGTTTGCCTCATAAGCTCCTCCCTCTCCTGACTGTCGCCGCTGATGATGTAGCAGGAGGAGCGGACACACCTGAAGAAGTCCACGGTGACGGTTGGCGAGGAGGCTCCAGAGGGGATGTACGCCAGGTCCACGTACACGCTGGCTTCTCCGACAGAGGTAGCCTTAGAGCCTGGGGTAGAAAACGACGTGAGAGGAGTCAGTGGACACGCTTCAGTCTGCAGAGCTACTATTTGAGAGGAGAAAGAAAACACCTGTACCGGGACTGGGGGAGGATTTTGCTGGTGCTGAGCGGGTGCTGGACGAAGGCGTACGAGTGGAAGACACGCTCCCTTTGGTGACTCCACTTTGGATTCCCGTCCTGCTTTTCCCCGAGGCGGATCTGTGGGGACCCTCGACAACCTGGTTACACAAAAAACAGCAAAGCTCTAGACAAGGCTCGGTTTCAGATTTCACTCCACACACATGCCACACCAATGTCTGTATAGAACGGTGACTGGTTCAGGGCCACAATAAAACTGTTTATAATATAACAAATTCAGCCTAAATATATACGTTTATGCACGGCCCTAAAACAGACATCCTTATCTTCAATGCTCATAAGACAAACTCACCCCTGGCATCTTTTTCCCTCGCATGCCGCCGGCTTTCGCTCTCTTCCCGTGGGCGTCAGGGTCAGACTGGGGAACAGGCATGGAGGTGTCAGGGTGTGGAGGCAGAGGCGGACTGTCCCTGAGCGCGGCAGGAGGAGGGTCGCAGGGCAGAGCCTGACTGGCGCAGTGGTCGTGTGGGGAGTTTGTCGGCTCACTACACGACTCGTCCTCGTCTGAGTCCAGAGCTCCATCCGCCGTGGTGGACGGGCAGTCCTCTGTACAAACGGGGGCGTTTGATTCGCTGGGTGACGCGTCCTTTGGGTTGTTGTTGTTGTTGCCGTAATGATGCGACGAGAAGGCTCCTCTGGACGGTTCACTGGTGGCCGAGCTGGAGTCAGGATGTTTGAAATGCTTGAACTCACAAGGAGAAACCAGACAAAGATCCACGTCATGAGGTGAAGACTCAAAATGAAGCGTGCCAGGAGCCGGAGGTCGCCCCATCTCTGAACCTTGACCTAAAGATCTGGGCGGCTTCTTCATTGGTAAAGACATCCCGGCAAAATGGGCTCCGTTGGAGTGGGAGTGATGAATGCTGTCATCCCCCTCTCTCTGGCTCACATAGCCTGGTCCCTGCTCAAACGACATGGACAGTGACTCATCTACTTCTGTGGACTGAGGTGAGCTCACCTCTGCTGGCATGGAGTGTGTGGTGGTGGTGGTGGTGGTGGTGGTGGCCACAGAGGCAGACGGGTCTGAAGGTCCGTCTTTAAAAGTCCCCAATGACAGGAAACTGAGATGCTTCTCCCTGGGGTTTGCGTGGCTCTCTGGAGGGTTTTTGTTCTGGGATGGCTGCCCCTCACTTTGTCTGGACGATCCACTCTGCAGGTTGACGTCACCGGACTCTGAGTTTCCCATCTGGGCCTGTAACTTGCTGAGAGTGGCACTGTTGCACCACACGTCGTCCGGGGAGAGACAGTACGGAGTGTGGCCTGCGCTGTTGGGCCGTGAGTCAGGGGAGGCCGGCTCCACAGTCTCCTCATCAAGGCTGACGGGGGCCTGGTTCTCTGGAGAGGATCGGGAGGGGGGGCTGTGTTTCAAAGCGCCGTCTAGGAGAGTGTACTCAGTCGGCGTTAGGTCTAACTGGCCTTCGTGTTCGTTATTTGGCGGGTTGTTCAAGGGGGATGGAAATCCCACAACTTTTGCAGGTTTGGCAGCATTTCCAGAACCTCTCTGCAAGTCTGCACCAGCTTTCTCTTCATTATCACCACCCTCTCCTCCCACTATCCCTGTGCCACCTGCTTCTTCTTCTTCAGCTTCCCTACTCGTCTCTTTGCTCAGACCTCCCAGGCTCTTTTCATTTCCTGACTCACTGCTTCTCTGCTTTGCTTCATCCACTCTTTCCTCCTGCAGCTTGAGAAAATCAGCGGTCATGTCCTCGGGGGTAGACGTTTTGGAGCCGTAGGGTTTCTCTTCAGGTTCTGACACCGCTTTTTGATTCTGCTGCTCAGTAGAAGGGATCTCCGGCTCTGGGATTTCTGACGCAGTCCCAGCATTGGGCTTTGTTGAGTTGTTGTTCGGCAGTTCAGTGTTTACATGTGTCTTCTTGCCATCGTTTGCCTCCTTTCCTGGTGGTTTTCTCGTTTTCTTCGCCCCTGTTTTAGAGTCATTTTTTGCTTCCTTTTTGAGCTTAGTTATATTTTCATTCTTTGGTTTGGAAGGGACACTTTCCTTTTTCACCTGATCATGCTTCGTTACGCCATACTCGTCTTTATTGCCTCTCTTTGACATATTCTTCTCTGATGTTGCTGCTTTTTGCTTTACACCCACCTCTTTGATTTTTGTTTTATCAGCATCTCTTAAACCTTTTCCCTTTTCCTTCACCAACACCTCTTTGACATGTTTTGATGTTGTATCCTTCCCTTGTGACTTGCCACTATCCTGGCTGTCCGTCCTCTTGTTCTTTCCGTCTTCACCCAGCCTCTCCAGGTCCCCGGTTGTCACAGTTGGTTTTCGGAGGAAGGCCAGGCCCTTCAGCTTCTCCAGCCCCTGCAGCAGCTTCGCCTGGGGCGTAACACCGGGGAACAGCATCCTCACCACCTTCTCTTGAGGGCACGCTGGGTGCCACACAAGCAGAGCGGACACCGAGGCCAGGGCTGGGAGAGGCAGAGCTTGAGATTTGGATGCTGACGACGAGTCAGGCCAGTTCTGCATGAATGTCTGGTACTCCTGGCTGTTTTTAACAGGACTGAGGAGGTACAAGTCCAGTTGTCCCACTCCCATCTTCTGGAACAGGGTCAGGGGCTCGATGGGGACTCCCTGCGGTCGAAACATTGGTTGTGGTCTGATGTCTAACTTCTTCAATAACTGTAAGGTTAGGGCCGCCTGCTGCGTGCTCTTCAACACATTGTCCACACCTGACAGGAGGAGAGTGTCAGCTGTAGTCACTTGCAACTTTGGGTTTTCATACATTTAGAAATCTACAGGGGGTCCTTACAGAAAACAACAGGGTGTGGAAGAGTTTGATGCAGCTGGTTGTTACAAGTTAAAAAACAGTAATAACCACTTTTGTTGCTACACTATATTAAAAACATTAATTCATATATTAGGGCAAATTAGCACGATTGAATCTAATTTTCTAGGTTAGGGTTAACACGAACCCTTGCAGTAACGTGCAAAGAAATATATTAATGCACTGCAGAAAAAGAGGCCTGAATTTACATGCTTTGGTATCTATCTCCATGGCGACTAAGCAAATGTGGTATCCTCGGAAAAAACATTCTGAGGTTGATTTATATTTCAAAGTTCAAAGAAAAAATATTAAAGACATATTCCATGCACATTAAAAGTATTAATACAAATGTATATGATTATTTTTATACATGTATCTGATTAACAAGAAGGTTTTTAGCCCATATTCCCTGTTACGTTATGTCTTATTTACTTCTACAATGTACTGCAGTGGGTTCCTCTCACTCACAAGGCTGTTGCTCCACCTGCAGCCTGCTGGGGGCATTAAAGAACACGACTCCAAGCTCTGGGGAGATCAGCCTCTTGGACAAGTCCTCTGCTGAAATAAAACAACATGAGGATGCACAGAGACACACAAACATTTAGAAAATTTTACATGAAACAGGATAAGATCTCCTCATTACATCGTCTTCCTTCAGGACCATGATCAACATAACCATCTGACCTTTGACATCCGAAATCAGCTCCAGCTCGGCCACCTTCCTCTCCAGGAAGGCGTTGACCCCCGGCAGGTTCTCTGTCCCGATGTGCGTCAACAAAACGGCATCAACGCGGTCCAGGTGGCGGACCAGCTTCCAGAAGCAGGCCTGAGTGTCCGAACCGCCGTCCAACAGCACCGTGAAGCCGTTGACGGCGAAGAAGGCACAGTCGCCTCGGCCGGCAGGAAAGACGTAGCAGCAGGGACGGGACAGCTTGAGGAAACCAACAGTGATGGGAGGAGGCAGGAGGTCGAAGGTGGACGGAGGGCAAAGGGTGCCGGAGATGAGGGAGGTGAAGTCCCCCAGGGCCTCCATGGCAGGCAGCACCTCTGGGGGATTGATGTGGAGCATGAACGGACGCTGCTGAGGCTGGTTCCCCAAGAGAGTATTCCTCCACTCGCCGATGTTGGGACAGCTGAGGGTCAGGCTGAGCTTAGAGGAGGAGGAGGCAGAGCTCTCTTCATCGAGAAACTGAACACACAGAGACAACAGTCAATTGTAATTTTTAGTCCACATTGCCGGGGTGAATATTATTCACTATGTTATCTTATTATCTGAAGATTCATATTGGGATATTGTGTTCGTAAGAAAGAAAATGCTAACAAAACAAAAAGATATGTTTGCCTCCTGGTCAGAAGATATCTTCAGTATTTTGATTCTTTAAAAACCCAATTTGAAAAATTTGAATGTTATATTTTCACATGTGATGTGTTTTTGTGAGAAAAGAGAAAAGATGAATATCAGCTGATATATTATCAGATTCTTTTAAATACATCAGCATGAGACTTACTGGTGTATGGGGGAATAAGTTGCTTGACAAATGTTAACATTGTGTATATTTTGACTTTATATCTACTTAATTGTTCCAATAATTTTAGTCAACTCTCATATATTTCTTGGTTGCATCTCCTCAGAATGTGATTTGTTTTTCTGTCTTTAAGATCAATGTAAATGCAACGTGAGTTTGGGCTGCTGGTCAAACAAGATCATCAGAAATACTTCATTGATCTTCAGGGGAAAATGAGGTAAAGAACCAAGTGTGGAGATGCTGGGGATTGAACCCAGGACCTCATACATGCGAAGCACGCGCTCTACAACTGAGCTACATCCCCTCTTTAAGCACTGGATTGGATTCTTGCTACCATTGCTCCTCAAAGTAGAAGCAGTACCGATAATGCAGGGATTTTTTCCTTTATTTTCATGAAACAAATCAAGAGAAAATAAGCAGCAAATAATTAATTTGTCTTGTACTTGCAGCGTTAAAATAAAACTAAATTTGTATTGATCAATAATATAAGCAACATTATATAACATACAACAGTTTGATGCAGATAAATACAAATGGGGGTGGGGGTGTCACCTGCTCTGTCAGTATTTGTTTCAGCTGGTTTGGTGAAAACAGTCCTCTGTGAAACAGCAGGTCTCCGCTGTCCTCCACGCTCTGTCCACACAGGATCAAGAGCTTCTGAGCCGAATCCCTCGACAGCAGAGCAAACACCTGAGCAGGCGAGAGAGAAGGGGAGTTGTGTTGTTTTATATTTTCACTGCACAGCCTTAGATGTGAGTATTTTCTGCTTTCTCTCTTCGTAGATTTGATATCTTTGAGGTTTGATGCTTAAAGTCGCACAAAATAAACAATGAAAATGTAGTTGTTTAAAAATAGTTGTTAGTTGTGACTCATCAATTACAGTAAATCATATGACAATATTTCAGTATAGCTGCATGACACTATTTGTAATCATATTAACATCACGATAAAATAGAAAGTAAAAGGAAAATGATTATTAAAAACACCAATAAAGTCATGTTCCCTCCTTTGTTTCAGGTTTCAAATTGGAAAAATGCATTCATTTTCCTCATTTTTATCCATTTTAAATTGTCAAAATCTAAATAATTGCACAGCTGTATCATTTTGCTTTTAACCTGGTAAACTATCTCCCATGAGCTCGATGTAGCTCTGTAGAATTTGTCCTCTCACCTCTGAATGAACCTGCTCCTGAGACGGACTGATCAGCACCTGAGTGTCCAACGCTTTGGTGCCGTGGCGCAGACACTTCTGTCCTGAGGGGGCAGAGAAAAACAACAACAGATGGAGAGAGAGGGACAGACGAGCGAGGGACCGAGTCTCTGCTGAGGGAGTCACAGGGAACCAGCTCAAAGAGGTCAGAGAGAAAGTGAAGTTGGGTAAAACACAAAGAGGAAGGAAGAAAAGTGGAAGAGCTGAGTCAGAGGGGGTGTCTGCGGACGAGATGACAACTTTACTCAGTCAGCAGTGAGGATCCAGTCTGAGGGGAAGTGGATGAACGAACGAGGCAAAGAGGCGAACACAGCCAACTGGAAAATAATGACCTAAATACGAACAAAGGTTTCTTTAACTCAAGTTAGAAACAAAAGAGAGAAGCAAAATACATCACTTTCTATTGCAGTGAATTACATTCTTCACATTTTTTATGCTTTGCAAGTTTGATCTTGTGAAACTGTGGCTCACGGCTTGAGGAAGACTTAAGCGCCCAATAACAGTCTAATGTTTGTACACTGAATGTGAAGCTACATCCAGCTTAACAGGAGGACACAGTTAAAAAAAAATGGCAGCACAGACAGTAGGCAGCACAGACAGTAGAGATCTAACTCTCAGCCAGAAATGAAACTACAGGGAATATATCATCCATCCTAAATCTCATCTATTTCTCTGTCAATGTTACAAAACCCTGACAAAATCACATGTTAGCACTTCACCTTATCAGAAGAAAATTCAGTTTTATTTACCAGATACAGAACAGACACGCTTCCCGGCTGCTGTTCTTTCCTCCCTAATGAAAAATATGTCTGTTCCTGTCTGTGTTTGTCACCAATACTTCACAGCTGAGCTGTAACACGACTGCCTGTCGGCCTTTCCACTGTTTTCCCTGCTCGTCCTTGACTCTGCATACTAACAGAGAGAGAGAGAGAGAGAGAGAGAGAGAGAGAGAGAGAGAGAGAGAGAGAGAGGGAGGAGAGGGAGAGCTGGCACAGCTTGGACACTATTGTTTTCTGTCCACAGGGCCCACCCATGTCAAACAATCATCCAACTGCTCCTCCACTTTCCTTCCTTCCTCCGCTGTCGACCCCTCTGACCCGCCGAGCTGGCGGGTTACCACAGAGACGGTTCTTTCTGTGAGGTCGGAGAGTTTATGGGTGGAGGGATCACACGCAGTTTCTTACCTGCACCCTTGAATGAAGCCGTGTGATGGGACAGGAACTCTTGGAGATGGAGGTTCAGGTTACAGGATTTTAAGTCAATGTCCCAGGACCGGATACCTGCAGATGTGAGAGACATTAGGCATTTGTACACAGGATTTATATGCTAAAAACCACAATATTAACCATGTTTGACCATTTTCTTGTCCTATTCCTACATTGTGTTTTGACGTGTGATAGAAATAAAATATTCTATTTGGTTCAAATACAGGTTCATATATGTTTCCCGCAGCCAACATCAGCCATCTTTGCAAAAACAACGGACACGATAAGACAGAAAATCATGACAATGAAAAACAGCAACATCTCCAAATGATTATTAATTTTACAGATTATCTGAAGAACTCAGCACTTTAAAATGAATAAAAGCTGCATTAGATTATCCACAAAAGAGACAGTGAAAGAGATGAAAACATGGCTGTTTGTCTGAGCTCATTAAAAGTTGATGATATACTGGTGGTGAGTGGTTTGCATGGTTTAGTGTTGGGACCAGTGGGAATGATAAATATCTCGATTTCTCGATTTCTCTCTCACATCAATCATTACGTTTCAGTTTCAGTTTTCTATTATCAAAGCCTTTTCGCATAGATTATGAGCTCAAATGTGGCATCATTAAACATCCTCATACATCTATGAGACTCACAGATTATAACGCATTATTACAGCGTCATGCCTTTCCGCCTCTGTACCCACAGTCTCTTAATGGCACGTCGTTCACAAGTGGATATGTGTTGACTGAACATCCGCCCTGCAACATTTCCCTCAAAGCTTCTCCATAAAACGATAAGTGATGCGAAAGCAGCTCCTGCAGGCTGCTTTTAATTATAACGCGTCCACAGGGAGCAGCAGCAGCAGCGAGGAGGAGGAGGAGGAGGTGATGCTGATGGTGGAGCATCTCCAGATGACGCATCCTCGGTCAGTGGGGTGGATAAAATCACATATAAACACTGCAACGGGGTCAGTGTCACACCCTCGCCGATGAGAGGTCTGCATCGGATTTGTTTTCCTCCATTAAACATTACGCACAGTGGCTATAAGAGGGTGGTTTGAAATGCACGTACCTCGCTGGATCTCCCTGCTGATGTGCGCCTGTGTGTGTCCGAGGTGAGCGGTGCGTCCGACGATGATGAGCACGGAGTATTTGTGCGGGCAGAAGTCGAGGTTTGCGGTGCAGGCTGCGCGTCTCGGCTCCTCCCGGACCTCCCTCTCCAGCACCCGGCTGGACGCCATGTTGGAAACTTGCGTTGGGATGTGATGTCATTGAATAGGGGGAAAAAAAAAACACCCTGCAAGCGCCTTTTATTATTACAGGGAGATGACAGCTGATGTGTTGGAATGCAGCCGTGCATTAGGGAATGTGAAGGAAGAGGCTGAATTATTGATGACGCACGGAAAAAGGGGATCGATATCGTTTTTATTGTTTTATTGTTTTCCTTTTAAGTGGCGCAGAGTGACCGTTATAATCAAATGACCAACAAGTGATGGTCATGCAATAATATATATTTTTTAATTACTACATCTTCATAATACTACACATTTGTAAAGTTTATCCCTCTTGTACACAGACACATCATTGAATCCAAAGAGTTTATTTATTGGCTTTATTGTGAAAAATGTTTCCAGAGACCAAATTTATCAACATACAGAACAACGACCTAAAAATATGACCAAAACACTGATTTGTGACAAATGCCACATTCAAACAGACACATTCACAAGATGCCTTAATCCTACACAAATAACTTCCCCAGCCTACGATCACAAACTCTGAGAAAACACAAAGACAAACACAGAACATTGAACCTACCTAAAATAATATGGGGCAAGGTTTATAAAAGAAAAACGTCCTTTATTAATGACATGCAGTACTACAACTAATTTTTTTTTTATTATCATCACAAGAAGAATAACAACAGTTGCAGCCATATCTCACAATAAGGAGGGGACACCTTCTTGTTTTGACCTCAAACCCCCGGGCTCTCTCCCGCCATCTCTTGTTTTCTTGGGTTCTTCTTTCACAAACATTTAAGAACATAGAAGTTGCAGGAAGTCCCCCGGGGACAGCTGCACATGGTACCAATACGCGCGCCTTTACGCACGGCGCATGGCTCCCCTGCATCACACTGGGAAGACAAAAACAACATTGATTCAGTAAATTGCAGATATGGGTTATGGAGTTATTTTCTAGATAATGACGAAAATGAAGGTGTTTCCAAAGTCTTATTTGCATAACTCGATCTAAAAGTAATTTACCCAGATACAAAGATTTCAAAGTTTCCAAATTGCAGACTGAACAAATCCTTTGTCCTCTCCAAAATTATTATTTATATTATATACAATGTTACTAAGAAACACCAATAATCCAAAGAAGTTAGTGCAACAGATTCACAGAGCTGAAAATGTGTTTACTTACCGAAGGCAACCAGCCAAGCTTTTTCTCAGAGGGCATCTCCTTGCTCCTCAGCTTCTCCAGCACTTCTTGCAACGCATCAATCTGCACAGGGATAAAGTATTTTTGTAAAAGAAATCATGCTTTTAAAACGCAACACGGTGTGAACCTGAATAGCTCAGACATGTTGGGTATAGATCTTCAATACCTGTTCTATAGAATAAGTTGTAAGAGTGTCACTTTTCTGAACAATGTAATGTTTCATGAATCCAGCTGAAAACATGTCACACATCTCTCACCAGGTCTTTCTCCTGTTGTCTTTTCGGCGAGAAATCCAACGAGCGCGTCTCCAGTGAAGAGTCTCCCTCTGCACGAGCGAGCCACAGGTACGCACAGCAGCAGGTGACCGCGAGGAGGAGAGCTCGTGTGCTGACCATGGTGCTGAAACACAGGCGGGATGAAGAAGAGGAGGAGGAGGAAGGGTCCTTGTCTTCAGCAGGTGGAGGGTCTGGAGCGTCTCCTGGACAGAGATCCCCCTCTTTATAGCTGCTCCTCATCAGCCGGCCTCTGAAATATTCATGGGGACTCTGACATGGGTGACACCACTCAGCACCTTTGTGTGTTTAACCGGAAGGCTGGTTAGAGGTGGGTTAACATTTGATAAAACATATTTGACAAAGTATAGGTGTTTGATGTAAAAACCCTTCCCCTCACATCTTTTGTTCTCGCTTCCGATCTATTTCAGTTGAGCCATAGGAAAAAAAATCGAGTTTTAATCAAGTTTGAAATCAGAAAAACTGGTCTTTTCATTAAATCTCTCTGTTGTGCAAACCGAGCATTTGAGTGACACATGTATATGACTCACCGATGAGTCATTTTGATGTGTCAGAAAACAGAAAACACCACACACAGTGAACAGTGAATCAGAATAAGAAACAATCTAATCTTGAAATGTAACATCGTGAGGAGGGGGGCTGATATAAATGCAGATATTTCCCTTCTCTGTTTCACTGCTAACCTTTTCTGTCCATCTTCTTGTGTCACCTCTGTTCAATAAAGAAATCAGACCTCCGGTTAACCCACACTGACATCAATCTGCAATCAGGATCCAATTTCCTTTCATTGGAATAACCCTTAAGCAGTGTGTAAGTGTGTGTGTGTGTGTGTGTGTGTGTGTGTGTGTGTGTGTGTGTGTGTGTGTGTGTGTGTGTGTGTGTGTGTGTGTGTCTGTGTTTACACACCGACAATGTCAGAGACCATACGTCACTGGCAAGTCACGTAACCCCTGAGGGACAATTCCTCCATCATGTTGGTCCTGATCTCCTCCACTGTCTCATGGGGGAAACGGCAGGCAACAGCATTAGAACAGAGGTCGATACAGGAAACGTTTTACTCCCCCCATGAAATATTTCAAGGTGTAATTTGAGGGGGATTTGGTTTGACACAATTTTAACATTGATGTAACAGCAAACAGGACTTTTGTCACCAACAAACATGCAGCTAAGCTGGTGGAGCAGTCAGGGATTGGTTGGTTTAGGCACAAAAAGGGAAAGATTGTGGTCGAGATCAAAATGTATTTGTTTGTTGACACGGTTACAAGAGTGTTTGAAGTTTGGGGCCATTCCCATGAAATCAATAGCTTTAAAATTATGATTAAAATTACATAAAAACCACGAGTTGTTTCTTCTGATCATGCCTGATTGCAGTTTGCAGACGCCTTGATTACGACTGCATGCTGCAACAAGATGACAACGGCTAAATAGATTCCATCTTCTGCCAGATGTTGGAGAACCGCACGATTCCAAGATGGAGATGGAGGCTTTAGAGAATCTTCAGGAGCGGAAACCAATTTACTGAGTAAGGTTAAAATAGACAATGGACAGTAAAGAAAATGTAAAACTTAAATATTTTTTAAGTTTATTCCATAATTAAATAAATATAAGTAGTTTGCCGACCTTCTTAAGACTGCATGGCCACTGCATGATCTCCCATGGACCTGATCTCTGCCCATGTCTTGATATGTTTTGTCATATTCACTCTTCTAATAATCAATGTAGACTTGAGCAGGAATCATGAAAAAACAGAGCAAAGACTGAATTCAGACATTGTTTCTCAGGGACATGTTGGACGAGCCCTCGTGAAAACACTGAGAGATTCTGACTCTGACTCCGAGAATGAAGAAGAGTTTACACTACAATATACACATTTTTTAATAAATGTTGGTTGAACGGTGGGAGGCCCTATTGAAATTGTAAGGATTTTTACTATTATTAGGGCCCGAGCACTGGGAGGCCCTATTGTATTTCGAAGGATTTGTATTTCCCTTTTGGGGCTTTTTCGGGGCCTAGACATGCTCAAATTGTTACCAAAGTTTGCAGGGAATTCAAAACCCCAAAAAGTAATTGCATTCTGGAGTAATTTGAAATGGGCTTGGAAAAATGGCTCAACAGCACCATCTAAGGAAAAGCCCCTCAGTTAGCTTTCACCGATCTCATAAAAATCGTAGCCCAGGTGTATCATGACCAGACAAACAAAAAAGGTCAGAGGTGCAATAGGATAAAAGCAACAGGAAGCCCGCCATTTTGACTTTAGTGGCCATATGGGCCATTTTCCACATTTTTACTTTGACGTAGGGCTTTCATCAGATCAACTTCATATGGAGATGCGTGTCATCACAGCAAGATGGAGATGAAAACTACCTCAAAGATCGATTTTGCGTCACACGGTGTGACCGTGGCGTGGCATCAAAGTTTGATTACACGCCATCAAAACATGAGGTTCTGTATCTCTGACATATTTGTTCCAATCGAGTTCCAAACTAGACATGTAAGACAAAGGTCCCGGCCTGGTGACATCTACACAGAAATCTTGACTTAAAATCACAGCGCCACCTGCTGGCTGCAGGAAGTGACATGTTTTTACTTTGATGAACTGCTCCTGGCTGCTTTACAATATACAGCTCAAAAGAGCTCAGTCAAGTCATTGGATCATGGTCAGAATTGTGACATTTCCTCAAACCGTGTGAACACTGAGGTGCGGCGAAGGGTCATCCTTCGCCAAAGGAGATGATGTTGTCATAAGTCCAGTGTGCATTGTCCTATCACCGCCAAACTGATGTCTCATGATCAGAGACCAAGCCTGAACAGCTCTATTCTACTCTTTGTAGTTACTTTTGTACTTTTAGTTACTTTTTAGTTACTTTCGTACTTTTAGTTACTTTTTAGTTACTTTCGTACTTTTAGTTACTTTTAGTTATCGTACTTTTAGTTACGTTCTTACTTTTAGTTACGTTCGGCTTTACGTTACGTTGCACGTGACGTGACGTGACGTGACGTGACGTGACGTGACTTTACGTTACGTGACGTGACGTGACATGACGTGACGTGACGTTACGTGACTTTACGCTACGTTACGTTACGTTACGTTACTTTACGTAAGTTTTAGTTACTTTACGTAACGTTACTTTACGTTACTTTATGTTACTTTACGTTACTTTTTAGGTACTTTTGTACTTTTAGTTACTTTTTAGTTACTTTTGTACTTTCAGTTACTTTTTAGTTACTTTCGTACTTTTAGTTACTTTTGTACTTTTAGTTACTTTTTAGTTACTTTTAGTTACTTTTAGTTACTTTTAGTTACTTTACGTAACTTTAAGTTACTTCACGTTACGTTACGGTACTTTACGTTACTTTTTAGTTACTTTTGTACTTTTAGTTACTTTTTAGTTACTTTTGTACTTTTAGTTACTTTTGTACTTTCAGTTACTTTTTAGTTACTTTCGTACTTTTAGTTACTTTAGAGTTGCTTTTGTACTTTGAGTTACTTTGTAGTTACTTTCGTACTTTTAGTTACTTTTTAGTTACTTTCGTACTTTTAGTTACTTTTTAGTTGCTTATGTACTTTTAGTTACTTTTTAGTTACTTTTGTACTTTTAGTTACTTTTGTACTTTCAGTTACTTTTTAGTTACTTTCGTACTTTTAGTTACTTTTTAGTTACGTTCGTACTTTTAGGTACTTTTTAGTTACTTTTGTACTTTTAGTTACTTTTTAGTTACTTTTGTACTTTTAGTTACTTTTGTACTTTCAGTTACTTTGTAGTTACTTTCGTACTTTTAGTTACTTTTTAGTGCCCTTTTCTGTCAGGGCAGGAGGAGAGGAGGAGGAGGCCGCTGATTGGATGGATCCATTAAGATGTGTAGAGTCCTTGTTAACCTCCTCACTCTGGCTGTGATAGGAGGTGGTGTGAAACCCTGGGCCTCTCTTGGTGTGAATGAGAGATCCGATGGTGAGGATCATCCCAGCAGTCACAGTGCACAGCTGCAGATGGCTGACGTCCCCACGCGGTAGAATCTCTGTGATGAAGAGGTAATACATGTAGGCCAGAGAGAACAGCGCCAGAGTGAGGAAGAAGAGGGTGCGTCTCCTCTTGCGGTGCGTGGCGTAGTAGTACCAGAGGACCAGGCTGGGCAGAGCTGTCAGGATGATGATGCCCAGCAGGTAGTGCAGCGCTGCGGCCCGGAGCAGCAGAGGCAGCAGCACCAGGGCCGGGATCATGGAGATCTCCAGGTTGTCAATCAGGGCCCCGAGAACAGGAGAGTGACATCCGCTGTGAGGGGGTTTGTGTCTCAGCCACCTGCAGCGCACACATTCAGGCAGAGTTACAAACACTTGAAAATAAAAAAACTTAATTAGGAATGATGCTAATACACTTTCATTGATCAAACTAATAAGATGATATGAGGAAAAATCACATGTTGTTTTCTTATTAGAAGGGTCAGACCCTGTAATTTTAATATTGTGCTTTGGTGTGATGTCACACGTGTTTGGTTTTAAATAAACTGTAAAAAGATAAATAAATGGATAAAATGAAATGAATTTATGATTAAATACATTGCAAGTCATGAAGTCTCAGAAGGATCTGGGGCCCTGGGACATTCCTTCACTCGGCCTGAAGTTTATTGTACTAAAGCCGGGATTCCAAAACCTTTGAGTCCTTGATGCCCAAAATAACCGAGTCAGAGATATGTGACCCCCATTATCCCAAAGGATATTTTAGCTGAGCTTGTTCACAAAAAATCTCCCATGTGCAATGTTTCCTGTGGTGCTGTAAACTGACCTGCTGCAACTGATGCTGTCACTCATCTGTCATAATCACCATGCATGGTTATTTACATGGTTTTATTCTAACAAGTACTTTTTTTAGCTTTTGGAACAATTATGGCTAAAATATGATATTGAGAATTGCATCTAAATTGTATTTGATGTCTGTAAATCACCTTGTGACCCTTTTGTGTCTCATTAAAGGTCATACTTCTTCTAACCTGTTAAAGGCCTCGTCCAGATCTTCACTGTCACAGCAGCATCTGTACTGGTAGATATCACACTCGCAGCAGCACATGGGATCATCTGGCTCCGGAGGCTTTAACTTCTCCCATTTCATTATGGCTTCCTGAAGTTCACAGGGCAACTTCGTTCTCTGGAGCGATGCACAAATGAACTACACCATTAAAACAAACTATTAGTGCAGGGAACATATCTATGGAAATGTACTGACAGAATCTATAACACAAAAACACACACACACGATCTATTACTTTGAAAAAAGCACATATATACATACATATCAACATATATATAGGAGCAATTATCGTAATTATAGAGGGTTTACTTTACATCTGAATTGGCAGCAATATTTCATCTATCTTACTGTCTATAATGATATAAAACCACTTATCAATTAAAAGCAACTAATTAGGGCCCGAGCACCGAACGATGGGAGGCCCTATTGATCGCTCTCTCCACTAACCGCAACAGGCTTCAAAATGCCTGTGCTCGGCCCGTTAGTGCTACAACGTAGCCCTAGTTTTTTTTTTCTTTTTTCGTCCGTCTGTCTGTCTGTCCCCGTCTGTCTGTCCGTATACATTTTTTTTGGGACGGACGGACGGAGACAATTTTATTTATTTATTTATTTTTGTGCTCGGGCCCGTTAGTGCTACAACGTAGCCCTAGTTTAAATATGTTGTTGTAAGTTATCATCCTTTCTGCAGCAGCGGAACATTTGCACTTTGAACTACTTTCACAGCCGGACGATAAAACAGAACGGGACAACCAGAAGTTGCCGAGTGGTCTACTTCCTGCTGGATTAGCTCTCGGGAACATTTCCTCCGAGAGACATCAAGTTGAAATCGTACGGGCACTTCCGGTGGCAATAGAAACTGCCACTGATTTGTAAAGGCAGCTGTCAGTTGCCACAGCTGTTTGGGGGCAGTTGCCACTTTGAGGGCAACCACCGCTGGTTGTGACTTATCCCTTGAGATTTATACGTAGTTTATGAATGTTTAACAGCGTGTTACTGTTCTGAGAACCAAGAATAATCGATCTGTATTTCTCCGCTTGTGTTGTGAAACATGCTCGTTGATATATGTGATTTCTTTGTTATATTTGTACCGATTCTGCTTAAATGCTGTTAATGGCAGCCTGTGTTTTGTCTCATTGAACTGAAACATTAATCAAACATAAGAAAATAAAAGGCGACTATTTACACATTTCAATGACTATCTGTCATCAAAAGCAACATTTTATTTTTATTTTTCAAGTTGAACTTGATAACCTTGGTGGAGATGTACCTGAAATTACTGGTTAGCCAGGAAAGTATAAATAACAGTTTGCTTCAATATCAGTACATTTCACATACTTTCAACAGGATATGCCAGCCTGTATCAATATTGCTGTCCACGGAGTCATTGTCAGTAAACTGAATATATCTAAATATTGAAGACATGAGAATAAAACTTTGTCATACAAAATATTTTGAAGTTGAAGTTGAAGTTAAACAATACGTCTATTTTACACGTTCTTATGGATGTTAGTGTATTTAACTAAGAGTCCTTGGAAAATTCCTATGAGATCCCGTCGTATGGAAAACATTTGGGCCAAAGTCAACTTATGATAGTAAATAAAACTGTAAATGGTTTATATGCAATTGGAAAGTAAACTGAATACAATTATTCAGCCTAGAGAGAACATACATGTAAATGGAGAGTGTGTCTGGTCCGACATTTACTAAAAAACGTTGTTCCTTTGAGGTATTTCCATCTACTTTGGTACAGTTGTAGTCAATACATTGCTACATGAGCAGTGGCATCTCTGTGCATCAACGCTATCATGGAGCTATTCACCATCTTCTGTAGAAGTAAAAGGCAAGGATAACAATGTACATTTTTTCTTTGATTTACCACAGTTTACTCGGGCACAGAGTTCTTACCCATCCATAGACACCAAGATCATGCATATGGATCTGATAGATCTGGAGCTTTTCTGGATTCATTTTGAGTCCAACCCCCCCGAGAGCTATCAAACTACCCAATACACTTTCATAAACCAGTATATATCTCACTGAATAAATCACAAACAGCTTTAGTTGCTCTCAGACAGTGACAACTGCCTCCAACACAAAGGCAGCTGCCTCAAAACAGTGTGGCAACAAAGGCAGCTGTCTTTACACATCAGTCTCTGTTGACACCGGAAGTGCCTCTAAGATCTGCCGCTGCCACGATTTGAGCTTGCCCCTTCTGCCCTCATCTGCTTAGGAGCCAGTATTAGCTCGCTAGCACGACGCTACATGATTAAATCACAGCGTTAAACATGTTTACGGTTAAATACACTGTTGTTTGTGGATGTACACGAGAGGAACCGTCTCTGTCCCGGAATATTCACGAGGAAAATGGGATTCGCTGAGTGCAACTTTGCAATGGAGTCGAGAACAGGTTGGTGAATGCTGTTAGCATTAGCCAGCTAACAGGCTAACTAATCAGCAGATGTAAGCAGATCCGAATGGTGCTTGGGCAGCAAAGTAAAGATAAACTCACACTGACTGAGACACTAATGTGTCCTCTGGTTGTCTGGACCAGACAAGGATCATCTCTTTACTTAAACTGCTTGTTCTCTAAACTCAATACGAGGCTCCAGCTTACTGCTAATGTTAGTTTATATCAAAATAACACTTAATAGTTTCATGTTGTTAGCTTTTGTAGAGGCGTCTTACTCTTTATCAGTGTAACTATACCAACATCTGAAAAACCTAAATAAAGGTAACACTGACAACACTAAAGCTGATGTTTATTTCGAAAATAATTCATTTATTCTTTGCAAATACTACTACTACTACTACTAATAATAATACATAACAACATATTGGAGATACAACAGGAATGTATAAGCACCATTTAAATAATATATTCCCCCTTTTGAGCAATGCAGTATTAATGTAACAATATTAGTAAAAAATCTCTTGTATAAAATTCTAATACTATTTTTAAATAATGACACATTCCCATCACTAGAGCTGCTCAGTAGAGCGTTTAACGTTTTCTGACCATGATGACATAGTATGCAGAAATAGTGGATCTTCTAATTATCTTAGCTTATTAAATGATTAATACTTTGTTATTTTATTAAATCCGTCATTGATAAACTGTCAACATGTCCATAATCCTCTATTTTTATTTTAGGGAGTGTCTCATCTGGCCTGGGGAGCCGCTCTGGTGTGAGAGGGCAGAGTGTGAAAAGTAGCCGTAAGTATTCACATCAGCTGATATTACCATGAGAAATAAAAGTGAGTAAGATGAGACCTCCTTTTAACAGTCTATTGTATGTTGTCCTCTCTCTCTTGTGCTTTTAGCTTTTTGCCCGCGCTCCTCCAGCAAGATGACACAGTCCATCGTCAGGGACCACATGGTGTCTCATTACAAAAAGGTTTACTCAGCTAAAGGTGAGGCAGAAATACATTAAGATTCTTATAGTGACATTCAGTGAACCAAACAAATTCAGCCCCTACATGCATATGTATATATCCTGAGGTGGTTAAAACATGCATCTCTGTTGCACAACAAACATAATAATCTATTGTTGGAATTGTAAAATGATGTTATAATCTTACATTTTGATTTGTTTTTTCTTCTTCTTCCACAGCTGCCGTTGATGCCTCAGTTCCCAAAAGCATAACATTTAGTGTAAAATGTAAGTACCCAAGAATGAAATGCTAATTGATTAATTCAGTTCAAAACACTTTTTTAGAGTGTGTTCAATTTCTTGTCTGTATTTGAGGTATAATAGTTCTCATTTTAGCCTGAACACAATGGTGAACAGTTGCACAGTTATTAGTTTAAATGCTTTGCCATTGATTGTGCAGTAGTTCGAGAAGAGGTTCATCTTGGAGCAGGCTGTGCTGACAGAAGCCTCAATAAGCAATAACATAATGCAGCCAGTCATCACATTTGAGTACAGGATGCAACGTATCCTCAGCTCTAATGGCTGCAGTCATCCTCTGTTGTTGTTACTGCACTATCATACTTGCTCTACTGACCCTCACACACCTCACAGTTAATTGCAGCAAGTCCTTGCTAGTTCTCGTGGGGTTATGCAGAGTCATTCCTGGAAATGAAGTAAATCAGAAGGAAGATTAAGGGGATGTGAGACCAATGTAGATATTTATCACATAATAATCCATATGTGTGTGTATTGAATATCAGTGCATGTATGTACAGTGTTGGATTATAACACACATGAAATTGTAAAAGACTGATTTGCTGCCAGTGATAGTTAGACAGCGCTGAGTAAACTCTTCTCTGTACTTATTCATGTCATACCTGTTTACAGACAATGACCAGATCAGGCAGGATCGCTTGGGGAAAGGGGGCCGTCCTCAGTCAGCCCATTCTCTCTCACAGAGGAATAGCAGAGCCTCCTCCTCCTCGTCCCAGGTGAGACATCAAGACACACTCACCGTTGTGTTTTCTCATTGTTTAATGTAATTATAATGTCAACTTTATTTGTCATTCAAACTTTTTCAGAACGTACTATATCTGATTTATTGATTTTTAGAGTACATTATCCGTGCAGTATGATGACAACCCGTACCTCTGCTCGAGGAGTTCCATGGTGTCCAGTCCGAGGTTCAACACCTCCTTTCATGCCAAGGAGATTGTTTATCAATCATGTAAACGGGACCTTTCTCATCACACTCGCTCAGCATCAGAGTTTAAGTTCCACAGCCCGGAGTCGGCTTTGCACAGAAAGCACTCGGCATGTTCACTGGCCGCTTCAGGAGGTCAGAGTTGCTACAAGACTTTCCAGGACCCTATCCAGAAGACATACAGTGGAGATATACTCCAGAAACACTCACAGCACTTTACCCAGGAAAAACCTTTCACCCCCAAGACCCTGAAGTCAGAGAAGAGTTCATACCTGGAAAAATATCGCTACTACAGAGCACCACGAAGGAAGATCACTCAGGACAGCACCAGCTCCAAGTTGATGCGACAGGAGACGAATCACAGAAGGTATTTAACAAACCTTTCAGTGGGTCTCAAATGTTAATAGATAGAAATAAAGCATCCAGCGTATGTAGCATGTGTGTCTTGAAATATCTTCACTTCTGTGTCTTCTTTGCAGCACAAAAACCAAGGAATACACTCAGGACTTTGATGAGCCATCTCAGGTAATTTTAAGCATTAGATATGAATATTCATATACATTTTTATATGCTCAACATCAGCAATAGTGGTAAATATTAAGCTGAATTTAAAGTACAGCCACACAAGCTAAAATATGCATTTGATCATGTGAAAACCTCGACAATATTGACTTCTCATTTCTCGTTCCTTTTGGTTTTACAGGGATTTACTACAGACCATGAGTGGTCTGAGGATGAGTTCAATGGCACATATCTGTCAGAATCAAGACAACAGAGTCAACTAAACAAGAGCAGAGAGCGTTATTTATTCAACTCCTCATCCAGGTAAAACTGAAGTTGAAATACTATGTTGTGTTTAATCTGTAATGTTGTGCCTTGTGTTTTTCCTGCATAAAGATTCTAAAGAATTTAACGCTCATCTTCTAGGTTCTCACAGGAGTGTGTGAAATCTCCACTGATGAAGAAAATATCTGCAGAGTAAGTTCTCTATTTTATAATAATGTTAATAATAATAATAATGAATAATGTTTTATTCTCTATATAATAATTATTCTCATTTGTTCTTCAACAGAGAAGAAGAACTAATGTACCTCGAGTTTATTTCTGCTGTAACAGAGGACATCTTGTCCAGGGGGCATATCTCCGACAGGTCTGTTGCCACAAAACTGAGTAAATTAAATCCTGACTTGTGCTTATTACAACCTCCTGAGTCATTACTGTGGTGTAAGTGTCTATGTCCTCTGCCAGGGTCCTAGATCGGGTGACAATGCACCATATTGAAATGAATCGCCATCAGCTTGATGAGGTGAGTATGGAACTTAGGCAGGGGAAAAATGAGGGCTCTTGAATTTCTTCTCATAACTCTGAATGTATTGTTTGTTTTAGGGTAAAATGCGCCACCTTCTGGTAGTGCTGCGTAAAGACTTTGAAGAGCCAGCCAACACATCCACCTCCACTGCAGAGCTTGAAAAGAAGGAGAATGGTCTGCTCGACTCACTCCTGCCCTATTTGGAATCAGGGAGGAAACAAGTGAAGACCAAAGACAGCGACATGCTCCCCTATGCGTCACTGATCAAAATCAGTGATTCACTTGATTACACTGATGCCTTATCGGTGTCTGCAACGTTACGTTCTCCTGAGAGGACTGCTTCACCAACAAAAACAAATGAAACGGACAAGGAGGATGATAAGGAAAAGTGCACTGGCTCTGAGAATGTTTCAGGTGTCAGTGAAGAGGACGTCCAACACAATCAACCAGACACGACTGCAACAAATGAAGAAATCAGCAATGAAAACCATGAGAAAACCACTATAACCAGCGATGAAGAATTTCATCAAGACCAAGCTGAGGTCAGTCACGATGATGGACAATCGAAAGAGCTCGAAGATCTGGGAAGACGTTTGTCCGAGTCGCTTCACGTGTCCAGCAACACAAACTCTCATGACCCTGACGCTGCCAATGAGCAACACGAAAATACGGTAGCTTCTGTCAGCGATGATGAGTTCTGAGTTTTTGCTGTGTTCAGGGATTGAAAGTTCTTTAATGTTTTTATTACCAGATGAGATAAATGTAATATTTGATTTTCCTGAGAGAATAGTTTTGTACATGTGATTTTTACACTGGTTGAGTTTTCAAAGCCCAGACCAAGAGGCGTCGTATTTAGTTTTTCTGCTTTTCTGAAATATTCACGTAAGCAAACCAAAGTTCTGCAATAAAATCAGCACCATTATAATCTAATTTGGGATAGAGGTCCAATTCATTTCCAAAGTAATGCTGTAGCATTTTCAAAATTATTGCTCCGTGAAACTAGCGTGATGTGTGATAGCCTGTAGCACTACACTGACGTCAGATGTGTGGAATTAACTGGATGAATTAGTGGCATCCTTTAGTTTGAGTGGTTTGCAGTGTTAAAGATCCAGTGTGTAAGAATTAGGTGAAAGGGATCAATAGGCAGAAATCGAATTTAAAATAATCCTTGTTTTAACTACTGTTTTTCATCTAAATTGTACAATTGTAATTGTTGTTTTCGTTACCTTACAATGGGCCCTTTATATTTATAAACGTATTATTTACATCGGGAATGGGTCCTCTTTACGGAGGCCGCCATGTTTTTTACAGTAGCCCAACCGGGACAAACTAAATACCTTCTGAGTTTTTAAGACAACAGAAGGCTACCAAAGGTTCTCTTTCATGTTTGGAAGGGGAGGATGAGGGATTTTTTTTCCAGCTGCAACATGCAACTTCACCACTAGATGTCACTAAATTCTACACACTGAACCTTTAAGTCTTCAGCATGTTGCAGCTTCATTTTTATTATGAATAAACTTCTAATTGTATTCCAGCATGGTTTCACTTGACCTCTGACATGTAGCAGACTGTCACCAGAAAGTGTCTTTACAGTTGCAATAAATTTTCTATTCTTCTGATTCCTGTATGCTTGCATGTGATTATTAAAACAAAAACGACTTTACAAACGGGTAATTACACAACCTGCAACTTTACACACACACACACAAACGTTATTACCACAAAATTTAGGATTACATGTGGGGACACTTTGCAAACAGATACGAAGGGAAACTTGTGAATAAATATAAAATAACGCCGTTCCAGCTGTCAGTCGATGTAAAAGGTAAACAGACAGATCGGCGGACAGCAGCTGTCCCGTTCACACTGAGCGGCATTCCAGCTGTCTGATGTCATGACTCGCCGCGTGGATTCATCCGCCGCGGGGACACTATAATGGGGATTTCAAGCGTACAATCCAGTAAATACTGTTAAAATAATAACCAGTATTAATATATAGTCACTTTGATTTATACACCGGGGTAGTTTCGGTGTTAAAATCAGCTGCTTGAAGCGCGAGGGGGTAAAACTATAGAGCCGCGGATGTGGACGGAATCCACTTGTTGCTCTTCCAATCCCAGGAAGCGAACCACGCCGGGGACTTGAGTGGAGTGTCGGAGCAGCAGCGGGAGGCGTGGGGCTGCACCGTCCGTTGCGATCCAGAGACTAACCGCAGCCAAGTCCGCCGCCTCTCAATCTGCTCCGTGTTTCAAAGTGGACATTTATTGACCTTTAATGGCGGAAACTTAAAGGACTGACCCCCTCCAGCTGGACTGCTCGTTAACATCCGGGAACTGGGACGTGTTTTTTTTGTTGTCTTGTCCAAAATATTTACCGGCGACGTCAGCTTCCCCCCCCCACCCCCAAGGGTGTCGTCTACTCGCTGGAACGTAAGTTAGCTCGCTAGCGCCCAAGCTAAATTTAAGTTATGGTTAATAGTTTTGTTGAAGGTGCAATGTTTGTTGGGTGAGTGTTTAACATTTGGTACGAAAGTCTGTGGACGTGGCATTGAAGCAAGGGACGTTGTTCCAGGGTAGATAGTGATATTAATATGGTGGATGCACGGGCAGGGATTTGCCTGCTGCGTATTCAAACAGGTTGCTGTTTGGATCTGGCTATTCACTGGAAAGGGGGTTTGTTTTAACCACAACCTTAGGGGGAGATACAAATGGCTGGCAAAGCGTATACTCAGGTTGGATATCATACTAGAAGTTACTCAGAAGTCAATAGATGTTTTAAAAAATGGGTTTAAAGTGAGTGTAATTGTAATTTATGATGAAATCAATGTGGTAACTTGAAATGCAGTGTTCAGGGGGATCACTCTCCGATACAGTGACAGGACCTGGTTTGTTTACTAAATGCTGTGTGTGTGTGTGTGTGTGTGTGTGTGTGTGTGTGTGTGTGTGTGTGTGTGTGTGTGTGTGTGTGTGTGTGTGTGTGTGTGTGTGTGTGTGTGTGTGTGTGTGTGTGTGTGTGTCAGTGATGGCGTGATGGCTGTGATTGTTGTGATTCTCCCACCTCTTGCATCACCTCCTCCATTACTGCATGCTCGCCTGTTTTGGTTCAATGTGCCAGTTTTGAGACGTTTCTTGTCTTTCTCTCCCCCCCCCAGACCCGTGTGTCAATGATGAACCTGGTCACATTCACACAAGTTGCGAGAGGACAGAGAGGAGGATAATCTCTCCTGGACCAAGTGAAGACCCCCCTCCCCTCCCCGGGGGGAAGTGTGAAACATGCCCTTGCCATTTGGCCTAAAACTCAAAAGGACCAGGAGGTATACGGTGTCAAGCAAGAGCTGTCTTGTCACACGGATCCAGCAGCTCAATGGAGAGTTTGTTGAGTTTACACTTTCGGTGGAGAGCACCGGGCAGGAATGTTTGGAGGCAGTTGCCCAGAGACTCGAGTTAAGAGAGGTATGTATGTATGTATGTGCCTTCTGCAAATACAAGTGCTGATTGTTCCCCGTTTTAGATTTTTATCACATTTCCCAGCAGCAAGAAAGTGCTGTGGAGGTGTTTTTTTGCCTTCGGGACACATTCTTACCTGGACCAACAGAAACCAAGATAACCAGTTTCTCATTGTTTACTCACATTGTGGAATATGTGTGTGACAAAGTTTAGCATTTGCTTTAAATTACTTATTCTATGTTTTTATGTAATAACATGTATGTATCTAACTCATCACACAGATTGGCAAACATGCTACGTTTGCTTTTGAAATGATCGTTTAAACAGAGCTACAGAGTCTCACATAGTTCTTAGTCAGGACACCTACCGTTGGTCACTATTGATCACAGTGACACCAGTTAGTCATGTTGAATTGAAGCAAATGTAAGTGGAGCACTTTCATACCCAGTTGTGCATTAGATCAGTAGTAGAACCTGCTGAATATACAGGTGATGAGTGGTAGAAACTTGCTTTCAATGACAACACAACCAAATTGATTGTGGCACTTGTTTATTACATGCTTGTGTGTATTAATATCGGTTATTTCAGCCTCAGTCTGATGTTTGTAAATCCTAATGAGGACCACAATTCATATCGGATTGTAGGCAATTTCCATTCACAGAAATTAGATTCCCTAATCTATGTCATAATTGTCTCTGCTCCGGGTCATTATTGTTTCACATTAATATCTTACTTGAGTAATGTCTACACAAAATGTTTACCCACAGTCGGGTCCTGATGCTATCTGTTGTATCTACTTGCCAACAGTTATGTTGACATGTAATTTTCTAGTTTTTCGTTTGAGCATGCTGCAAATCACAAAAGATCTCTTTCAGCTAAATTGTCTAAGCCCACAGGGGCTACTTTCCCTACCAGTGTTAATTTTGAGATGTTCAGACAGTCACAAGACTGAGTGCCAACAGCCTAGTCTAGAAAAGTTTGAGGTCTGCATTATTGTACGATTAAGAGAAAAGCAGCAGATGTGCTGTTTAATATGTAATATAATTATTGGTAAGTATGCATTGCTTCTAGTAAAATGAAATTTACTAAATGTAACATTTTCTGCTAGAGTTTCCTTGATCACAGTGTGGTTGTGGTGTAATGTGTTTGCTTTCTTTCTTTGTTTCATAGATAACATACTTCAGTCTGTGGTACTTCAACAAGCAAAACCTGCAGAGATGGATTGACTTGGAGAAGCCGCTGAAAAAGCAGCTGGACAAGTACGGGCTGGAGCCCACCGTTTACTTTGGCGTCGTGTTTTACATACCCAGCGTCACCCAGCTGCAACAGGAGATCACAAGGTGATGCTCCACCAGTGACACGAGGCGTCTTATCTAAGACACTAATCACATCAGCTTGGTTAAAGAATCTCGAAGAAAATCAGTCAAAAGTTATGAATTTGAGTATGTACGTTTTGTGCAGCCACATCAGGCATTTTATATTTCTGTAAATCAGCTCTGTTCAAGCTGGTGACTAAAGCAACGTACTGTAGATGCACAGTGGCTCCCAAAGAACCAGATAGCGGTGCATCATGGCAGTTTCTCTCCTCATCCATTTGTAGTGCCAAGCAGAAAATGACACATCAAGGTTTAAATACTATATATCATAAGGTATTTTGATACTACTGTATTGAGATATTTTTCACAGTTTCAGCATACCTGATAAAGTTATAATGTTTGGTTGTTTGCTGCTTGTTTCTTCCCCACTCAACTACCTCTCTCTTTCCCCACAGATATCAGTATTACCTACAGCTGAAGAAGGATGTTCTGGAGGGCAGGATCCAATGCTCACTAGAACAAGCTGTACGTTTAGCAAGCCTGGCAGTGCAAGGTAATGTGAATGTATAATACTAGTCTTATAGAAGATAAACTGCAGTTGGACTAGGGTTGTGTTTCATTGTGTAAATCATTTTGCAGTGACTATAAGTAGCTGTAAGTCACAGACAACGTAATTACTGGAGCAATTACAAGGCAATTGTCAATAAATCACAAGTCAATAAATAATAAGGAAACACTCTTGACAGAAGGGCTTGTACCAGTTTTTTAAGATTTTCATTTAACTCAAGTTTGCAAGTTTGTAAGTTTGTTATGGATGAGGTGTCGGAAATCTGAAATAAGCCTGTTGTTTACCTGTTGTTCACCTTTTGATCTACGTCAGAGCAAGAGCACAGCTTGGAAATTGAGACTTAATTTCATAAAATGTTGTGAAACACATTGTTTTTTACATTCAATGTCTTGTTTTAATTGTCTGCTGCTGAACAGAATAATAGAAACCGCTGTTCATACAGAGGTGTGTGTGTGTAAAAGTGTGCTTGAGAGAGTGTGTGAACATCCCTTGTATGAGCTTCAGCCCTGACACATCCTCCCACTCTTGCCCATCCAGAAGAATCTCAAACCCTGCTGGCAAAGTTATATCAGGCGCTGCAGTTTACTGACCTGGGTGTTTGCATAGCAGAGCTGCTCAGATCACTTACTGTTGCAGCCATGTTGAAATGACCAACCTGCTGTATGTGCCTCGTAAAAAAAGCCCCATGAATCTTCTTGCACATGCTCTTAGGATTTAGTGATTGCCTAAGTTGTCTTGCAAACTTGTGTGTGTGTGTGTGTGTGTGTGTGTGATTTTGTGCTGTAAATATAGTTGTGTAGTTCCTATTTTGTGTCCCTGCCTGGGATATTTTGGAGTGAAGGGCAGTTGTAGCTAGTGAGCATGGCTGATGCCTGGGATACTCAAGATAGTTGTGAGTGTTTGCCAGCAGGCAGCCTGGAGCTGAGACAGTTTTGAATCTCTACGTTGTCAGACACTGAAGCAATTCCCCTCAATAACAAACGGGCCGCTCCTCTCCTAAAATTAGTCCATCTGGTCATCACACACTGCAGCTTTTCTAAATGCATGACACCCTTCTGTAATTCCTGAATGTCCCGACTGTCTATTTTGTCTTGTACTAAATGCAGAAATGGACATGCAATAGGATTTATTCAAGAGGCAGTGTCATGTTTCTTTCTTTCTTTCATTTCAGTTACATTAGTTCTATAGGAACACTGTAGAGAACAACGTGCCGCTTTGTTTTGTGCTACTTGTAATTTTTGAATCTGTTTCTTTGAGGCACTAGACCAGATCATGGAACAATAATCAAGCTGTGACAGAACTAAAGCCTTTAGAACTTGTCTAATGATGTTTTGTGACATAACTTTTGAGACTCTTCTTACAACTGACACACCTCCCTTATTTTGCTCACAACTTTGTCAATCTGTTTCGACCATGATAATTTATGGTCCAGGATTATGCCCAGAAGTTTTATTTCTTGTACTTGTTCAATGTGAGGTCTGCTGTGCTGCATTAACTCACTTAGTGTATCTTTCTTTACGATCACAGCTGACTTTGGAGACTTCAATCGATATGACTCCCAGGAGTTCCTCCAGAAGTTTGTGCTATTCCCCATTGTGAGTTCTTTATGTTGCACGTTCAACACAAGAAATATTTCAGACTGGTTCTGTTCATCTAGTTTTATACCAACATCATATCAATCCCGTCTCTGCAGGACTGGATTCAGGATGAGCGAGTGCTGGAAGAAGCCACTCAGAAAGTGGCTCTGCTTTATCAGTCCTTCAGGTGAGCAGGTTTTTAAAAGCATCAGCCTGTCTGTTCCGTGTTTTCATCAACAGACAGTTTCACATATTACACAGGAAAACATGCTTTTTTTGCATCGTCCTGAGAGAAAGAAATCTGTTAAAGCCGCTCATCGTCTGAAATTAATTTAGTTTCTCTCAGGACTTACAGTACTTGATCTCCTGTGATCTCCTGTGATTAATTTTACACACTGTTTTAGGGTTACGTAACCCTAACCCTAACCGGGTCCATGTCTTTGCATTTTATACAAGTTCAGTGTTTGTTTTTTCATGTCTTTCTTGCCATTTTTGTCCTTTTCAGGGGTTTGTCGGCACCAGAGGCAGAGATGTTGTACATGCAGGAGGTGGAGCAAATGGAGGGCTATGGCCAGGAGAGCTATCAAGCCAAGGTAGGTCTACAACATCCACCCTGTATCTTCCCAACAGCCCCAGACCTCAAAGAAGTGTAACACTGTGTATTATTGCGAGTACTGCTTTAGATTCTTTCACCCAAACATCTGTGAATGTCCATTTTTTCTTATCTTAACAGGACAGCACAGGCACAGACGTCACCATTGGATCTTGCCTCGACGGCATCTTTGTCAAGCACAAAAACGGAAGGCCGCTTCTTTTATTCAGGTAAGAGACAAGTTGGACAACTTTTGTTTGAACATTTGTTTCCGCCGAACAGTCAACCTATATGAGCCACTTCTTGGAATGAAAGCATTGAATAAAAGCTTTGTCTGCAAACTTGTGACTCTCGGCAGTAATTACATTGAATCAGATGATTCTGTCAGTGTAGTGGTATAGCTCTACCAAGCTATTCTTGGCAGAGCTTGTCTCCCATAATGTTTCTTAATGCTCTCTCGACCTGAACGTGGCCTGAGAGGAAATGAGTCAGGTAGACGGTCATGGCTGATAAGGATTGTGGGGGCGTTATTTGTCAGTCATGTGAGTAAGTGAACATTCTTGGCCTAGGCTGAACTGTATCTGTACATACCATTTAAGCCCCAGACAGCTTGACTCGCAAATGGGTTTATATTATGCATTGTTAAAGCAGACAGTCTATTAAAAAATGCCCTGAGGTTTTGGGATGTGTATGGGTTTTTATTATGCATTGTTAAAGCAGACAGTCTCTTCACAAATGCCATGAGGTTTTGGGACCGCCATGACATCATGTGTTGTTTTTTTCTTCTCTCCCTCTCTCTTTTTGCCACTGGGTTTTAATTGGCTGCGTAGGTGGAATGAAATTAACAACATGAGTCACAACAGGTCCTTCTTTGCACTGGAGCTCGCCAACAGAGAGGAGAGTGTTCAGTTCCAGACCGTAAGTCTCTGCTGCCATTACACCTTCTTCTCTCGCCCCATCCCCTGGGACATAGCAGTCTCTTATTGGATTTAGCCCAACTTGGAGATGGCCTTTGTGGTTGAGATTATCATAAGCTAGTCTTCACAAAGCACCTGTGTGTTTGTGTGTGCGTGTTAGTGGCTGTAACCTGTGTTGTTTGGGTATGAGTAGGTCATAAAGTCACATACCATTAATAGAGGGAATACACAGATGCTTTTATTTGCACAGTGGGGTCCAAAGGTCTGAGACCACTTGAATGGGAACCTGGTCTCGGCAAACTTGACTCAGCAAAAAACAAGGTTACCGCTGAGTCTTAAAAAGTTTAAAAATAAAATCTAACCCTAATTTAGACCTTTGAAAAGTAAATATAAATATGTTAACACATGTGCTAGGTCTTTAATATATACAGCTAGGTTCCCGTTAATATTCATTTAATACTTCATCATGCTTTAAAATGAGAAATGTTTTGGCAGCATGCAGTTTGTAATGTTATGAGCACGATTTAATAAAACTACTAACACGACCAATGTGGAACCAGTAGCCTACAAACAGCCCGGTCAAACAAAGACTAAGGATACTTACTGTCTCGGTCTGTAGTTTGCAAGATAATGTGGCATTTCAAGGGCTGTTCTGTACTCGGCTGTTTCAGCTTATCTTCAATTATAAGGAAGTGTAAGCAGTTCTGGGATGTTCCTCCATAAGGCATTGCTTTTAAATTTATGTCATTGTGGTCTTAAAAAGTCTTAAATTTAACTCGTTGAAACCTGCAGAAACTTTAAAACAACACATCTGGACTAATCCTCTTGCCATCTGATTATTTTCTGTTTCTCTTTTTTCATGTAGGAAGACATGGAAACCTCCAAATATGTTTGCCGGATGTGTCTGGCCAGACTCAAGTTTTATAAGATTAACAAGAGTAGCCTGTAAGTGTTTTCCTTTCCCCCCCCCCTCTTCTTTTTAACATGTCTAGCCTAGTTCCTGTTTCTTTGTTCCTTGTCGTCTCATGCGTGTGTCTCCTCTTTCTTTGGCGTTGCCTTCACTTCACTTCTATCCTCCTCTCCTCCTCTCTTCTTCAGAGAGGAGTGTGACCCCCTCCCCACTGAGGGCTCCCAGAAGTCCCTCCTCACTCTATCCTTTCCTCGCTTTCCAATGCTCTCTCGTCCCTCTCTGCCTTCTAATAAGGGGTGAGCAACACAGTCAGCCACTGCCTACACTATGCCTATCGAGCAGGTGCCAACACCCATTCCTTTGTCACTCCCCTTCCTAAAAGTAACCAAAGCAAACAGATTCTATGTGTCTGAATGGAACTTTGGCCTCAGAAACATGTAGTGACTTTTTTTTATCAACGTAAAATAAATGTATATTTAAAATGTGTAGCCTAAAGTTTTTTTTTTTTTCAAATCCACATCTTCTCTGACTTTTAGGTGATCAAACCTCAGTCCTTGTTGCATACCATCTGAAATGTGACCACATTTAACACGCAAATATTTAACAGGTTTTGTTAATTTCAAATTAAGATTAATCTCCAGTTCCGCGTGTTTGCCTTTGCACTGCAGCAAAAATGTTACATGGTGAATTTGGGAAGTGATGGGTGACGAGTTTTAAATCTGATGGCCTGTACACTGTGTTTTACCTTGCTGTGTTTGTTTGTGTGTGCGTCCCAAAGTTAAACAGCAATAAGTAATATATATATTCCTCAGTAAGAAATTGGAAAAGTATCAGTAATCGTTTGGTTATGTTTGTTTTCCCAACAGCCAAACGCAGCCCGCAGTTGTAAACCCAGTTCGACGGAGATCCTCGACTAGAATCTCTCTGGTAATGTTCAAGTTCACGCAAAACACACCGTTCACATTATGTATGTTATGTTTACATTTCTTGCAAGCATTTCAGCCTGTGGTGTCTGTTAAATTGTTAAAGTCTGTTTTATTCCTCTCTTGTTGATTTACAGCCAAAGCCTCAGGCCTACATGATGCCACCTCCCCAAATGCACTACAATGGCCATTTCACAGAGCCTTACACATCATCACAAGGTAATTACTGTATAAAAAGAAACTTCCAGCGAGTGCCCAAGAAGATTTAAGTCATTACATGATGTTACTTGTGTTTTTGCTTTATGTTGAGCTAAATAAAATTGTTATTTAATTATAATTCTGTACCCATCTGGGGCTGTCCTTATTCTCACAGACAACCTGTACATGAACAGTCAGAATGGTTACTACTACCACTCTCAGACCAGCCTGGACTGCTCTCCTCTGGAATACAGCAGTGGGGGGCGTCTACGTAACGGCAGCGTCTACAGCGCCCACAGCACCAGCTCTCTAACCAATCCTCAACACTACCTTCAACCCTCACCCATGTCCTCCAATCCCTCCATCACCAGCGATATCACCAGGCCAGACTACGTCCCCTCTCATCGCCACAGCGCTCTAATCCCGCCTTCTTACCGTGCCACCCCTGATTACGAGTCAGTGATGCGTCAGAAGAGCCGAGGAGTGGGAGGAGGGATGGTTTTGTCTCAAGAGCATCGTCAGAGCCACTCAATGAGGAACCTAAACATTGGAAACTCGTACGCCTACAGCAGACCAGACCCTCTAGTATACAGCCAGCCAGAGATAAGGGGGGAGCATGGCGGAGCAGCCCAACACTACCATTATCCTTTCCATCTGGGCTCCAGCTTTCATAGCCCCTCTCCATACCCCTACCCTACTGAGAGGAGGCCTGTAGTGGGGGCGGTTAGTGTCCCAGAGCTCACTAATGTCCAGTTACAACAAGCCCAGGAGTATCCAGCTCCCAACATCATGAGAACACAAGTGTACCGACCACCTCCCCCCTACCCATACGCCCACCCTCGGCCTGCAAACAGCACACCTGACCTGTCACGTCACCTGTATGTCAGCAGCAGCAACCCAGACCTCATCATCACGAGGCGCGTGCACCACTCAGTCCAGACTTTCCAGGAGGACAGTCTGCCTGTTGCTCACTCTCTGCAGGAGGTGTCGGAGCCTCTGTTCAGCGGACCCCCTCATAGACACCCGTACCACTCTCAGAAGCGTAATTCCATTGAGATCGCTGGACTGGCTCATAGTCTCGAGGGGATGAGGGTCAAAGAACGGACTGTGTCTTCCTCGGCAGCTGAAGCTGCTACGCCCCCTCCAGTCTTGCGTAGCGGTCGCTCTCAGGGCTCCCAGCTCAATGTGTTCTTAGAGCGTACAAAGACAGAGGACAGGGGCGACATTAAGGAGGACGTGCAGTATGGACACAAGAAGTCCCTTTCAGATGCCACCATGCTGGTTCACAGCAGCGGCGAGGAAGAGGAGTTTGAGGATGAAAGCGGCCGTCACACTCCACTTTCTCAGGACGCAATCGCAGCCATTGTTCCTGAGCAGCAGACGCCCCATCAGCATCACAGCCTCACATCTCTCTCCTCTCTGCCGACTCAGCAACAGACTCCCATAGAGCCTCCTCCTGCGTATCCGATAGGCTCTTCCCTCGACCCCTCCATAACTGGCTCCTTGACGTACAAGGCTCACCCCCTGATCCAGGAGAGCGAGCCTCTGTACCTGCTGTCGGAATTACGACAGCCCAGGATTATGCCCTCAGTCTCAGAGGGAGACCTGAGTGGTCAGGCCAAGCAGAAGACTAAAACAGACTTCAAGAAGAGGCCTGTGTCGGATGTGCCTCCTGGGAAGAAAACTGTGGAAGGTTTACCCCCTGCTGTGAGTCTTGTTATTAAATTATACAATAATGTATTTTTATTTTAACCTACTTCACCTTATATATTTATTAATTCTGTTGTTTTTACCCGTTCTGAGTTTATACATGTGTCTGATGATACTGTCTGTGAGCTTGAGTCAGAGAGAGAGAGAGAGAGAGAGAGAGTGTGTGTGTCTCTCTCTCTCTCTCTCAAGTTCTGGGACTATCACAAAGAAGCTACTCAATTCTTTTATAGTAATCAACCGCTTATAGTATCACTACAGTCACATGATGTCTGTGACTCATATCAAGATTACAAGAGTATGCTTGTAGAAAGCATTTGGAGTCATCTCATTGGCCAGCGCCGACTGACGTACACAGACTCACTTTGACTCATAGAAAGAATGTCGCCGGACTACCTCTGCAAACTGGATTGGTGACATTCTGCTCGAAAGCTGGGCTGTCTCTCCCCTCTCTTACCTGATCCCTCTCTCTCTCTCTCTCTCTCTCTGTGACATTCACACACATTCATCTTCACCTTGTCTCTGTCTCTCCACGCTGTCGCCACGTCAGGGCATGAAGAAAGGAGCGAGGTCAGAGGTGAAGAAGATGGGCCCCCTGAAGGTGGCGAAGCTCAATGGCCTGTCGGTGTCCAGGCAGCCGATGTTTGACGAGATCAAGGACGACCCAGAACGAGCCTCCAATGACGAGAGGGTAGGGCCGAGCTTTTGATGTTGCCAGTGATTTGCTCTTAAAAGACGCAGGTTTTTAAAGCAATAACAATTGTAATGTTAAGTTTATACATTGAAAACCAATGAGATTTATTATTCATTGTAAAAAGCTAATTACCAGGAGCTGCTTGTTTAGTTGGTGTTGGTGACACCTGGTAGCTGCTGCCTTGTTATGACGGATACATGTAGAGAGAAAATGTTCCCACTGTAAACATACGACTCAGCTGCTCAACATTATTGATCATGACCGTGTGGACATACAACACTTAAATAAATGACCTCTCTACCTAAGGGGATCATGACTAAATAAAAGCAAATGAGAACAAGGTTCATTCCTAAATGTCTCACACATGCAAGTATTTTCAACAACACACATAGATTATTGCTAACTCACAGTTCACTACTTCTACACATGGCAGTGGCTTACATTGTAAATTATTGTATGAATTCTCCTGTTGATTTACACGTGGAACAACTTCCACCACTGCAGATCAAACGTCATCAGAACTAATATATTACAACATCTCATTCTTCAAGGAGCAGATTAATCTAATGACGACAGTTTACAGGAAACTATGTCGTCCAACAGCTATAGGTTGTTACCGAAATAGAAAGTAGAACTACAGTAACAGAAAGTAACTGAGCTGCTGCTCGTGTATCAGACTCCTAACTAGTAATGATTCAAAGATTATGGAATGTTACCAGACATCTTAACACATAACACGTGTTTATTAAACTAACGACAGCTGTTCCTGTATCAGGATTGTGTTATGCATGACAGCGATGTATTTACATTTTCCCTTTCTTGTGTGTGTCAGTGTAAATTGCTGGAGCAGCACATGGACATGGGCGAGCTGTTGAAGGAATACGAGAAAATCCCAAAGCGTCCAGGAGGGGAATACACCGTCGCCCAGCTGCCCGAGAGCGGAGACAAGAACCGCTTCCAGGACGTCCTGCCTTACGACAGCAACCGAGTGGAGCTGGTTCCCACTAAAGAGAACAACACGGGATACATCAATGCCTCACACATCAGAGTAAGTTGTGCAGAGATGCAACACGACATGTACGGGTTTTAATCTCAATCAGGCTCTACACAGGCTGATGTGCTGTTTCAGAGTAAAGACTAAAATGTATGTTTTCTTCCATGGCCACATGTTTTTCGTGTCTGTCATGGACTACTGAGTAAAAAAAAGAAAAGTAAATATTTCACTTGTTTTGGACATTAAGGTTCTGAATGATTTCCATTCTCTGCTCTTATTACTGATGAGGTCCAACTTTAAACACACTGGTGTTGTCTCTCATTAGATCACAGTCGCTGGACAGGAATGGAGCTACATTGCGTCGCAGGGTCCCATGTCCAACACGTGTCAGGACTTCTGGCAGATGGTGTGGGAGCAGGGCGTCTCCATCATCGGGATGGTCACTGCTGAGGAGGTGTGTTACGCTTCATATTTACAGCTCCACATATTTCAGTTCTCATCCCAGCCGGGACTGACCCTCCTCTGTCACCCTCTCCCTGCAGGAGAGCGGCCGAGAGAAGAGCTTCCGGTACTGGCCTCGGCTGGGAACGCGACACAACACGGTGACGTACGGGCGCTTCAAAATCACCACCCGCTTCCGCACCGAGTCCGGCTGCTACGCCACCACGGGGCTTAAGATCAAACACCTCCTGACGGGCCAGGAGAGGACGGTCTGGCACCTGCAGTACACAGACTGGCCTGATCACGGCTGCCCTGAGGACTTCAAAGGTTTTCTCAGTGAGTGAACCTTTTGGATCAAGGCCTGTGTTACGTCTGCGTTTATTGCAACAATTAATTCCCTATGTGCCATGGAGGCAACTCACTTTTCACATATAAAGAACGCCGCGGGAGATGGTCGTGGTCAGAGGCTTTCACAACAACAGGAACATGTCCAGAGCATTCAGGCGAGGGATGGCGTGTTGGAAGCAGCTGACCCTGACATTTGTGTTCTCATATCACACAGTTCTGGAAAATTTCAGGGAAATGTCTGCAGTTCGTTGCATGTCTGAAAGAAACCAGAGCAAAATATCCAGTCCTGCAATGAGGAAATATTAGTTAACTCCGCCAAGGACGTTGTTTTCATCTGGGATTGGTATTTAGCAAGATTATGCAAAAACGACTGAACTGGTTTTCTCAACTTGGTGGAAGGGTGGGGTCCAGGCCGAGGAAAAACCCAGCGGATGTTATTTGGGGGGTGATGCCAGGATTTTTCAGAAGTCTTCCAGAGACCTTGAAAAAAAATTGTAAAATGTGTAGACTGTTAATATTTAGAAACAGGTGAACAAACAGGTCCGGTTGATGAGGTTTTAATAAGTCTCATGTGAACCTTCTCGTGTTTTTCCAGCATACCTGGAGGAGATCCAGTCTGTGAGGAGACACACCAACAGCATCAGTGACCCAAAGAACACAAACCTACCTGTACTGGTCCACTGCAGCGCCGGAGTGGGACGCACTGGAGTGGTCGTCCTGTCTGAGATCATGATCGCCTGTCTGGAGCACAACGAGGTAACGTCCTCACTTTGAAAACATATGGTATTAAAAACAGGGTCTTCACGCTTCAATTTATGAATTATTAATCTTCATAGACATTCATAGTTTATAACGTCTGTGTTGTAGGTCTTTCTCAACGATACAGATACTAACTGATCAGTCAGAATTTAATTAGTACGCTTAGCTGTGGTAAATACTGTGGCTACCTACTGTCTCTGCCTGTTGTTTGAGGGATAACGCAGCGTTTTGAGGGTTATTCTCCATTTTCAATTACGGGGGAAGTTAAAGTAATTCTGCACCTCTAACACTCTTACATCTTAAATCAACGTTTTCAAAAAGTAAAACCTGTCGTACAAGTGTTTCTAAGTGACGACCACGTCTCGCTTTCATTTTCTCTTTGTTTTCTCTGCCATCAGTGTTTTTAGATCACCGCTCTCTCACACACATTCTGTGTCTTGTCTGTTTCAGCCGCTGAACGTCCCAGAGGTCTTGTGGAAGCTGCGCACTCAGAGGATGATGATGGTTCAGACTCTGTCTCAGTACAACTTCATCTACAAGGTCCTCATCCAGTACCTGCGCAACTCCCGGCTGATCTGAGCACGGGGCGTCTGTCGGGCCCCCGTCAGCGTGCGCCGCCATCAAGAGACGATTTCAGGGTGGACGTTGTTCCAGGTTTATGCCAAACTGCACAGTGACGATGAAGTAGCTGTAGAAACCTGCTTTAATGTAGCAGCCGTGTGGTGGAGCCTGTTTGGGCCGAGTATTAAACTGGGCAGGGCTGAAGTATTGATGTGTGGTTATACAAAAACAAAAAAAAGACGCCATGCCACATGAAGGAGCATGAAGAGCGAAAACCTGCCTCTAAACAGTATTATATTATTTTTTACGAACCTTATTTCTTAATAAAGCCCCAGCACTTTTGTAGTACGTCGCTGTACATAATGAACCAATGTTAAGCTGCATTAAAAAAACTGATCTTTATCATAGATGTGTATTGAAAACGGTTGATTTAATTTTGTTTGAGGACACTTTTTGAAATGTCTTGGTTTGCCGTTGCTATTGATTCTGATCGTGAAGGACTTTTCTGTGTCGATGAGGTGAACACTTTCTGATCAGGGTTTGATTTCGGAGCCGACGGTTCAAAGATGCAGTAACACGTATCTCACCCCCCCCCCACTCATCTGTGTGAAACATCTGTTCCCCCTGTTACAAACCACCTGCTGAAATAAAGACGGGTATGTCGGAAAGTAGAAACGCGTCGCACATCTGCAGCGGGGTTTGTTTTTTCGGGGTTGAGAGTAAAACTGGAAAAGTAATTTTATACTATTCATGACTTTTTCTTTTTTATTATGAAATGTTTTTAAGAAATCAACTCAGTGCTGTATTTGAAGGATGAAGTGCCTGAATGGAACTTGCTGTATATTTTTTGCATAATATGAAGGAAATTTTGACATTTTCTCCCTCGGTGTCATTTATTGCTCGTGTTGCATTGTAGTGATGCCGTTTGAGAAACATCTCTGCAAACAATCATATATTCATGAATTCAGTTTAGATCCCCAAGAGTCCAGATGTGCTCTTATTTTGAAGTGCATTAAAAACCAACAGCGGGATCTTAACAGTTGGATCCACTGCGTCTGGTTTTTCTTGTTTTCAATCCAGTGAGAAATCTCTCTCTCTTCTGTGGCCCCTGGACTATTTAACAGTCAAACACAGCATCGCTCAACTGGAGCCGGACACAGTCTATTTCCTGCAGCTGCTCTAAGGAGCATTTAGAAATGGAGTGAATCTGTTCAGGAACTATGTAAAGTTTACACTAAGTGAAATCATGTTAATTATATCGGTTTGATATAAATTTGCAGATTTACAGTTTAAGGAATCAACTAAATTTCTATTGTGGCCAAAGTGAAGAGATTGTCGCTCATTTTTCTTACCCTGATATTTTTGTTGACAAAGATACACAGGCAGTGATGTTATCGGATCTTTTGAACATCCTTATATTGTTTTGTTTTTTTATTGCTTGAGATTTGTTTGTTTGTGGTTTTGAGAAACTGCTTGAGTCTTAGTTTGGAGACTGAAAAAGAAAGAGCCCTGTGGCCAAGGTGTAACTGTACAGGTCTGTTGTTCATAATGTAAAATTCTGCTTGAATGAATATTGGTTATTGTACAAACTATGTGTAAACTATCTATTGAAGAACAATTGGAAAAACAAACGAGAATAAATATTTGGAAACAATCCGTCACCTGCTATGTTGCTCAGTTTGAGAGTCTGTTACGCCACCATGTGGTAGGAATGAGCCACTGTCTGGTAATTACAAACATCAGAGGGAGGTTACATCATAATTCTTTATTTTTTTCTTTACAAATCCAGAGATCAAAGAGAATTACAGTCGTGTGTAGAGCTGATAAATGAGGTAATAATTGATATTTTATAGTTGATCGTTCACAGAGGAACTAGAACATGAGTCAGATGCTGAAACTCCTGCTTTAGTCCAATCTTCTCACTTCTTCCTCAACTTACGTCTACATTTGTCTTTAATGACTTTTTCTTAAAAAAAAAAAAGTCAGTTAAAAACACTTGTTCATGATAAAGATTCTTAATTTGTATCCCTATCGTAGTGATATAATATCTGATATTTTCTGATATTATGAGTATTAGAGATTTAAACACTGATTTAAGTTTTCTTAAAAAAAAAGGAGCATTTGAAATCCTCCAGATGAGGAAGATTTGTCTCTGAATGCTGCAAAGTCTGCTTTCGTTTGTTGGAAATGTTCCTCGTCCATGAAAACACAGGAAGCAGGATTCAGTTCATATGAAAAAAATCACTGCACAAAAAATGAAAGTCTGTAGAAAATGAATGCTAGAACCGTCCTCTCTTCCCTCCGTGTCCATCATGTCCTCCTTGGTTCCACCCGCCGCCGCCGCCTCTCCAACCACCTCCACCTCCTCCTCCATGTCCCCAGCCTCCTCCTCCACGTCCTCTTCCTCCACGTCCTCTGCCGCCATGTCCTCCCCAGCCACCCCCGCCATCTTGTCTTGCCTTCCAGGCTGGCATCTCGGGAGGCGGGGCTTCAATCTCTGAGGGACGTCCCCCTCTGTCTGGCACTCTGCCCATCCGGACCTGTGAGAAGAGACAGAAGAGAAATGTTGTTTCCGACAGACGACAAATTTCCGATTGAGGAGGTTGCAGGGAAAAGGGAAAACGTCTGTCTCTACCTTGTTGACGGCACAGGTGGTTTTGTCTCTGCTGGAGCCGCTGCTCGTCTTCACCACGTTGCAGATGTCCTCTCTGGCAGCCAGCAGCTTGGCCATGTCCACATGGGACTGTGGCCTCAGACAGTGTCTCTTAGGCTGATAGGCCCTCGCCATGCTGTCCACCTTCACCTACACACACACAGAGAGAGAGAGAGTCCAGGCCTTCAGGGTGAGGATTCTGTTCTTCAGAGTCAGAGCTTTAAGCGCATTGAATTTCAAATTATACATCGAACATTAACAAACCTTTAAACACACAGGGGTTCAATCTTAGGGGGTTTATTAGTATTTGGACACTTGGCCTCTGTGTCTTTTTTGAACTTGAATTAAAAACGTTCTCCAGAATGTGGGCAGACGTGTTTCTTTGTCGATGATCCAGTTTGATTTTGCAGTTAAAGTCCCACTCATCAGTTTGTGAACGTACCTTAGCTCGGTCGGACCACCCGAACGACTGAACTGTGACGTCAAGTCGTTTAATCAGCATCTTGCGCCGACACTCGTACTCTGAGGACAGGACCGTGTTGATGCTTTGCAACTTCGCCTGCAGAGTCAAAGACACAGACTTAGATCCAAATTGCACAAATACATGATACAAAAAACAACCAGCCCCTGAAACACATAATCACTCATGCAACGTGGATTATTTCAGGTTGTTGTTTTACGTACCCACTGTTCAGCGCTCAGAGATTTGTTCAGAACTGGACTTTCAATGGAGCCATTAGGAAGATCTTTGAGGAGTTTATCAACCTATGATGACACAACATGGTTTTATGTGTTAACACAATACATTTAATGACAGATGTTCCAAGGGAAACGAAAAACATTTTTTTAATAATAAATACACACAATTATGTGCATGCAGGTTATTAAAGTATATAATGTAATGTACAGTATGTATAATAGGTTTTTCCAGGTAGCATCTCTGTTCTTTTAAGTACTGTGATAAAAGTAGAATAAAACATCCAGTTGCTTTACTCATACTATTTACTAATAATAGTGATGGTGTCTTTATTCTATAGCCAATACATTGTTCTATCAACATGTGCTTTATAATAATTCGTTGAAGCAAACATCTGGTCAACTGCCACTTTCAATTATGGGATGGAAATAAACATAATATTGACATAGAACGCTCATTTTTATTTATAAAACAACTTAAACTATGTAATAGTTATAATCAATGTGTGAAGTCATTGTAGTTATATAAGTGAAGAGTTCTGTAACAGTTATTGTCCCAAATTCAAATTAGTTTCTAAACCATAGTTTAGAATATGTCATCAAGTTATAAACATAAAACCAAACGACGTATCAAAAAGAGGTTTGTCAGTGGTGATTGAATAAATCGACTTTATAAAGCATCACTTGGTCCCACCGTGTTTTGGATCTGGCCGAAGACTCCCTCTGCGGCGGCTCCTCTGGGCGCCGGCAGCTTCAGGGTCTCACAGATTGCTGAAACGTCCTGAAACAGCGGATTCTCGTCCTGATGTTTGTCGGAGACTCGTCTGCTCCTCACAATCTGAGCTGTTTGAAGCTCCGAGCTGAGGAACACTAACATGACACAGACACAGGAACATAGTCTTTAAGAACTAACACACTCAGAGCCCGTAACACAACGGGTGAAGGGACGGTCACTTACACACAAACTTGAGATGATCTTTTGTGTTCCGCACGGCGCCCTTGAGAATCCCCGACACGGCTTCTTCATGGGGACAGTGCAGCTCCTTCAGCAAACCGCTCATCTCGAGCTGGAGGCTGTCCACGTCGTCTGAGGTTTAATGGGACGGAAAACAGACACCATATTGTGTTCAAATGTCCAATGGGATGTAAATCTTTAGAGGACAGTGGCCAGTTTATTTACATTCATCTATTAACGCTTATCCTTTTTGAGGGTTGCGGTGGGGGGGCAGCTGGAGCCGGGTTTCATCCCAGACCGGTCACCAGTCCATCGCAGGACCAACATACAAAGACAAGCAACCGTTCACTATCACATTCACACCTACAGTCAACTTAGAGGCTGGGGGTTCAGTATCTTGCCCAAGGACACTTCGGCATGCAGACTAGGGAAGACTGGGATCGAACCGCCGAACTTCCGGCTAGAGGCTGACTGCTCTAACCCCTGAGCCGTAGTTTTTCCCTACTCTTGTTGACAGCTAAGGACGGAGGATGTCACACCTTAAGCCCTATGCGACAAATTATCATTTGTAAATATGGGCTTCACAAATGTTGTCAATCGATGTTTGATTGATTGACAACATGCAAACACAGAAATGCCTCGGGATGGGATTCGAACCTGCAACAGTGCTGACCACCACCACCACCACAACAAACTCTTCCAGTTTACACCTGCGTGCATCTCCTGTGCTGGTGCTACATCCCGGGTTCAAACTACATACATGTGCTGCATAAACACGGGATCATCACCAGAAGCTAAATCATGGCTGCAACATGCCCTGCGCCGTCACAGAGGAGGCGTGGTCTCGCGTGTCTCACCTGGACCGGACGTGATTGTCTCCTCCAGTCCACACAGCGGCTGCAGTCTGGACGCTAACCACCGGCACAGCTCCACGTACTCCTGCGAGGACAGGCCTCCCTCTGCGGCCCGGAGCAGCGCCTCCTCCTCCAGCAGGGGCCCGTCGTACCTGAGGAGGTCAGAGGAGAAACACGCACACACGCACACACACACAGGAGTCAGAGACAGGGGAAGCTAACACCAAGCTAACCAGGCTAACGTAAACATGCTAACCCTCCATTAGCTTACCCCAGCTGCTCCAGCGAGTCCAGGATGTCGCACTCCATCGCTTTTTATATCCACGTGAGTTTATCCGCTCACAACATCACCACGTGTCGAGTTTCTTCTTCCAGCGTCAACACGAACACTCGGTTTTCATCCATTCATGAAAGTGCCTCCATGCTGCTCCGCTGGGGTAAAGGAGCCGGAGGGAAACGTGTGGACAACGAGACTAGTTCCGCCACAAAGGTTCCGTACCAGTACTAAGAAAAACAAATGAGCAAAGAAGTAATAAAAAGGTTGAAAGCTCCTTTTTTTTTTTTATTATATTGTAATTTTTATTATCATTTTACACAATTCTATCTCATTTATTTGGAGTATTTCTCTTTCAAAATCATACAGATTTATCCTTTTTATTTCTTTTACCTCTTTTATTCTACTCTTTATAATTTATTTATACATTTTTTTGCTTGACAATCGTTTTAAACTGTGCTTTCAGATTTTAAATAGTTTTCTTTTCATTCTGTGCACCTTGGATCTACCTCTGTATAAATAAAACTGCCTTCCCTTAATGTTCGTAGTGAAAATATTGATGCTTGAGTATTGATTATTAGGTATTTCCCATTATATGCAACTTTATACACTTTACTCTAACATTATAGTGCAGCTTCCATTCTCAACAGCCTATGACACAATAATCTAACACCAACAAGTGCAGTTGTTACTGAACAATCAGTTCATTTATGTTTGGCACTTTCAACATCATTTTAATATCATCATTAATTCATATTTTACAAATTATATTACAAAATCTTTTAAAATTAAAATTTGAAAGCACGTTAAAACTGTGATGGGCATTAATAAGAAAGCAATAACAAAGATATTTACCTTCTCATGTCTCTTAACTGGTTTGGTTCTGGATAAAGGTTTTAAAGGGAAAGTTCAACTTCAGATTATACTCACAACAGTTCCACACACTCACCATGAGCCGAGCAGAGGCCAGAGGTCGTCCGTTCTGTTCTTATATATATATATATACATGATAAAAGATTTTATACCTTTACATTTCATTGGAGATGAAGAAGAAGAAGCAGTTTCTGTTAATGGGAGGAAAAACTGCCACCTACTGGCTACTACAGGTTAGCTCACATCAAACTAGAAGGACTCTCAGTACTGTGAAACAAATTCAATCAAGCTGCAACATATCGCACACACACACAGATACAAGTTTCCTTAATGTAAGAGTTATTTTCTGAGGAAACAGTGAAAATGTCAAAAAACAGAAAAGAAATCCTGGATCCACCCCCGATCCAGATCAGCACCAAAATCTCTCGTCATTCCACAAGTTTCGTCGTATCCATCTAGTAGTTTTTGCTTCCAAACAAACAGACGGGTGAAAACACAACTTCCTTGGCCGAGGTAAAAGAAGTTTTGTGCCTTCTTCTAATCAATGTTATACTTTTATGGTTTGACTTCTTCGTTTCTTCTTCTTCTTCTTCTTCTTCTTCTTCTTGCCGAGCACATAACTTTGTTGTGTCCGATCTGTCGCGACGACCACATCATCAGCTTGAATGAACTTTATCCACTGTACGTTCAGATGTAAACGTATATAGAGGAACACAATAAAGCCTAGACAGCAAAAGATTAAAACTCACCATTTTATTATGATAATGTTATTTGATATGTCAAATTACAAGTGTATGATGTAACATAAAAACAGTTACAAACATATGTATGCATATTTACATTATATATTTATGAAAAGTAATGAGCTACATCTGTATGAAGAAAATACAACTATGACATGAGTTATTGGGACTATAAATTTTACATCATATACTTGGTATTCTCGAACCATGAGAGGAAATACCTAGACGTGTAGAAACCAATAGAACCAGAACGAGAGATGTTAAAATTGTAAGATGGAAACTAGGATGGACGTGAGGCACTTTTTTGAGGTTGTCAGGATGTGAAAGCCGATGGCACTAAAAGGGGGGAGGGAGGGGGTAGGAGGGGGATGCACAGGAAAGAAATATGCACAAAGAGTGGAAAAAAGAAAAAGAAAGCAAACAGGCAGTGTTTACAGAATAGTTAAGAGTAGTACCATTTATACTGCAAGTTTCAAAACACAAATGTTTTCCACTATTTAGAACTAATCACATAAATGTTACATCAAGCGCTGTAAGATGAAAAAAAGCTTACATAGAGTATCATCAGTGCACCAAAGCATCGGAGAATCGAAACATAACCACTCAACTGCTGTGAAAAGTAACCGTTTTTAAAAACAATACACTGAAGAGAAACAGGTTTATATAGCTTCTTTCTTTTTTTTTTTTTTAAATCTACACAATGTCAAGAATGTACACTTGTATGCATTCCCAAAGATATGCACAATTTTCCAAGATTGAAAGAGGATAAAAGACTAGCAGCAAAGTGGTTAAAACTGAAGTCTTATATAATGCAGGTCAAAAAAATATATATATTAAAGCGGACAGACACATGTTGCATATATAATACAGTACATGACAGGAAGTTGCACTGTGCTGGTTAATGCAGAATGAGAAGTGTTATTTCAGCATTCTCTACACTTTGTATAAATGCACATCCTACATTTTGCTTCTCAGCCAGCAAGTTTTAATCAGGTTCATCAAACCTTGGTTCAGCTTGCAATAAATGCAGGGCAATCCAATTCCAATGGGAGAATATGGCGGCCAACCAAACATTTGGTTACACACCAACCCCACACGCGCACAGAACACACACACACACACACACACATGGGCATACAAGAACACACATAGAGTAACACTCGCGCACACATGCACAAGAGTCCACTTCATCACGCAGAGCAATCGGACATTTATAAACTCGCCGTCATGGTTGTACGGCGGCGTCGAACGGCGAGACCGGACGCCGCCGGAGATTTTTAGGGTTTAACAGTCGTTCATAGCTGATTTTCTCTGTCAACACAATAAAATTAGTGATTGTATCTAGCAGCTTTATATGTATGTATGTAAATATATATATTTATATATTTATATATCAAACTTTTGAAACAAGTGGACTGACACAACTGTACCGTGTTAGCACTATCCTTCCTTCTACCGTACAAAACTAGAGAGAAACTCTATTAGAAGCTCAATAGTCATTTTCCATCACAGACGCCCTCTACTTTTCAATGTGAAATAATACTAAAAGGTGACCTATGTACATAATGCTGTCAATTGAAGCTACAGTATATGCTGACAGCGACGATAAATACAGTTCTATCTTTAAAATTTCAACAACAACAAAAATAAAAGACAAACAAAAAAAAAAGCTGGGATTATTATCAGTACTTAAATATAGTGTTAAGTATTTACAGGTGTTTGGAGTTTGGTACCAGGAGTTGTTTGTCTACCTACGTAGCGTTAAAGTGTCCTGTTCCCGTCACTGACTCGCTCTGCACGGAGGTCAATGTGTTTCCCACGTTAGAAAGTTTGCATAGTAAGTAAAGGGAGCATCGGTCGGGGGAGTTAGGGAGATGAATGTTTCTCCTGCCACGACATTATTCTGTTGTTTTTTAACCAGGAGTGACGGGAGGCGAGAAGAGATGCATATCTGTTAGCAACAGCAAACATGGACGTGGTCACACCAATTTGGCTGCACATTTCAAACATGCCAGTGCCTTAGGGAGGGAGAATTTCAGCCGGGTAGCCAATCAGAGCTGCTATTCCTCAGAATAGTTAAATGTTTTGTGAGTCAGATATCTTCAGTTTTGGTTTGCAGCCTGCCTGGCCTCATTAGCTGTCTTTTTCCAAGGGTCATGCGAGAGAAAAATCAATGCGGCTCTCATTCTGTACGGTAAACATGAAGCTACAGCCAGAATCTGGTTAGCTTAGCTTAGCATAAAGACTGGAAACATTGGGGAACAGCTAGCCTGGCACTGTTCAGAGCTGAGAAATCCACCTACACCTCTGAAGCTCCCTGATTAACATGTTATATCACGTTTGTTTACATAAGCCAAGTGTAGAAATGACAAGTTGCAGTTTAAGTATCATTCCTACACTTTGTTTTTTTAAGTGAATTAAAGAAAAAGGATACAACATGTTAAAGAGGGAGTTTTAGAGGGTTTAAGTGAATTTCCTGAAATGACAAATGCATCTTCTGATCATCTCTTTGTTCACTTTTAGACACGAGGACATTTTGTGAAACCTGATGCTGGGTCAGTACTGTTTAGAGTCAAAGCCTTAATCACATGGTCAGTGGTAACGTTACATGACATCAGATCACCAGTGCATATGAAGACCTATACGTGCACACACACGCACGCACACACACACGCACACACACATTCATAACATCCGTACGTTTTTTTGTCTTTTCTTTTTTCAAACACATGACTAAGATACTCTAAGGTATTCCTGCAACAATGCATTCATTCACTCAGGGCCTGTTTTTAAAAGAAGACACATGGAAGGAGTGGACTAACTTCAGAAGAACGACAAACGATTCATGGGACAAATATGGGAATTTGAAGAGGGTGCTGCAACCAAAGCTTGGAGAGCAGTGCTTAGAGGAGGGTTTCCCCTCACACCAAATACGATGTTTAAATTAGCAAAACAATTTATGTACAGACTAATTCTGAAATCTGAGGGTGTTCTCAATCAAAGAATAGCCTAATTTAAGTGCCTCATCATTTTAACCAAGGAGCACTGTAACCCCTGTACTCACCAAAACAAAACTTGCTGGTTGAGCAACATTTCAGCCTTTGTTTAAAAAAAAAAAAAAATTATAAAATGAGCAGGAAAAATAACAATGAGGAAACAAAACAACAATTTCACTACAGCAGTAAATAAAAGGACTAAAAGTGAGATTCACTGGAGTAAATGAAATCGTCATGTATCCGGTTTCGATTTGAATGGTTCAAGAGGTTCTAATGCTATTTGTGTGGCGTGGAAAACACTATTTTCGGGGAACTGAGCATGGTAGAGTCGTTACCATTTTTCCCTTCTAATCATGGAATCGATCCCTTTATTTTGGAATGCAATCAGATGGTCTGAATCACCTCGGGAAGGCAAGGTAATCATTGAAACATCTTATTATGAATGTCAAAAGCTATGCCAGCTGTACCTTCAGAAACAAGCTTACGTTTTGAGTCGATGGAAAGGAAAACAAGGAAATCAATTGGCCAAACATCCACCACAGCAACATCTCTCAAATGTTAGAATGACACTAAATATGGTGGCGTGAGTACCCCAAGAATTTGAGAGGGGTACCTTTACTTAACGGGGGAAATACCATTTCTAGTGCACTTGTCTTCTTGTCCAGTCATTACATTGTCAGCAAATGCTTAAGCCATAGAGGAAAGGCCACTGTTACCCAACTGCAAATTCACAAAAAGCAAGAACATATCCCTTTTAGCATACTCAAACAGCAAGTAGTTTTCTGAATGCAGAATTGTTTTGTTTTCTTTTTTGTCGTTATTTTGCTGCTCTCTGTACAAAAGACAATTTTCCTTCATAAAGTTACACATTACTTGTAGTAGAGTTCTGATATTTGTGGCCTGGCTCCATCAATGCACGTGTGTGTGTATGTGTGTGTGTGTACAGATGTGTTTAGTAACATCTCCAAGTCTATTAATCTTGACGTTTCCTCTTCCTCTCCTTAGATTAAGCTCCTGAACTTAGCTTGATGCTCAGAGCCCCCACAAAGCATATGGTTTGTCCTCCACCGCTGCTTGTCGGCGACAAACACAAACTGAAATCTCCAAAAGCCCTCAGAGCTGGGGATCAACAACATATCACCCCGTCTGAGAGGGGAATGAAAAAAGGATGCCGGCTTTTAATTTTCCGCTTTTATCCACTTCCTGTGTTAGCTAGCTTTGAGGGTGTCCCAGAGCCCTGAGTCGGGTCACCCCGCAGCCTTGTGCTTGCCCCCACAGCAACGGCAGGCCTCGCCACAATGGTGGCAGGCGCGCAGGGGCAGGTAGCAGCACATGCAGGGTGCGATGAAGGAGAGCGCCACCAGGGCCAGCCAACGTAGGCAGAACTGCTCGTCAGATGTGTCACATGAGCAGGGGTCTGAGAAGTCGCCCTCGGAGTCGGACATGCAGTGGTACAGCATGCTCTCGGCACACAGCATGCAGCTGACTTTGTAGATGCACTGCTTGATTGGGTCGGGGGCATCTTGGCACTGCCCCCGCCAGTTGTCTTCGTGGTTAAACATCTCCCGACAGTAGATGCAGCGCGAGCGCTCACCGTCCTCTCGCCGCCGCCGGCCATTCTTAGACTTCAATAGGGATGAGGGCTGAGTCTTGATGGCTGTGTCAATTCCAGGGCCAGAGTGGGAGTCCCCACCAGGGCCGTCGGGGAAGAGGTACTCGCACTTCTTACTGTCCAGTTTTTGGAAGGCGTTGGGGAAGTCAAGGTCCTCGCGGTCAGACTCCTGTTTCCACATGACAGGGTGGCGGTAGTCCTCGTAGCCACGGATGAGCACGTCTTTACGTGGGTTGATGCGAACGATCTCTTCGTCCATGTGGAAACTGACGTGACGAGTCGACTTGAAGGAGACCTTCAAAAGAAGAGAAATTGACAGCCGTCAGTTGGAGGGAATTTGACATTCACTTTTTAATTCATCAAGTTTCACTCAACTCCAAACTTTCATAACCAACATGGCTTTTGGGGAACATGTAATTAACGATTGACGGTGCAGAGGACAGGCAGACCTGTGGAGGCAGGTAGCGGCGGTTGCTGCAGGGGAACTCGTCGAAGGGCTGGGCGCGGACGTAGCAGCCCCTGAATGGCTCGGTGGAGACAACGTTGTTCAGGGGAGAAAATGGCTCTTTCATTGGGGTACAGATGGAGGGAGGCTCATCACACACCTGGAGAAATACAGGAAACAAATCAAGTAAGGTCAGGTCAGTTTGAGAGGTTGGAAGAAAGAGAAAAATAACATTATGGCCCTGCCCAGATCTTGTGTTTCCCCTTCGCAGGACGTATATAAATGAAAAAAACATGAATATTTCTGAGCAACCCAAGTAGCAATATACTATTTTTTTTTAAATGTTCTCTATGAAATTGTGATGTGTATCATTATTACATGATTTATACATATACTATGATTTGGAAACATGAACATCTAGGATTGTCACAGTCATTTCCAATAACATTCAAAGGTACCACAGGTCAATCAGTTCATTTTCATGACAGTTTTGACTCAGGCTGTGTAGGCTGTGCGTGTTCCACTTGTAACCACCAGGGGGCATCCTGCGCCCACTCTTGGCCAAATGACTGTGCTGAGTGGTGATGACTCAAGGCCCTTCCGTTAAGAACTCAGAGTTCCCATCAGCCTTGCATGTGTTCCCACAAACATTTAACTGATGCAAAATCTACAAACACAGGCCTAAATAAAGAGGCGCTTGAAGCACGTAACGACAAAATAAATCAGAGAAATGTTGGAAACCAAGCGAGGAAAAGCAAATACGAGCGAACATTCCTCCCGACTCACGCCAAACAATCGCATAATTACAAGAGGGAAGCTCAGTGTTGACTTCAGTGAGGATGACACGTCTATTAATAATAATAATATCTTGTGAATGTCAAAGACGAGATCGAATTCAGCAAAAATATTTCTACACATCTGACACGATGCAAAATAAGTAGTTGTAATAGAAAAAGTGTGACGCTTCAGTGCTCATGGCAACAAAGTGAAAAGGAATGGTTTCATGATTCATGTGTGCAGAGGTGATGAGAGATGGGGGAGGAGAGTCACTTATTACATCACCAGCCTTCTGATGATCTTTGGTGTCCGGCGTTATTTCAGCACAACCAACTTCCGGCTTGTTCACGCAACAAATGAAAGTAAGGGGTTGATTAAATTCTAAATATGAAGTTGTGTTGTCTCTCCGCCGATTGAATTATAAAACATGTCTCTTCAAGGTCAAGTCCAACTCAGAAACACACAAACATGGATGGACACACGCTGAGGTATCCTCACACGTATGATCCAACTGGCCTCGTCGACACTAACCAACTGGCCCTCTTTTCCCACACTCACCCCTTACCTCATCAAGGAAGGTTTAGTCCTCCTCTCTCCTCCTTCTCCCTCCCTCTCTCCCTCACTCCCTCTCTCTGCTCTGCATGTGGAGGAGGCTGCTGGCTCTGGTTAGTCAGTGCCGTGTGTAAAGTAGCCCACGCCAGTGCTTTAACGCACAGCGGAAATCTGGTTTGCTCCCAGCTGCTGCTACAGTAATTACTGTCCTGTGGTTGCTAAGAGATGCTTCCTTTGACTTCTTTTTTTCCCCTCTCTTTCTCTTCTACCCCCCTCTCCCCTCCTGTTTGCCCCCCTCCCTCTCAGACTGCTAACACATGGTGTGTGTATGTGTGTGACTTTGCTCCCTTCTTGCCTCCAAACATACCAAGTGGTGTAACACATCCACAGCGTCTACAGGGGAATGTGAGGAATAGGAGACAGTGGAGGGAGAGAGGAGAAAGAACAGAACAGGAAAAAGTGAGTTTGTGTTGAATTTGTGAGAGAGAGAGAGCGAGAGAGAGCAAGAGGCCAAAGAGTCTGCAGAGGGAATGTCATAAACCAGCTCCAGCTGGAGAAATGCAGCACAGAACTTAAAAAGCCAGATGACAGCTGTGTGTGTATGTGAGAGAAAGAGAGAAAGGAGCGCGGGGTGGAGAGGTGGGGGGGCGAAATGGGAAACAGACTTGGGCTTCCTTTTAAAGCGCTCGCCTAAGCCCCACCATTCAAAGGCATGCGTGGGGGCCAATCTGGAGCTGATCTGACCCTAGAGATGTGGCTGGGTGAGGGAGGAGAGGAGACGGGGGAGATGGGAGGGATGGAGGGGAGGGAGGGGGTGGTGGGAGCCAGGGGCAACCTGGCTCCACACCAACATCAGGGATCCGTGCACTTCCACCCGCAAAGGCACAGGGGCTCAGGACAGGGAAGGTTGGGGTCGGCCCACATACTGGAAACCCACTCAGCGTACAAGCTCTGTGCATCACACAGAGAGGAGAATGGAGGAGAAAAGATGACGAGCATGTTCAAAAGTCTGATCGCCAATATTAAATCCATTATGTCTGTGCAAATATGCGTTTCTCACACTCATGAAGCAAATCTAGCGTAGCTCTTACCTCTGGGTTTTAACTTAAAGACAGGACAATCAAGTTACAGGGCATTTCCCACGTATCCCTTAAAGTAATCAGAAATACACTCGATGAGATTGTGACTAGAAAACAGGAGAACCAGCTATTCTGGCTCTTTCCAACTACCAATACCTTCAATAATAAATGAACATTAAACCACAAGAAACCAGTCTCAAACTTTCAGCTTAAAGTGTGAGGCAGCACAAGTCAAGTAGGCAGCAGAACTTCTGTGAACTAAACTGATAAGAGAACAAAAAAAAACTTCCTGCCAGAGCTAAATTAGATGCGGATGTTTTCCTGTGGCATTCAAAAAAAAAAAAGTGCATTTTTCTGTGTACTAGCGGAAAGACTGGCGGTACGGCATAATTCTTGGCAGTGGGTCATAACAGCTGAGTAGGATGTTGTGCAACCATGTTGTTTTTTTAAATGGGTATAATATGTTGCATGTGCATATAGTGTGTGCGCGTGTCAAGGACATGCAAGTGCAAGTCTGACCACATGCAATGCAAGGCTACCATGAATTAGATTATATATAGATATATGTATATATATATATATATCTGCATATATATCTAGAGAGAGAGAGAGAGTATTCCATCAGGATATATGTACTGTACAAACAGCAGGGTGAATTTATTTCGGAACATAAAGCCATGCAGATAATGTCACAACTTATACTGTGGTGGTATTTGCTACTTCTCTGGCTGCAGCACTTGCCACTGGCTCACTTCTCTCTTTCTCTGTAGCCCAGGTCTCAGACCGCAACATTCGGATGCCAAATCACCATGGTGACACCCTCGGTGGTTCACTCACTGAACCTTGTGAACACCCCCCCCCCCCACCTCCCTTACACCCCCACCCCACCCCCGCTGCCTAGCAACAGTGGTGCAATTGGATTTCCTGTATGTTTCAGGCTGATTCCTTAAAGAGGAACTTTGCCGGAGGAACAGGAACGCCGCTCTGCCTCCTTCGCTGCACATGGCCGGACACTAGGGCAGGTCGAAAGGGATGATGACAGGTCGCTGGCAAATATAACGAACCCAGAGCCCGAGAACAGGCCAATGGTGTCGAGAGGAATGTCCAAAATATGATCACATGGACGGCTTGTGGAACTGCTGGGGCATTTTCTATAAGCAGTCAGCGAAAACGGGAAACAACCTGCTCAGCAATACAACAGCTCTTAAAATAAACACTTGTTAAAGCTACCATTTTAGTTGTTTGCACTTTGGCACACTTCTGTGATATGTTTTGTTTAAGCTGTACTTTTCTGTAGACCATACAGCGTGAAAAATGAGCAGGGTGGAATCAATACCTCTCTGACACAGTGTCAACACTCATCAATTACAACTTTAACAAAAGTTGTACCTATGGCAGGACAGTTGTGTGTACTGTGCTACATTACAGACGTGCTGAGGTGTCACTCAGTGTTACAAGAACTGCCCTGCCTCCCACTCAAGTGTCTTTTCACCTACTTTGCAATCAGACGTCGAACAGGTGACCGACGTTCCTGTAACCAGCCTGATATCTAAAACAAATGAACATGGGCGTGTAGACTTGAACTATATACCTGCTGTCTGTCTCTGCAACACAGCGCTGTTAACCACACACGACACAACGCAGCGCTGCGTGCCAAATATATACAATTCCTAACATAGTGCACCTTAACAGTTCTGAATCTGTCAACAAAAGGAGGCCGAGCCCGAGCCCATGAGTGAACACATCTAGGTTGGAGAAGATTTAAATCCCAGAGCGTTTTCACCAAGCTGCGTTTGAACAACCAGCTCCTGAGGCAATAGTTACATTACATCACCGTCTATTGTAATAAGAGTGACAGCTACCAGGTTAGATTGATAGAGAGGCAGCTAAGCTTGCTCTGGCACATTCGCTGGCCAACACCCAGCTTCACCTCAGGGTCTGGCGGGCACTGGTTGAACACCTGTAAATCTCTAAGAACAACTGTTCGAAAACAAAGGCAGGTGTCAGCGCCGGGCTGGGACACATCGGAGCTCAAACACATGGCGACGGTTCGAGCTATGACCTGCCTCCTATTCAATGGTGGGTGAGTGAAAAATATAACTTTAAATATCGCTACAGTTGGTGCAGTTTAACACTCAAATCGACCAATTCTCAGTCCAATTCACTCCGTTTAAAAATGATCAGTGTGTTTTAAAGAGGTTTAGATTTGTGAATCTGATGTACTGTAAAAAAAAATAAGAAGAAAAAAGGTAACTACTCTCCAAATACATTTGTCTAAATGCTCTAAAACAGAGAACAATAAGACTCTCTCCAAAGAAAGCAAGAAAAACACACAACACATTTTCTTTATACTGAAATCTCACTCACCGGTAGTCCATCCTCAGGAATATCCCCTTCCCCAAACTGCCGACAGCCTGGAAGACAGGGAGGAAATGATTCAATTCATGACTCCATAAAAAGCATTGTTACAGTTAAATAAATGAACAACAACTTGGATCATGGCAGTTATCTCACTTAAAAGCCCCTCATACAGTCAACATACTGAGATGTAGCCTCAGGTTTTTGTATACATTACAAAAAGGCACTAACACATAGACCTTTAGTGTCTCAGCTAAATATGTTACACAAAAAAAAAAGACATTTTTAGGGTCATCGGGATCAAAACATTATGGAAAACAAGTCAAATAGAAAACTTCACTTTCTCGTACAAATGCTTGCAACAAGAAATTATCTATTTCAAGCCTTAGCTACATTTTCGTGTAATTCATAACATATTCATCGAAACTTTTCCGCCGTCAATAGATACATCTCCTCTACAAAGCATGTTTGAGCCAATAGATTTACAACACTGATTCTTGTCAGGGCAGAATAGGCCAAGACTTCTGCTTTCCTCTCACTGTGCATAATGGGGAAATGAAAGCTGCTTTGTGTCATTGAGGCACGCAGGACTTAATGAAATATGCATGCCTAGAATAACGTAACCCCGACCTTGGCTAAAACGCCATGTGCCATTTCCGCATCCGAAACACCTCGTCTGCTGATGCTGGAGTCGAAGCTTGTGTTTCAGGTATCAGGCTGACCACGTTACAGCTTTTCATTACCAGAGAATTAAACTGGTTCTGTGGATGGTGGAACCCGAGGAGAGACACTAATGTCACTGGTATTTCTTACACAAAATGCTGTTTTGTTAAATGCTTTTCTACTAATAAAAGCAAGTTGCACATTTTCTAATTTAGAAGTCAATTGTTGTGGTATTCTCCTGAATCAAAAAATATTGGATAAATGTACTGTTGTTACTTTTAATAGTTTTCACACGTGAAGTTCAGCTTGTGCAATCTGAACAGGCTCTGGATAGGTCTGTACTAGTCTTGGATGTCAATGCATGCTTTTCAGGTATTCACTGAATCAAATGATAAAGTACAAACGAAAGATGGCAATAATGTCAATCAAACTATTCTGCTATGAGATAACCACCTAGGTTTATCTGTAACATGTTAGGCATAACTGTGATTTGTTTCGATCCTACATTAATGGTATTCATGTAACTTTGAGTCTATAATATAATGATATAATATAGAACAACTTGACATCATTGTCACCTCACATGTACTGATGGCCTCATTAAAAACGTCATTCATACACAACTCCATTAAGAAAACAAACAGAGAAATAGATTTCGAGCAGCAGCCTGAAAACACTTAAGAGAAAGTTAATAGAAATAGAAAAGGTTGAGGTTAGGTTCTTAGCAATGTTGAACAAATCAGTGATTAAGCCATTTCCACTGAGATGAAGGGGAAACTGGAAACTGTTTGTACCTGGAGCATGAGGGGGTCCTTTTGTGAAACTTAGGTTCACCTAATTATTAGCATCAGTGAGCCTGTCTGCATTCAGGGAGGAAATACAGCAGTACATGGTAATACTGTCTCTGCCCCAGAGAGGATGAGAGGAATTCACTGGGCTTGTGTTAGACAGTCTGTCCATCAGTGTGTCTGTCTATCTCTGAATCACACGGAGAAAGGTGTGTGTGTGTGTGTGTGTGTGTGTGTGTGTGTGTGTGTGTGTGTGTGTGTGTGTGTGTGTGTGTGTGTGTGTGTGTGTGTGTGTGTGTGTGTGTGTGTGTGTGTGTGTGTGTGCATTGCTCCACTACTGAGAGAACACGGCTTCCTGCAGCACGACTCTGGCAGTGCTGGGCCGCGAAGCTGCCTGAGCCATGTGCCCGATGTTACCATGGCAACAGAGGACTGCAAGACTGATACACACACATGCGCACGCACACACATAGGCAAAACATATTCTCTCTCTCTCTCTCTCTCGCTGCCTCTTCTCTCCCCACGCACATTCACGCAGCAGTCCAGCAGCAGAGCGATGCAACAGGAATACAGAAGAACCTGGCTGCCTGGGCTGAGGAGAGGCATTACACAACACTGGCAGAATACAGAGGATGCCAGGAGAGAGGGGAGAACAGAGGGAGGAGAGGACAGCAGAGGAAAGAGTTGGGAGGGATAAAGAAGTGCAGGCACCGGGGAGACTAAGCTCACCATCACCTGCTGTAGCTGACATGCACAGGAAAGAGTTGAAGCATGTACTAACAGAAAGAAACTAAACAGCCTCTGGGAGAGGTGAGGGGAATGTGTTTACAGGAATGACAACTTCAACTAAATTCTGATTTAAGAATTGACACATGTATCCTCTTTTCATCTTGAAATTTGTTATGTCCGGGCCAACTGTCCGAAATCGATAAAAGACAATGTGGAAAAAGTGACTTTCTGTCATTTTACTTGGAAAAATGGTAGAAAATTATTTTCTGCCATTAAATTAATTTATCAATTGAGTAACACGGCTTTAGACAACTCTGTCTTAAACCAACCAATCAGCCCGGACAAATGACCTCCCTATATGAAAGGTCACCCCAGTCATTAATTCAGTTTTACATTTATAGTAATCCATTATTCTCTGTTTTTCTGTGAAATTCACAGAAAAAAAGACCATGTACAAACCCAGCCACACACTTGTTGCCAATGATGTTACCTTTTACCTAGACTCTTCTGTGTGGACCTGCTCCCAGGAAGTTCAAATCTCAGATAATAGGTTGCGGCCAAGAAGCAACTGACGCCCAACAGTGATAAGCCTTTACGATATGTTCTGCTGTACCTCCTCTATGCTCCCCAGGGTTCCTGGGTCTAGAGAGTAATAGAGATTATAGCTCCTGAGCCAGCCGCTTGTGTAACATGCGGCTGGGTGGCAGATTGCTGAGCTGGCAATTCTCCTGCTAATTGGATGACTTTGCAACCTCCTCTGGCACGGTACTGAAAAATAATGCTTATCAGGACCAAACTTAAATCAGAGACTCAACTCCACTCAAGTGTAATATCTAGTTTAGCTTAAAATGTGTATAAATGCCACGTTATACACAGCCAGACCGACCTGTTTTAAGACCAGCCTAGCCCGTCTTCAAACTTACTTCCAAGTCTGAGCAGCACAAAAGCCCAACCTGGTCAAGTTTCTTCCGACTAAAGCTCTGGCCCTATCTCCAGTTGCCATCTATTCTATGTCTCAACTCCTGCCTCCCCCCTTCTTTCTTAGCCACCCTCCCTTTCTGTCCCATATCACCCACTACCTGGGCACAGGACCGCCCTGCCAGTCTCTACAGGAAGTGGAGCGTTTATCTGGGCAGCTGGCACTGATAAGATAAAGCAGGAGGGGTCATGCTTGGGTGACTGAGCAGGCAGCAGTGGGAGTGGGGGGAGGGGGGGGGAGTCATCGACGCTAATCAACTCTATACATCTCTCCTAGAACAGATGCTAGGTCAGCCATTACGAGCTTGTGACAGACAGACAGGAATACAAGGCCGTAGACACCCGGCAACAGAATGCATACCACGTTTGCACACATACACCCGTATTACTTTACACGTATTGGATGGCAGCCAGCACACAGAGTATAGTGCAACCTCTTCAGAGGGAATTCCAAACAACCCTGGTGTTTTGTTGGTGGTGTGAGAGGGTGAAAAACGGGTGAGGGTAGTGAAAAGAAAATCTGTGGGCTGCTCAGATTTTCTGATACGGAAACGGAGCAGATGCTGGTTGCTTGATTTTGTAGTTAAGGTACGTTCCGCTGACTTGCTACTGACTTTGTTATCTGGTTTCTCTTGCTTTTAAACTCCAGAAATTCACACATGCAGGCACCATAAACAATAGAACACACACACACAGCGCACACACACCTTGGTTGATGTCCTCAATGGCCCGGCGTATGCCTCGGTCGAAGGCACGGGCGTCAGCGGGGCTCTGGAAGGTCAGTCCAAACTTCTTGTCGTTGATTCTCCAGTGGTGGAAGATGGGGTTGACCTTGTTGTATACAATGCCTTTCTGTAGGACACACTCCAGGACCACCTGACAAGACACACAAAAAGTTTGAGAAACAAGCAAATTAGCGCTAAATTAAAGATGGGCTCAAATAGGAACGACAAAATGTACTCTTTTGTTTTTTTGTAGTTACATTTGATAAAGCTATAGGTTGTTTGAAACTGCATTATTCAAAGGTTGGATGATGCTGATGAATCTCAGTGGGGAACACACATGTAAATCCCTTGTCTTGTTCCTCAGCCTAACCTGTTTAAATGTGTCACATTCTTTCATTCCACCACAACATGGGTAAAAGGGAAAAACAGAGAGAGAGAGAGAGAGAGAGACTGAGAGGAGAGGCCTGCATCTGGAACTACACATCACATCAGAGCTTCTAAAATGAAAAGAAGAAAAAAATCTCCATAAGCCCAATAATTTCACATACTTTTTGGGATAATTTGTAAAACACATTCTAAATGGTGGGGTTTTCATTACAGTTGATGATAAAGTTGGAGAGCAGCGGTGGTGGCAGCAGAAGAAGGGGGGGCCGTGAGTGTGTTTTGGAGCCAGGCAGCCCAAGTGTGTGGCAGAGAGAGACTGTGTTTCCAAAGCCTATTATTAATCAGGGCTACTGGGCCGCCTCCCGGCCTTCCTCTAGGCAGATTAAATGAAATGAGAGACAGCCATTACAGTCTTTGAGGTTTTTTACCGACGTACACGAGAGGTGGCTTAATGGGGTGTGAATGTGTGAGCGAGCGTGCACACAGCGATCTGCGTGAGCTGGTGTGATGAAAAGCTCAATGACCCAAGTGCTACACTGTGCATCTTCGCAGCGCAAATGCCTTGTCAGAGGATAACGGTCGCAAACCAATACTCGATGGCTGAAAGCAGATGGCCCCGCTCCCCCTGGATCGGGACAACAGTCAACGTGCACGCTTTAAGACGCGGATACATGGCAGCTGTACGAGAGGATGAGGATATGTGATATGTGTGTGTCAGAGTGCGAGTGCACTGGTATATATTTCATTCTGAATGTCTGAGTGAGAGTTGCTTTTTACACTCTTTGATATGATTGTATCTGGATGTGGTAAGGATGTGCTTTCACAGTGTCTACCCTTGTGTCACTATAACATACATGCCTTCCCAAGAAAAGCAGGGGCAAGGGCTAAGCCTGTGTGTTTACCCAGAGGCAGTGGATGAAGGGAGGGATGGATGTGAGGAGGATGGCGTGGAGTTTGGGGGTAGGATGGGGTGAAGAGGTGGTGGTGGTGGTGGTGGTGTTGGGTCCTCTGTGCCTCTGGGGCCGATTGTGGAGGCGAGACTGAATGGAGCCGGAGCAGGTAAGGTGAGCGCACAGCGAGGCCGACGGAGGAGGAAGTATCACAGTTGCATGGAAGGACGATACTTAACACCACATTCCACACTGTGCTCAGAGAAAAGAGAGGGGAGGAGCCACGCTGACAGAAACGGAACAGAGGCAGGGGAGATGTTAGAGGAGAAGAGGAGAGGGGACGGAGACAGACGGAGGTGAGACGTGCAGGGAGTAGTGAACAGCTAGCGTGGGAGCAGAAATGGAGGGGAGATAGAGATTTACATGCATGTAAGAGACGAGGTGGAAATCAGGCTGCACTGCCATTTTCTATCAGAACTCAAATTACAACCTTAAAGACATTTTAGTAAAAATGCTCGGAATAAAAGGATATAGGATCATCTTATTTGTCCCTTGCTCTGTATTGGTTATATAATAATAATGATACTCAAGGATTGACTTTAAGTTTTGGGCTTTGTTGAAACCGACATACCGAGACTTAAAGCTGATAAACTGCATTTTACAAGCAAAAAAAATAAGTCAATCAAATGATACAGTTAACAACTGTATCCGTTCAGAGTGAGCCTGGTCCACACCACAGTCACAGCTGTATCAATCACAGGGAGTCGCAGGCGCCGAACGACAGGAAACGAGGTGGAGTGGCAGAGAGCTTAGCCAGAGATTTGTCATAATCCAAGAGCCAGTATGGTAAGTAATCATTAACTAATTAGATCTGTAGTTTTTAAGAGTCGGCGGGAGAGAGTGAGGGAGCGAGAGCGAGACGGAGAGTGTGAGAGAGGGGAGGGGGCAAGGAGGAGAGTGATTGGTAGCTATATGGAGAGCCAGCTGAGTCATCACCAGTACACTCTGTGCCGCATCACTGCGCATATAGACAGATCCCCTCCATTTCTCCTCTTCCGTCTCCCGTCTATCTGGCTCCACCTCTGTTTCCTGCTCTTTGACTACACCCACAGCTCCCTGATTCCTCTCAAATCTTATTCTCCCCAATCACCTCGTTTCTTGCAGATGAAATCGTGCCTCTTTTCCTATTTCAAAAAAATCTCCATCTCTGATCTGCTTTTCATCCAGCTCAGGTCTCTTTCAGGTGCGGGAGATGTCCCCATGCTTAGAAAATACATATCTACACGGAACAGTATTTTCATTTTTTGTGTATTACACAATAACAACTCAAACCAAACGGCCTTTCTAACACCACGAGCTCTTCACTTTTTCCAGTCATCCACATCATTCATACAGAATGAATATGGTCTTTCATTCACGTCTGAAATCAAAACTCTGACGCTGCTGTTGTAAACAAAACAGTAGAAAACAAGCAGTGATATCGCCCCGCATTTTTTCTGACTATAGCTAAAATGTTCCTTTGTGGTTGTGTCTGTTGCTGTTGTTTTCTTGGACTCTTCACTCCGCCTGTCTCTTCTGATGCTCTCAGACTTTTGGTAGCGTCGTGGTTGACGCCAACACCCTGGCACTGGGTGGCATCCCGACAGACCTACATATGGCTGGGTGTTTGTTGTGGTGGCTGGGGGTAGACTGGCGATGATTGGGGTGTTTTACCACATCCCAGAACAGTTGTCGGGGTCTCTGAGCCATGTCTATACCCTGTCTGACTAAGAGCGCTGCCGTCACGCCCTTTCCCGTGCCACACACACGCTTGGATAGCAACGCGCAAATACAAAAACGCCATAAAAGACAAAACACACGTAAAACATGTTTAGTTAAAGAAGATAAAAAGGTGATTTTGACGCCCTGCTGTAACAAGCCGAGACAGTAGAATACAGTGCATCGTGGTGGCCTCCTCTGTCCCCTAGCATCTGACAGACACACACACACAAATACAGATTTACACTCTCATTACCGCAGACCAGGATTATTCCAGTGCATCTACTTGATCTTTTTTTACATCTACAACACAGAATGACTCTGTGACATGTAGGTCATCAGTTTAACAGAATCTACAGCAAAAGCCATAAGGATTAGAAGCACAACAAATTACTAGATCTAGACCTGACGTTGATGGTGAAGAAGCAGAATGACCCAACACTGTAGTTTGTGGTTAAGGTGTCCGGTACAAGTTACCCAATGTGCCAAAAACAATCAGCATTTTGAAGACTTTATGTCAATAAAGCTCCATATCTTCAACTGCAAGCCATGTTTACAATACTGCAGCTAATTTACGAGCCTTTTAAATCAATGCTAATATTTGCATTTCAACTTAATTCTATTTTGTTTACATAGCAACCAATGACAACATTATCTTCAGGCACTTAGGGCAAGACCTTACAACATTACAGAGAGAAACCCAAGAGTTCCCACAATGAGCAAGCAGTGGGAAGGAAAAACAGAAAGACGCAGGTAGGGAAAGTCACCATCTTGTCCTAGGTTCCAAAATGATTGATGTTATTAGATAAAACATTGATTCAGTATTCTATAAACTTGTATGTGGTGTTTCTGTGCCCAAAGCAAAATACAATGAGTGCAAAGACACTGAGAGGAAAGATAGCAATGCAGCTGTAGCATGATAATGCACACTTTGTTCTTCAAAAGCCTTTACCTTAGAGCCAAAAGGAATAGTGAATTAATCAATAAGAAGACTCACAGCGCTTGACAGACAATCAGATATTTTTATAACAAATTACTAGTTGGCTCAAATGTCTTTATTTGGCTTATATGATAATTAAGTCAGATTCTTTGAGATTTTTGAAAATGAACATATTACTCAATAATTAACACAAATGCTAGTGGCTGCTATACAGTAAAATAAATGTTTTTAAAGCCAAGTCCTTTTTAAAAGGCTTTGTAGCTTAATGTGTCAGGTTACAACTAATAAGATTACAGAGTGTAATACTAGCAGGTCTGAGCTTTACAATTAACTAGAGACTGCTTTACACGTATTTGGGATTGTTAGTAGTAACCACGAACACAAGTTCTTGGTTTGATTTACTTCACATACAGAGACATTGCTTATAAAAAAAGGCAAATATTTGTGTACTTAAAGAAAACCATTATGAGTGTGAATTTCCAGCCCCTATTCCATCCTTAAACTCCCTTCCAGACTCTTTGTTCGCTTCCCACATCCCTCATCCCACATTCTCCCCACTTGAGTAATCTGCCCTTCTCCCTGATGATGTCATCATGCATCACAGCATCATGCAGTTTGCTCCTATTTTCAGACACCTGCGCCATGGAGGAAAGCCAAACAACCACTTCCTGTGTGGGTGTTTGTGTGTGAATGTGTGTGTGAGTGAGACAGAGAGAGGGGTGTCTGGGAAAGGGGGGCTCGTGGTGATCTCATCCTAGAGAATAAACCGTGTCTGGTTCGTACACCTGAATGTGCACGAGTGGCAGAATGACCCAATAACGGAAAGATCAAAAGCATAACTCACTAGTTACATGTACAGTAGGAAATGAATGTATGCAGTGTAGCTTACAAAGACACTATTCACATACAGGTTATGATCTAGATGTTCCCTTACCAATTTGTCTTTGAGCCTCTCGCCCCTGATGTGGAACTCCACAGCAGTCGGGCTAGGACTGGGGCTGGGACTTGGACTAGAACTGGGGCTACAGGAGCCGAGGTTGCTGCTGCTTCCTCCGCTGCTTGAACTGTGGGTGCTGCCGCTGTCCTCCGCCCGGCTGACCTTATACACAGTGACACAGCTAAGGCCTCCGCCCCCCAGGGGAAGCCACCCACCGCTGGAGTCATCCCGAGTCATGACCACTGCTCTCACACGCGCATAACTGTCACTGTGGAGGAAAAAGTGAGGAAGAGGAGGAGGGTGGGAGGGAAAAAAGGACATGGGAAAAGCAAAGGTAAGACATTGACATTAGTGATTATATCCAGTGGTAACAAGCATCTAATATTTTTCTAACACGATCTTTCCTTGAGGTCTCTTGGGGGCCTTCACACAACATATCACCTAGATCACAAAAGCATTTCAACTATTCACTCCACATCAAATACCAGCCTCCAACATATTTTTGAACTGAAGCAAAAACAAGTTGGACTACAGTTTATGTAGCCTACACAAAGAAGTGTCCGCCATTAATTACTGAGACTGTGTGGGCCTGCCACAGTTTAATCTGTCCTGCCTCAGTTTCATAATGACCTAAAAAGCTTTTTATGCTTCTCATTATAAATACAAAATCTGTAGTGTTGTGCCATTGTTTATTTGCAGAGCTGCACACAGCGCATTGATTCTCTTAGTCCCTCCTTGCACTGTCATAGTCAGACTGGCAGTCCGGAGCATTGGTGGCCTAGTGGACCATCAAAAAATCCATAAAGTTTTTACCGTCCGATGTGTGTTACTGCGACATGCACACAATTCTAAGCAGGCAGGAAGGACTCTGCATAACACCAGGGCTCTTTGTTTACCTGTCGTTCAGGTACACATCACAATGAATCACAACATCCCCATCCCACCCCTATCAGCCAAAGATAGAATCCAGTTCAAAGTGGACCACTGCAAAATAGTGAATTTGAATGATTTTACTCAACATTCAACACAAACCACATCATACTAGAACTACTCTGATGATTCTTGTGGGAAATCTATGTGGTGACAGAAGATATAACAAATAACAAGCAAGGATGCAACAAAACTAAAAATAGAATAGGGGATCAGAAGTTCAACTTTGGATTTAATGTATTTGGGGTTTAGTTGCACATTTATCAGACTATTGGCTACGTCTCCTGAAGTCTGAGGCCGTAGTGTATGTTTAACCTCAGCCAGAGGGTGATTGACCATGTGGCCGAGTTTGGGCTCTGGTCTATGATAATTTCCAACCTTTCCCTTAAAGTAGGTTGTTTTGAACTAGATGACCCATGACAATGACTCCATCTCACATCACCCTCTCTCTAGTCTGATCTCCCAGGATGCTAATGATGTTGGTTGTCTTGTCCCTCTCTCATGTCACCTACTAGAGCTTTGAATTTTGGGGTAATGCATTGTAATGCAGCCACATATGTAAATGAAGGAAACCATGTAGTCATAAGAAGGCAAATGTGGGTTTTTTCACAAATAAGGAATGAAATGTGGGAGAAATCAGTCAAGAAAGTTTCAAAGGTTTATAGAAAGTTGATGTGAAGCAGTGTGCACAGAAAAAGCATAGAGCTTCCGTTTTTTTGAGACATTCAAAGCGTTGTACAGAACTAAAATCGCTGAGTTTAACATTAGGTAAATATCTTATATCACAATGCCCAATTTCACTCTCTTTGGCCACAATTTGTACATTTTAGGGTTAATCTACAGTCTGCATTTGAAGTGTTTAGGGGGCATCTGTAAATTTCTGCAGAAAAGAAATTAGGATAACCCTTTCTCCCCTTCCAAACTACATGAGGTTTGGATTTTCATCCAAATCTAAAAAGTCTGAACTAAAAAAAACACATCCACCACAATATCAAAACTAAATGTTTTACTATGACACTTTAACAAAGGTACCAAATATAAATTACTGTATGGCAACTTATATTGACGGGTAATCATAGATCTGCGCCTTATTACATTTCTCTCCCTTCCCATCTCCTGTGATTCTGTCCCTTCACTCAGAGTCAGATGTTTCCCTGATTAGATAACACAGACTGCATTGGGACACCGGAAATGACAAAGGTCAGGGTGTGCTGAGGGCAGCATTTTGCACAAACTCCTGGTAACATATTAAAGACTGAGTAAGATCTGAGAGCTGAAATAAACAGGCAATGTGAGTGAAGAGTGTGACTGCCGGATGTCTTCCTGTGGCACATTGCTCCCTGGCCAACATCCGAGTTCACCAATGAAGATGATATTACAAAGTCTGTTGTAAAAAATATTAAATCTCTGACAGTGAACAAATTTGAAACAGTGACTGAGGGGGAGAAACAACATGAAATGTGATACAAAGTTAACTAGTAGCTCGTGCTCCAATAGCAGAATAGCTGCGTCCTCCTACTTACTGCCTCTCCTCTCTAAATCTTTCCTACTCAATGAGACCAACCTTTGCTCTCCTGCCTTCCACACCCTTGACAAACCTCAGTCTCCAGGTTATTGGTTAGTAATTTATCTAAGAACCAGTGAGCATAAAATCTGAAGGAAATTGTTTCATGGGAAAACTTTGATATCATGGCACCTGTTGATAGTTGAACAAAGTTCCCTCAAAAGTACTGACGGGCAAGATAAATATTGAAAATATTATATTTCTTATATACACTGACTCTCACAGAACTCGGAATATTGTAATCTGCAAAGAATAAGCTCTAAAGGCAACACCAGACACACACAGTTAGCAACTGGCATGTAAATATATTGCAGCATTTATTACTTAAAGCAATCACTCATTAAGCGGTAGAGACCAAACACAGAGTTAAAAGAAAAGGAATAGTCGTCCCTCCAATACTGGCTAAGTAGCCATGAGCACAACTCTAAATGAATGAGAACATTGCTCCATAACTACCGGATGTGTAAATAATAAGTTTTCTATTTCATATAAAAGGGTGATGGTGACAATATTGTGTTAATGGCTTTCTGTCCAAAAATGTTATTTCAGGTTTAAATTAAAAGTTTTCTGTTTTTAATTACCGTTGTTGTGGCAAGGAAATCACTCAAATATGATGACTTGTCAATTACCAAGGAAAGAAATTCCATGCTATTTGTCCAATATTCTTTAAAGTTTAAAAGAAATTGTAAAATTCACAAAATTACCCATGAAAATAATCACAAATAAATAGAAGCAGTAAGGAAAGACAATAACAGAATAACTGCATCTCTAATTAACCTAAATGTATATCGCAATCATCGGTTCTCTTTTCTCATGCTGCCCCGAGCTTAGACAACAGTAACAGACCGTGGGAAACTGACAGAAAAACACAAGCACGACTAACTTCCTCCTTGCAATCTCCAAGCAACAGCCTTTCTGGTTACACCTTATAACTATGCCACATAAGTAGTGCTTTCACTTACAAGAGAACCCCTGCAACAGCAGAAAAGTGCATTTTTGAGCAGTATAACAGGCAGTAAAAGAAGGAAATAGTGTTGCTGTTAGACCCTTGTATGGCCCCCAATAAAGGATGCCGGAGATGAGTGCAGGAGGGGCTGTCAGTCAGGCAGGGGTCCCTGGGGTGAACAGAAGGCAGGCGGTGGTGTCGCTCAGCCATGACCAGGGCACAATGACCAGGGCCTGACCCTTCAGACCTACCATCACACACATGCCAGCAACCATGACACTCTCAGAGAGGGGGGCTGGGCGCAAAAGAGGAAGTTAAGTTGACTGTGTATACGTGCATTTTTGCATCTAGCTTAAAACAGCAAAGTCACGCTCGTTTTCAGAGGGAAAACTGATAATTACTCTCCTAAATGGTCAATAATTGAAAACCACAACATGCAGACCAACAACTAAACTCAACCGAGAACAAACAAGTGTGCTAGCTCCAATTAACACACAAAATCATTACAACAGGAGAATGAAAATGCTCCATCCACTCCTCTTCTTCTATAAAAATCTATACTTTACTTCACTAAAAACAGTGCTACAAAAAGAGCTTCAAGTGCAACCTGCTGCAAACCACACAAACACACACACTGTTCAGAGTGGGATGGTGGAGACAAAGGCTGGACTCAACATCCCTTGCTGGGAGCACACAGTCGACTGGACACACAATTGAGAGCGGAAGCAGATCAGCTGGCCTGGGCCTGTGAGCAGGGGAGAGAAAGGGGGAGGAGGAGGAGGGAGAGATAAAGAGAAAGGAACCCCCCATTCCAAATTATTCCAAGTTATTCTGCTGGATGACTGACTTCATTTCCGACTAAAAGCAGGAGAGAAAAACAGGGGGAGGGTTGAGAGTGTAACAGAGGACGGTGGGGGGAGGAGGAGGTGGCTGTGGATGGGAACAGGGTGGAGACCAAGGTGACAGTCAACAGCTCTCACCCGCATTTGAATATGGCCTCCACAAAAACTATTTCCATAGACTATTACGGCATTAAAAGTATCTTAACATTTCAAACCTGTGACAGCAAAGAGCAGACAAAACACCATGAAATCATGGTGTCACGTTAGAATGTAGCTCCAACTTTGAATAAATTGTACAAAGCAACGACATGATGGGAGAGCACGTGCAGATCAGGCAGGCCTAGGCCTCAAGGCCGGCTGCTCCAGTGTGTGTTGGAGAAGGGGGATCCTGGGACAACCATTTCTTAAGTGGACAAAGTGGCTGTTTGTCTGCTGCTGCGGCCCATGGCTCACTGGGCTCCAACATGCCATCATGCTTTGCTCCTGTCTCAGCCTTGGGCTTCCCTTAGAGGAGAGGAATGGATGGGAGGGAAGGGGTGTTTTTGGGGAGGCTTGAAAGAAAGACAGGAGAGGGAGAAGAAGGAAAGGAGGAGAAGGAAGAGGAGGAGAGGAGAGGAGAGAAAGGATGTGGCCTGAGCCCTGGGTGCTCGCCAAGTCACCCTCCCTTTCCTCCGCTCCGTCTCCCTCCTCTACCCAACCCCTCCTCGGCTGCCTCTCTCTACACAATGGCCGCTTCTCTGCTGAAATTTCACGTTATTGGATCCCGGGCCTGGAGTTTTGTCCTCCCACAATGTCCAGGCAGCGGAGCATGCTGCAGGGGAGACACACTCTGCAAGCTAAAAGCTGGAAAACCATTCCTCCTTTCATTAGCATCAGAAAAGGGGAGAAAAGTCCCCCCCCTACCTCTTTTTTCCATCGGTCTTTTTCCTCCCCATCTCTACCCTGTATCAAAACTGGAGGAAGGCTGTCAAGCTCGGTCAAGCTCCACCAGACCACTTTGGCAGGACTTTTGACAGGGGAATCATTAAAATATCATTGGGAAAATAAACACAAGCTACTTATCCCAATCCGATTCTATAGATTATCCTCCAGAAGGAAAGCAATCACAAGGAAAGCAGAGGGGGGAATGGAAGACGGTGTGAAAAGCTACACTGGGTGTGACTCATTCGCTTTGCTTACTAAAATGTGTGGTTATATTCAACACCTGATCTCATAGAAAGTATATGATACTTTCACATTTCCTTAACAAGGATTTAGCTTGACTGAATAATAAACTAATAATCATTCATTGTAAAACATTCATAAAAATGTAATCCGCTAAAATATTCCAGTCTTAAACCAAAATAGGCTAACAAACAGTAACTTGGAGCTAAGAGGATAAAGTGGTGCAGTTTCCTTCCCATGCGATCACGCCTCATTGAAGAAATAAATAACACGCAATCTGGGACTCCACCATCGATTCCAACAGTGCATCTAATCTGAACGGTGGAGACTAGCTTGCCAATTAGCCACGGTTCAAAGCCCCTAAATAACCAGTGGCAAACTCAAGAGCACTGACATACCCAAAACAAACACCAATATGACCTAACATGGATGCGGTGCAAATTATGACATAGCACCAGAACAAGACGCTTTTGAAAGGCCTGTCTGTTAGCCATTAAAAAGAAAAAAACAGAACCAATAATGGGACAATGCCTAAAGAAAGACGAAGCCAGCATCACAAGCCTGCTACATTAGATGCAGTGAAAACTAATACGCTGGCTATAGAAAGAGAAGTGAAAGAGAAATTTGCCCTATCTCCTCTCAACACCTCAGGCTGCTGGTGAGTCATCGCCCTCACAAGAACATTCAGCTTAGATACCAACTGACTCAGGAAAAAAAAAAACAGAACAAGCCTACTCTGCTGCTGCACCACGCAGCGAATCTACAAATTTACCACCATCCTTTCACAGAAATACCATCTAATATGACGACAAATTAACTGATCATAGTCACTTCTGGTAGCATCCGTCACAGATCGCAGTTAGTGGGTCAAATTTGCCTGTGGCGCGAATCAAAGATAGACCTAAATCAGTAAATGAATGACAAAACTGCTCATTCAGACACGGCTTCTAACATTCATTTTCTAACCAACCCCTCTATTACTGGCTTGGGCCTGCAACCCCAACAACAATGTTCTAGGTGCCGCTGGGCTGTGGCACTATAAATCATAAGAGTCCCATATGTGTATCAAATGCCAGAAAACTATTCTCAAGCATCAATCACAGCGACATATTGAGATGATCTTAATTTGAACCGCAAGCATTTGGAAAATTAAAACCTTTTGCTTGCCATTACCAAAAAAATAAAAATAAATCACAAATTTCGACTGCTGCGGTGTCTCTGGTTGGCTTTGATGTAAGAGTAGTCCCCAGGGACCCGAGACTCTACTTGTTATAGTAACTCTGAGACCAAGGGGGGAAACGGGAAGCTGAGGGGACAAGGCAGCCTTCTTGCTGTGGAAGAAACTATCAATTCACCTCAGGAGAAACTCGGGAAGGATAAACCACCAAACCATGATGAAGGCCCATGGATGTAGAGAAACTGCTCAGAGAGATTGTAAACCATCACAGCGTGCCCTGTTGTTCGGGAATAACATACTATTATCATCATCACTATTACTATAAACATTAGAAACCAACCTATGAGACCATCTTGAAAATCAATTACAATCATATTCAAGTAGCTTTCAATTGAACCTCTAGGAATTAGAGGAATAAAGAAACGCTTTCATCAACCAATACAAGCCTTTTCTTAGTTCTAAATATAACCACTAGATAGGACAGAATCTGATCAAACATTTACTGAGAAGACAAAAATACATTTTCTTACAGGCCTCCAATTTAAACCTATTTGAAAATGTGACACATTTGATGATATAAAGCTATGTTTGCTTAAATTCACTCATTCTAGAATGCAGGCCTATCTCTCCCCTAAACACATACACACACACCAAATGTTCCCAGTGAAATAAACACACAAGCATGTGCACAGACGCACACACAGAAACCCCTTCCTGTTTTCAAAGTGTTTGGAAACTCAATCAAAGACACAAGGTTTAGGATTTACATCTGTGCCCTTTTATGTCTGCGGCCTCGCAGGAAAGAACCATCTCAGCCCAGCTGCAGCAAAGAGCTCACAACAAGGCCCAGCCTTCATGCTCCCACATGCAGCACAACTGAAAACAATATCCATAATTCAGACACTTAGTGCTAAAAGCACTTCTTAGAGGTATTGAGATATGGTCGGTGAACATCAGAGGCCCTCCTTGACAATGATATAAAGACATGCCCTGCTATCTGGATGTTGTGATGAAGACACAAAAAAGATCAGCGAGTTGTTTTTGTGGAGGCTAGTGGAGTTTACAACAACACCGAGTCTTTGTCTTGAAAATTGGTTTAAAATACTCAACATACACTGCTGACATTTACGCCAGTTTATGCATGCTCCTAAAATACTTGAAGAGGAAATGAAAATTATAAGAGGGAAGTGGCACGGGTTTAAAATACACAGAATCCAGACCCAAATCTGGCCATGGGAATGGAACAGTCCACCACTATACAAGGCCTGCTCAGTTTGTTGGCTTGTCTCAGTTACAGACAGTCCAAGCCCTCTGGTAATACAGAGGATCATTGTCATTAATCAGACTAACAATAAGACAGCTTCTAATAGAATCTGTAGACACTGGGGCATAAATATTCAGAATGCTAAATAACTTTTAGGATTATATAACTGTTCAGCTTATGTAAAGAAATGTGAAACTGAAAGAAATTTCAAGTAAATACACACCAAATGTGTGCCTAGCAACCCATAATGCTAACAACCCATAAAGTGAAATGCTGTTACACGTGTCCTTAAGTGTATTGTCAAATAACACACTTTATTAGCCTCTTAAAACCACTGTAGTCACAAGCATCACTTCCCTAAAAGAGTACAGAGGCAAAACCAAATGTTTTTTTCAGCTCAGCAGACTTTATCAAGGGTTAGATGTGTGTATAGCTTAGACTTGGCCAGCTAGTAAAGCTAAGTGTTCATGGAGGTCACAGCGAACAACTGGCAGCAACCCCAAATAATACAATCTATAAAAAGGTCCAGGAAATTATTTAGCTTAACATAAGGGCCACAGGATATAGGCAATTAACTAGGCTATAAAGCACTAGCCCTAACAGCTGAAGTAGCTGTCTCCCTTTGTCGTTTTAGGACATGATGGGGGCTGTTTGGGAGGAATGTGTTTGGAAAGCTCTCCAACAGGAATGGGAGTGTGAAACAGCCCTCAGGTGATAAGATCACGACACCCGCATTGGCAGATAAAACGCTGAGCTGTCAAATCAATCACACAGATAGGAAGAGGACACAGAAGAGAGAGAGGAATCACTGAGGATCACCTGACCGGCAACAGAGAATACCACAGAACTGCAGGAATCTAAAACAATGAGGCCGTGCCCTGTGCATGTTCACTGGAGTATAGAGGCAACTGACCTTCACTGATAAAAGTGGATGAGGGTCTGAATAATGTTTGCAAAACCAGTATGTAGGCAAGCAAAGACTTAAATATAAATGAACATGTTTGATTGCTTGTTTTCTTAGAGTAAACATTGGGGAAACTCTATTTGTCCAACAAAACCCTATTTAATGTTTTTAAAAAGGAAAACTAATTCAGAAAGGAGAAACATGCCATTCTAGCTGGGAGTCATCATCGAAACAGCCATATTCTCATGTATTCCATGACTACATAAAAAGAGTAGCGACAACACACGGACAAAAGACACTACAGGCCACTGCCTAGGCTGAAATAAATATATTAGATAAACGTGACATTCAGAGACAAGCTGCTACCTTCGTGAATCTTCCACTTCTTCCAGTATGACCATAGCCCTTGTCAGCAAAATTTACATTAGCCTCATAACACGCCACACTCTCCGGTCCACGCCAACGTACACATGCAAACCAAATTCTGACGAGGCTTTATGCGCCTTCTTGTCATCTCAGCCTTGTGACCATAGCTGCACCAAGGCCAAGTAACATGTTCTCAGCAAAGGGTGTGCTGCGTGTACACCAGTTTGGCTTACCACCCATCATTCAGACAAAACCACACCGGGACTATCTCTTCACACGTTTCAATGGGGGGGGTTTGAATCGATTATGTTTACAGTGCAGGCTACACACGTTTCTTAAATCAAGCTTGTAAAGTGAAGCATAAAGTCAAAACATAAACAGGATTTAAACAAAAATAAATCCATCTATTAAAGAAAGATTGAAGTTCATTGTATCAATGGAAAACAGCATGTGTAACTGTGAAGAAAATCTTGATCATTATCCCTGATGCTAAGAAATTACAGAAAACCAAAAATTTGGTTGTTTACGTCATTAGAAATGGTTTATTAAGGAGATTATCTTCAGCATTCTACTTGCTCCATTACCATGAACCGTATAACAAACCAGAAAGGAGGTGGAATCCTAGCAACAATGTTTGGATCACCATCTTAGCTGCTATTATCGGACGGTGTGTGACAAACCCAGCACACACTGTAGCTTACACACCAGTGATGATCTGTAGCCTGTAGCAGTGGCTCCCAAAGCGGGGCCTGGAGAAACCCCTAATCCTCAGGGGGGTCAAATTATATTTGCCAAATGATTTGATCTCAATGTGCTACAGTGAGAAAAGGTGCTTAGATCACTCAAATCAGAGGTGTCTCCCCTCCAACTAGCATCAAACACGCTAGGTTATTACACAACTACAAACTTAATCATGCAACAACAACAACAAATAATTGCTCAGATGAATATCCCTAAAACAATATGTGTAATAGACAACAAGTGCTTGTGTTGCTAGCGATTCTGGGCGCCTTGAAATGAGGAAAAAGAACTCAGTGACATGTGTTACATAAAAAACAGAAGTGTAGTTCAAGGACAAAGCCTCCGTGTATTAAATCAATCAACCTCATAAAAGAAAAAAAGGGACCAGATTGATGGGATGGGGGGAAAACATGGGTGTGTTTCCAGCATTAAACCATGACACTGTAAATGGCCGAAAAGGGCATATGACTTCCTCTGTGACAAATACATTATGGGAGAAAAATCCTCGGGAGGCGGTGGAGAAACGTCGGTTCAATACAACATGCGCGGCCGCTTACATAAAAAAATAAAATAAAGAAACGATGATGAAGAAGGGGAAGAAGAAGACGAGCTGTGGTGTTTACATGTGACGCTTCGTGCAGGAAACGCATTGTGTGCTCGTCGGTGCAATGCGAAACAGTGTACAGTGCTGTGAATGGGCAGGCAGGTACTTTATGAATGGAGGGGGATCATGTGACCGCAGCACCTCCCGAAGCAGATATTTCTCACTGACTGTCAACAAGCGCACACAAGGGATCGGCCCATTGAAACAACACACACACACGCACACACGCACACACAACACACGACTCGAAATGGGCGCGACGTGCACAAACACAACCTCGTACACGGATTTAAAAAAATAATAATAATAATCGACATCCGAGGATTGTGTGGAGTCGATGACTTTTTTTTTTTTTTAAGCGTTTCTTTTTTTTTTTTATGAATGGAGATTGTGATATGTAAATGAGTGTGATTGAGAAAAAAAAAATGGCATCTTCAGCTTTTCAACCCCGCAACCAGCTCGATGGGATTTTTTATTTTATCTCTTTTAACTAAAAAGACTAAAATACAGAAACAAGGGCTGCAGGATTTTTAAAAAAATCGATCGTCATTTTTCTGAAATCATGGCGGACTACAGCTTAACACACACACACACACACACACACACACATGTAGGCTGTCAATAAAACGCTGTGTGATCACGAGCTGACGTGTTTGGGAAATCATAGGTTTAGCTTTCATCGTTGCTGTGTATGTGATCACAAATAATAATCTAACTATCCCAATAACTGCAGCAATACTGGTTATTAATGGTGTATATTTTCCAGCTAACCAAATCATACATAGGTTGATCATTGACACCACTAAGATACAGTGGGTTATAATGGATTCCTGCAGCATACATGCTTTGTATAGATGAGTTATAAGAGGGATAATATCCCCAAAAAAGCAGACGGGCCTGTGTCAGTGCTTGTCACACACTGTGCTTCATAAACTCACGTTATAATCCACTCACTACCTTTCTATTAACCAACAAACACAGATTCTGTATGGTTGTTCAGTATCAGTGGACGTGAGGGGATGAGGCAGCAGCGTTGCCCGGTTGGAAATGTCACTGGGAGCCGTGGTGGTGCTGCTGCTGCTGCTGCTGGTGCTGGTGGTGGTAGCATTGTGCCCACCGAGTACAGCGTGTGTTTAACAGATAAAAACACACACACACACATCCACGGTGGTTCTTTACTGGGAGCTGCATGTCGCTGTGTGTGTGTCTGTGTGTGTGTGCGTGTGTGTGTGTGTGTGTGTGAGAGAGAACGGAAGTGGAAGGAGATAAAGTATTAAAAGACACTCACTCGTTGTTTGGATTTGTTGAATCTTCACTCATTTTTTTCCTCACGGGGATCCAAGTCCTAGCAATAGCATCGACGGCGCAGTGACGGCGGGACAGAATACCACGAATATCACCATTTTCCTTCGCATGTACAAATCACTCTCTTTATTGCGGGTGGTGGGCAGAGGGGGACGAGCGATGGGGCATTGCCTGGATAAAAGCGTCCCTGGCGAGGGGAGGAAGAGGGGAGAAGGGCTGGGTGGGTGGTGGTGGGGAAGCCTCCAGAGAGAGGAGCTAGCTTAACGTTAGCCTCGCTGGCTGGAACTAACGTTAAATCGCGAGGAGGAATGACAACCGTTGATTCATTTTGTCCTCCCTGGAAGTAGAATCCCACCACAACAAATGGGCCGTGGGCACCATCCTCTCCGGGCGAAATCGCAGATCTCCCCCTCTCCGCTTTTGCAACCACACACACTCACACACAGACACACAGACACACACACACACACAAAAAAAAAAAAAATAATGCGCATAGATCCTCTAGAAAACGCAGGGACAGGCTGTGGTGTTCGGCAGGTTATTTATGGCTGAGTGTCGAGCATCCATTCGCCAACTTCAGGTCCAGGACAACACTTGTGGGGGGTGGGGGAGACAAGGAGGAAGGAGGAAGGAGGAGGAGGAGGAGGAGGAGGAGGCGGAGGAGGAGAAAAAAAAAAGCGCTGTGCGGCGTTGCTCCGTCAACGTGTCCGAGGAATCTGCGGTAAAGGCATCCGAAGAACCACCGGGAGACAGAGGACACAAAGAACAACCCCCCCTCCGACTGCCTTCTGTGTCGACGCCGCGGCCGAGAGACGCGAGGACGTCCCGGTGTTTGAGTCTCCTGGAGAAGTTGGTGGACATCTGCTTTAATCGAACTCCATTTTCAACTCAGGGGAGGAGGAGGAGGAGGAGGAGGAGGGGTGTGTGTGTGAGTGGGGAGGGGGGGTGAAACATCGGAAAACTGGGCGGATGTGTCGACCCTCGCTTTGAGAAAATTAGATCCTTCCGCGACGTAGTAAAAAAAAAAGCACACACACACACACACACACACACACACACTCACACAACGCTCCCGCGGTGAAACGCGGCGAAGCAGCGCGCGGTTTGTCACAACATGTTACGAGAATAAACGCGTCTTGTGGTGAAGTCGCGTTCCCCTCGTGGCCCCGTGCGATGCGTTAGAAGTGTTCCCCCTCGCGAAGTCGACCCAAAGTAGTCCCCGCACTTCCCAAAAGAAGTTTCCCTTCAATCACGCATTGATACATGAGGGAAGCGTCTGTGTGATAGCACGCGAAGTAGAAAATAATCTGGAGGAAGGACTTGGACTGACACACACACACACACACTCACACGCACACACTCACACACAGCTCGGCCATTAACAAATTCAGTTGCGTTTTTTTCATTAAGTGTATTTTTTTTTTTTTTTACCGCCCACGAGACACTTTATAAAAAAATCCTGACATGAAACTGTGTGAAATGTACAAATGCAGGACGGCTGCAGCACGTGGAATTACATCAGATCCTATTCATGATTAATGCAGCTGAAACCAAGTAGTATTTCTATAGAAAAATTATTATTATTATTATTATTATTATTATTATTATTATTATTATTATTATTCAGTCAAGTAAGAAGGGTAATTGAAAGCATGAGAAAAAGGCAATTATCAAAATAAAATGAGGACATATAATTAAAACAGCTGCAGATCGTGATGTGGATTGTGTATCATGATCGTGGATTGTGTATCATTACATTACATTACATTTCATTTAGCTGACGCTTTTATCCTAAGCAACTTACAATAAGTGCATTCAACCCTGAGGGTATAAACCCGGAACATAAAGAATCAAGAAAGTACAATTTCTTCAAGAAAGCCAAACTACAAAGTGCTATAATTAAGTGCCATTTAAGTGCTACTAAATTGTTAGTTTAAACTTTTATTCAAGGTTTAGTCGGATCGTGATAGTCGGATCGTGATGGTGGATCATGATCATGATGGTGGATCGCGGTCGTGAAGGTGGATTGTGGACCTTGATCGTGGTGGCAGCTGATCATGGGTCATGATTACAACTGTATTGCTAAAATATACAATATGCCTTCTTACACACACTACCATGACTGACAATACCTTTATCATTGCAATTGTTATTACTGCTCCCTTCATCTCTGTTAGACTTATGTTGTTTAAATACTTTGATACATTGATACTTTGTCCTTTCTCATGAATGTTGAATGTTGATGTGCTCTGCTACACGCTGCATCTTCGGCACTTCTGTCTGTCCTGGGAGAAGGATGTGGCTCTCACTGACGTTTGTATATAAAAAATACAATTTTCCTTACTCATGCTGAGGGTTAAGGGCAGAGGATGTCACACCTTGTTAAGCCTTATGAGATAAATAATGATTTGTGAAAATGGGCTATACGAATAAAATTTGATTGATTGATTGGAGTAGTGTGAAATGGCAGCGTGTGGTTCATTCAGTAATTCAATAGTCTATAGTGGTGAATAAAACAAAATGAGACACAAGATTAATTTTCTTCACCACCAAAAACCACAAACAGGGGTTTTGGGCAAAGACTAGCAAATGTGGTTGAAGTGACAGCTTAAATAGTAGAGTCATGTAGTTGAAGCTGCCCCACCCCCCACCTTCTTGCTCCCCAGATTCTGTCATGGGCAGCTGAAGCACCCTTCAAAATAAAACAGTCCAAGAAGTTACTGGGGGGAAAAAATCCATGTACGCTCCTATGAATTGTATTTGCAAATGTTTTTTTAAAAAAAGGAGAAAGACTCAAATCGGTGGCCCGGTTGCATAAGACTTAAATGCTATTGGATTTCTGCGCTGTGTGGAATGGCAAGAGATCAGGCTAAATGATTCTGCCTGGTTGTCATAGTGACAGCATGTTGTGTGAGAAGTTTCTTTGTGTTTTTCTGGCTTTCATACAGCTTGTGCCACAGTCCTTATGTTAGCGGCCATATAAAATATCCCTCTGTGTCACTCTGTACAGTATAAATAGCCCATGCATGCAGGATCCTCACATGTGCAGCCCTGACACATATTGTCGACATCCTGTGGTATTTGAATTAACTCTTTTTGTGTGCGTGGAGTGTGTACTGCTATCCCCTGTGGTGGTTTTCTCACCAGAAATATAGATATCAGTCAGTAAAATGTTATATGTGCTTATTCATACAAAAAAAAACATGTTTAAACACCTCAAACTAAGTAATTGAGTAACAGAGGACAGTCTCTGCCTGTGTTTTCCTAAAATCGACACCTTTTGCATTCCCTTTTTCCTTTTTTAATTCCGTTACAATTGTCATCATCAAGCTTGCACATCCGAATAAAGTTTCCCTTGTTTCAAATGGAGCAGAAAAGCCAGTGACCATGAATTTTTCCCACTAGCATGTTTGTATCCTTCAGAGTATTCAGAGTTCAGGAAGTCAGCCCTCTTTCTCATCTCACAAATGTGGATAGCCAAAGTGCATTTCCTGTGTTTTTCGCACGCTGCACACAACACACTGTAGTGTACTTAAACGAGGCAACCGGATGTTTAGCTAACACAGGCGTCCCCTCGCTAAATGCAATCAGGGTCACTGCATTTCTCTGTAAGGCAGTAAACAAGCCAACATTCCTGTATTGGCAACAGGCAACGGCAGGATAAAAGACGCAAACGTCATTCAGTAGATTGAAACACATACAATCTTAAACATGTATACAAACTTTATTTTACTGGATTTGACTTGTTATTCCACTCATGAACTTGCAACCTTTAATTTCTGACATGGACTATGAGTTTAGACTTGAAATACACCGATTATAGATTATCTGTGATTTTGACGTTAATCCCAATTACTCCGTGCAGACCTTTCAAAGGGTTTATAGGTTTATGGAAGTTGATTGTGAAGCTTATTGAGCTGTTTTTCACATAAAAACTAGAATGGCACTTGGTAACAAGAAAACAATAACGTATCTCGCAATGTGAAAGAAAGTGAAAGTTCCTGGATCCGCCCCTTGAACTGGGTCTACACCAAAATTATGTTTTTTATACAGTTCAGTATACTTTTTGCATCATATTGTTACAAGCAAACAAACTAACTAATAAGCAGACAGGGGTGAAAACTCGTTCATTCATTCCATAACTCATTAATTAATAATTATCTTGTACTTAACCAGCTTATATAAATATGTTGTTTATATATGTACATATACAGACTCATACACCTTAATAACCAAATTGAGATATAAACAAATTTGCATTAATGCAAGTTTTAAATTAAAATGTGTGCATGACAGAAATGGGATATGACATTTCTCAACATGTAAAATTCAGGGACAAGCTATGGTCAGGGACAAACCTATACAACTATAAAAAACCAAAACATAAAACGTATCTCCATGGCCACTCTAGTTACGGTAGCATGAAAGATTAATTATTGGTTCATGACTAGAATCAGATGACGACTTCAAATCACAGGTGATGTGATCACCAGCTCCCAGCAGCACAGGCAGCCTCTGGTCACAAGAGAGGAGTGAAGGCCTCTCTTTGTACAGCAACTATGCAAAGGAAACGACCCGAGGTGGCTGCTGACAGCTCTCGGTAAATAACCTGATCTGAGGATCCTCTGCCTTATATTTGCTTTGTCTTGTGTCAAATAGTTGCTTAAACCAAGTTCAGGCTCCTGCAGTTTGTGTTGACGTGTGACCTCCAGGGTTTTCAGAGTGCTAAAATGTCATGTCTCCAAGAGAGGACCCCTTCACTTTAGCAGTGTGACCCATCGGACAACGTTGCAGGACTCTTGGCAGTTTGGACCGAGAGGTGTGGCTTAAACAAGACGTGCTGATTTTTAAAGGCCTGGCAGCTGAACACAACAATGCATACCTATGATTAGTGTGGGCCCGGCCTCGGAAGCCTGCAAGTTTTAGGCACGCTAATTGCAGGGTGGTGAGTAGAAAAGGTGTAGTGGCTGGAGGGGAAGGAAGTGTGAGGGCCTTCAGGCATGTTTGACTAAGTTCTGTGAACCCGCTCTCCCTCTCTCTCTCTCTTACCCTTGCTCTCACGCTCTCTCTCTTTCTGACTGTGTGTGTGTGTATGTGCATATAACCAGTGTGAACACTTACAATATATCTTAATCGTCCTGGCTAAGGAATATTTGATGTTGTAGAATCAACATCACAGAGTTTTCTCTTTCAAGATTTTGTTTCAGGAATGTCTTCGAAGGGAGATGGATATGATAATTCGATGAGTGTGTCAATGTTCAAGAGGAGCCGGTCTTGTGACCATGCACAAGGATGTTGGTTCAGATGCAAAGTCGTTACCGTGTGCAAAGCCCTTGAGAGACGTACATCTCTGGAATTGTCTAGGTTCTGTAAATATCCAGAATGTTAACTTTGCAAGCGTCCAAAAAACAGCACACTGAAGGTTGTTGCAGAAGTAAATAAGTTATGTGCTCATGCTTAAGCTCAGAATTAACAGGAACCAAATGTGTGGTACTGTACTTTAAAGAAAGATTTAGTTTCATACTATATATTTAACAGCTTTTAACGTCTTATATAGTGCATGTTTTGAGGCTAAAACAGTCTTTTGCTGCACTCAAGATTTGCTGTGAGGGTTAGATTACGGTTTGTGTTCAAGATCTGCTTTACAGTAAATTTGCACCAGTCGCTGACGTCCCAACTACAAAAATGGGAAACTAAATTGGTTTCAGTCGCAGTTCGCTTTTTCAGTGCTCGGGGCTCTGTTACTTCATATTGTTTATGTGTTGTGCGTGGGCTTGATTGAAACCTGATCTAGATGGGGAAGCTGTGTTTAGGGTGAGGTGGACAGGCCTTTGTTGCTGCCTGAGGGGTGTTTATTTGGGCGGCTTCAGTTGGCTTCCCTGTAATCATCATCCAGCCCCACAGGATAGAGGGGATTAATGAATATGTTGGAGGGGAAGTTACAGATGACTATTTACCATTCTCGTGGGGATGAGACGGAACAGCATGAGAAGTGCAGGGGGAAAAGTTTCAATGTGTGTTTGTGTGCGTGTGTGGGCATGTGCATGCATGTGCAGGTGTTTGTGTGCGTTTTGATGTCTAAAGAAACAGATTCTAATGTCATTTTAGTATTTTTATCATAATAAACTTGAAATATACTTTGACAATCTGAGAAATGTGCTTATTTCGTTTCTTGGCAAAACTAAAATAAGAAAATGACATGATTGTACAGTTCATGCAAAGCTGCCACAAAGTTGTTAGCATGTTAGCACAACTACTGGACACCATAGATTGTATACAAAGATGCACAATATGACTGCTCCCCAAAAGTGAAGCCAAAGCATCTCGAGCACCACCTGGTGGATGGCTGCAGTGCAGGTCACAAACCCATCCTCCACCATGTTAGCGAATAGGACATGGACAAAACTAAAAAGTAAACGTAAAATTAAATTCTCTCAAAGATGTTTGTTAATTTTAGGTCGTTTTTTAAGTGCAAGTTTGGTTTGGTTGTGATTGGTCGAGTGCATGCATCTATGCAAACTAATTAACAGACATATATAATTATGTTTAGCTACAGTAAAGTTTTTGTGCAGATTACACAAAGGTTATGAATTTTATAATTTTTTAGTTAAGCTAAGCTAACACACTGCTTTAGCAGTGGCTTCATAACTACCATGATAAGAGTTTTATCAATATTCTCATTCAACTCTCAAGGAAGTAAATTTGTGCATTTTCCAAACATGTCCCACTCCTTTATGAGAAACACCTTTGATATTCAGCGACCATAAACAGGCCTTTTCTTTCAAGACAATCAATTTTCATTGTGTCGTTTTGTTTCCATTCCACATCAAACAAGATGGAGCCAATGAGTGAGCAACTGTGACTCAGACGTGAGTCCTCGTATTACTCTTTGAGAGAATATTCAGAAATCTTCCCTGTCCCAAAACATCCTGTCACCCACACATACACACATTTTGTGATGAAAAATAGGTTGCTTACCCCCCCTAAACCACCCCCACCCTCAGCTGTGTACACCCCATCCCCATCCCTCTCCCCTATGGCCTCCTCCACTTAATCCTCCCGCTCATCTGGGAACCACCAGCACCCCTCCATGAAGAGACGCATTGTGCCCAGATTATTTGATTGTTTTCAGATGTCGGAGCTTTCCTACACAAAAGGGGAAGAACAGGGTTTGTCCGAAAGCCCAAGGCTGACTTGGCCAATAGACGGACACACAGGGAGGAGGCGTGGGGAGGAGAGGGGCTCGGGGAACGGACACACGAGTCAGGAAGTGACCCCTGCAATGCCAGATTACAAACAATGTGCTCTCTCAACTTCTGCAGTCCTCGCTCTGGAACATACCACTCCTGCGTCTGCCAAGGGGGTGGCGCTTGTGGGAGGAAGGAAGGACGGTTTCGGCCCTCTCTCTCTCTCTCTCTCTCTCTCTCTCTCTCTCTCCCTCTCTCCTTCATGCTGCATCCATTCAGTGAGTGGTGGAGGGAGTAGATGGGGTGGGGGTAGTCAGGCCAGGAAGGCACTTCACTGATGAAAAGTCGCCACATGGAAATGGATGAGAAGTGGGCTGATGGGGGGGGGGAGTAGGGAGAAGGGTGGGAAAATGGCTTGTGCTACCAGCAGGCAGGAGCTGGGGGATAAAAGGGGAGGGAGGAAGGATGGCAGACGAGGAGGGAGAAAAAGGATAGGGATAGCGATGGGGAATGCAAGAATAGGGGAAGTGAGCATAACGGTGAGGGAGGAATACCAAAGACTAATGGTCTGATTCAGAGCTTGTCAAGCATGGAGTCTTGTGCCTGTGAAATAGCATGTAACCAACAACCTTTCCCTCTGTCTCACCATGGAGTAGTGTGGAGGGGAAGCAGCGCGTTAACACTGAATGGAGCTTTTGTTCCGGGCTTGTTGTGCCTTTACATTCGATCAAGCTTGCAAATGAAACTGACTTTGCATGAGGCGAGCACCAACATGAGACCCTGTCCTCGCTCTCCTCAGTCCCGTCCGTCTGTCCTTCCCCATTTCCCTGCATTTGTCTCCCAGCAACTCCTTTTATCCAATTAACTTGCCTGCATCAGCACTGACAAGAGGTGGCTTCTGTCACGTTCTTCCTCTCTGTGCCGTGTTTGTTCAAGTAAAAACTACCTGGCGTTTTCTTTTTTCTTTTTTTATTCTTCTCAAGTCTAGAGAGAAAAAGGAGCACAAGCAAATCTCCTGATAAATGAAAGGAGATGTCATGTGTGGCTGACATGTGCATCACAGTGCATCGCAGCACCGTATGAACTTCAAAAAGAGGCTGGTTGTACATTCACAGTGTATTCAACCCCTGCTCTTTAAATAGCTCAGCCTCCTCCAAACAGAAAAATCCATGCATTAAAAATGACTGAATCATACAAGAACTAAAGAGGCAGAGAGCATCCTTTCATACGGTGCAGCACAACAACGCCAGCACCGCACAGACAATGCTGGTTTGTCCTGGTTTTGAGCCTACATGTATGTATGCGAGTGAGGCAACACATGTGTGTGTGTGCACAGAGAATATGTACACTATGTGCATTGTACAAAGATTGACGTGGCTGAGTGTGTTGAGCAATATGTTCACATTTGGTCCTCGTGCTGCTTTCTAATCGCCGATACACAACGACATTAAAACCACGCAGCCACAACATTAAAACAAGTTCATCTTTGAATGTTGTAACAAGTTCATCTTTGAATGTTGTAACAAGTTCATCTTTTAATGTTGTAACAAGTTCATCTTTTAATGTTGTAGCTGATTGATGTTTGCACATAGAGATATACTGTACTATCAACTGTTAGTGCCTATATGCACACACGTACAAGTCTATGCCTGCTGTATGAACATAATGTGTTGTCTAAGTTTATGATATTTGTCTCAATGTATTTGTGACCGTGTGTGTGTGTGTGTGTGTGTGTGTGTGTTCTGGAATGCACCTGGCCTGATAGGCAGGGAGAGGAATGCTGAATACTGTCTCTCGCCCAGGGAGGCAGGGCTGGAATGTGGCCCAGGCCCTATTCTTCTCTCCGCTGCACAGCACAGGAGAACTGCAGGTTCACACACACACACACACACACACACACACACACACACACACACACACACACACACACACACACACACACACACACACACACACACACACACGGTTGCACATCCACTGAGTGTAAAGGCCTGGTTGTACTTGCAGCCAAGGTTCCACATGCGTGCGTGTGTGTGCTTTCCTGCCTTCCCATGTGTGTGTGTGCACACGTGTGCTTGAATGAACAAACTTCTCTGGAGTGCAACCTGAGAGCAATTAATTTTTCCTTTCGAGCGGGAGCTGTGTAATTTTCATTGCTTCACGCATTGTTATTAAGTCGTTCCATGGCGCTACAAATTCCAACAAACAAAGCAAACTCGCCGCTCCTTTTAAAAGTTGCCAGATCTGCTGCCCCTCCACACGGAGCCCCTCGAATCCCAGTGCACTGAAGGTTGAGTCCTTAAAACAACGCATCTGTGTGACCCAGTCATTGTCATGTAGCAAACCAATTCAGACTTTAGGGAGGAGGATTTTGCTGTTGATACAAAATGTTGCATTATGTGTCACATACATGTCATCGAGTTGAACCAAGATGTTGTTTACCAAAAGTAAACAAGCATATAAACAAAATGTATGTCAGCATTTTTCCTCTTCTCCCCCCCCCCCTGTACATGAAATGCTATCCATTCTCTCCTTGGCCCTTCAGACTGCCTCTGGCCTGTGCTCACTACATAGCGCTCACATCAAAGAGTTAATTAAAGAGTCTAGGAAGTATGGGGGAAGTTGGCCTCCATGGTTTATATGTCTGTCACCCGCCAGCACACATGCAGACTGGAAAACTAGGTCCCTTAATTGATCGGGAGTAATTAGTCTGTTTCCTACAGCGGGTATGGCTTTTCAGAGTACTGTCACATTTGACTATCACGATGAAAGTTCTGCTCTTTAAGGAGCCATGGATTTGAATGGACTTGGCCAGAAAATTTAGTCAGTTTAAAACAACTAGTATTCGTTCCTATAGGCATTATTTAAAAAATAAAAACACACACACACAAACGCTTGGTTTCTGCAAATTTGTCCACTTGGGAATGACGGTACCACAAAACCTATCACATGCTTTCAGTCAAAAGTCCCTTGACATAAATTTCAGAGAGAGGAAGGCTGCAGTTGTGCGCTCCAAGTTCGCCCAAGTTTGTTTTTATTTTTTTTCTTTCTTTTTAAAGAGTAACTATAAAAAAAAAGACGGTCTGCATAGTGCTGTCATTCAGAGCCAATTTACTGCATGGCAGTCTTGAGACTTGCAGAGCCAATTGATTTTTGCATTGCTTTTTTTGATCTCCTGCACAGTGCCAGGATCTCTGGACTGTTTTCCTCAAATGGGACAAATAAACAGGGTCTGTGTGTTTATTTGGAGGGGAGGGGGGGGCATGGAGGACTGGAGAATACAGGAGGGAAGAGGGGGGTAGAAAAAGAGCATGTGGGTAAGGGTGAATGGAAGGAAAGTGGGAGATGAAGGGGTAAAAATGGTGGGAGGAATTCCACTATTAGAGCCTGTTGCATTGACTCTGACCGTGGCCTGGAAGCCAAATCAATGCATTTCCATTCACACTGGAAGTGGCTTTATGTGGCCTGACAGTAGCATTGGGGCTGCATGACAGAGCCCTGGCGTCACATCTCCCACACAGCCTCTTTTTAACACTGCTCGGTTAACTTCCAATGTTTTTCACTTGTTTAAATTCAATTATTTATTGTTTGTGTTTTCAAAGGCCTACTGCATTTTCATGTTAGCGTGCACGGATGAATGCGATTTTACGTAGTGACCATCAGCCTGTAACTGTGTGTAATTGTACCTGAGCTGCCTGTGTGCACTTGTGATGGATTGTTTGCACATGTGAAAGTGGAAGGGCATCACGTGTAACCAAGTAGGTGTGTGAATGAACAAGCAGCAACCCTGTTGCTAGGTGAAATTTGAACCGCCTCGTTGTCAAGGCTTTCTTTTGGTCTATACTGCCACCAAGTGGATGAGAGCAATATTGCAATTTGTGTTTCTCCTGCAACAAAATGTCGTGGGTTAATCAGAGCTGTGCTTCAGAAAGTCAAGAGGAGATTGAGTCATGCTCAAGAACGAAGAGAGGTTAAGTCAAGACTCTGGTTTTGTAATATACTATAAGGCTGAAAAGTATCTATCATTTCTGCCCATTAGGTTATTTTGCATTGGGTTGAAAGGCAGAATTACTAACCACGCTAAACCAAGGTCAAGACTGAAACATGGCTCAAAGGTTTGACAGGAATCAGCAACAAACCTTAGATTAACGAAAGGTTCTCATCTATAATATACATCCATCCATCCATTATCTATATACCAGTAGAAGAGGTACAGCCTTTATAGGTCACCAGTCCATCACAGGGCCGACACACAGACAAACAACCATTCACACTCACATTCACACCTATGGATAACCAACAACCTAGGATGCATGTCTTTGGACTGTGGGAACCTGGAGTACCCAGAGGAACTAAGAGAAGACACAGAAAGGCCCCTGGTTGGCCGGCAGGTTCGAACCCAGAATCGTCTTGTGGACCTGACTGGGAATTCCACAGGGACTCGTCTTGTGCCAACTGTGAAACATGGAGGTAGGTGTGTGTGCTGTGGAGGGGAGATTACTTAATTACTTATTTATACTATGAGTGCAAATGTTGTGTACTCAGACAATGAAGGAAAAGATTATTCTCTATCTGAAGAAGCGTTTCTAACATGACATAGATCCAATCTGCAAAAAGACAACATAAAAACATTTAAAAAGTAAATTAGAATTAGAATTAGAAGATTAGAATTTCACTATTAGAGGGTGTCCTTACATATGTTGCACTTTTTTATTTTTAATATGGACCCTCTGCTTGGGCTTTGGCCAAAAATACATTCAGTATATTTCAAACATGTGTCTCTAGCAGCCCCTTGTGGATAAAGGTATGACGTTCGTTTTATCAGTCAGCTCTAATGTATAGCAGCACAAGCCAGTTGATATACTTTAGTTTCCCAGATTATTTATATTAAAATATAAATACATAGAAATATAAATCATTTTATATTTTGTTACAGTCAACAAATCCAAATAAAAAGACCAAAACCAACCATGTGTTCCAACAAGTCCATCTGTCACCGCTTTACAAGTTCCCCTGTGTATTAGTAGCACACAGCCCGAGCCCATTTGCTCCAAATGAACACATACATCTTTTAAAAAATAGGTCATGAATACATAGCTTTATTTTTATTTAAACTTCAGTGATTTCCCAAAACAGCCAGGCACGGCAGATTTTAGCAAATGTTACTGAAAAATAAGAAAAATGTGTGTTTTTAGGGACTATTTTCAGCTGAGGAATAATACACATGATTAATGCTTTTGTGTTTATGGCAGCAGGATGGAGTGAGTGAGACTGACTCTAAACAAATCAGCCAAGCAGATCATCAACAAAATGGTTTACTCTGATGATGAAAGCAAAGGCTTGATGAATACAGTACACTGTGTTTAATGTTGCCACTTTAATGGTTGCATTGTTTATACACTTTATTGCTCCACTGACTTTTCTCTGTGGATGTATTACTTGTAATGGGAGGCAGAATAAAAGGAAGAAACAAAAAAAAAGTTCTGGCTCTGATTTATGATTTGATTTGTCTCAAAGAGTAAAATTCCTCAAACTGAAACATTCAAACATTCAATAAACTCTTGAATCTTGAATCTGGACCGTGTTCTTATCGGTGTTGATATTGATATAACCGTCAGTTATAGCTTCTCCAGCCTGGACCTGTGATGGAAGCATCTGCCCATCTTTACTTACCTACACCTATGTTGCTACCTTCGTAATTTCTTGTTCTTATTCCGACCTCCTTTCCTTGACCTAGATTTAAGAAACAATTTGGACTCAAGGGAGATTTTTTAAAGGAATTCTCAGTGCCAATGGAATCCAACAGAAAAACAAATATAAAAAACGTTGTGTCTCTCAACTTCTGTCATCACATTACAATTCATAAACTGCAACTACAATTTTTAAACTTGACTTTTTTTTAAATGAAAAAACAGAACCCCCCCCACAATAATTTCCATATTCTTGTTATCTGCTATCTGACTGGTTGTTATTCAAATATTCTTTAACCAACTCTTGGATTTAGGAATGCACCTGTGTGTGCGTATGGTGCTTTTGACATTAGATATATTTTATAGAAAAACATAATACAGACATTTTGAACACATCGTGTGTGTATGTATAAGAACTTTCTCAGGGCCTTTATAGGACTAACGACTAACATTAACAGTAGCTGTATTTATAGTATTATTATCATATTAAGGCCCCTGACACTCGACACTGATTGATAAATTGACCAGAAAGAAAACAGCAAGTACTTTGATATTCATTTTCATAATTTCAGCCATTTTTTCTTGAATAAACTGAATATTTGAGGGTTTTAAACTGTTGTCTCTTTTTACATTTTTCGATGCTAACAATCTTTGATGAAATCCACCTCTGTGAGTAAAGTTGGTTTGAAAAGTTTTTCTAAAAATGTTATTCCCAGACTTCCCACCAGCAGGCAGTGTTCTCTCTGTCCCGGGTGTGTTTTAATTTCTGTAGACTGCAATATCAATGATGGTGCAGCTACAAATTGTGCTTGATAGTTGATACGACTCAGATAAGACTGAATCTGCTGTGACCTTACACCACAGACTGTATATAAAAGCCTTATACATCAGTGACTGAGGGCACCGCCCGGCCAGCACGCTCCAGTAGTCCAAATCAAACACACCCCAAATGGCGCCCGCGTGTCCTCCGTTGATGGAGGATTTACTGAGATATACAAAAACTTAAACTGAATAAAAGTAGCAGATAAAGCAGGAAAATAAACAAACACTGAGAACAACAAACAAACAAAGACATGGGAGTTAGTTTACCTGTGTCCTCGTCAGCAAAGGAAGAGGAAGATCTACCTGCACCAGGTGAGTTGACATTGACCTTACCTGTTGTGGTGTTTTTTCTCTGTACCTGTTTTCAGTTGAGTGCACGAGAAGGTTTATTAGTTTGTCAGTATGGTAACACTTCATAATAAAAGGCCTTAATCCTGGTTCAGACTTATTTAAACCCTGATTTTCACAGTTTCTCTGTGGCTTTACCTTGTTGCTGGTACTAACCCTAACCCCTAACCCTGAGATTAACATGTTAGAGGTTTCAGGTGAAGAATTTGAACCGGCCTCATTTGTGAAGCTTGCTTGTATTATGGTAAGATGTGGTCAAATCAATCGCTTTATTTCTTCAAATACAACCTTGTATCAATATTTGAGGGTTCCACCACCAATGGACATGGGGATATTTAGATTTGAAGAACTGCTGTAGCATTTTCAGTCATCTTCGTAGGACCTTTAAGAACATTTAATGTGGAGTTGTAGGAACATAAAAATGCATGTGGGGATTACTAAATATGGTTTTGTATATCTAAATCTAAATAGGGTCACAGTGCAAGATGACCGCCCCTGTATCCAGGATATTTTGGCTTCATTTCTAAACAGTGGGAGGAGGTGGAGACGTGTTTTCCATATAATCCAAAAAGACTCCTTGCGAAAAACCTTTGCTGCTTTCGTGTTACCCTGCGATAAAACACACCTCTCTGCATTAAGTCTGTGTAACTTCAAACTGAGCTGATGCATGAATAGAATTGTTCAAACGTAAAATACAAACAGATTTATTGTAAATTTGATAATATTAAAATACTGTTGGGAGTATGAGAAAAGTTTAAACAGATAAAGGGATAAGACCAGCTGATATTAGGCAGAATGCAATTACGACGCAATGATGTCATAATGCTCATTTACGTATTGTAGGACAGTTTTCAACTACGACCTCGATTTTGCTCATTGACCATTCACAGCTCAGCCCTAGTATAGTAAGTTTTGACCTGGTCCTGTCCCATCTTTGATTTTCTGTCAGATTTTGTGTGTTGGTTAAACCTTCTTCTTGTCAAAATCAGCCGGGATGAACCATGACACCAAGCTTAACGTTGTGGGTACTGGAAGGTGCTGGTAAATCTCAGATGTTTTTGTATTTTGTATCAGTTTGTCTATGTTAGCCTATCATATCATTCTTACAACAACTTTTACCAGATTATATTTCTTTGACGTCTTTGTGGGGCAACTGCTTCACGGCTTTTTCTGCTTTCAAATCACTCCGTTCATCTGAGTTGTGAGGCATCGAGGAGCTTTCAACACGCGGCGGTAACCCACAGATCCAAACAAGAGAGCAGAGGGAGACATGACATTATCAGAGACAAGCACATGTTTACAGATGCTGAGAGAAACTTAGTTTGAATTGTTTTGCGGACACCAAACCCCCACCCTAACACGTAAAGCACATGTCTGTCTCCTCAAGGCGTGTCACCAGCGCTTTGATCACCCTGATGCGTTCATCCTGTTGCCATGAAGGGATGAGTGTCACTGTCATTTAGCACACCCCCTCGCAAAGGGAAACGGCGGCGAATCCCAGATATCTATACGTGCACGGACGCACACACACACAGGAATGATATTTTTTCTGCCATCAACGCCGTCAGTTTGTGGCATCTTGGCAAAACATCGCGTCGACATCTGGCATCGAAAGTATGCCAAGCAACTACTTTGTGAGAACATCCCAACTTCCCATGAAGTGTCGAGCGCGTGTTTTTTCCTCCTAAGTATACTTCTCGCAGCGTGATGAGTGAGGCTTGGCGAATTTCTTTTGAACTTGATAACGTTGGAGTTGAGGAGGGCGAGGAGCAACACGCCAGATGCAGAGTAGCCAGTCAATAGCGTTCAGTAGAGATGTGGAGGGAAATGTAGCCAGGGGAAGTATTTATGGACGAGGTGCAGACAGGACGGTTAAACGCTGCCTGTTGTCTGTGAGTCCTCTTTGATGCTGGAGTCATCGCACATCAACAACGTTCAGCTTTTTATTTTGCACGTTTTCCTTTGGATTTTGCTCGAGGTTTCAGAGGTTACCGCTCCGTAGAATGATGCTTCACGGTGTTTTAGTAATATAATGGCAGCATGACAAAAGTAGAATTATTGTTTGAGTTTCTTTTTTAAAGATTTTTTTGACTAATTATTTTTCTGATCTTTTCTCTCCTGCTTGATTTCTCTCCTCTTTTACGTTTTCCCATGATTCAAAGTAGAAGTGTTGCACCAACAATAAGTGTGATTGAGACGGCAAATATCATCGGAAGCTTCCACTTTTCAGTTTAGTCTGAATTAAAACAAGTGTGTAAGGTGCCTTGGACCACAGTGATTTAGTCTGGCCAACAAAGGTGGTCTTGGTCCTTAGGTGATACAAGTTATTCATCTCCTCCCTAAACTTCAATGTGAAACCAAAACTAATCACATGTAGACAAAACTACAGACTCAACCTTGGTTCTGCTTTGAGGTGTGAAACGCGCTCAACGTTGGTTACTACACGTCAGCAGTGATGTGGACGTTGAGCTGCAAAAGAAAAGCTTTTGATTTACCGGTTGATCTACGTTTCAACCCTCACCTCTAGTCACAAGCTCTGGGTACTGACAGAAAGAACAAGTTCACTAGTGCAGGCATCCGAAGGGAGTTTTCTCCGTTGGGTGGCTGGGCCTAGCCTTGGAGATAGGGTGAGGAGGTCAGACATCAGCTCGGAGGAGAACCGCTGCTCCTTCACGTCGGAAGGGGACAGCTGAGGTGGTTCGGGCATCTGATTGAGCCTTCTGTCGGAGGTTTACCCGGCATGCCCAACAGGGAGGAGAGCCAGACTTAAGAAGAAAATGTGACTCCTGCAACTGACGCCAGAGAGAAGCTGGCCCGATGTCAAGTTTCTCACAGGATTAATGTTAATCGGTGACAGCTATTAAGAAACGAGAAGCTGCTACCTGAATGTTTTGTAAGCCGCTTATCTTTGTTAAAAGGGAAGGAAAGAGTTTAGTAAAAGTTTGGAGTGAAACTTCAGCTTTAGTGAAACCAAACTAAACGTGATCCTCAGAACTCAAGAGCACTTTCAATCTTTTTCTTTTCACATTTACAGAATTAGATTTCATTGTGAGGAGGGTGTCCGGTTGATGACGGTTCATTATTGGGTTCATGTTCATTATTGCGCGCACACAGAGGACAGGTGTTATGCTGAGGTCTGTGTGTCTGCTGACTCGTCTGTCGGGGGATCATAAAAGCAGAAATGATATCCAGAAACAGTAAATACTTTCCCGTCAGCCCACAGATGCAGAGGGATTTCTCCCAGTGTTGCCGACACACATTCTCCCATTGTCTGCGGAGATATGCCTGTTTTTTACTGGCCTAGAAGTTTGAAGTTCATCTGCTGTTGCCTTAGGTGGCGTTTATGATGTGTGCTACCAGCCTGGAGCCCACCCACTGAATTTATTAAATATAAATATCCATGAGTTAATGATTACAAGTACAGTTGCCATTAACTGGCTGATAGTTGATGGGTGTTATTCAATCTGAGATGGTCAGAACATCATCTGAACAGAAATTCACACTGAGAGCAGGGCTGGATTTACTGTTTTGGGGACTGCCGGCAAGATTTTATTTTGTTTTATTTTGTTTTAGAATCACAAGTAAGAGATTAAATTTGACATAATCCAACTTTTCTGATTTGTTTTGATTTGAGTTAAATTATCTTGAAGACTATGGTTGCCAAAAACAAAAAATGCGGATATGTGACTTTTTATGTGATTTTTCTTTTTTTGTATGGATTTCTCAGTATAGGTTAGTATTTATATCACAAGAGAGATTTGAATTTGTATGAGGCCTACTTTTTATTTTAGTTTACCCCTGGGGCATCAAAACTCAAAAGCTGACATATGTTAACAGATCTGTTTATTTCTTTTTGTTTAATTTCCAAGTTTTAAAACGAGGCCGGGGATGTTTTGTAGTGTTCTTCCTCTTTGTTTTAAAACTTCAGCGTGAAATATTGTGCCAGCTCCTTGTTTTGTCTCTGGCTTGGTCGGAGACACTTTCCTGTTCGGAGTCGAACTCGGCTCCGTGTCACGTTCACTCTCCTCCATGTCTGTTTGTGTTCATGCAAACTTCCTGCCTGTGCAACACAACGATAAGACATTTTTCCACTGTTACACACTATATGTCATCATATTGCACACACAGGCCATATTGGTGTGGTCATCTCTAATTTACAAGCATATTTTGTAACTTTTGAGAAGAGTGTGACATCGTGTTATGTGGGGATGTCACAGTACATCTATTTTTTTCCACCACACTATTTCTGGTATCGTGACATCTCTGTGTGTTTCGGCTCCTGTAGCCTGCTGCTCAATATCTGTTCACTTCTGTTGCAATTTCCTTATAACAAGCTTGAGGCCGGGAATATCTCATGTCAGCTGATTTGTCCTGCTCACAGAGAGGCAGTGTTTCATGGGACAGTCCACAGGTAAACACCACATGGATAGATGGCCTGATGTGGGGGAGATTTCATACCTCTTACCCAGCAGCACCTTGCACTTGCATGAACTTCCTGGCCAATGAAACAGGTCTTGTTGCTTTGAATCAGTGTTGTAGTTAATTTCTGTTTAATTTCAATTGGAAGCGGCTCCTTCCCTTAGTTCTTTATTGGCAGGTCAGTTTTCACTTTTTCTAATTGTTGCTGCAGCTTGTCTCAAGGCTAATTCTGTTTTACTAAACCTCACACAATTAAGAGTTTATTTAAATGAAAAAGTGTAATGGAAGTGAGTCTTAAGGGGGGTAATGGAGGTTTGAGTCCTCTGCCGCAGGTTCATCCCGACCCAACTCTTTGCCGTGTCTTCCCATCTCTCTCACGGTGCGGCTCTGGCTCAGGAGGTAGAGTGGGTCGCCCGGTCGCGGTTCGATTCCCAGTCTCCGACCATTCCGCATGCCACAGTGTCCTGGGGCAAAATACTGAACCTCAAAGTTGCCCTGATGGCTGTGTAAGAGTGATGTGTGATAGAGAAAGTGTTGCACGTACATGTATGAATGTGTGTGTGAATGGATGAATGGCAAAACTGTACTGTAAGGCTGAGAAGTGCTGTATAAATACAAATCATTTACCATTTACCATCGCTCTGTCTCGCCCTTTTACTTGTGAACTCTGTCCTATCATTGAATGTCTCAATGCCCCAAAAATCTAAAATGAGGTAAGTCTTGACATTCTGCAGATTTAGGCGTGTCGTGCTTTGATAAAACCAAAGCTACTGAATCAGGGTCATCGAAAATGATTAACAAACATTATTCTCGTGCAAATTAGTTTAATAAGATAAGATAAAACGTTATTGATCCACATGATGGGGAAATTCAGTTGTTACAGCAGCAAACAAGAGAATAAAAAAAATGGCAATAGAATAAAAATATTTTGCTGAGTATGTACATTATATACACGTTTCAATGTAGTGGTTTGAACTGAAATGTTATAAAGTAAAGTGCAGTGGCACAGGATGAAGTACATAAATATATAAGGATGTATCGTGACGTGCAGATGATACAAATGTGTTATTATCATATGAAATAAGTTATTTTCCGTTAGAAATGGTGCAAAAAGTATGAGTAGAGCGACATGAGAAGAAAAAATAAATGATTTCAATAACTGGCTTCAAGACCCTGCTAACACCAGTTGGTTTTGAAAGACAAACACACTCCAGTAACTTTCTGAACGTTGCAGTGTCAGAACTTTTTGGTTCATCTCAACTCTGGATCTTTTAACCAACTCTAACAGTAGCAGTGACGCGAGATGTCCACTAGAGCGCAGCATTGAAACTGGATTGAACAGCACTTCTGAGGTCTCACATTCCCAACACGACACTAATGCAGCACTGTATTATTCACTGTATGTTCAGATCTTGTAATATTCAATGATTAAACATTGTGTTTGTTGGTATAGAGCCGATGTGTTTTATTCACTGTGTGATCAAATGAGAAAGGCAGAAAAAGCAATGACTTATATTGCATGAAATTATAAGTGTTAATGAGCCGTGCCTTAAAAGATTAGGTTTTATACAAGCGTGCCAAATACTACTGTGCTGTTTTATTACGTACACCAACTTCCATTATGTGGCGGATCAAACTGGATAAAACCACAATGATACAGATGGAGAATTATGTGACGCTGACATTCAGAGGGGAGGAATCATCTCGAAATAAGTTTAAGGCAACAATTGTTAAGATGCTTTTAAGGAGGTTGGATATTGTTAAAACCCTGCAATATACATATGAATATTCATAAAGGTGATGCAACAATATACTGTGAGCTGATTTATACATTAAGTTAGTTGGATTCAGGAATGTGTGTGATCTTTGTCCTCATGTTTTCGGCCTTAAAAATGTTACTTCTTTTCATTTCTTCAATGAAATGAATCTAGTTGCATTCCAGGAAACCAAAAATAGATTATCTGGGAGTTACCACACACAGATACCAGGCTGAAATTATTAGGAACACTTGGCTTCAACAGGGTTATATCAAGTTTTAAAAAACTATCAAGGTAAAAATCTTCATGTCGGTCAATATTGAATTGTCACGATTAATGTATTTCATTTTTAAAAATTGTATTTCTTTTAAGTTTAAAGACTTTTAGACTAAGTTTAAAGGTTATTGCTCCAGAGTGAAGGTTTCCGTCGATACATTGGACTATTTTGTTTTTGCTAATGATGAAAATTATATTGGGATAATCACTGACATTGTTTTATCACCCAGCCGTATTCATAAAGTGAATTTTTCTTTCTCAGCACATCTTAAGCCTTCATGGAAGTAGGATTGTTGCATTAAACTGCAGTAGTTCACGCTAGGTGTACCTAATAAACTGTCAACTGAGAGCATGTAGGCCAGGATCATATAAACCCTATATTCAGACGTCCCACATTCTCCCTGCTCTTAAGTGTGCCACGGCGTCTATGCAGGGACAAAACCCCGAGCTCCCAGAGAGTGACGCTCTGTGTGACGACAGCTGCTCCTCTTGCTCTCTGAACTCTGGAGCTTCACCTTCAACTGCAGTCTGAGAGGAGAGGAGAGGGAGGGGAAGGAAGGAAGGAAAGAGGAGAGGAAGGAGGAGACGACGGGGGGGGGAAATGCGCCACATTAAAAGAGGAAGTTCATCCTCTGATAAACACATAGCTACACATCCCACTGGACCCACTGTCTGAGATGGCAGCCAGTGCTAAATGTGAGCCTGTCTGAGCCGCGCCACTACAAGGGGAGAAACCGCGCGGAATTCGTGTTTTGTCCCTAGGTTGTTCGTTTGAGAGCGTTAGAGGATTTTAATGCGCCTCTCTGTACCTCGCAGTTTCCATTCAAGGGGCTCTCGAGACGCAGTGCAGCTCTTCACAGAAGACACGCATAATCACTGTAGAGGGGAGGGGATGAAACAAAGAGGAGACGTGTAAGGCGTCATATCCATATGGCACTTTAGATTGTACCCCTTTCAGGTATTCTTATGGGTGTTTTGGTTTTAGGTTTGATTTTGAACGTTGTTACACACAAAGGGAACAGCCGCAGCTCAGGTACTTCAAAGGGGCCCCGGCAATCCCACATAGACAGACCACATTTCAGCGGAGCGTGCTGTGCTGTGCCGTGCCGTGCTACACACAGACGAGAGCTGTTACAGAGAGAGGGGAGAGACTATGGCTTCTCATTAAAAAAAACACCACAGTTTCTTTCCACCACAGATTACGCTGCTCGGGGAAAACTACACACACATCCAGCACATCTACAGCCGAAAGATGCAGTGTTACATGATTGGAACTGTCAAATAAAGCATACAGGCGTTCACACACACACAAAAAGAACGACAAAACATTTTTTAATGGAAATGATTGACAGGTTGTTTACAGAGGAATTCCAGTTTTCTTGATGTTTTGAAAACGTCTTGGCTTTTTTTTTTTTTTTTTTGAGGGGAACGCTGACTGTCGACTTGTTTTTGTGCCGTACTCCTGGTCAAGGCCCCCGAACAGACCCTCACGGCTACAAGGCCAGAAAAGTCCACAGGCTTCTATACACAAGGCCGTAAACACGTACGTGGCACCACAAAGCCACACGATGAAATATGTGTATTGAGGGAATATTTTGTGATTACAGGGCCTCTTTCATAGTTTTATGATACACACCTACATGCGAAGTGTCTTGTACATGCGTGTTATTGGAGAGTATCAGACTTGAATGCTTTACGGAAGGTCACAACCCGACCTCTGACCTTTAAAACCAGCAGGCTCTGTGCTCCTTTTAGTACCCATACTCCCCTTTAAGGCCCATACCTCTGCATTGCTTTAGACCAATTCATACCAAAGTTTTTAAAGCTCAAGTTTCGTGCTTGCAACTTTTCTCCCATGAATATGACCCAGAGAGTAATCCAGTGAATTCAAGAGGGTAAAAAGAGGTGTAAACATCTTTTAATGTATATAAGGTCTCTCACTTCCATTTTGTTCAGCAGACTCTCACACTAAAAACTGTTTCTGGGGAAATATCTGACTCAGGATGACCAGGGTGCATATTGTGCCACCAGCGAGGGGGGGTTCTGTGGAGAGTGCAGAGACATTTATTAGGGAAGCCAGAGGTGGTGCACTTTCATTTCCTGGTTTTAATGGAAAGTGTCCACATGGGTCAAAATGAAAGAAAAAGAAAAGTTATTTTTATTTAATGCTTTTATTTCACAGCTTTTGAGGACAGTACAAACAGAACAGGGACTGAAATCCATAGTTTTCATGCATATGTTTAGAGGTGAGATCTGTAGAGCCTGACCAAATGTTTAGAACTTAATTTTCTTTTTGGTCAAATGTAAACATAGACCTTGATGATATGTAGCCATGCAAAATGTCAAGATAAAATGTTCATATCACTTGATATTCATAATTATGATGACGGATATCACTTTATTATTCCTTTTAAGTTTCTTTTTGCTCCTGAATCAAGGTTCTGGTTTCAAACATCGAAACATCAACACAAATCTGAGATAAATCAGTTATGTGTAGGCTAAAGCAGTAAATCAATATATATTGGACTGTTGTTGTATTGCTTTGGATGAAAAGTAAACTGTGATAGTTATTAATATTGTTTTATTGCCATATTTCATTGTAAACCAAGATTAGAAATGAGTAATATACACAACGAGCTTTGGGATTAGGACACTGACATACAGGCAGTATCCTAATCCCATAGGTCGTAGTGTGGGGTCTCTGCATGTGAACAGGTTACTAATCACTATTTTCTCCCTTGTGAGTACGGGTTGTCACAAAGGTAGCGTTCAGTCACATGTACAAATAAAGTATAATAACATTACTAGACGATATGTAGGACAGTTCTCCTCTTACAGTCATGGTGCCTGCGACTCGCTGCCACACAGTGACCTGATTCGGACGACTGCGTGTTTATGAGGACATTCCAACCATCAAGACTAAACCCACACCTTATTCTAGCCCTAACCCTAAAACCAAGTCTTAACCCTGAAGCAGTGGGTCAGGAAGTGAGGACCGGACAATTTGTCGTCACTCTTTAGGTTGTAGGCTCAAAATGGTCCTCGCAAAGATATCTGTACAACACACAGCCATAAACTCATTACCGTTATTAAGGCACATCACACCTACACACACCTGAGATCCACACAGACACAGTATGGCTGCCGTGTCACAGGCCTTTTGTGTGGACGCCGTCAGCGGTTAATTGTTCGTTTGTTCTATATTTTTTTCTTTCCAAGCTCTGGTTAAGTGCAGTTTCTGGCAGTGTAATTTCAAACGCCGTCAAAGAGTCATCAAAGTGGAGAAAGTGTAAACATGATAATTGACCACCATAAGCACCACAGCTGCATTGCACAGAGCAGCCTCTGGATGGCAGTGTCAGGCTGTGCCACCCGCCGTCAGTCGGGCCCTCTCTCATTAGTGAGGTCTAGCAGGCCCCCTCCGACATGTCTCATAAATGTCAACACCAGTACAGCAGGGGACAGTGGGCCTGGATGTAACAAACACAGACGCCATGAAAGTCCACTCTGTCTGTCAAATCAATCACCCGGGCGGGCTGCGTGTTCACACCTCACATGGAAACTACCTGCAAGTTGGCATTTGGTTAGTTTAAAGGCACAAAGAATAAATCCCTGTGGGGTTGTTACAAATTATTTCGATGGTGTAAGTAAGATGAAATGTGTAACATACAGTGTACAGACCCCGGCACTGGTCTGTGTGTTTATATGCATATGCCTGTAGTATATCTCCTGAAGTTATTCTCACCTTGCTGTGGTCAGTAAGTCCCCTTCACCATACCCCCCCAAGCCCACCCTCTCCCCTCCTTCTCCTCCATTGCTCCTTTCCATTCTCTTCCCTCTTCTCTTTCCCATTATCAAGCAATGTGCTGCCCGCACTCTTTTCCATTCTCTTCCAATCGGGCCACAGGAGCAGGTGTATTGGAGATAAGTTGCGCTGTGCTTTGTTTTCGCCCTGACACTGTCATTAATCATTGCCCAAGCCACACTTCAACATATAATAATAAGGACTGGCTGCTGTGTGGGGGCTGCCGCCCAATTGCCTTTCATTGCGCGGATGCCAAATTGGAGGTGAACGGCCATAGCCAGACACTACTCCCCTGTCCCCAGACTGTCTCATCATTTAGGTATTTATCCATCTCAGCCTTGTCTGTGGAGCTTCTCCCTTCCCTCCCAAGAGGCCCGAGATTGTTAGGGGGAGGATCAGATTTGTTGCTCCGGCTTTTTGGCTTTGATTCTGTGCCTATAAGTTAGGGATTAGAAGCAAATTTCCCACAGGGCAGTGCTGGATTTGCTGGTGTTTAACTGTTTAACCTGTCTTAGTCCTGTGTGGCAAAGGGTGGCGGCGGTGGTGGTGGGAGGGAGAGGAAACAGGGGTTTGTAGAGAGACTGGTCAAGAGGCCCTGAGAGACCCATGTGGGTTAAGCCCTGAACCAGGTCAGCATTGATAAGAGAGACCGCCTTATCCATCACATCTCCAGTGGAGTTGTTAGAGTACTAGCGTGTGTGTGTGTGTGTGTGTGTGTGCGTCAGTGGCTTCCCCTGAGTACCACAGACCAATAAATCTGATTCATATTGGTCGTCCTTCAGTTACAACCCTCACATCTTGCCTGTGATACACAACATGTAAATTTATATGGCTTCAGTATATTTCACCAACAGGCCAGAGTGAGACATATTTACAGAAACACAATCTTTGGATTTGACCTTTTTATATTTATACATAAATGAAACAAATATGAACATGACTTTTTTTTGTGTTGTCTACTGAGTTGTTTTGCTGTATGTTGATTAATGTAGATATAACATTCAAAGATAAAGATCAAATTAGACAGTGGTTGAAGATACTTAAAATATGTTTTTTACCTGGAAGATAACAAAAAATTGGGATTTTAAAAATCAAGAATTGCAGTAAATAGCAAACAAAGCTTTGTAGTTGACCATGAATATTCTGTTGTAACAGTGACTGGCCGCTTATAGAACGGCTCTGGTTCCGGAAACAAATTTCCCATTTGTTTCTTCTGATGACATTTCAGAAAACCCTTAAAAAAAGGGTTTGAAGCATTGATCCAGTCTGACCAGCTACAAGATGAATTGTGACCATAAAACATTTGATTTGGAGCAAAAATATTTTGTAAAAGCAAAGGTACAAGACTGTGTACATATTTTTTTTAAGATTGAAGGAACTACACGTCCCATAAACCATTACGAATGATTCCTTTTCGATGTCTTCCTGCATGTTAGCAAGGAAGTCGTGGTAGTTCTGTGTTAAACGTAATGTAATTTTTACGATTGTGGTAAAACATTTTCAAGCTAACACTGCAGTCGCTATCACACCTGAGGATTGTGGGTAGAACTTCTTGACATTGTGAATAAAACACCTTTTTCTTAAAACCCAGTTGATACTTGTGGCTTTTACAGAATCATTAAACATCATTTCTCTTTACAGTCTCGTCGTAAATTTACCTTAGATTGTTGCAATACAATGGCTGATAATCAAAATCTCTATTAAGAAAATGAATGGGATTTTGACTGGAGCTCATCTGCAGAGCTCAAGGAGGCTGCAGATACACTCTGGGAGTGAAAAGGTCCATGTTCTCAAGCTGCTTGTGGACTTTGGCAGACCGGTGCCTGGTTTGGGTCTGGGGTCAGGGTTCTGGTGTGGGTTGTACTCTGGAGCGTACAGGGGGTTCAGGCCCGCAGGAGGATCCCTGTCCTGTCAGAAACAATCCAGGTGGATTACGATGATCTGAGGGGAACTTTGGAGCCTTGAGTGTGAAGGTGTGCTCTTTGGGCCCTGCCGTCTTTACTTTTACAAACAAGGACTAAATCCTGAGGATTGAGCGGTCCGGGCTTTGATCTCAACCATCACCGCTGCTCCTCAGCTACTTTGCTAAGTGTGCAGGTGTATTAGTAAGCAAAGGAAGACAGGTGGACGTCAACAAAGACTGAAAGAACAGCCTGGCACGGCTGCTGTGCTCATTACCTCTCATCTTAATGGGCTGGTGTATTTGGGGTCAAGCTCAGACCTGCAGGAAGGGGAACTTGCATTACTGCTACAAACGTAACGTCTTTCCCAGCATCATTTTGCACTCTCTGTTTACACATTTCTTGTGAATTTCCATATCATTCTGAGGCGTAGACAGTAAAGAGCTCCATGTCTCCTTTGGTGCTGTAGAAATATACGGCAAAACCGTATTGATCTTTAATTAAAGAAGCTCTTAACCTTGGCTGGGCAGAGGACCCCCAGGCCAGCGAGTTAATTAATGTACTAATAGTCATAATATTTGTGCTGTGCACGGGAGGTACATAAAAGATTATCTATTGTATGAGCAGTTTATCAGCCCAATGATGCTCGAGCCCCGTGCTGTGCGTATATCAATATTATGGGCGGAAATCTGCAATACAGACAGAAGACGAGGGAGAGTTGGTCTTTTAATATCTCCCTCAGTTCATCAGCAGTTTAGCGAGGCCCCCGTTTTACCTCCTGGGATTCTCCCCTGATCGTAACCAGGCGGCGTCGATGGGCCTTTACAGGCACTAATGCTCCGCTACCTTGACAACACACAGCGGCTATAAGCCCGCTCAAAGATCCACTCCTTCTCCAGACGAGTCAGGGGTCCCTCTCCGCCGTTTACCCCACACTCCCGAGGCGGGTGTCTCATCCCTGGATCAAAACCTCATACTACTGACCTTTCAGTTGCTCCCACCAACCACCAGACCCCCTCATAAACAGGTCCCGCTGAGGGAGGGAGGGGAGGGAGTGAGAGAGGGGGGAGAATGTGTGCACGGGGGCCCAGACACCCTGTGATATCACCCTTTATAGCCGTATTGATTTCCTCTCAGGATGCAACTATTAACATTGAGCTGCTATGGTGGCTGCTGCTGTGTTGTTCTCTGCAGGTAAGAACACTGGCTCACACCCCCGGCCTTGTGGATTGTATATAGGGTGAGGGGTGGCGGTGGTGGTGGTGGTGGGGGAGCACAGGGGAGGCACATGCTTTTATAATTAAGGTCAGCTGGGATGCATTACAGCATTTGGAGGTGTTAAAACGGGCCCTCCTCAGAGAGTATGTTGGCATTGCCCACGCTCGTAAATTAGCCGCGCTCCCTGCTGATGTTAGGAACAGTAGAATGGGGGGAGGCAGGAGGGGAATTAGGTACATGATTGGATGTAGACATGAGGCCGGGTTAGATTGTATTGGATTTCTTTTATTCAATTTCTTTTTTTACCAAATCATTGATTTTTATGTCCGCGTTAAAAGGAACCGTAACCGCCGCGTTGAAGTTAAAACAAGTGGAGTCCAATGAGATCACGTTTGCTGCATGAAGCTTCATAATTTCATTTAATTATGCATATAGTTACCTCATGGTTTACTGAGTACTGAGCCAATGCTACAAAATATTAGAGCGGATATGGCTTTTGGCGGCTGATACCGACGTTAATTTTAGCAAACATAGATGTAGATAACATGTCTTGTGAAAGGCTCATATTGGCTGTTTATTAATTGTTTAAAAATGTATGATAAATAACTGTTAATAAAAAGAGCCAACCGATAAATCTGTCAGATTTTACAAAACATAAATTGTCATATATTTAAAGCTAAAGCGCCAGATGTTTAAAATCTAGAAATAAAGATAAAATATCCAGTGTGTTTGTAAAGAGATAAACGACTGTGGTGCTGCCAACAGGTACAATGACACAAAAAAGGACATTTTTCGCAATGTATGGTAAATGCAACTATATTTACATGTTATCACTTTCCAAAATATAAAAATAAACTGTATGTTCGATCCTTGGTTATATTAGGACCATAAGTCCACCTTCAAATGTTTGAAACTCCACAAAACCTCCCAGAGAACGTGACAAATGGGCAGAAAAAGGTAAATAATGGGCAGGTAAGTCAACAGATGAGCTCAGAGGACGAGCGGAGGTGTGAGCGCGAGCCCTCTTTTGGACCAACGCTGGCTCCAGTGAGGCGGGCGAAACAAAGCCGGGGCCCTTCACACTCACAATGGAGACGCTGTCAGCGAGGACAGGGGAGGGCAGAGGGAACAAACAGAACACAGGAGTTTCACAAACAACCTGTCATAAGGCATTCAGCAGGACAGGTCTGACTGGGACACCCAGCTCACACCCTGCGCCGGGGGTGAGGCAGGGGTCACCTCTCTGATGCGTAGTGGGAGAGGTGCGACAGGCAGAGCGAGCTGGAGAGACGGAGATGAGCAGGTTACATGGCATCTTCATGTAGCCGACTTCTGACATGTGAGGTTTTATTGTCTGGAGCCGGGTTACGTAAAGTGTTATTATGTCACTGTTACAGATAGAAGCAAAACCGCAGAACGTGTTTACCAGACAGACACAGGCGGTTCCAACCTCTAATAAGACAAGGAATTTAAATGTGAAACCACTTTCTTTATTAACGCTAGAATATACGATGCTTTTATTAATGAGAAATAAGCTATAGCAAAGTTATTAACCCTATAACTTTAGGGTTATAAATCCATGCCCTATTCATTCACCTCTATAAAACTCTTAAGGCCGAAAATACTAATTACTTTAATTATTGATCAATCTGGCAATCATTTCCCTGATTAAAAGATTAACAGTTTGCTCTATAAAAGGTCGAACATTAGTGGAAACGACTCATTACGAGTCTCCAGAGCTGTTGTGTTATTTTGTCTCACAAAATGTGAGTTTACCGTCATAAAAATGTAAAATATTCACATTTATGGCATTTTTTGCTTAAAGTCCAAATCATTTAACTAATTTCCAAAACTGTTGCCAGTTCTCACTCCCTCTACTGCACATTCACTGCAGGGCATCTGGACCAACGTGCATTTAATGTCTTGTTACTGATCTACAAAGCAATAATAGATGATACATTCATTTATAGATAAAGGTCAGATGTTTTTTGAAGTAGTTACTTTTAGAAGCTTCCATAAGGACCAAGCAGACTTTGAAACGCTGTCAGTTCAGTTCTGTTTTTAAATCTTCTTCTACCCTGTGGCGATGCTTATTACTTAGACTCCATAGTTAAGGGGGAAAAAATGGTATGCTAAAGGAAAATCCTCATTTTATAGACAGCCATTATTGTGTCATCGATTTCAGTTGTGGGCTGATCATTCTGGCCGACTTTGACAGAGTGTAGATACCAGTCATCACTGGGACCCTCCTGAGACGCCGAGCGCCAGAAGAACTGTCACAAAGTGAGTAATCAGAGCTGGTCCACTGCTGTTTGTGTGTTAACCTGAACTCACCCAGTGAACTGACCCAGTCTCCGAGTGCTGCTGTGGTTGTGGAGAACCAAAGAAAAACATTGTACACAAGATACATAATTAAGTATTTATTTAATAGTAAATATATATATTTTTAGTTTCTAAGGAATTATATTAGATTTTATAATTTAGATCCTTCTTAGATTTGAACTGCTCAACCTTTTCTTCTGCCTGAGACGTGTTTAAAGGGTAAATCCACACAGGGCACGCTGCCAGTTCTCTGTGCTCCAGCAGTTAGCATAATTACCATCTTCCCACTCGTACATACCGTTTACCTTGTGATTCAGACTAAGACGAGCACTACTTTTTTTAATAGCTGTGACAATGTGCAGCCGGGTGTGACTTCAACTTTTGAACCAACAGAGAGTGATGCAACAGGCTGCGTTTTTTTCTTTTTCGTACCTTTTGTCTAGTGCGTGTGTCGTAAAGTCGTCGAGAGCAAAGAGTACGGGAATGAAAAGAATGAGGAACTAAGAGTAAAGTTTCTGATTATTTCCCCATCGTTGCATTGCTTTCTGCGTCCCTCACCTCTGCCTGGTTCTCTGCGCTGCACTCGCTGCTTCTCCAACCTGCAGCACAAACCTCGGCTTTTTACAAAATGGAACGAAATCTCCTCTACAGAGCTGTCACTCAAAAATACAGTAAAGAGCCTCAACCTGCCCCCGCTGTTCACAGGTGTTTTTTTTTTTTAAAAACAGTATTTATTTGACCATTATGTTAAATTGTCCCCATAAAGCCGCACTTGGCAGCTCCATCCTCTGAATCTGTTTGTGAGCCACTTAACTATACCACTGGGGGTTAGCGTGTTCCATGGACCCAATATGGTGGCTTAAAACTGAATATATAAAGCTGGTTTAGTTGGGATGGGGTGGGGGGCGGGGGGGCTGTTAAGGGCACTTGCAGAGTGAAAGAAAATGTGCATTTATGTTTATATTTTACATTAAAAAAAGTTACTTTATTTAAGTTTTATGTATTTGAGTGTAATTCTTGTTCTTTTATTTATAGTTATTTTTAAGTTTATGGTTAATCTATGAAATACGAAGCCTCAGTTACGACATCTCAAGAATCATTGACAATTTTCCTTTTTGAAATATTTCGGCTTATTCATCTGTATCGGAATTTACTGTCTCCCTAATATCGGCATACAGAACATTCTGTGATGTGTTTTGAATGTATTAGTTGCTACTCTTTGATACAGACTTTCTGTAAGAAGTTAAATAGCTTATAGGGAACCAGTTTCTACAATATTTTGTGAAATAATTCCATATCCTCATGCACTTATAAGTTTCAGAGTTTGAGTTTTTTTACATTCTCTCCCCTTGTGGTGCCGTTGTGATCTTGAGGGCTGCTGACCGCAGGCAGGCAGCCACAAAAACGAGGAGGCCTAACTCTGTTGAGACCACCTCTATTCACGGCCCCCGGAGCCACTGGATGCTAAGTGGCAGCCGGAAAATCACAGCTGTGGGATCAAGCACTGCACATTAGGGGAGAGAGTCTGGCCCCAGACGTGGGTACAGTACAGCACACACAGAATCCCAAAGGCGAGTGGGCCCTCGCGCTGATCTCTGAAAGGTGTATGCTCCCGTTGAGGCACCTGCACCGGTTGGAAAATGAGCAGACGCCTTCCTTTTTGACAAGACGTGTGATTTCATGATGATGCTGCGGCGTTTAATTCAAATGACTTCTTAAGTTTTCAGAAAAATCACGCCAAATAAGTTTCTCCACTCTCCACACTCTCTGCTTACACAAAGAGACACTTCATTATACCCTTTAGGTGCATTTCTGCTGAATTTCAGAGACAGGGCATTTTTCTACAGCAATTTACACTCCCACAATTATAGCGCTCTGGTGCCGATATGGTGTCGGCACCTCCTCCTTGACCTCTGCCCTTTGCGAAGCAGTGGAAAGTGTGTTTCCTGATTAACGGCTGGCCGAGGTACACGGCTCCGGCTCCCAAACCGAGGTGACAGTCTGCGAGGCTCTTTATGGAAATTAACTGCAAAACATAGCCAATTAGACCTGCGTTATTTAGAACGACTCAGCTTTTCACCCTGAATAAAAGCAGGCCCGGATAAGACCTGTACACTCGCACTGCAGCAAATTAATGTGAAGTTGGTGGCCTGCCAGTAAGACAGTCCATCTAAAAAGAGGACGTTAAAAGCATGAAGTTTTTGTATGAGCTGTAAATTATCGCAGAACAGAGCACAGGGTGATTAAAGACCCGGGTTTGTGAATAACTTTAGAGACAATTATAAATTGAGCACATTACAAGTTGGAAATGGTGATGCAAGTTTTTTTTTAAGATTTGAGCAAAGAGATTCCAGGATTTGAGAGTTCCCAGCTCTTACAGCGTAGTTGGTGGAAAAATATTTTCCCAGGTTCTGCACCTTTTATTCCAAATGTGTAACTGGGAATTAAGCATCTGTATAAAGTCTTTTCACTCCACCAGCTAAAGATAGGGCTCTGAGCCTGATACGCTGTCTTAATTTTCCCTTTCTCAGGTCACTGCGAGAGCGACAGCATTAGAGTGAGGAGGAGGGCCCTCGCTCTATGTGCAAGAATACACTGTGGAAGTTGCAAAGGGCAGAGTCTCTAGGAAATCTACTCTTTCTTTGAAAAAATGTCACGGGAGAGATAGGAGATTGGCACCACAAAGAGCCCAAAATAGCACGGGTTGCTACGCGTTGTCAGACGAGATTTGGGCTGAGACATTGACTTTTGTTCTGCAAAGTATCGGCCCCTGAAAGGGAGATGGGAGGTGTAAAAATTGTGATTTCTCCTCTTCCCCTGGTTATGTGCGATACATTACCCTGATAATGCAACGCTGCTGGGACTGAGGTTTGTAACGTCACAATTATTCCTTGTCGGCAACAAATGAGCTGTGGGAGTGGGACAGAGGTGGGGAATGGGTAAATATGGACTGTAGTTTTTTTGGGTGAGTGTATTCAGTGGTTACAGTGGTCGTTTTTAATCAAAAATCCGGCCTGTCATGACCCTGCTGCTTTCCCATAACTCCAGTGCACCCAGATTCAACATCGCTTCCTTCTGCCTTCCCCATGATAACAAAGGCCTCATATATTTTATGCAGCTTTGCCCCTTGTCCACATAATAGGATTATGAATAATTTCTACAAATTTACAAAAACAAATCACATGGCACAGCTTAGAGTTTGCTAATAATTTCTCCATAGCTGATAGATCAAAGCGAAGTGCAGGGACCGCAGAGCCAGGCAGTAGGTTGACCCTGGTCAGGCATTTTTAATGAAAGGGTTAATCTCCTCAGAGGTGACTATTCAGGAGCAAGCAGTGTGACCAAATGAAGAATTCAGGTCTGGGATAAGAGGGAGAATAGTGGTTTTGAGGGTGCTGTTGGGTGACAGCGAGGAAGCCCTGAGGTAAAACTGTGTGATGCTGTGTTTGAGCCCATCTGACCAGACCTCCTCCCCGGTCCTCTGCTAAAAGAAAGAGAAAGGTGGGAAAGAAAGGAGGCTGTTTGAAGAACCTATGGCTTACAGGCCCAAGGCTGTTTCATGGACGACCAGAAAGAAAAAAACAGTTTTATCGGCTCCGACGCTACATCCATACTGATGTGTTTTTGTTTTATAACCTATAAATGATCTCCGTTTAGATCCGAATCCGTAATAATCCCTGTCATATCAACACAGCTGTAAACGTACACTGGGCACGTGCATGGCGGTGTAAACAGGAAGCAGATTGTCTACTCTGCAACCGGTTGCTTAGTTACAGAAAATACTGTGAACAAAAAACAACAATGGTCGAGGGATTTCTTTTCTTGGACCATTGAAGAGGGGGAACTTTTACACACTGTAAAAAGTTTTGCTTACACTGCCGGTAGTTTGACCAATAACAACCAATCAGGAAGCAGCTGCAGGTGACATTGTTTCTGAACATCTTAGTTTTTGCTCGTCTGTCCTAAAACACAACCCCTGAGTTCTCAAACTAAAATCGCGCAACTTCTCGGTTTGAGGCACTAGAAAATTCAGGAGTATTGTGGATGGCAGGCGGAAACCTAGCAAATGTGACAAGTGACACGTCTTTGGGCAAGCTGTTAAAACCACTGAGTGTTTACACCTTAACACTTCAGTAAATAAAAGGCCAGTCTGAAAAAAAGACTCCAAACCTGACTGGGCCAGAGACGAAAACCAACAACCCCCAACCTGACAGGTTTTCAGTTTTTTTGCGTCTGAATCTGACCCAAACCTGATGTTTTTCCAGATTCCAGGCACATGTAGTGTAAAACAATCAAAGAAGATAACGCAGCCAATGGGACCGAACCCGGTGGGTCCCGACCGGCTTGGGTTGGGGAGTCAGGTGCGGGGGCCATATTCATTCATTCATTCATCATTCATAGATCGCAGTCATAAAATGAGGAAGGAAGGTGTTGAGTTGCATTTAAGAGATTTTTGTTTGTAAAATGTAATTCTGAGGAATGAAGAAGCGTTTTCGTTGGTTTACTAAATCTGCTGGAGAAGGACTTTAAAATAAAATGAAGTAATGTGGATGTAGAATGAAACCCCATCACTTTAATATGAATGCAAACACAAGGCATGATTGTGGCTGTGAGTATACTCTCACACACACATGCACATGAACACACACACACTTTCCCATTAGGAAAACCAGTGTTTGTCTCAAAAAGTAGCTGAATGTACTCGGGAGTCCTGGCTGTTTGGGATAAACTTTGTAGTGAAGCACCTCTTGTGCTACTGTAAGCACACATGCCCTCTTCTGAGTAATTAGACTTGAATACCTTCCAAAAGCAGAGAGCGAGAGAGAGTCAGGGGGAAAAAAAGATGCTTTTAGAAATGTATAAGCCTTGGCTGGTTAAGGAGGTTTAGAAATCTCATCATGACAGTGGCAAAATGGGCCTCTTAGTAATTAGGAACAAATGAAATTGCTTATCACTTAGCGAGTTACTGTGCCAGCCAATTGGCTGTGTTCAGGGGGATTAATCAGAGGGGCTATTGACATTACATTGTTCCACAATTATCATTCATACGTTTTATGGTAATTGGGCATTTTTTCACAGAGGAATTAAGGTGCCTATGTAATTCTAGAACAGAATGAATATGCGCAAATACAAACATTAATCAAAAACCCTGGAATAACGCAACAACGCAGCAACAGCGTGCTGGAATGAAATGTTAGAAATGAGGCTATCAGTCTTCTCTTTGAGAGAAACCGAAATGCCATGTTAATAATTCATTCATGTAAATGATGGTTATTCATATGGTGTTCTGGGAAATATTTGCAGCTAAATTAACCAGTGATTAAAAGCATAGAGAGGGTTTATACAACATCATCTAAATAAGTAAGGTCGAAATATGAGAAACGGATTTCTTACACACTGTTTGACCCTGTTATCACTATAAAGACAACTCTTCATCTAAGATTTCTTCATAAGCTTGGTTGCCTTGTTGCATCGAGTCTTCTAATTAGAAGAAGAAACAAACCTCAAAGTGACATCATTGCAATAACGCCACCGAAACACACTTTGTCCTGAATCCAATCAAAAGTGCGACGTGTGACTCCTCCCCCGTGCTCTTTCTCCAATACCTTCACCACAGTTCCGACACGTGAAAATTACATGTTGTTGTCCTAATGGCCTGAGGGGGTTGATAAAGGAAGACTTTGCCTAATGCTTCCATAAACGTGTTAGGCAAAGTCCAGCAGGACGTAATTGCATCTAATATATTTACGAAGGATTGATTTCCCTCCCGCGACTCCCACCCACCCACCCGGCAGCAACAAGCTGCGGTCAGTTCACCCAGGTCACGACAGATGAGTTCTGTGTCCACTCCGTCCTCTTTACACCACGTAACAAGGCCGAGCCGCAGAGACCACGGGAAGTATTGGAGTGCAGCTTAATGAGGTAATTAGTCAAAGGCCATGAGGATCCTCGGAGGCTAATACCTGTGACCTCTTGATCCTGGATTCCTGACGCACGTCTCTGGTGACTGTATGGTAAAGATGGCCGGAAAACCAAAACACTGTCGCCACGGCCGCAAACACTGTCGCCACGGCCTCTTAAAAAACGAGAATGTGTGATATTACACTTGAAGAAACGAGGACTTGGGACTCAAGCTGAGCAGCACCCCCACCCCCCCCCATTTCTCTTCCTTTTTTTAGTTTAATTACTCCCACAATGCAGTAATAGGCCTGTCCCCCTTTCTTCCCTGAAGAAAAATAAACCTTAGCAAACTAATACTACTTCACCTGTTTACTTGGAGATGGAAGTTTGAGAGAATTGACAAAGGCAGAGAAAAAGCACAAGAATGGGGGAAGGATGAAGAACACAGACCAGGTTGATATATTTTCCCTTCTCCCATCCCTTTTCTTTTTATCAGGTTACGTGACTGGAGGCTTCATTAATCACCGGCTCGACAGCCTCTGCCAGGGGGAACTAACTGCATTTGGCCCAATTAGGCGCTGTAGAGACAATAGGAACAGCACAAGTTGCGCCTCTATGCCAGGAGCCAAGCGTTGCCTCCCTGTCATTACCTAGAGAAAGGGAAGAATTAACCCCTACCAGCTTCCCTGCTTTCCTCCATTGATCCGAGGCTTTTGTGGTGTCCCTGGAGCACGGCAGACAATTACAGATATTATTACATCTGCATTGATTTTTTTTAAAGAGAGCAGAGTGTCTCCAAGCAATTAAAAAAATTACAGTTCGGAAGTGGGCCAATTAAAATGCCCCCAGCCTTGCAGGGTGGCAGTGGTGTTGGTAGGAATGGAGGGGGCCGGCTTGACTGTCAGAATGTTGCAGGTTTTTTTAGACCATGTGTGCAATTTGACACATGCTTCTACAAGTGACAGGCACGTGCATGTGGGATGATGTGAAAAAAGAAACTTGAAGGTTTATATATTATTAAAACGACAATATATACATACATCAATAAGTCAATGTTGCCTCAAGTTTTAGTCTGTATAACTATTTATTTTTATGTATTATTGATACTATATTATTATTATTTATAATCAAAATGATGTTGATAAAATATATTTTAAAGTTGCAAATAAGTCTTTAAGTCTTTTTGTCTTTCTGTAAACCTGCAATGTTTGTTATTAGCCCAAAATACTGTTTTGGTCCAATTTTAGCCTCAAATGAACGTCCCCGTAACTATTGTGAATTGGTTTTATTTCTGCCTTGATACAACTTACTCTTTCATTTGTCTCTATGTGTGTTGTTTGCTTTCTTATTAATAGGAATCTCAAGTCTTCTCTAATACATGCTGTTTAAGTATCAAACCATTGCCAATCAACTCCTCTGTCATCTTTTATTTCTATTTGTTCGACCAAACCCTGAAACTCGAACCCTGCGAACTTTCTCACCCTCGCGTTGTTGATCTTGCTGCATCCATCTCTCAATCTGTTTTTACTCACCCTCTCTCCCTCATACTGACACACACACACACACACACACTTCCTCCTTTTCCATCTTGGGTCTTGGTGTTGCGTTTTTTTCCCCCACGGAGCAAAGTTGGCCTTTACTGTGGCCATCTGACCAGACTTCCTGAAACCACAAAGAAAGAGAGAGTGCTAATTGGAGTTACGGGTAGATGGAAGACTGGCTGTGTAGAGATAAGGGCTCAGTGTGATGCAAATAGAGGCTGCATCCAGTGGCTGCAGAGTCTCCTAAGGGCCCATTGTTTTCTTGCTCTGCAATTAGAGAAAGGGAAGGAATTACCCTGTATTATAGCTATGTTTGGTGGGTGACTGAAGCGCACACACATACTTGGACTCACTTTGGAGAGGTTTGAGTTGAGCAGGTGGGCTGTGGGATTATTCAAACCAGCTTGTGATTTAGGAGGTAAACAATACATCCGAATAGAGAGGACGCATTTACAGAGACACCCAGACACTGAGAAACCCTAAAAAAAAGAAAGGGAACAGTTTAAATAAACTATTTTGGAGCGGGAGGAAAAAGGGACAATCAAACTGTGGTTCTGAGCTGCAGCCGTTTTTATCACCCGACACTCTGCATGTGTTTGAAGTGGAAAATCGCAGTTTCTTTAATCCATGGAGCATTCAAATAAATTTATTTCCCTCGGATTAAAAAAGAGTAACAATGGCAGACAGTTAAAAACAAACAACTCCAAACAAATGGCGACGGGGCTGAGGCGCCCGGTTTACGGGTTTAGCTCTACATGCATCGTGGTCGGTTTCATTAGCTGAAATGTGTTATTATTGTTTATCTATTGAGCTTCCTGATAAAAAACGAGCCATGCTTCCCCCTTTTGGATTACGGAGTTAGAAAAGGGTTCAGGGGTGGCTTGCCAGTGTAATCCACAGAATTCTTTTTTCCAACAACAACCACCGGAAGATGGGGGAACAAAAATGGAGTTTTCAACACCTGAACACCACGGCGCATTTGATTAGGGCTAATTTCAGAATATCATCAAAGGGGGGAAAGCAGCGTGGTCTGTGTGATTGTGCGAGACTTGTTCGTTGCAAATTCCTGGCAGCGGTTTAAATAAGCAAAATTGAGGAGTTGTTTCACGCAATCCTAAATTAGGAAGAGGAAAATTCTGGACAATACGTCCTCAAAGAGTTCAGAGCTTTGAGTCATTCTTCGTGTAGCTGCTCACACATGAAAAGTTGGATTTGAGGACAAACTTACAGCAAGATGTCACAGGACGCTACATGAAGAGCCCGACAGATATTAGCCAGTGAAAAATTCTGATGAGAGAAACAACAAAGAGAGACATTTAATTGAGTAAATAAACACATTTTTACGTAAAAAAAAAAAAAGTAAACATAAGTGCAAATCTTTTCTGCATTGTTCTGTAAAATATAAGTTTGTGCACGTATCAGCATAAACACAGATACAGATATATATATGTGAAGGTCAGGTTCTAGTTGCATGTGCATACAAACGGTGTAATTTAGGTGCATTATCAGTCAGAAAACACACTTCATGTAGTTGAAGTTACGTCAAACACTTGCATCATGTATAGTTTGCAAAGGCTCTTTGCCATCTGACATCCGCACAAATGTTTAACGTTGTTTTCCAGCTGTCAAAGTTGTAATTCAACAGCAGTGGTAAATGTGAAATAAATATCAGATAGACAGGAATATACCAGATGAACCAGGACTGGGTCCCAAGCGGATCAAGCCAAGCCTCAGGTTCCACCAGGGGAGCTGGAGGGACAGGGGAGGGCGGCAGACAGAATATTCTCATTTTATAGTGAAATATCCAAACAAATTCACCTGGAATTGTCGCACTGGTTCCTTCTGAGGTGACCGACTACGAAAGCTATTGGTTACAATTCAGCAGGTATAAATGTAAGATGAAGGAATTGGCTGTTCCTTCTGGATTTATTCCGACTATAAGCTGTTATCAGACAGCTACGACTCACATTTACACTTTGAGCCCACAATCATTCTCAACAGTCACCTCGGAGAAGCCCCCCCCCCCACTGAAGTGAAATGCTCTCCCCCAAAAAAACATGAACATTTAAATGAAATCATGGGACCTGCCTCTCCCGACAGTCAGTGTGATGACACGCTTTCAGATCCTGTTTGCAAAGGGTTTGAATGTGGTGAAATGTAAATGACTGGATGCACGGAGGCCCAAATGGGAAGCTAGATTCTACATGGGTCAAAGACAGGAAGACTATAGAAGTGAGATAAACGGAGGGAGGGAGGAGGGAGAGATTCCTACTCGAATCGTTTAGCAGCGGACACACCGTGCCACTTGCATTATGGTGACTGTTGCATCAAGGGGCAATGCAAAGGGGCCCCCTTTTTTTTTGGGCTATGCACCCTAGGGTTTTGGGTTTTCCTCTGAAAAAGAAAGTGAACCAGATTTGAGACTGAGCTGCTAACTCTTGTTATGGAATCAGATATCAGGTTTGTTTCGGCAAAAATACACGAAATACCTTCTAGAATCGCCAAAATCTTCAGCCGGATACCATTTCTATTTTCGAAATTTGAAAGATTATGTTTTAAAATAGCTTGACAACAAATGTAGAAGATGTACTCGTACTTTAAATATGAATAAGTTAGGTGTAAGTTATCTGAGTCGTGCCTAAAAGCTCATGTTTACGTCATGCACCTCACCCTTTAACTGCCTGTCAGTGTCATTATATCTACACATGCAGCTCATTCATGGGGTCTGACATGCCTTCCTCCATCAGGCTGTTGAAACACACACTCTATGTTCCCTGGAAGCTCAACGCAGCCTTTTAATAGCAGCGATGCCTTCTTGTTAGCCAGGAGAAAGCAAAAAAAAAAGGTCATACAATTGGATTTCCGAGCTCTGGAAATCCCTGGGTGTTTACCTCAAACACGATGCGTGCCTCACCCTCTCGGCTCACCTTTCATTTTCTCTAACCGCTCTCATGCTGATTTGTCAACCATAGACGGGATCAATTAATCTATTGAGTCCGAACAGCATGGAAGATTTAAATTGTCCATACTCGCAGCCATGTGGCCACAAAGCCCACTCTATCTATTTATAGTCCTCGTCAGATCACGCTGAGAGTGCTGGAGACAAAAGCCTGTCAATTAAAAATAGATGCCCCCAGTCGTCTTTGTGGAGTCTCTGAGAGGAATGTTTTACCTTGATTCTCAGTTGCTTGTTTTTTGCACGAGACAATAACGATTTTTCTTTTCTTATAAAATCAGAGATGTACTGTAAGTCATCAAACATCGTTCATCCAATGTCTTCACATCGGAAATAAACAGGTTTCATTGCACACTAACTGCTTTGAATATTCGGTATTGTTTTCCTTATCGGAAGATAGGAACACTGTGTTGTTTCTTTCAAGCTTGGAAGATAAGACACAGGTAAAAAAAAGATTTCAGTGATTCCCGTCTTATTCCTTTCTTCCGGCTGGAAACAAGCAGGTACTGCACCACCACATCCATGTAGAAGTTTCCCCTGAAGCCAGCAAGTGCCAAGCTGTGTCAAAAATGACATGCATCCCCTGCTTCCATGTCATGCCATGCATGTGATGTGATGGGCGAATGAAGGCAGTTCCTGCAGAGAATGGCAGGGGGTCATTATTAAGCCTCTTAAATTAGCGCACCCCCACTCCCCACAAAGCCCTCGCAATTTTCCGAGCTCCACAACCACGCGTACACCCACTGAACTCGACTCATTAGAATTGACAAAGCAAATCTTTCCCAAAGTTTACTTGCAGCAAACTCATTTCAGATGTGATTGAATTGCACCTGTATGGTATGACCCATTTAGACTCTGAGTCACACATGGACGCCTCGAGAAACCTATCTGAGCAGAGCCATGCTGTTAGCTTGCTCTGGACTCTGCCAATTGCATGTCCTATGCGTTGCAATTTACATGTCTCTCCATCACACTCACTTATATGGTTCAACTCACAAGAGCTACCATTTAGATCACTTATGGGGGAGGGGAGCGGGAGCCCAGCACTGGTATAGGACCATATGTATGTACTGCAGAGGTATAGAGTGGGTGGCAACAGCAGCAGAAAGCTTAACCTCCATTACCCCTGGACACAATCCTCAAAGAAACACAAATGACACCATGACAAACCTGCAGGCTTGTGCCCCTGCAGGGGAAATGGACTGCTTCTGGTGCTTCTCCTCCCGTTTTGATGGGCAGGTCCCATCTCTTCAGCCTCTGCACGGCCCATCTAAAGGCTCCTAATATCCCCAGATTAAAGAGACCTCAGCCCCAAGGTCATCCTCTAAAGGAGCCACTGCCTCGCCTCTAAAAGGAACTCCATTTTTTTTTTTTTAATCGCTCCTTTTGTCTCACTTTGATTCCACTCCCCTTCACTTGCCATCTCTCTCTTCCTCGTCTTTGGATGTGCGTGTCACAGTCTCTCCCTCTTTCTGACCTGCTATCGCGTATATGTATATTTACAAGAGTGCACATAACTGGTGTCTGGGGAAGGGTAAGGAGCAGTGGGGAAGGGAAGCCATTAGGGGAATAAAGAGAGGTGCTGCCTCACAGCCGAGCTTCACAGGCCAGTGGAGCAAATCAAATTGGGTCTTGTTCTGCGGTAGGACACACATGCACACACACACACACACACACACACACACACACACACACACACACACACACACACACACACACACACACACACACACACACACACACACACACACACACACACACACACACACACACACAGTGATAGTGGTGGAGGCACACAGCTGACAGTGAGGCCTCTGGGACATAGCAGGGCTAGGCATGTCTAGGGCTGGCCCACCAAGGGATCTAGTCATGACCCCCAATTCTCCTGAGCCACAGGTGAGCTCCTACAGGAGGAATGATGTAGAAAGACACACAGAAAACAAATTGGAATATAAGCTTGTGATAAAATCATATAATAGAGTGGTGCAGGGTTTTTTCCCCTTTATCTCTTTACAGCTGCAGTCGAGTTCTGTTAAACAATTAAAAAAATGTCACAGCTAATACAGCTAATTCAGCTAATTCCTCCATACAGCATCACACGTGGTGACGTCTTACACCAAAATTAGCAGATATACGCAGCTTTTTTTTTTACACACACGAATACCTATTTAGGCAATTGACTCATTTCCAAATTGCCGCTAGAGGAGTTGGCCTATCCCCGGTGATTCATGTTCAACGTTACAAATGCTCTGAACTCGAAAGGTCTCACCTTGCTGTTTAGGCAGCGTCGCATCTTGCACGATACAAAGAAAAAAAATCACGAATGCAAGTTGAACGCGCGTCAACATGTTGGAAAAGATGCAGAGTCAGCATCTAAACTGCCAAAATATAGAAGAAGAAGAAGAAGAAACTTGCGCGTTCAGGTGTCACCTCTCCATCACTACCAATCGGCACCGGAGCCAATAAGAACCTGTATCTACAGCAGAGTAATTTGACCCAGGAGTGAATACCGATTGCGTCCATTCCCATTGCAGACAAAGGCCAAATGTTATCTGGTTTTAGTGTTTTTTTTTTAGACCAGTATATAGACTTCTCCATTAGGTGTTAGTGCCAGAATAAAGGAAGGTAAACAAACAAGCTGTCAAGGATTATACAGAAGAATATCATAAGACACATGTGTCATATATTGCTGATGACATCCCCTGTGACAGTTTTTATGGCAAGTAGCAATATCCATCCACCCTCTCTGCACTAATACCTCATTTATAACTGCTCAAATCCTCTGTTCCCGTAATGTTCTGAATGAGATTTAAGTTATTAGCAGGCTCGTAGCGAAGCTGAAGAATTGGCAGAGGACTCCAGGTAAAGGGCACTAAAGTTAATGAAAAATGAGATGGAGAGTCATTCTCAGGGCTTTAGTTTTATTAGAAATACATGGTAATAGCACCAAAACCTTAGTCAACATAATGTGCGCTGCCATCTATATGATACCAATGCCTGTGGGGCACTATTCATCCACAGAGAAATAAAGGGGGAAGAGTAAAAAATACATGCGATGCTTACACTTCATTCACTTTCTCCAAAGGATTACGGCCACAAATCACTTTTGCTCAATTCATTACATGGCTGCAAAGAGGGGGCAGTTGTGTGATGGATGGTTGTCTGCAAATGGACTTGTCGGTAATAGAAAAATGCACACGCTTTAATTAAAGAGGGCTGGACAAGTGGGTCCAGAGTGGGATTGTGGGGGGTCTCTCCACATCTGTGCAGTCAGGGTTATACATCAGAGGGTTTCTGATGCACAGGCCTGTAAGAACAAGATTGTGTGTGGTCATTCTGAGAGTTTATACAAAAATAAAATATTTATCACACTACAGGTCATATAAGTAGAGAATGTAAACTGATTGGGTCTCGAGAGAACTGACAGATAATGGGTTGAACATAGAAATACACTGACGGATGAATGGGGAAGCAGTGAAGAGTGTAGGCCAGACTGAAGCTGTGAGATTTCTTCAAATTTGGCGTTAGCTCTCAATTAGCAGCATTTTTTAACTGCACGACTTCTTTGTGTTTCTTTCTGGAGACTTACTCGAACCATAACCATAGTTACTACTCGCCTAATAGTGACCCTAACCCCAACCTTATCCTAAACCCAGCGTGAACCTAACCTTAACTTAACATTAAAACATGTCTTCAACTTAAAATGTAATTATTTGCATCATGGGGTCTTGCTTTTTCTCACAATAAGAAAGACAAGTCCCCATAATCTGAGTGAGTAAACAGATTTAGGTCCCCACAATATGAGCAATTCCCATTGACTTGCATTGGTTTCCTGGAGATTTACTAAAAATTTAACCATAGTCCCTATTTGCCCAAACTTGAACCTAATCCCAACCTAATCCTAAACCTAATAACCTTATTTAAAACATGCCTTTACCTTCAAATTGTATTATTTGCATTCTGAGGACTTGCTTTTTGTCCACAAGGAAGTCAAGTCCCCACATTGTAAGTGTGTAAACAGATTTAGGTCCCCACTACATGATTAATACCCGGAACACAAACACACAGGGGATAGAACAAAACACAGACACTCAGGGTAAATATTCCACTTACATGTTCACCATGTTCTTCCAGCCCTCACTTAGTTTCACTCCAATGACAGAAATCCTATGCAGCTACTTTTGTTTAAAGGCAGCCCCATTAATGAAGAGCTCTTCAGCTAAATACATCTTTATTCTGCGATTAACGACGGTGCTTGAAGTAAGCACTGGTGTGCAAGGAGGCTGAGGCCCTTCAGTGTCCAAGCCTTTACAGCCATTCTGCCATCAATCAGGCCTCGAGTCCAGTAAGTGCTGCTAACATTTATGAAATATTCATCAGCCATTCACGTGTGCTCTCCACCCACCCTAATCATTACATCGAGGCAGCATTGTGTCAGCTCTCCTCCTCAGAAAAAAATAGGCTACAATCATCCTGCGTAGGGGAGGTGAATTAGGAAAAATGTGTTCTTGCTTTTATGCCGGGCCGTCTCCCGGGTGGACATTTTTCGTCCTGGCATCAAAGTGTCAGTCAAAGGTCCGCCACTTTCCTCCTGTGATGTGGCCTCATGTTTTCTTTGGATGGTTTTCCAATCTATCCATAAATCAACCAGTCACGTTGACAAATGTATGATTAAATGAATTAAGATGTTAAAAATCTTGTTAAAATATAGCGTTATAACGTTACAACTGCTCAAAAAATTGATAGAACTCAAAGAAATTGGATTCTGGTTAGTTTTCAGTTAAGACGTTTTCAGACATGAATTCGAAAAAACTGTCTCCAGACATTTTCTGCAGATTGACACAACAACAGGAACATGTCAGGAACATTCAGGTATCCTCTTGCATGAGGCAGGACATGATGCTTTCGGATCTCATTGTTTATCCAAGTTGACATCTTTGAAGTGTACGACTCCTTATTTTGTCCTGAGATATGTTTATTCGCCTATACTTGCTCGTTGCAAATTTTCAGGACAAGAAAAAATCCGGAGCAACTGGCCTGCTCATTTGCGTTCTCATGTACAGCTCCTCTGAAATTATAGGGAAGAATCCGGACTCATGTGCATGTCTGAAGGCTGCTAACATACATAAATACATGTGTGTGAGCATGGTATTTAATGCTGCGGATGCCCCACCACCTCAGAACAAGCATGCTACAAGCATTACATCAAAAGTTGCACTCAAAAGGAAACCAGGTGGATCATCTACTTTGACTCGTTCACATCTTTGATCAGTTTCTAACATGACCCACGAACACGAACCCATTTCAGATGTGGCTGTTAACCCCTCTGTCCTCTTCTCTCCATCTCTGTGCCTCACCAACCTACCACTGTGATTAATGTCATTATAATACAACGGGTATGATGTTCTCATCACTCACGTTCAACCAATCCAGGACCTAGCCGATGAAAGGTTGTGATATTCATCACCATCCACTGGCTGCAGTCAAACACACGCCTCAGTTCACAATAGCAAAGGGAAATTCCACCTTAGTCTTCATCCATTTGCAATTCTTATTGCTGTGAGAAAGTTAATCTATCCCCAGCAATAACTCATTGGATGTTACAGCTTAAGCAAAGATGTCCTCAGTTTCCCGTCTTGCATTTTAAACAGGGGCAAAGAGCCTTGGTACAATTTCCCAAACACAACTGAGCTAACACTGATTTATTGCTCCAGTTTATATAACTCATATTAGGAATTCATGGACCTGGCAAAAGGGATTAGAGCATTTATTTCAGGCAAGGAGATGATCCTGTCATTAATGGTCGATACTTTCATCATCGTTTAAACCAGAGGAATTTGCCCGGTGACGAATCGTGGCGGACATAGCTATCAGGGTTGTGCAGCTGTACTCGTTATCTGCCGACGACCCGCTCTGCTCGGTGAACGTGGACCCGCGCCCATCAAACTTGGATTAGGCTGTCAATCAAGCGTCGGCCGCGCATATTGTGTTACAATTTCTCCCAAATGTCACCAAGATCAGAGTAATTTCTTGGCTAATTGCGTCTCGTCTCCCTTTAATGCTGCACGTTTAATGGTTTCGTTACATTGCGTGACAAGATGGTGTTTCTCTCATATTGGCACGGTGATGAGCGGGAAGAGGTCCCCCCGCTTTTGTTTAGAGAGGGAAATGAAAGAATAAATGACTGTTAAAGTTCAGAGGGCGTATTTCTGAAATGGCAGCAAACAAAGAGGAGAAACTGAGAAATGATCCCAATCTCACCACACCGTGACATCAATTACACCAAATTCTCATTAGAAAAGGGTTGTGTAAGTCTGCTGGCTTTGCCCGGGTTGTTTTCATTCTGGAAGTGGCAGCGCGTTATGCTGAAGATCTGTGTCAAAGCCAGCTCAAAGCAATACTGCGGATTTTCTCTCCTCTGACACCTACCTCTTTTTTTTTTTTTTTCACACCATGCCGCTGACTTAGTTTCAACATGACAAATACAATTTCAAGCATTTTACTGTGTCCATGTGCTTCGCCACCACTAACAATAGTAGCCACAATGCAACCACTAATTCCCTCCTCTGAGAAATCTCTGCGAGGGGGGAAAATACTATTAACCATGTTAAATAAAATACCGAAATACTAATTCCGCTGCACATCATCAGCCGGATTACACTCACAATACGTGTCAAGTTGTTCTGTAGGGAGTTGCACAAAATATACTTAGTGAAACTCAAATTCCTCCAAAGGCCAAACATGCGTGGGGGGGCTGTCATGTACAAAATAAAGGCCACTGATGAGGCTTTTAGAAAGTCTCTTATTTCTTGCATGCTCAGTACAAGCAAATATGCAGAGGGAATATTTATATTCATCATTGCCAGGGACAGATCCAGGGGCAGGGCTGGGGTGGGGGGGGGCCCTTAAAAAAAAACGTATTAACAATTCTAATAATAAATATGATAATTTGTTGTGAAATTTTATTTTCTAAGCTTATTTGAAGTTCACAATGAGCTTGAACAAGGGACAGTTTTCAAAAATGTATTCAATGATGTGTCGTAAACAAGGAAAAACTTAAATATGCAGAATCAGGAACTGTGCATGGATGTTAGGATGTAATTGGCCCCTCTGTGTAAATGGTGGCCCCCTTATGGCCCCGATTTAGAAAAATCCTCGTTCCGTCCACTGATTGTTGTCGATATTTAGTCGCACCTCTCTTTATTTTCCCTCCTGTATGAATTTGTAATGGTGTCACGATGATGAATGTGCTCCACTGTTTACCTGCGCCATGGTGACACTGCTTAGAATGATCGTCCGAGGTATAATTGCACAAAAAAACCGAAGCACTGCGAAGGACAAAGTGTCGGACGGGAGACAACGTAATGCTCCTCCACTCCGGGGCCGTTTATTACCGGACGGGTTGAATTGAAGAATCGGCCATTAAAACATTCCCAAAAAATTTACATCTGCAAATACAACCTATAAATATCAAAGAGAAAAGAAATAACGGAGCAACAATAACAAACACTTAACTGCTTTCCATTAGTGCACTTAACCTCCTCTTCATGGTGAGCAGTCCCACTTTACATTTCCTGTGGCTAAATGTGTGTCTCTAATTCACAAATGAGGGGACGTTTTGAGTGGCCCTCTGTCTCCCCGATGAGCAAATGCTGCAATTAACTTTTCCTCCTCTTTTCTTTGGGGGGAGAAGGTGTTTTAAAGACATTTGCCTGCAGTCAACAGCATCTTCTGGCTCCTGCTGAATTTAAGGAGACATCTTTTTTTCTTTCCCTCCTGTGGAACTTATTATTATTACAGTTGACGATAATAGCCCATTTATGCTGTATTATTCATGGATGATTTAATGGAAAAATCTACAGGAAGATAGTTATTAGAGTCGTTGCTGTCGTCAGTTCAAATGCATACACAACTTTCAACAAGTGTCCGTCCAAAACGCTTTAATACTATAACATATAAGTATTTTCATGCAACATACTAAGAAGAGCCCGAGTGATCTCAAAACACAGGTAACTTTGGCAATGATTCCTAAGATGTCGTTTTCCAACCCTTGAGACAAAGAAATATAATTGAGGTTTGATATTTTACAGTTCAGCCATAAACATATTTCTAAATAACCCTAAATACAAACAAACGCAAATACAACCTAATGTATTGTGAAGGAGTATTAGGTCCATACGACATTACAAGAGAAATGCCGTTATATAACCTGAATAAAGTCGTAATTGACAGGAAAGTTGTAATATTATAAGAAAAAAGTCATAATGAGAAGAAAACTGTAAAATTAAGAGAATTAAGGTGTAGATTAACAAGATAAAAAAAAGTCACAAGTAATTATGATAATGTGGAGCTGATGAGCTAAAAGATTATTAACTATTTTGTTATTTGTGAAAACCTCTACTAAAGTATAACTTAACAAAAGTATAACTTACTCCACATTTCTCATTTTAATGCAGGTGACAGACTGATCTTTTGATTTTCCCCCTTTAAAATAACACATCTTAAAATTATGACCTTTCTCTCGTAATATTACGACTTTATTCTCGTATTATTATAAATTAAATCTCTAAATCTCCGATTTTTTTCCCTCTTTAAGTGTCCCTAATACTCAGTTGCTATATATGTAACTTGCATAGATTTTTATATGTAAGAACTCAAATTAAGATAATCAACATTTTCTAAGTAAAATATGGACATAAATGAAAATCTCTTCTGCATTTTTTATCCTTTAAAACAGAAGTTTCCATATCAGCGCATATCAACAAACATTATTGCTGATACGTTGTGTGAAAGGCTCAGATTTCTCTCAGCCAGCAGAGAACTCGGTTGGGCTCTAAAACCAAGAGTTAGAATTAATGACTGTGTGAATGAAATGAAATCGCAGGTGGGCTCCAGGTGTACAGGTGAGGACCTTGATGGAGATTCATGGTCAAAATAACAATAATAAGCAGCATCATGTGTTCTGTGTTACTGCTGACATGACACTCTGGTAAATAATAGGAATGTGTCAGGATTAAACTTGATTTAGTCCTGTAATGATCTCATTGTATCCACATGTGCAGCCTGTGTGTGTGTCTGTGTGCGCGCTCGTCTATGCATGCACACGGATGTGTATGTGTGTGTCATTACAACAAGAGCTGGTTGCATCCATGAGCAAAATGGCTGCATAATTGGCGTTGTCCATGACACTGTGCTCTCTGTAGATGTTTTTTCTGCATGTTGCCCAGACTCTAATTACCGGGGTTTCAGCGGGGAGGTAAGGCAGGCGATGGGGAGAAGGCGCCTGTGCCGCCTGATTCTGTCAACTGACGGGTTGTTCTGTCTGCGGCACAGCCAGGCAACCCGGAATCCCTGGAGTGAGTTTGGGAAAGACCCAGGGACTGGTCATATCAACAAATCCTAATCAAAAGCCTGGAATTGTCAGCTGTCACACACTTTTTGTGATCTTTGATACCTTGCCCCTCCTCTGACCCAGACGAGCAAATGATACCTCGCTACACACGCGCTCACACAGACACACACAATTCACAGAGACGAAGCATATACACAAACATACACACACACACACACATATTCTCAAACAGCGGCTGACACGTGCACTTGCTTACTCTCGCTTGTAAACTCACTCACAGACAGCACAGACTGCTTTGACACTGAAGGCACATATACAGGCTTGCACACATGCACACACACAAACACACACAAACACACACACGCAGGAAAGCAACAACCTGCACCCTCTTTGGCAAAATGTAGACAGGCAGTCAGGTTCCACATATTACAATATTACTCATAATAGGATGTATGACTGAACTTGAACTTTGTACATCCCGCTTTAGTCTCGGTAATATTGTCTCTGCCTGAGGAAATAACAATTATAGTATAATATAATAATAATAGTGTTACCATTAATGTGGCACAGTATGACCAGTGTGCAGCCGTCACTGCAGTGTGTTCTCTCTCTCTCTCTCTCTCTCTCTCTCTCTCTCTCTCTCTCTCACTCCAGGATTTTGGATAAAGTCCAACACTTTTAAAAAACCCAACCTTTTAGTCTAATGAACGAAAACCAGCACGTCTCCGCTCTAACACGATGTGCTCCAGCTTAAGAGGAGCACATTTTGGTTTACCGAGTCGGGCCAGTGGCAAACAATGCCATTTTATTTTTGCCCCCGAGTCTCCTTTCAGACGGTCTTAAACTTGTGCTTCAGTTCAGGAGAGGATGGAAAGACTGTGGTGGCTTTGATCGGCCGACTGTTACTAAGAAGCTTTGAGGGGGTTTAAAGGACCTAAAATGTATGAAATGGACGGATCAAGAGCGAGCAGAAATTTGACGGTTCAGAGGCAGGTTAGAAAAGTAAGAGCATTCCCATACAATATATATCCAGTTAGAGCATATTAGGGGACGGCGGATGACAAAAGTGGCTGATTAGCAACCCTAGTTAAACCTTCACAGGGGCAGGGGGGTGGACACAGCTCCACACTCTGTCTTTGAAGGGAAAGAGGGAGGACTGTTTATGAGTGGAGCCGGAATAAAAGTAAAAAAAAACAAAACCATTCAGCAGCTCATTGCTCTGAACTGGGAAAGAGTAAAAAAGCAAAAGAGAAAAGACGTGTGTGATGCTCAATGTCCGATATCCTCAACTAAATCTCCAAATCATGGGCAATGCAGGAAGAAGTGTGAACGTGTGAAAGAGAATCCAGAATGAGAAGAGTAACAGATAAAGAAAATAGGGCCTGACCGATTAACTCCTCATAAAATGTTTGATTTATAAATAATATTGCCTTTCACACACATCTGTATCTGCGTTTATGATGATATAAAACGTTTGTTTTACAGAATAAACAACACAGAGAAGAGGTGCATTTATGTTTACACCATATAAAATAAACGTTTCTTTTATTAGTTAAAGTTCTATATATGTGGTTGTGTTTGTGTGTTTTTAGTTTATGGTTAAAATGTGAAATATTAAGCCTCAATTACATTTCTTTGACATGAGGGTTTAATGATAACATCTAAGGAATCAATGCCAATTTCCTTTTTTTTTTAATACATACATCAGCTCATGTATCGGGAGCAGGAATTTTAGTTCCCTAATATTGGTTCCCAAATTGTGATTTGTGAAGAAGGGCTCTACAAATACAATTTGATTGGAAAAAAGAATGCATACACAAGTCCATCATTTATATATAAAGAATATATAATATATAAGACTATGTTATAAGGGGTAGAAAAAGACTATCACCACTCAAGTGACAATTTGTTGATTTAAAAAAGGAGAGACAAACATTTCTCTTTTGTTAATAAGGACACATCAACAGAGGCCCTGCCCTCAGTAATGAAACGGGTCTGGACTGCTAATGATAACTGTTATTTATTCCACTGCTACCCGGGTTTATTTGGGCCAGTGTGGCACCGTGAACCTCTCTCACTTTGGTAATTAAGCGTGTTGATACTGCTGCATGCTTACCTGCAATTATGTCATTTTAATGAGCACGAGCGGATGGAATAAGGGCAAGGCGAGGTTGGCCAGAGGCAGCAAAGCATTGGTGTTTTAATAGACACTTAAATGCTGTTAATTTAGCTGCCGGTAATGGCGTAGCCCCGCTCGAAGGAAATATCTACAGTTCCAGGCGGGGGGGAAGTCACGGGCGAGAGGCTGAGGGGCGGCCTTTTGAGGAGGAAGAGGAAAATTCTTTAACTATTCAGAGACTTCTCTTCCTGCCCAGAGGAGGATCTCCACATCTTCCGCTTGTTATCGGAGGCAGCCTTGGCATGTTTTCAGCTCTCAGGACTGTTGATGGGTTTAGGCGAAGGTTTGGCAGGCGCTCACCTGTTCTCGGCTGCAAAATGTGTCAGTGTCGGGCTGAGGACTGAATTTTTATACAGAGCAGAACCGAGGTCTGAAAGGAAGGAGAAACGTTAAGAAAGCATGATATAGTGTAGTATATAAGTTTATATATTATAAGTTTAACCATATTTTTTTGGAAACTGTTAGAAAAAAATTTGGCGGAAAAAACGCTTGCAGCTGTCGGCATTTAAATATGGATGTTTTAAAAACGGTTCAACAAGAGTCTAGATGGTATTTTTCATGGCTCCTCCTCTGGTTCAATACGCAGATCTGCTCGCTTTCTCTCATCCTTGCAGGAACCGCGAATCACCTGTGGGGCTGTGTAAGTACACACAGCTGTGCTGCGCCACGCGGATTATTATAACTTGTGCGCTGGTCGCTGCGAAGGTGGTGTGATAACAGTCATTAGGGTTGTCGTGGGACGAGAACCGAGTCTTACGAGAGAAGCGGGGAGATTCAATGGAGGGAGAGAAAAAAAAACAGGCACTTTCATTAACAGGTGTTAAGCTATGCAAATACATAAACACACCCTGGTAGCCCATCGTCCTCACACCTGCACGTGACAAGCAGCCGCTTATTAACACAACAGCCCTGAAATTAGTTTAGAAGAATCAGATTCAATTAAAATGGCCCAGAATCGACTGTATGGGAAGATGCCAAGATGCAAAATGAAGGAAAATAAAGTTCCACACTTGGAATAGATGTTTGCTGTTCTTCAATAAATGATTTTAAAGAGATATTCCTAAACTAAAATGTAGAATCAGTACGCTCAGTGTTAATTAAGATGTAAGGCTGGGCAATACCACATATCAATAATTATCTCAATATAATTTTAGCGATGTATATTGCTCATGCGTTGTGCAAGCAGAGTCAAGAGATTTGATCTTCCTCAGATTACCTCAAATGTTTTGCTGTTTGTTAAACTGAAAACCTTCACTCAGGAGTAAACATCAGTCTTTAAACCTAAAAGAAAAAATAATGTCACATTTATTGTGATAATTATCGATATCGGCCAATAAGAATATTTTTATCTTGATGGAATTTTTGGTAATTGTGTCCGGCCCTATTAAGGTATGTAATGAACGTCTGAATTAGTTTCAGTTCTGGTGATTCATTTGTTAAGTGCTTTGCTTAAAGTAAAGTGCTAAAATAACTTTTTAAGATTATAATGACTCTAACAATTAACATAATTAGCAGGATGTAGTTAATGAGATTTATCGTCTATGTTTAAAGCCTTTTCTTATGATTTTGAATCCATTTGTTCTGCTGTTTGTTCTGTTCCTCGTCTTATTCATAAGGAAATCAGCAGAACCACATGGCAGCAGCAGCAGCAGCAGCAGAGAGGTCTAGAGTCAGATGGCTCAGAAGACACTTTCCTGTGTGACACATTTAACGCAGAACATGCTTCCACCGAGGGATCTTGAATGAGTCGATTTTTGTGAAATGTGCCAGAGTGGCTCCCTACTGAGCAGTAAGCTAGGCCTTTGATGTATCGCGCTGTAATATGGTTGTTATCCATAATCGGCTTGAATTCAGGAGGGCCGCGGCTGAAAGGGAGGTACGGCGCTAACATGTTCTTGTGGTACATTAAAACATGACTGCGTTCCCATTAAAAACACGCCACCCTTGCCCACCGCAACCAGAACTAAACACTCTGAGAGCAGCCATCGCCTAAGCCCCTTTTTTTTGCATTCACAAAAAAAAAAAAAAACACTGCAAGATTTAGTAAAAGCTAAAACACTGATGTTCTCACAGTTCTCGACAGGATAACGTGTAATATTAGTAACAGAATATTGTGTATGATTTAAATCCCGTGAATCCGTGAGGTGACGCTTAAATGGAGTTACTTGGATGCTTATGCAAATTTCCCGTTTCTGTGCGTTTTGTGACACCGTACGTTTTAAACTAGAAATTATCCCGACGCTATCGCATTAAGCTGCGATACGAAAGGCGGGGGGTAGACAAGAGTTTGTGATATGCATCGGCGTCGGGGCTGGTGTGGAATGGCGGAGGTGATACTTTGCGTTGCATGAATAACAATCAACAGTTGCAGGAACAAAGACGTGTTTTGAAATAGGAGCCCTATTACACACTAAAATGAGACACCCCCCCCCCTGGTAATGGGATTTTAATGTTGCATCCAACACAAAGCATTGCATTTTCCAGAGAAACACCAAAGGAAGAGAGTTAGGCCGTAGAAATCTTAACGTGTGATAACCGCGAGTTGTTCCGCCGCCGTACATCGACCAAATATTAGAGTTGCGCTTGCTCCACATCTGTGCTCGTCCACGCGGTTCGTCTGTCTCTCATCTACATTAACCGTGATGCATATGGTGTAATAAAGACAATTTGATGTTGCTGTTAGAGCTCCTAAAACAGTATGATAGCCTGCCTAGTAAAAAATAAATAAAGTTAAGCACCCAGGTTGTGATTGTTGCTCCGGAGATCTACAATATTATTACCATCCAGCCTGTGCTCGGGGTTTTAATTTAACAGTGATAATTTGCTTATGCAGGCCTCCGCTGATTAGACTTCTTTGTTGCACCAACAGTTTTTAATATAGTGTGAATTACCCACTGTGCTTGTTTATAGTTCCCGAACAGGACTGGAAATCAGCGGTAGGGCCGGGTTGAAATTAAACATGTTGGGGAAACCGGTGAGACGTAGTGGTGCGGCGGAGACGGAGGGGAAACGGATGAGATTGCTGCCGTGCTTTTTAGGGGAGTGGGGGGGGTTATGTGTGTGTGTGTGTGTGTGTGTGTGTGTGTTGAGTGTTTGTAATCAAACTGCAAAAAAAAAGGACCAAAATATAATATTGAATGCAGCTGACTCTCTGACATTAGCGGCACTATAATAGGTAGGTTTGAGAGGCCGTCCTTATTGAGGACCGCACCAGTGAATGGAAGTGTACTAGTTATGTATCATTACCGGGGGAAGAGCTGTCCACTTCCTGCTGGGAAGAGATGCCCTCTGCTTTCACACTAAGCAGAGTAGTTCACAAAATAACAGCATAGCAAGTGTGCCCCCACCCCCCTCCCTCTCAGTCTCTCTCTTTGACGGAGGGCTCATATGAGGAGCCTGTGGAAAAGGATATGCCTCCATTTAAACTTAAAAGCAGGCATTTAATTCACAGCACACAAGAGGGAAGTCACAATAGCGGCGCGGTTAACAGATAGCGGAGGAGACGAGGGTGTCAACGGGACGCGAAAATGCAGAATTACAACGGGGGAAAACATGCAATTTGATCGCTTTTCGACTGAGAAGTGATTTTAAATTCAATTATGAGGAGAAAACCGATTGTTAAAAGAGAAAGAGGAGAAATCGCTCCTCTTTAGAACTCCGCGTGAGCCGGCGCAAGGTTGGACTACGCATCATCAATCTGTATTGTGAAGAGCTCCTGAGGTTTTTTTCATCAAGGTCTTATCCACTTCAGAGGTTCAACAGATTAGCGGTCCACTGGGGTGCAATGGCTTTTCAGCAATGTGCTTTACGTCCAATTTGAAGTGTCTAAGAGCATTCTTGTCATTAGTGTTTACTCGAGACTGTTTTTTAGAGAGCCCAGACTGAGTGCGACATTAAAGACAAATAAAACCACATCAGCTGTGTTGATCATTCTGAAGGCTCTGGAGGAGCAGGCCCCCGACATTTTATCTTGGCAGACAGCAGTTTCAGGGGTTATAGATAGGCCAGCGTGCTGACGCCATTATTTACCAATGGAGCAGAATGTCAGTCGTCCTATATACCTCTTTGCTTTTCTCCCTGTGTTGTTTGCTCCCTGCCTTTTGTGAAAGGGGGCACTTTATGGAGGTGAGCGCTGAGAGAAAATATTTCTATCTTGCCATCAATGGATCAATGGAGATGTGTTTACCTGTCGAGGGGAACAATGTTCACTCCATAATAATGGATATTAAACAGCTTGTTGACTGAGTGCTTTTGTCCCGGTCAGTTGTCAATCCCTCAATGTGTGTCCAAGTGGAGGGACACACACTGCCGCTGCTGGGGTTACCACAGACACCCTCTGCACAGACACCCTCTGTCGGCCTGGTCATGGACGCCCCTCCCTCCACTTGCTGGACAAAAAAAAAGAACACGTTGGGTCAATGAGATTCTCAGTAATTAAACTGAAAGGGGTCATTTTCAGTGCAAACTCCGAGGCCCTTTAGGTTTAAGTGGTAGGTTGGCCTGCGCACATGCAGCCCGATCGGTCCGACGCTGCTTTCAGACGTGCATTGTCCCGACGTTTTCTGTTCTCAAATACAGGGGCTGTATTTAAAAAAAGGCAAATGTCAGAGTCCGTTGCTCTGGACATTTTCTGGGACTTCTCCTAAGTAAAATGTCGAAGCGAGCCCATGTGAGAATACGGCTGGGAAATGCCTGGAAAATTCCCAGCGAGTGAGTGGGCATGTTGATGATGTTTCTAACCTGCGACGGATGTGAAACTAGTACAATACAAATATCTCAGGATGAAAAAGACTCGGTGAGGACGGAGAGGAATCAGGCAAAGATGTCAACTTGGAAGGATAACGAGATTCAAGAGCTTTTGGCGATAAGGAAAATTCTCTAAAAGGTTGTAGGGACGGCACGAGACACCGACTCAGACAATCTCTTGCTGCTTTCGTCATATGTGAAATGCAAACTCCGGAAAATGTCCAGTTTTTCCGAGCATTTCCCCGAGTTCTTCTCGGCAAAGCGACTTGAGTAAGCAGACTTGTTCAAGTTCCTGAAAGCAGAGATTGTCCGCCGCAGAAGTCTCATCTCTTTAGATAAAAGGATTTGATTGGTGGTGCTAAGATGATGATCAGACCATTAAGATTTCAGTAGCTGCCATTTTTGCCTCACATAAACTCAACTTAACAAATGTTAAGCTGTAGGGGAAATATTAATATGATGCCAGAATCATGATCAATGAGAGATACCTGCAGAATATTCGTGCAGTCAGCTTAATCCTCTACCCCCCTCCAGCCAGACATGGCTCAGAATGAACCATCCCTTTGTTTTTAATCATGACTCCTTCCCTTCTCCTTTATCCAAACTGTTCTTCACTGTGTGATAAGTGCCCCTCATGTGGAGCCACATCTTCAGCTCATACCTCAATAAAACAGAAACCCGTGGTCATTTTGTGGCTGTTGGGCGACTTCGGGGGGAAATGCAGAGTCTGGCTTTCTATCCGTGGCAAAGTGGTGTGATGGGAGCAGCAGAATGAAAAGGCTGGGGTTTGTTTTACATAAAGGCTGCAGCCATCGGGACTCAGCAGGACAGGCGGAGAGTGGCTCTCTCGGCCCAATAAATCATCACCTGCATTCATTCATTCAGCACATTCAGACCCAGACGCACATTTCTCTCCCAGCCTCTGCTGACTCCTCATTTTCTGCTGCTGTTTAATATGTGACCTTATGCTAGGATTTTTACTTTCCCTGTCCAGGTGAAGAAAAAGTGCGGCAGCTGACAAATCATAGCAGTGTGAGGCTAGTTTGGGATTCCATATACTTAGAGATGGAAAACGCAAGCTTTTCTTTACTCTTATACATTTAAAGTAATGTACATCACAAATGCAGACAAACTACTGGTGTATATTTATCCTTTCTTTCAGGTAAACGCGCAGCGCCCTTTAGGTTTAATGGAATTCACACCAGTGAGTGGCAGGATTTGAATAGGCTGGAGAAAATGGGGAGGTAAAAGGGGCATTAGGGGTAGCTAAAGAGGTGGGGGTTGGCTAAAGACTGACACCATCTTCTGCCTGTGACACATGCAACACACACACACCACACACCACACACACACACACACACACACACACACACACACACACACACACAGAATGGTCAAGGTACAATAATGTGAATACATCTGCGGTATGTGTGCGTGCACGTGCGTGTATATGCATGTAACGTCCACGAAACCCTTTTCACTCTTTGTTTCAATGGCTGAAAAGACCTGCAACACTAAAGCAGCTATTTCAGCCTCACAATTGGCATCAACACAATTTGGTTTGACGACCGAAAAGAGAAGAAAAACTGTCCAAAGGAAAAGAACGGGACACATTTCTATCATAAACATAATCAGCTGTTGAAATAACAGTTGCAGAGGACACCGCACTTCTTCCCGTGCCGAGATGGAACACGGGTAAACCGGTTAGGCCAGAGGTTGGCGAATGTAATTGTTTGTTGGTTTAATGCTCGGCGAGCTGTGTTTACTTTTCCACACGACGCTGGCTAATTATGTCCTTCGATTGATTACCACATGACAACCAGACTTGCACTTCCTCACTTGTCATTAGCATCGCGCGATGGCAGAGAAAATGCGAATGCACTCGCCGCTGTCTGACTGCGGCCAGGGATAATTGTGTCTTGTGCCAAAGGAATTACTCCTGCACCATCCTGAGCAAGTTAATGATGGCAATGAGACAAGCGAGATGGATAAATAAGAAAGATGCAGCAGTCAGTAACTTCTAGCAGAGGTTGCTTTAAAAAAAAAAGAAGCAAACATTTCCTTGTAAGGAGCCTGCAACCATGGCTGGGTTCTTAAATAAACATGTTACATTGTACGTGCGAGTGTTTGGGACCGGCAGACGTCTGGATTCCTCGCACACTGAACAGACAGCAGTCTGTGATAAGCAAAGGCTCCCATTGTTATTAATTTGTTATTTCTCTTCTGTGTGGTTCCTGGCTGGATTATCGTGAACACACAGTCCAAATTCCACTGTAAACATTTGCAATTAATCGCCTCACCAGCCCCCACCCCCCCCCCACCCCAGCCCATCAGATGACTGTTTTACATAAAGCTGATCAAATTAAGTTGTGTGCAGTGGTCGAATCTGCTGCTGTCACTTTGTCTGGAAACGCTGCAACGTCCATTCGCTCGTAGATGGATGTGAATTTCTTTGTTACAGTAACTATCATCAGTATGCATGTATTATTTCATTTTTTTCCTCCTGCATGTCTCGTGTGCAGCTGACGTTCTCAGTTGGAGCTCTGAACCTGAATGTGTATGCAAAACAGCAAACGGCCAGTGCCATTTATACGAGAGTAATCCTTTAATTGCTTCATGGCAAAATGTCTATACCATATTAAGTAATTCAATACGGCCAGTTAATGGAAAGGGAAGGGGAGATATCATGTTTTGCATAAGATCTTTAAAGCCACTGCTCGATCTGCTCCTCTCATTTTGATCACATTGACATATTTTACATCTGAGGTAATCCCTTATCTATTTTTTGGGGGGCTAGCACTGAACTCAAATCTGACACGTACTTTAAAATCATTTTGTTGAAATACTGCAGTCGTGTGCACAATAAATACATTTCACATTACATCCCGATGCATAATCTACCTTCTAATTGTGTAAATAAACACGTTATTAGGTTTTTATTCATCAAGTATGCGGCATGTGGCAGCTTGACGGGATACAATTGGGATTATTGTAAAAAACGCAGTTCACATGGTCAAAGGTTACAGAACAGTAAAAAAATAAAAATCTATACACTCAATATTGTTATATGTTTTTTCTTTATTTGAATCATTCCTATAGAAATCTGTCAGGCATCATTTGCAGGTCCCTTGTGACGGCCCGAGGATACGTTGAGAATACATGAAGACATCAGGAACCCTATCGACTAACGCCTGGAGTAGCATCTTTACTGAGCAGCTGACAAAAAGCTGAATCTATGGGCGGGGCGTCTTAAAAAGCATCTGACCTGCATCTGCATAGCAAACCCTGTCATGTCATAATGAAAGTTTTGACAATATTCAAAGAGGACGTGATGGAAAGCAGTAAACCGTGAATGCTGTTTGAAGATCTGTAATGCTCTCCTGGGAGAAGGCTGTCTTAGTGGTGGACCTCTCTCTGCTAGCATCATTCCACGGGACTTAAATTGGCCTGAATGTTTTTGGAATCATCAGCGTTTCAAACGTATGTGATGCATAATGAGCTCCAATTAAAGTGTTCACTTAACGTAGAAAGCTGCTTCTCTGTTCGCGTGGCGAGGGAGCTGTGGAACAAAGTGCTGTGGAGCAGGTATTCCAACTATTTATGAGTTTATTTATAAATGTGTCAATTTATTTATGTGCTCAAGTATGTAGATCTGAAATTCCATCAGGGAGATACACTCGTGTTGGAGCGCAAGACAAAGGCTTGTTTGATCAAGGCTTTAACTTTACCAAAACAGTTTTGTCTTGACAATGAACATTGCAAGAGCAGCGGCTTGTTGGCACCGTTTTGACTGTTGGCACAAAAAACATCCATTGTCAAGGCCAACAGGCGGCCATCGGCTGCACTGATCACCATGTGAAACAAGCTTAGAGCGAAGGCCCAGCCAAGCTCTCCTCATCAATGGAACTCCTCCGGGGCCTGCTCCTCCGCTGGACTCGGGGGTCTCTGGGGTCACAGCTACGGGCACCCTGGACCAAAGCTAAGGTCAGTAGGGTTTATACCCCAACAAAAGGGTGTGAGCGCACAGAGTGAGACTCGGAGGTCAGATGGATTACTAAGAAGAGCTCCCTCCGTTTGCTCTCTGCTGTCTAATCCTCTGGGAACAGAAAATGGTCAGTGCTGCCCTCTATATAGAAAATAATCAAGTAGGTATGACACGCAGCTGCGATAGAGGTGATTTATGTGGGAATCAACCTGACAAATCATCTGTAGGATGTAAAGATACTTCAGCTGGACTTATATAAGGAGTTAACTTCAACCATTGACACATGCTCTTGATTATTCTATAGTAGTCTGATTAGTCTGTGCTTTAATTATATTCCTCCACACTAGCTGTGTTTACGTTCTTTCATTTACTTTGTCTTATAGAGTAATAGAGAGCTATGAACATACTTGTGGAACCCAAGTTACACTTAGTTAATTTCTGTTTGGCCTTGTCTCATGATTAAAAATAGACAATAACCAAACTTCTGTAGCTTGTCACTGATCTCTGCTCAGCTAGTGGCTTGGGGCTACATTTGCCTCTGCTAACATAACACCTCTGAATCTATGACCAACTGAAGTTTTGGTTCTTCAGTGTTAGGATTGGACATGGATTAGACTTAAAAAAATCCAAGTACACGTCAAATACATTGTTTTCAAATATTAAGTGTACATTTTTCGGATAAGTTTGGTTTTAATTAGTTATTTAATGTTAGTAACAATACTAAATGCTTACCCGGGAGTTTTTGAATGCGATTTCTTTTGTGGCTCGCCCAATTTTCTCGTAGCTTCAAAGTAAAGGTCTGAACCGCTGTGGATGAGCAAGAACAGGGAAGTCCAAGAAGACAATGGATACAGGCCAGGGGACAGGGATCTCATATTTAGCTCGTGATTGCACTCAGGCTAGACAATAAGTAAGATTCATTAGGTCATTTTTTACTTGCGTCTGCCAAGACCTGGAATGAAATGTTAAATGTTTCATGGGCTAAGAAAAGGGCAGAATTTGTCTTTGTGTTTGCCATCAATGAGAGAGCGAGAGGGGGAAGAGAGGGAACATGATAGACCGAGAGATATATGACAAAATGAAAATAAGAAACAACGGGATGAGGGAGAAGGGGAAGGGAGGACTGCGAGGGCGATAGAGGGTGTGGGATGGAAGGGAATGGTAAGGAAAGCAAGAAAAAACGAAGGGGAGGAATGAAGAAGGAGTGTAAGAGGGGTAAGGGAGTCAGGGGGAGCAAGGAAAGGAGGGAGCATGGCTGGGTGTTTTGGGCTGTCTGATGGATGAGGGTGTAGTGGGGTTGGTGGGGGCGGTGTCTCCTGAATGATGATGGCCTAATATCATCATCCCCCTGTCAGGCCTAATAGGCTTTCCTTGGTAGAAATCACTCACACAGAGCCGCCATAATGCCCAGGCCCCTGACAGCATCATCCATCCACTCAAGCCAAGCGAACGTCTCCAAACTAATAAGGAAATATATGGTTCAAGGAGATCTGAAAAATTAAACAGGTAGCTTATGAACAATTTGTTTCACGGGGATGTTTATTATATTTATCGAATGTTGTAGCGGTTGAGGCGTCTCTCTCGCTCGCTCGCTCTCTCTCTCTCTCTCGTTGCGGCTTCACGTTTGAGACATTGGTTCGGAGCCTGATATGCTGACAAGGCAGGTCTGTAAAGTACGAAATAAACACCCTCTCTATCTCTCACTCGCTCTCTCTCTCTCTCTCACCGCAGCTACTTTACCTCCGGGCTGGCCTCGTCCTCCAGTGCTGCTTGGCCTTACTTTTGTTATTCCTTGGCAAGACAGAACAGCTCCTTCATCTTTGTGAAGCTATATTTCCCACTGTTGTTGAATTAACAATATGCACAAGCAAGGGAGGGTCATTATCAGTTTGAATAAAAATACCTTCTTTTTTCTTTTCTTTTTTTCTAAATCCTCATTCCCCTGATCTAACAGTCCATTGCTCACATCTTCTGAAATATTCTAATTTTAGCGGCAGAGCTTTGGAGGAGTCACCCATTCCTTGTTTTCCTCGCAGCGAGCCTATCTACAGTACACCTGTCATTGCTCTCCCTCATGCAATGGCTGATCACAGCACACTTTAAACATGGTTACTCTCCTCTTATCTCCCCCCATACCCTGCCGATCCTGCTATCTCCGATCGCCACTTTAATCATGTGACACCTTCTCAGCAACCCCCCCCAAGAGAAAACTGCCGCCGTTAATAACGACGAGGAACTTTTTCAAAGTCTGCTCTTAAAAGCGCCCGTCCCGTCAAAATGGTCAGATTTCATTATCGATCTCACGCTATGTAAAGGAGGCTCTTGTGATTGTTGTGCTGGCTTCGCTTTGAGAAGCTGTACATACATACATCCCCGAACGTGGCGGCGATACATTTACATCACAAGTCCTCCGCTGTCTTTCTTATGCATATAAACTAATTACTCGAATACTCTTCAGTCTGTCTGACAGTCAATATTTGAAGTTGGAGGGGGATGCAATGGCCCTTATACACATTCACAAACATATACTTGCATATACAGATACTTTGCAGTGCTTCCGCTATACGTAACTTAAAGAGGAGGCATCACATCAGATATTTACTTATTATTGTTGCTTCATGCATAAGATGCTTGTTCTGCTTCTTCAATTTTGTGGGAAACTGGTTCTATGAACATACAAAAAAATGCTCTGTCTTCATAGCCAGTTCCTTGGAGGTTATGTTTTCACCCCGGCCTGTTTGTTTGTTGTTTGGCTTGATTTGGAAGCAAGATTACACAAAAACAACAGAATGGATTGCCATGAAACCTGCTGGAAGGATGTGGCATGGGTCAGCGAAGAACCCACATCATTTTGGTGCCGATCTGGATCAGGGGTGGATATAAATCAACGGATTATTCTCTGAGAAATCAATGAAAATGCTGAAAAATGCCATATCTCTGTGATGAAAGAAAGTGTGGCATCCTTCCACTAAGCTTTGTGGAACTCCCTCTTGTAGTTTTTGGGTAATGCTGCTCATTAACACACGCACAAAAGCTGATGAAAACATATAACCTCCTTTGCAGAGGTAATAAACCACCGTGTATTCAGCTGCATCAAATGTGGTCAGGTTGTATGCAGACATGTATTCAAATCCAGCCATGTTAGCATTGTGCACGTGGCACACAGTCCACCTTGCGTACTCTCCGGTTGAACCTGCAGCATGAAGGGCATGTGTTAAGAAGAGAGGGCCCGGTGAGGTGCATTGTCAGGCCATTGTGGTCTCCACGCTCGCTGGTTTTCTTTGTGCCATGAAAGCCGAGTGATACAGTAGCAGCCAGAGGCAGAAAGGAGCTGTCTGTCGTCGAGACGGCTGGTAACACTTGTTCACCCGCCCTTCCAGGGGGCCATGGAGAATAGAGAAGAGGCAGCTGGTAGGCTTAACAGGAAATGCAGTGGTAACAGTGTCAACAGCTGCCCCCATGGCCACGCAAGGCAAACGCCCGGCAACAACAGGCCGCATGAAAAGCTCCGTGTTTGGATAGCTGGGTTCATACTGTATCCCTGTGTAGTTCTGCAATACCAAAATGAGCGCCTTTGTGTGTTTTCTCATTAGAGCTTTACACTCGGAGCTGAGTCATTTCACAGGTGATGACAACATGGACGCCAGCCAATGTTGAGTAAACAAGACAAAAAAAACAACTGCTGGAGGGGGAGCAGGCCTCAGCTGAAGGGAGAGGGACGGCTGCTTTGTAACCTTTGAAACACAAGATTATCAGTTCAGTCCACTGGTACTCACACAAACCTGCAACCAATTTTCATCTTTACTTCCGCTGAGGAGATCATGTTCTCACCTCAGTCCATTTGTTGTTTGTAAGCAGGATTACGCAAAAACAACGGATTATCACGGAAGTTGTTTGAAGGATGAGGTATGGGTCAAGGAAGAATAAGGATCAGGGTGCGGAACCCTTTCTTTAGTATTGCAAGATAGTTGCCATTCTATAATCGGCAGCTTAATATTTGGTTCCAATTTCTCAAAAAAGAGATTTTACATCTTTACTCTTTTTATAGAGAATACGTTTGGGTTTTAAACATTTAAGACCTCGGCCTGGACTTGGCAATTGTGACAGGTAATGTTTTTGCCTTTTCTGCAACCTTTCGTTTAAACAATCAATAAATGGATTTGAAGTAGATTAAGTGCAAATGAAAATTTCACAGATCAAAGGTAAAATTACTCAAATTTGACGTTTATGTAATGAGTTGTTCTGAAACCACGCACGCTGCCCAGTTTGTGTGAAGTGAACATAAGGTGCACGAAAAAACGTCCCCTTACCCGTGGCTGTTACAGTGACCTCAAACTCGGGTCACGCTAACCCACTGAGGAGTCAATAAATCACAATGTCACCTCGGCCGCCCAATCCCCTCTCGCTATCACTAACTTTGAGTGTCCTTAGCATTCTTTCACTTCCCCTGCTCCTTGCTTGACCCTCCCCGTCCAAACAAACCGCCTGTCAGCACCGCAGCGACAGGTACGACAGCTCCGGCTCAACGTGAGGAGTGATCCCCCCCTCCCCAAAAAGTAACACTCTCCCCTGCCCTCGACTTTCTGTCTCCGGCGCTCCTCGCCTCGCCTCGCCTCCTTTATCTCCCAGGAACAACTCGAGCCGCACTTTTGACGTCTTTTCTTCTCCTCCTAAATCACAGTTGAGCTGTGAAAATATGTAATTATCTCATGTACACTAAGCTGTTTGAAGATGGAATTTGTTTTTAGTCTGTGTCTAAATTCCATGTGAGAATTTTCAAATAAGGAACACGGGGGATGGCATTATAAATTTGAGTCTACAATATCAGAGTCTTTATTTAAGTCTTAGTTACATCCAATTTGCCAGGAGCTTTAATTCACCCTTACAGGATCATTGTTGGACATACATCTTCCGAATCTTTTGGTATTATCTACCATTTGCTAACTTTAATACCTTGCTGGGATTTCTCTACGCTGGAGCTTATGCGATGTCTGACTTGAAGATTTGGAGCTGCTTTTATGTACAATTCATTACTTTAATACGTAAGACTCGCCGGGGTCATCGTGGAATGAATGTAGCCATCAGTTTACATTCTTAGTCATCATTAGACGAATAAATATCAGCGAGATTACCTCATAAGCCTTGGGAAGTTCCCCCGCGCGACCCCACCGCTGCCAAGCCTACGCAGACGTGGAGGAAGTATTAAAGGGCTATTTCAGTTAGCGTGTACAATCCTAGCTGTGAAATAGCCTCCATTTTCCGAAGACTGGGTGAATTATCCAAGATCTTTCTCATGTTGCGAGAGAGGCCGAGGCGCTTTCTCTCCGGAAACAGCTCTGATAATGGTAAAGAGGACGGCCAGCAGACGGCGGAATCTGCTTTCAATGACCTTAAATACCTTATCTGCACCTTTGAAGCCAGGACAAGGTGATTGGCAGGTCAATTTGTGATAGTATCGGTCGATGTACTTGGCGCTCTTAATGCTCTTTGCCACAGATAAGTCTGCTTAATATGAAAACTGTCATAATTCATCCGCCTTTTCAGCAATATACATTTTCTCGGGGAATCATCAATCCGGTCACCTGTCAGAAGAGGCATGTCAGGATTCCCGCTCCCCCGTCCGCCCCTCTGTGATTTCACTTTATGGAGATTATCCCACACTATGAAGCAGTTAGGATTATTCCTCTGCTATGTTGAATCAAAGTTCGTTTTTTTCCCCCTCCCCGAACACCGCGTGTAACAGAGATAGTGGAGAGCGAGCGAGGTGCCGGGCCCCGCACTGTGGATGTTTTCACAGTGTCCGCTCTTTGTCCAGTCTGCTGTCAAACCCATCACAGTCCCATTCCCCTCTCAGCCGGCAGCAGTCGGCAGTTTCCTGTGTAAATTAACAGACTCAGTGGTGAACTCGATTCCAATTTTGAAGCAAAGTAGAGTGTGCAAATTAGCCATGTTTTTTAATTAAGCCCGGTGCACAGTGCGAAAGCAGAGGGCCATTGTTCTGGATGGGGTAGGTGCAAATTTATTCTCTGGGGAAGCGCCGCGCTGTCCGTCCTCCAGCCGAGTCCCATCCTCGGCCTAATCAGTCCCCAGCTTGAGAAATCTCCACTTTTTGGCACCGTCGTGCTGGGAGACACTGCTGAGAGTGGTCAGAAGGTATTCATTATTTGAGCTCCTCATTTGTAACATTTCCATTAAAAGTTGCCACCATGCAGGCACCAAGCTCAACATTTGATTTTGTCATAATTATAGACGCTGGACAGATGTAACGTTCAGTTTTGTCTTCCTGCGTCTCTCCCTGTTTCTCCCAGAGGAGGCTCTGGAGGTGAAGCTTCTGTTCGGGAGTCCTCCGTCCTGCCAGGTTCTGTCACTTCTGTCAGATACGTTCCAGGATGTTGTCAGGTGGAGCAAGGCATGCTGGGAATGTTAAACACCATCACGGTTCGTCTTTGTTTTCTGAAGCATTATCAAGATTTTGTCAAGGTATTAACAGTAGAATTGAACTGACACTTTTTCAATAATCGGATGATTGTTTTCTGAGCAAAAATAGTTAAGATATTTTTTGGGTGCAACTTCTTAATTGAGGAAAATGTGTTTTAAACGTTTAAAAATGTCACAGACTGTAGCAGAGTCAATTAATTGATTTGTCTATCAGAACGTAAAACTAATGGGCAGCTATTTTAAATAATATATCTGTCTCCAATTTCTTAAATGAGAGACTTCGCATCTTTTCTTTATTACACATCTTATGCTAATTCAATAAATCTCTTTCTGTCTGTATGTGTAACACATATCTGGAAAACCGTTCATCTTTTCAGCTTCACACTTGGCATGTGTGTTGTTAAAGGCTCAAGAAAGAGCAGTGTTGAATTTGGTGCGTTGTGGAAACGTGATACATTCAATATTAATACGATTTGAATAGACGGGTGACCATTGCTCTGTAGCAGCAGCGGCGGCTGGGACTCATCAACGTAATTGGCGTTGTCGATTGAAACAACAGCACAAATGATCAGGTGAACAGCTCTTTGTGCAGCAGCGATGGTGCAGCCTCAGGGTTCTGTGGACTGAGTCCTGCAGCCGGTCTTTATTTGCCGTGGTTCAATTCCTGCAAGTCACTTTCACAGTTTCAGAAAGAAAGCTGCAACCCGCATCACCACAGGCCGAACAAACAGACATTTACATCAGGCACTGTACTCGTCTCTATTGACAGAATCCCTTTGAGGTTTTGGACATTTGAAAAACTCCACTTGGACTTGGGAAGTATTTTTCCCCTTTTTTTTACCTTTCGTAAACCTTTCGACTAAATGATCTATAAATCTAAATAAAATTACCAGTAGATTAAGTGATACTGAAAATAATCCTGAGTTTCTTCCCTTAAAAACAGCAAATATATTATTTTTTGTTGTCTTCCTTTCAGAGATAAAACCCCCCTCACTGTTAATGGTTACAATAATTTACGTTCAGAAAACATCATGTTAGCTAAGGCTGAGAAATGAAATCAAACAACCAATTCAGGAGTGGGTGGAGCTGAAAATATGAAAAAGGCAGATCCTCTTTTGGGAGACAAGGGCAATTGTGCCTTTCTCTTTGGTTTGCGCACGTTCCTCTGTGGGGGCTCGAATCAGACGGAGACTAGCCACAGATAATGAGCTGTCTTTAATCATGGCAGACACTACTTTGAGATGCTTTGCATCGCATTTGCACGGAAGAGGAAGAGAGAGAGAGAGAGGGGGGGAGGGGGGATCTAATTACTGTAGTACAGAAAAATCACACAGCTTCCTGTCCGTCGGAACTGATGCTGAGTCCTAACCAATCTTGACAGGAAGTGACACCGATACCGTCTTTGTTCTGAACACGGCAAAAGAAAAGTAAAAGACAACAAAACTAGGACATTCATGATTGGAACACGTGGATTAATGAATCCTTTTCTGTTTCAGAGTGGAGCCACAGCCATTCTCATTTATGCTTATTTTGGGGGAAATATACTGTAGATAATGCTGATAAGATACAATATGCTGCGTACAGTTGACAGTTATGTAGCATATGCTTTATTGATGTCTTAAAAACACAATTCTTGACAGCTTTGTACGAACATTTCCAATGCACATCACTGATTTGCCTCTTCTCGCTGACAGAGTGAAGATGAAATAATGTACATCAATATAGAAATGCATCCGACTTAAAACCAGTTTCTGAATGAAATTGACAGGACGGGATTTTTGTCGAAAAAAGACTCCAACAAAGTGAAGAAGCAGCGAATACATTTCTGGATCGGTGACAAAACAATGTCCTGTTCTTCCTCAGTGTCTAATTGCAAATGACACCTTAAGATGTTTTAAAAAGTAAAACGTGACTCGCATCGTCCCCGAGAGGTTTCGAAAACCCAGTCAGTTCATGAAATCCAAATTTTCCTCAGTGATATACACGCTTGTGTAATGTAATACTCTTGATGGTAGAATCCACGTTTCTTCCCTCACCTACATTCCATTAAACTAAAATAGCTGCCCGAGATAAGTCGTCCAATCCCTCCACTATTTCATCCTTGTCCATATCCATAAGCGGGCAAAAAAAAGAAAAAAAGATTTGTCCCGTAACCCCTGTGTGATCATTTGCATCTAAAACGATATTCGACATTTGTTATTCCATCAATCAATACCATCTCTCCCATTCTCTGTGTGCATAATCTCAGAGCCTGCATGCAAAACGCTTAACAATAACATGTATGTTATACAAGAAGCCATATATCATCCCTGGACGCATTTACATCCTGTTAACAATTTCTCAGGGCAGATTAGAGGGCGCTGAGACAGCAGCCCAGATCCCAAGAGAGCTGGGCTTTGGTAGCTGATAAGGCCAGCCATAGGAAGGCAGGATTAATACATATGACCAGGACACATGGAGGCCCTCTGATTATTCTGGCAGAAAAACGGCTCTATCCCGTGCACCCCCCACCTCCTCCTGCGTGATTAAATACAGCCAGAGTGCGGACAGGGAGGCAAAGGGATGGGGAGATAACCGATTTTATTTATGCAAGCCGGTTAGCCTGACAGATCACGTCTGAGGATTGTTCACGCTACAGGGGTGAGGGATCGCACCGGGGGAGCTCACCCCTGATCATACACGGGGCTGCTTTAGCTGTCACTTCTCCACCTTGGCTTCTTCCCTCTGCAGAATATAGATCAAGCATTCCCAAAATATTTCATGTCAAGGATTTCCTTAATAGAAATGTGTGTTTTTTTCCCCACAGACTGCCGTTTGATTTAGAATTTTCTGCTGCTAAGGAAGCAAACTGGAGATGAGTTTGCGCACGAAGAATCTTTTGAATTACAAACTTTGTCTTTAAGGTTTAAGAGCTACAAATTTTTAGTGTCAAACTTCCATATTTCATTTCAGTATTTAGTAGGGCTGCAGCTGTTTGATTACTTTCTTTAGATTCATCTGCCAGTTATTTTCTTAATGAATTATCCATTTGGTAGATACAAAAACAGAAAACAGCTAAAAGTGAACATCAAATTACATCTGAAAGTACAAGGTGACATTAAATGTGTAACCAGCAGTCCAAAAGAAAAACATGTACATTTACTACACTGTTAAGACAAGAAAAAAAAGAAGCAAATTTTCACATACGAGAAGCTTTAACAAGAGAATGTTTGGATTTTTCAGTAGAGCGCATGTACAAACTCGTAAGATCCATGAATGATTGCTTGGGAAAATTGTGAAAATGTTGAAAAACGCAATGTTAAAGAATGATCGTATCGTGTGCTAACCCCAATCGCCAACATTTTATCGGATCTTCCCTGACCCATAACACATTATTCCATCAAGTTTCACAGAAATCCATCTTGTGTAATTCTCCTCACAATCAAACCAACAGACAAATGGTCAGCGGTGAAAACACAATCCCATTGTTGGAAAAATAGTTGGAGAATCATTTTCAGTCAACCAATGAGACTCTGTTATAAACGTTGTTAACGTGACGTCTTCTCTCATTCGCTGTCTCTCTTCAGTTCCCACAGGTTCAAGAGCAGCTGAACTCGTCTCCAAACTTTGTTTTACACGCACGCGCGTTCTTTTCCCAAATTAGGAAGTCCAACTGTTCCGGCTGCGTCCTTCGTCGAGAACTTCAGCAAGTTTTAACAGTAATTGTAGTTCACATTAGATTCTGTACACAGGACTTTGCGGGAGCGGGGATTACCTAATTAACTTCTTCAAAAACATGTACTCATTATAGATTGAATTCCTTTTGGTAGTTAGTGGGTACTTAATTAATTAATTGTCTTAATGACCCATTAATGGTGGTACGCAAGGAATTCTAATGAGCCACCTTAATTAAATATTATCTCACTGTTTAATCAATGCGTTTAATTATTCACATGATATTTTCCGCGGAATCAATTTGGCGGCGGGTCGCGGGAGCAAAATGCTGATTGTGTGCGCCCCCACTGATTCATCACTGAATTGGTCGTTTAGGTCAAAATCCTCTTTTAATCACGGGGAAAAGAAGCCATTTGGCTCTGATCCATAGGTTTCTTCCTGTGAGAGAATAATTCTGATCATTTTGATATCAATTTTATTTGACCCCGGGTCACGTTTTACATCTGTTTGAGAGACGTGTTTTAATTAGAGATATGAGATGTTGCAATTACATAGCCACGGTCAAAGTGTGCTCCTCGCCATTAGGGAAGATAAATGGAAGGGCTCCATATATATTTATAGATAACTGGAAAATCTACCTGTCATTTTCTCATTGTACAGTATGCAGTGTAATGGTAATGACAGCCTGGTGTGAGTTATTTTATATTTCTCTCAGACTGTAACACATTTGTACGCATATTCACAACGATACTCAGCTTATAGGCGGAAAGAGAATGTATTCTCTCTTGTTCGGATTCGTAGCCGTGTCATCGCCAAGTTTCTCTCTATCTTGAGTCCGTGAACCTCTGCTCTTCCGCCCCCCCCTCTCCTCCAGCGCAAACTGGAAGACCTCTGTCATCATCCTCGTTTTAGCTCAAATTTGGTGGGATCAAAGGTGGCCAGCTGGGCGGGGGCGGGGAGCAGATGGTTGCATGCTCAGGGGGACCAGGCAAAGGCCCTTCAGGTTTTAACACCTCCTCTCCCCTGGGTGCCCGGGTGGGGGGGATCCGGCTCGGGGAACCTACCTGAGCTCAGTGGCATGACCAGCAGGCTTCCACTGCACCACCCCCTGCTTCGCTCACATATGGCGCCAGCCACAGGGGTCTTGCGTTGGGGTTCTGACCTGAGGAGAATAAACTGTTGAAGGGCAGGGGAAGGTAAGCCTCACTCATTAGGATGAGTGCACGAGAAGGAATTCATTTATTAACAAGCCACCAGTGAACTATGGCTGGTCGCCCCTTCTTTAGATGTCCTTAAAACATGACATTTTACAAAACAATTTCAACGGGATCAAACATTTTCCTTGATTTCAGTGGTTGTACCTCTTTACCTCTCGTAACCTGCTGTTGTGGGATTCTCACCGATCTCCATGGTTCAGGCTAGGGCTGGTTACAGAGACTGCAGGTGCTGGGGCAGATTAATCCCTCACCAAATCAGCTCCGCCTCAGCAATCTCAAAGTTCCAAGAAAGGAGCCTGCTGGGAAACGTGAAGTGGTACTTGTGGTCTGGGATTATGACTTTCAGACTTGTTGGCCTTGAGAACACAAATGTAGCCTCTTGAATTGAATTAACAGAGGGAATAAGTTCGGTGGAGGTGGAGTAGTGTGATGGGGGGGTGGAGTTGGATTCATTCACCGACCAATGTTTTTTTGGGGATAACTGTTTTTCCATAAAGCCATCTTAAGTAGTCACATTCTCTCTGTGGCTAATAGGATCATGATGGGAATAATCTTTACAAATCTGACAGAAAAAAAGAATGTCCTGGCCTTCAACTTCTTCCTCTCGGTAAATGAACAATTTCAAGAGTCTTTCCTGTGGGACGAGGAGGGGGGAGTGGACTTAAATTGGCATCAACTCAGAAAAGTGAGAGAAAAACAAAATCATTTTCTCAGGGGGTTTGGCCACCATTACCAAAGCCATTCCCATTAAACGTTATGTCCGTATTCCAGCTTTTAATGGGTGATTAAGTGAAGGGCAGTGAAAAACAGACACATGCTTCGATACTAAACACGCATTTTAAAGTTTTCTGCTCGTGAAAACAATGAATACAGATTATCTGCAGCCGACCAGTGGACACTCGGAGAAGCAGAGGTGGGATTGAATTTGAAACGTTGCCCGGTCGGACATTTGCTCCCCATTCTCACCTTGTCACTCACGCTCGCTTCTGCATAGCCGCCACAAAAGCCCTGAACACACAATATGACCAAGCAAACCTCTTATTGTCACATCAAGCTGTTGACAGCGCTGGGATTCAGACCTGCTCTGTATTTACCCACCTGCTGTCGTGTCTCGTTTTGTCCACACCAACAACCCGCAAATATGCATTTTAGAAAAAGATGCACAGCTGAGAAAAGTAGAAAATCCTGACATTTGATGATTGGCATTTTTTTTCGAGAAGCAACTGGGTGATTGACTTATAGACAAGTTTATTAATTGTTGCATCCCTATTGTAAACTGATGATCTTTTGGTTTTAGATTCATGTTCAGACAAAACAAGAAATTTGTCTCTCAGAAATCGTAACATTAATATTAATGCTGTTTTACTTGTGGGACTTTCCAGCATGAAATATTGCCAGATTACGTGCGTTTTAGCTAGCTCTGGCTAATGCTATACTATGAGAAATTACTTTGTCTTCACGGCTCTTAAAACAGTGGCAGTACAAGGCAGCTGCTGGTTTGGAATTGGCAAAGAAGAAAAGATTCCAGAGAAAAGAAAATTACACTTTTATCTGGGTGAAACTAATATACTTTAAAGACGTGATTTAGGGATCGATACAGAGATTAGCGTATTTGCCAATCCCCGGCATTTTTGGCTGTATCAGAGGCCTGTCCGATGCTAGTGTTGGAACATTTATAGGTAAAACTAAACCATCAGTACTCGCTTGATTATATTTATACTAAATAAACCACTAACAGAGCTATTAATGACTAATGATTCATTAATAGAAATGGAAAAGAAAGCCCTTGACATTCATCTGGCTGGCAGCCACCTTGTTAAATCACTTGTGACTCCAGAGACAGTGACGGTATTGACTCTGAACCCACGACGTAACAAAGGGCCTCGTGCTGCTGGGTCTGTTGCATTCTGGGACAAAGGTGCCATCCTGGCCCCATCTATCTCACAGCATCACAATGAAAGCAAGGAGTTGATTTAGCTGGCGTGTGTGTTTTCTCCCTGCGCCTTTTGTTTGTGTGTGTGTGTGTGTGTGTGTGTGTCTGTGTGTATCTGTGAGTGACCCATTGTGGCCAGACACCTGCCCACAGGCTTCTTGTCTGACTGATGAATCAGTGTCTTCAAGGTGTCTTTGAAGAAGTCTATTGTATGCCTTTGTTCTACAGTCCTAAGCATCCTGTCCCGCGTCTCCCTCCGCACACTAAAGAGAAAATAAATCCACGGCTGACACCGACGCAATGAATGGCCACGGCCACCGTCCCATCAGCCATCTCTTCCTGCTCGGAACAGAAGGAGAAAAGGAAAATGGATGTTGGATCAGAGGGAAAGAAGAATAAAAAAAAACTGAAGCAGACAACAGACCCTCCGTCTTTATTCCATATTTCTACCAAGTAATGAATTAAACAAACAAAAAGGGAAAAGAAAAAAAAACTCCCCCAAAACTTTTTCCTCCTTTATTTTAGTTTTCTTTTTATTCACTTCATTCGATTTATCTCTTATTTGCGATGTCACACCTGCTATCACTCATGTGCTGCATGGTCTGTCAGGGCAGATTAGAAGCAGGAGGCTTGTGCCTCGACAGCCATCGTACAGTATCAATATTGTGACGGCTGAGGAGCCGCCCGTCCTCACATCTCCTCCGAGTGCAAAGACAATTGAAAAGAGGAAGCGTCACAAACCTGACACCCGAGTCACTTCAAGGAATCCTTTTCAAGAAGAAATAAAACCTCACCTGACAAAGCAAAGCCAGCCCAGGACAAGAGTAAATAGCATCAAACACCGAGGGTATTTCCACTTTTAACAAAAGGGAAATGCACCCGCTGGTATCAATTAAGATTTGCGGAGTGAAATTAATTATGTTCGCGGAAAAGTTTTAATTTGGTCACAGAGTTTTGAGGAGGATGCACGTGGTCTATTGTGCAGGAGTTTCTCCCCGAAGAGAAGCAGGAAGCAGCTGCAGTCATGGAAAAGTTGAAGTGATTTCAATGGCAAACGGTGTCATTAGAGAAATAAAACACGTTTTCTGTAAAGGGGCTAATGCACGTTGGAGCATTTTTCAAATCTTGTAACATTAGTCGCCTTTGATTTTTTTCTTTTTTCCATGTATGACTTCTGCGCGAAAGATTTTTTATAGTTTGACCAAATGTAATAATTTCCTCCCTTACAGTACCACTCATTAACCCCAATTACTCTTCCAGGAGGCTATCAAAATTACTCTCTTTTTTTCTCCCCAGTGTTCCAATAACTCCAGCTGCTCTCCTCATCAACCAGTTTAATCTGGGAGAGTTAGACTGGGATGTAAGCCAAATGAAAAAATGTAACATGAGGTTAATCACCCTGAATACATTCTCTAAGTAATGTAATTTGTCCATTTTCTGCCTTTTTCTTTTACTTAGTGCACACTATCCACGTCGCTGAATGTGTCATTAAAAGTTAGCCGTTAATTTTTATGCGGCGGATTAGTGGAGTTTCTTACCCGGTGGCTTCTGGGAGTGACAACATACGACCGAGGAGAACTGTCAGTTGCCAACCACCAGTGAATGTTGGGGACATATCATCAGTCGGGTTCCTTAAGCTGCGTTCACACACTGAACTCCGCAGATCCTCTGTATTTTCTCCGGAGGAAGTGCATGTGTGAACGGAAAAGTCCGAGTGAGAAGCTTCGGATTAACTGCGGACTGTCTCCACCTGGGTTCCTAGTATATAAATCCATATTGGGGCGGCTGTGGAGATACTGAACCCCCAGAGATACTGAACCCTGAATTGCCCCTCATAGAAAAAAGTGCTGCCCACAGATGCACTGTATGAATATCTGTGTGAATGGCAACAATCTGTACTGTAGAGCACATTGAGTGGTCATCAAGGCTAGAAAAGTGCAATATAAATACAGACTATTTAACACATTAAAGGAGAATTCGATTCAATGTGTGAACAGCCCATGGTGCTTTTTTTTATGGTCTGGCGCAGGGCTTGTCTGTGGATTTCCTCACTCTTTGAGCAACCTGATGGTGGATGTTGCAATAAACCCTCTGCAGCCAACCTCCACTGGGCAGACATCTTCATGTCATCTTCATCTTATTTACACAAACACTACAAGACGGATTGCTGCAAAATTTGGAGGAAGGACTCATTCAATTTTGGTGCAGACCTGGTTCCGGGGTAGATCCAGGATTTTTTGAATTTTCTTTAACATTGCGTCTTTTTGTTTTGTTTTGCTTTGCTTTTTAAATTTTTGTGAATTTCTAAATAAGTAATAGAGATCTTGATGAAAAATAAACCATTCATATTTAGGGGACTCATCTCTATGAGTACATGCAGCTTGATTTAATTCAAACGGACATTTGATCCCCACGCAGAGGTGTGTGTTCTGCTGAGTGACAATTCTAGTTCCCTTTTTGTTTTCAAGCTTGCTGCATGTAACCAGCCTGGGTGCAGCCAATTTTCCTAATTTCCTCCAGAAGAAATTTAATTGACATTTAATTACGTTCCTCTGTTTATCAATTAAAGCTCTGACCCACAATCCGCAGAGCCCAGTGAGGTACGGTACGACAGCACGCTGCATCCCACTTAGGATCTCTGTGGAAAACAGTAGAGGTCCAAAGAAAATAAAAATAGAGAGGTGTGAGGAAGAAAATTGAAAATACCAGGCGAAAGAAGAAAAAACATAAAAATCCCAGGGTGATTACAAGATCAGCATGCCATGGTACAATTACCATCACTTTGAATTTGAAATGGCCATTTAAAGGGCAGTAGAGCATCCTGAAAAATTAAACCGGAGCCTAATTAGCACACTCCAACCTGACAACGGAGCAGCTTTCAGCCTGGCTGAGCAGAGCAGTCAAGCAAGAGGAAGTGAGTGACTGAAGGACTGAAGGACCAGGGAGGCCCTGCTGCTCCTGTTCTGAACCCACCACACACACCCAACTGGGAGACACACTTATCCACATGTGCAAACACGCACATGCGCTCGCACACACACTCTTCCTCCCAGACACACCCATCTTCACGGACATGTACAACTTCAATACTGCCGCGTCTGACAGAATGGTGGCGCTCAAGCATATCTTGTGTCCCTCTCCACCTGCCAGCAGCGGTTGGGTCAGACCTGTGACCCTGTGACCCCTCACCGTTAAATTAACTCTGCCCCCAGTCGGGTGTTGTGCCAAATGTCAGGAGCGGCCTCTAATCCTGTCTCGCTGTCAGCTCGGCCACTCAGCACCAGGCTGCCTCTCCTGTCCAGACCAATCTACCTACAGTACATACCCTGCTCAACTCTGCTGCACGCTCACCTGCAGGAGAGAAGACCACCTATACTCACTCCCCCTAAATACTCTCTGACTGACTGAAGAGGGGGGGTTTTCTTGTCCTTTCCTCCCCACAGGACCAACAAAACGATGCAGCAGTAGTGTGTTAGTTTTGAGCTGAAACTTTTGACCATCCAAGTGGGTAAAAAGTGGAATTGCAAAATCCTGCCAGAGGGATGGAAAAGTGCTGAGAGGAGGTGAAACTAGACACTGTCAAGACATCTCCGTCTCTGTGTGTGTGTGTGTGTGTGTGTGTGTGTGTGTGTGTGTGTGTGTGTGCGTGTGTGTTTCACCACTTTCTTTCTTGAGCCCTGGGGTCTTTGCTGAGGTCTGGTAAGAAGGAAAAGCCCCATGGCTATATCTGTCACAGAGCACAACAGGTCAACTTTAACTTTCCCCGAAAGACTTGCACCATACTTTGCAGCTGATAGTCAGGTGTTACACAGATAAAGTTGGAAACACAATGTGAAATACACCAACTTAACATGAAAGGAATACAGTAAATTAGAGGGATAACATCGGTTGGATGTTGTATATGCTGTTTTTGTGATTTACCTTTCGCCGTAATGCTTGTGGCGTGAGCGAGAGATGATTTCCTCTGCACAGATCAATCCAAACCGGTTCCTGAGCCCTGTGCGACCTCTCCGTGCCGCAGTCATTGTCTGAAGCCACAGCTAATTTGATTTGAGTCAAATGTGGGGCTCAATCACTGCCTATTAGCTCAGATTTAATTAACCCAAATCGTGTTATTGTGTTTGATGACAAAGAGGTTTTTTTTTCTTGTGCAGGAACCTCATTGTCAGATCATTGTTCCGTTGCCTCATTCAGCTCAGTCAAAGGTTGACAAAGACCAGCTGCCAATATGGACTGTAAGAGGGAAATAAAAGCTTTAACATTGTTGTTAATGGAGGGAGGGTACTTCATACCTGCACAGAGAAGAAGAGGGGGGGTTGTATTTTACAGTTCTCTTCCAGTGGAAAATAAATTTGACAAATGTAATTGATTGATCGATATTTATTTCTGTGTCATACATGTTTTGTGGCCTGCTTAAAACAGGCTTACGAGACAGCATTATTTAGAAAAAGGAACCAGAGTAGCAGCATCAACAATAATATGAATAAACCATCCTGCAAAGAGATTTAGCAGCAAAGGCATTGGTCCTACCTGGTTTATCTGCACTGAAGATTTTATATTCTGTGTTTTTCATAAAACTGAATTTGCCTTATTACTGTTAATGTGTGTGGCTTATATATAACTTTGAATGCTGTAATTAACTAAGGTATAGCAAATCCAAATCCCACCAAATACGACACCTGGTTCTCGAGATATGCGTTACACATTCAGAAAGATGTTTGTGGAGTCAGTGGGTAGATGGTATTTTTCATAAAGAATAGATAGAAGAACAAATCTTTTGGTGAATCTGCCACCTTTTCACGTTTGACTTCTCCAGTATCTCGACTTCACTCCCTCTGACGATGTCGTGCTAAGAAGCGGAACAACGTATGCAGCATTTAGGCCGTTTGGTCTCGCCGGCTTGTCACAGAAGCATCCTCTGATTGAAATCAAGTGTCTGTTTGCAAGTCAAATTAAATACGGAGAAAGCCCAACACGTGAAAGAATGAAAAGTGCAAATCAATCACCTTCAAACAAAGTGACATAAATACCATTAAATTCCATAAGATCTTATTTTACCTCACCCCTCTCTTAATGCCTTTCTATCATCTGGAGTGACATGATATTTTTTTCCCCTCGTGACACATGCAATAATTGACAAAGCCTGGCTGCACTTTGCCAAAGTGTATTGAGCTGCTGTCGGGCTGAAGAATACAAATTCATCACGAATCGGAGGTGCTCAACAAAACTGCTGCCAATTACGCGAAGCCCTGTAAATGATAACTCTGTGGCCACTCGAGCATAAAACAAGGAGATGAAGATGAATCTTGCTCTTCCTCATCATTTCATGCCGTTTAATTGACAAGCTCTCACTCGCTGTTAAATTTAGAAGATTGCAAATATGAGCTGAATCTCGAGCACCCAATCCACGCACTCTAATCACATGCTGAACCGGTCGCAAATTAATCTACATATTTTAATAAGGTGCCACTAGCGGGGAAGGTGTGTGCAGACATTTAACGGATTATCATTCGCCGTCCCCCGAGCTCAGAAATTGAATAAATATCTTTCATATAAATACAGGCTGATAGCGAGTAGCTTTGCTCATTCCAACCGGCGGCTCGTATTCTCGTCTCTCTTCCTCTTCTCTTTTGGCAAATGTGTGGAAAGGCTTTCAGAGGCTTTTGCTTCGCTTGTGGTCCATAGTCTTACACCGAGGCTGATTAACAGTCCGAGCACTTATTGAACAGAGAAGATGTAATTTCCCAGGCCCGCTAATACCGACCGCTCCTGGGTTCCTTACTTGCAGTGTAATCTTATAAGCACAGGAGTGAATTATGATGGCTTTATCGAGAATTATACCTGCTTTGCAGATGAAGAGGCCTTGGAGTATAAAAAATGGACACCACCGTAACGTCCAGTTTTAGAAGTTAACAGGGAAACTAAACCAAAGTAAAAGCTTACTGCGGTTGACTCATGTCTGCGTCGAGCATTTCAAAGGAACTGAGTAGAAGCAACATCCTGACTAAGCTAAATCCCTCGATCTGAATTCATTTCTTCAAACTACAGACTCTTAAAAACTGTTTTAATAGGTTAACATGTAGACATAGTTTTTAAAGATGGTCGACTTCACTTATCCCCAAAAGTGAAGCCAAAGGGTCCCGATGAAACAACGTGATTGACAGTCACTCACGAATCACTGCCGCAAGATGGCGGCGTTTGTATCCGGGATATTTGGACTTACGGATATTTTGGCTTCAACTCTGGATAAGAGGAAGTGGAGAAGCATTGTCCATCTTTATAAACAGTCTATGGTTTAATGATAATAATAATAATAATAATAATCATAACAATAATATTTTTAATAAAGATTACAAAGGGTTGCAATACAAATATACTTACAGAAGGAAGTACATAAATAATAATAATAAGAGAGATAAAAGAAAATAATAGGCTCAAGTAAATTCAGGAATATTATAATATTCAGTGTTTATGCAACACTTCCGAGGTTTAACAGTGGAGTAAACTGTACCATGCTTCAGGATCAATTCAATGTTGGTTTTGGTATTTCTATGGAATTTGTTGACAGTACAAACGATATCAAGTATCACCCAGACCTAATCCTTCGACATTTGCAATTCACAACGCAGGTATGTTGACCTTTGTGAGCCACCGGCGTCCATATTGTCATTGCATGTTTTCATTCTGCTGAGCTTTAATCTCTGTGCTCTAAACAAACACACAAACACATACTCAAGAGCCATAGAGACACCCGCCGCCAAACCTGCAGTTTAACCGGCTATTCACCTTCTTAAGAATACCTATTTTCCTCTAGAAACGCTGGAAATTACAAGCTTCCTCATTCACCCCAAATAAACTGGTGATGGGAGTCCTTAAGTGGCAGTACAAAGAGTTATAAATTGTTTTTTTTTTCACCTTTTCACAATGCCAGGGGGAATATAGCCCCATTACACTCTTAAGGGTCACTTTTAGTGTCGGAAGGTAGTGCTTACACAGGCTTTACAACGTGTATCATTATGGCTCGCCATATAAGGAAGAAGCGGCTGAGATGAGAAAGGGAAAGAAAGAGGAGGTCACCATGGCTGCCAGTTTCCGATGGAAGGCAGGACCAAAGATCAGCACTCAATTATCACCACTTAACTGAAGACACTCTTCCCTCTTACTCGTGCCACCTGTTTGTGGAATCAGATTTTTGAAACACCTTCCCTTTGTCTTTTCGTTTTGCTGACTCTCACTTCAAAGTTCCCTTTTGTGAGGAAATTTTATCACACAAAATCACGAATCCCGCTCTCGACCGAACACGTTATTATCCTCAATCAGCGGTCGACGTATCTCAGTACCAAGACAAAACGGTGATAAAGCGCCACCGCGACAAGTGATTTGTCATTTAGAAGTGATTCGTCTGGTGCTGTCCCATCTCCTGGCGGAGGAAGACATCACATGTCAGCGGTGATTGACAGTCCCCAGTTCTGTCAGTTGGCTGCGGGGGAGCTGCAGGGAAAGATAAGGACATCTATCTGTGTAGTCCCTAATGGCAGGCTGGGGTCACGTGAAGGTCCCCTCCAACCGTGATGATAACTGTATCTCGTAGGCCTGGATTCACTCCGGACCGTTCCACCTGTCCCCAGCTGACCTTTCAACCCTACCTGACCCCGACCCGACCATTTATTGGGATCAATCTGCATGATCGGTTATTAAATACTGTCTCGGGGAAAGAGTAAACACATACGTGAAGCACAAATGAAGCCGCATGTTGAGCCAAACACTTTCTGTAGAAAAGATGAACTTTTTAGCCACATTTTGATGTAAAGCTAATTTATTTCTTATATTATAATTCTTACGTAGCATTTCAGGGTTTATCTGTTTCACTCTCTTTGCTTACTTAACCCTCTTCTTGATGGTGATATAATAAAGGTCTATTCATCTGCATAAAGGTGTCAAAGAATCACACAGCTTTTTACATATGAAGTTCAGTTTACTTATTATGAGGAGTACAACACAGCCAGTGAAAACCTTTTTATAATGTCTTCTGTGGGGTCTGGTGTTTTAGGAGCTTTTTGTATCTTTTACTTTGGTTTTGATCATTTCTTTAAACAAATACATATTTTTCAGACCCTCAACTATATGGAGGTGCAGCATTTGTTACTATCAAATGCCTAAATATATGTTTTTTTATTCTTATTGCCTGAGAAGTTCGTGAAAATGTCAAAAAATGTAATAACGCCCTGTCTCACAATGTTAAAAAAATCTAAATTTGACCCTTTTTCCGCATCCGTGCCAACATGTTTTGGGTGGGTTCTTGGCTCATGTCCCATCCTTTCACCAACTGTCATTGAAATCCCTTCAGTATCACATAATCCTGCTAACAAACAAACAAACAAACACAGAGGATTGAAAAAATAGCCTCCTTGGTGGCAGTAATGAAATTGCATGTAGGTTATAATGTTCAGTTTCTGTTGTAACTGATTTAGATTAGATGTCGTTGATTCAAACTTTGGAGACTAAAGTTTGTTGCATGGTATTATTATCACTATTTGATTTGCACTAAGATCATGAGCACAAAGTATTTAACCCTCAGGCTTCCTGGCATCTATAAACCCAATAGCCTATAGTGTATGAACAGTGCACCTTTAAAAGGCATAGGTTCATTTTTCTGACCCTGAAACATTCAAATCAACAATATGTGTCTGAACAAGATGAAGCCCTTGACACACCCTTGTTCCAGACTGCACAATACCATAAGTGTGTTAGCTGATTTAAGTGCCCTTTACTTTTATCTCCCCAAATCTCCTTATTTGGGTTTATACAAAAGCAAATGGAGAAGCAGGCACCGCGGGGGGGGCAGAGGGGGGGAAGGGCGAGGCCAGCACCACTTAACCTTAAATTACCTTGTTTTTAAATCCCTCAACATATGTAGTCTGGACCTGAGATCTGTGTCAGAGTTTGTTTAAACGTCTTTAACTGAATAGCTCTTTGTGATGTTATTAGCTCGGCATTACCGTGTTGACTGTTACAGTGCGGGTGCCCCGGTGTGCCCGGGGGTGGTGCAGCGTATACACGACGCAGATCCACGTGGAGACATCTGAGGTTAAATGACTTAGCGTTGGAAGCATTAGAAGTTGGGGCGGCTTTGGAGACAAACAGGACAAACGCTCAAACTGGAACACGCGTTAATTACAGTGTCGATTTCACTGTGCATCTGTCACGACAGTGTCAGGAAAACTAATGGTGGTGGTGGTGTGTGTGTGGACGTGTGTGTGTGGACGGTGTGTGTGGACGTGTGTGTGTGTGTGTGTGTGTGTGTGTGTGTGTGTGTGTGGGCATGTGATGGCACGTTTGAGTGTTGCTGTTTTGTTTTTTTAAAGAGAAGGCCCTCTGAGGTCAAACCAGGATACTGAACTGACTCACCCTTGTTTCTGTCCCGATTATATCACAGATGATTGAAATATGAGTCAGTCGTAATTTGAAAAAACAGAAATAATAAATAAGATAATAATAAATAAGGAAACTGACTTTAAAGATTTGATAACTCCAAACGAACAACAGCAGCTCCAGATCTGCAAATGACCTTGTCGGAGTGAGGAGAGAAAATGCAAAATAGCAACAGGAAATGAGTGGAACAACAGGACATTTAAAGGAGAAGCGAGACAGAAAGAGTCGGGTAGAGTGTGTGTGAGTGGGGACGCTGGTGGGGGGGGTAAACGCTAAGAGAGAAAGCCTTGCTTATTATCTCAATCATCGAGCGGAATAATAGGACAACAAAAAGCCTGAGTGTGCCCGGACCTACCAGCCTGCCTGCCTGCCTGCCAGTCGGCCCTGATGTGGTTAAAAAGAGTTTGGCTAATCGACTAAGCCCTCGCCGTCCCCACCCCAGTGACCCAGAACAGCCATCTTCCCTCTCCCCCCGCGAGACCCCTACAGAGCAAACACTGCAGGGACATTAAACACTCATACACATTTTTAACCATTATCTTAAATGGCAAGGACTGTTCTTTTCTCCTTCCGTGAGGTTTTTCACCATTGGATGAACTCAAATGATAATCCATCAATTTATTTCTACTTAGGTCGGTGAATAATGGCGCAATATCAGCCCTGGAAGGAGCATCGGGGGAGCGCAGATAAGTTCGTGAAAAATTGACATCATTTGTTTCGGTAGGGATCTGGATCTTCCTTTTTCAGATCCCAAATATTGTCGTGTGCCAGCTCCGTCTGCTTGTCCATTATTTTCCCGCTGCCCCCATTTCACCCTCCTACTAAACACTCGCACATGGCGATGTGGCAGTAACGCGGGCAGCGTGCCAGACCCACTGTTGCTGTAAATACTGGAGGGCTGCCGTCTCCCCAGAGGAACTTCATTTGAACTGAAGCTATATCTCAACCACCTGTAACGTGAACTAAGTTTGAACATTCGAACATTTCCTGTCCCAGAAGAGAACATAAGCCTCCGTGGTGAAAGCCGGGTAAAGTCCCCGTGTGTGGGTTTCCTTTAATTACGATAACATTTGCTGTAAATGATGTACAGAGTATTTTAACAGCGCAGGTTGCTTGGTCTACTGTGTCATAAATTATTTAAGGACTAGCAACACGAATAGTAAACAAAGACAAATAGATCTGAATCCATATTCAAATAAACACATTTAATTATATACCACATAAGAAAGCAGCTATATTAGAGATTAAAGTAGATATTATTACATTAATATCAATTGAGAATAAGTCTTCAGTACAATTGAGTTGCATGTGCTTTACTTGATTATGTGAATTTTATGCTACATTTTACTTCTTAAATCTGTAATTTATGTTTTAGTTTACTTTTATTTGTCATAGTTACTTTAAATATTAAGATTTTACACCCATCAATATACTAAATAGTCATAATTTATCATGTTCAGTAGCTAAAACACTGAAATGCAAAACGTGTTAATAAATACCAAATAAGAAGGCCATGCATTACATTAAGTTATTTAATAATTCTTAAAATAAAGTAAGAAAATTCATCATACATATATCATTTGGGTTCTACTGTACAATCTGATAATAATAATGATAGTAATAACTTTATTTATGTAGCACCTTTCAAAACAGCCGTTACAAAGTGCTTCACAAAAAGAACAAATATATTATACAAATCACAATTTATGATATTTAGACAACTAGGCTTTGTGCATTTTACGGTGAAAATCATAAAAAAAATGTCACCTCAGAAAACTTTAAGGTCTGAAACTCTGATTGAGCCCCGGCTGTACAACAGGTGAAGCAGTTGGCTCCGTCCAAGTCGCTCCAACAAGAAAGAGAGAAAAACAATAGCCCCGCTTTTGTCAGCTGCTCCTCCAATTCCCTGCTGGCAAGTTGGCAAACTGACTTCCTGTGCGCATGTGTATGTGAGAGCTTGAGTGTATGTGTGTGTGTGTGTGTAGAAGTTTGTGAGGTGATTGTTAATTTACATCCGCTCATTTCCATCCCCTGGTTTTAATTCCGCCATTAGAGCATTAAAAGGCGCTGCTGGCACAGGCCCCATTACTCTGTTACTGGGGGATGTTGGAATGAAACTGTGTTATTATATAAATACCGCTGCACTTTTGACTCCAGGAAGCTACTTCCTGAGGTGCAACCCTGAGTCATTCAGGGAACTGATTTACAGTAACTGGCCAAGGGTGGACGTGCGTCTCTAACACTTTATTTCAACCCCTTTGCGTTCCTTCCCTCCTCTGTCTCCTCCTTCCCTCCCCTGTCTCCTTCTCCTCCCCACCCTTCACAGACACCCAGGTTTCTCATCTAATTTTAGGACTGGAAATCTCACTCTTTGACATGTCCTGGGGTTGATTTTCACCTCGACCACCGGCACAGCTGTCCGTCCCTGTGACGTCCAGGGGCGAGATGTTCTGCTTTATTAAAAAGTGTGAATATATAAAAAAAAAAAAAAAAAAGGAGGAGAGAGGGAAAGAGAGTGAGACACGCAAACACAAAAAGTCGTACAATGGCAGGGACTGTTAACATACATCTGTCCAATTTGTACGTGTTGCGGAAATACAGCCTCACGCGAGCTGAGGCCGAGGTGTGTTTGTTTGTTTGAATTATAACTGGCCGGCGTGCGTGTTCTGCCACGTACAAACCCGCAGAAGAAAGGATGCTGTGGTGGATCCATTCATCTGACAAACTTCTCAGGCAATTTGAGGTAAAAAGACAATAACAATTTACATGACAGAGAGAGAGAGAGAGAGGGGGGGGGAGAAAGATGCAAACCTCCCCGCCAATCAAACTTGCTTTTGTGTACACCACAGCAGATAAAAAAGAACCTGACTTTGGAATCAAAAGATTAAAACAAAAGCTCCCTTGTCGAATATAGCAACCAACTCTCTGGCTACTGATTATATAGGAAAAACAACTGCAATTACATTTCTGGGCTCACGAGAGAGAGAGGGGGAGAGGGAGAGGGAGAGAGCGGCGAAGAGGCGAAAACCAGGCCCAGGAGAGATGATTAATATTCTTATTTTTATTCACAAGCAGCCAATGTACTGACAGCCACACCGTCTCACTGGTTCCATCATCAGCCCAATGCAAAGCACGGCCACCAGGAGAAAGAAAAAACAATGAACCGGCTTTGTTTTTCCTGGTAAAGAATCTAAATAAAAACACGTAGACGTCCCGCTCTTGTTCTCCGACTCTCACATTTGATGAGAGAGCAACCGTGGTGTTGTAATTTAAATGTGAAACTCCCAGATCTCTGAAGGAGAATGATGCCATTTCCCCCCTAGTGAGTCTTTGGAGAAATCCTCAGCTCCCCAGCGCCTTCCTAACTCCTAATTTATTTCAAGAGTGTGTGTGATTAGAAAAACCCTCCTAAATTACTGTATCGCACAAAACGGTATAATTAAATTAATATTGGATGTAATAATTACTTTGTGGATTCTCATTTTTCATACACACAGCTGCTTTGTTGCCGGAACCATTAGCATTTGTCTGCCGCAATTAACAAAGGCTCTAATGAGATTTCTGCGTATACATGCGTGTGTGTGTGTACGTGAGCGTGACTTTATGGGGCCTTCTCTGAGTGTGTGTATGTGTGTGTGTGTGTGTGCAGGTTCTCGGGCACACACTCCACACGTGCAAATATATAGCGGCTCTACATTTCATGACACATTAAAAGGGTTTTGTCACCGCAGGTTTTTTACGAGTATCTTAGGACAGAGTAATTTAGCTTCAGTGAGAACATGAACTTTAAGGAAAAGGTGGAAAAGTTCCCACTTTTTAATGACTAAAGGTTGAAGAATCTCTGTGGTGCCAAGAAAGGTACATTACTCTCAATCTCAACAGTAATGTATTCCACTACTCGTGAAAAATAGCTACATTTGTCTAATGCACGTCACGGAACTGACTTAATTCTGAACGATGTTCCCGTCGACATCCTCCCGCTCACCAAGGACATGAGTCATTCTCTCTCGTCTTGGTGAGAATCTTTACATTTGTGGTCACTTGCACAAAGAGTTTCCATGTTTTCGGCTCGGCCCGAGAATTCAGTGTCTCGCTCTCAGAGGTTCACGTCTGCAACAGATAAATTCCGTTGCATTAATAACATGGCTTAATATGTCAGTTAGTCAATAAGTGTCACGTGGTGTTGGCAGGTTTGGGACCTGCTCAACCTCCTCCTTTGAGATTACCCCATCCGTTTGAAACGACTACTGGGTGTGTGTGTGTGTGTGTGTGTGTGTCGTCTCCGTGCTCTGACTGGCAGGTGAACCTCTCCTTTCTTCAAACAGGACAACAGTCTCCTTCTCTCTCCCTCACCCTGTCCGCCTCCCCCCTCTCTTCTTCTGTCTACAACAGACACACTTGTGTGCCAGTACTGTCACAGCAGATGAAAATGTTCCCTAGTTATCTGCCTGTGTAATTGCTGTCTTGTTTGGTTAGGAGATTAGAGGGGCTGAAACTCTTTGTGTGGTCTTGCAGATTGAACAAACACGCACCAGTAGGAACCCCTGTCCAAAAACCACAAGACAGACTCGTCTGTGTGACGATAGCGAGCCAGATGGACTGGCGCAGGTGATAACCGTGGCGGGTTGGCGTGTTGATGGGCCGTGTTAGAACTGACGGTGTTAGCCCCCGTTCTGCTCCGTGCTATTACTTTTCCAGATATGAGAACTGAAGTTTTCCCGCAGAGTGAAGATGAGTATTTGGACAACTCTGGTCACGAGTACATACAAATTACACCTAATGACGTTGATGATTTCTTTTAGTAACAGAGATTGGTTGTATAGTTAGATTTGTCAGAGCTCTCTCATGTGCCGTGTGGAATCGCCGCTCCTCGCCATGTGCCGCATTCTGGTTTGGTCTTTTGTGCCGTCGCTAGTCAGAAGTGACAGGCTATATTTCAGCAGCCTGCACTTTTCCTCCCCGTCTCTGAGGGTGGTATCCCATCAACGGTGCAGCCTCAGCCCCAGCCGCGTACAATACCACACTCAGGTCCTCACTATTAAGGCAAATTTCCATCCCGAGCCCGCCACTCTCCTTTGGCCTCCGCGCTTTTATTTCCCCCCACTTCCCTTTTTCTTCTCGCTGTCCTCCCTTCCGTGAAAAGCGGAGGGGGAACGCCGAGGTTCCTCTTGTCCCGGCGGTTCAAGTCAGCGGGGAAAAGCTCAGGGATCATGTTTGATACTGTCAGATGGCCTGGAAAATTAAAAACCCAATTAAAGTGGCAGTCCAGAGGTCAGCTCTTCTGCATATCAAAAGCTCTCCTCTGGCTATTCTGCACAAATTATATCCATTAACAGCTCACTTTGCTTAGGCTGCAACAGCACAGCACTTAGGGAGTAATAAGTGCTTTCCCCTCTCTCCGTTCCATTTCAAATGTAAACCTCTCAGCCAGAGGAAATAGAGATGAACAAATCGTTACCGAATAATTTTTCGTTGTTTCTGTCGTGCGGCAAGACACAAAGGTCTGCCTCGGCTCTGGTGTATTATTAATGCAGCGGGAGAAAGAAAAATACAACCAGGACTTTATTTTTAGATATGTTGGCACCTAACTCTTTCTCTTCTCTTTCTCCTTTGTCCACACATGACATGCTACGTTTCTGCCCGTATTTATCTTTCGCTTTTGAGAAATAGCCACCAACCAAGCCTCCCATTTCTCTTTCACGTCCTCTATCTCTCCCTTCTTCTTTTGTGTTCCCCTGTTTTACCCACGATTCATTAATTCCTGTACAGTGGTGGGGAAAAAGGACAGAGAGAAATGGCCAGCCGAGCTTAATGGCATGCGTCTCGGGCCAGGCCATTAATATTCAGCTTAATGTTTCTGATAACAGGGCTGGGGGCCACGAGGAGCCGCTGGCCCAGACAGCCTTATTAAGCAGCTGGAGTGGAATGATGCTCGCTCACGTCGCGGATCAAATGCAAGAGTAAACACATATGCATGCGCACACACACACACACACACACACCCGAAGTCAAGACAGTTGTCTTCGGGACTTCAGACAGCATCAGGATCTTCCCTGTAAATGGCTCCACACCATCCACCCTCTCTTTATCTGTGGCAGTCGGATCCTTTAAAGGTTTGCTTCTGGTTGTCGTAGCTCTAAGTAACGGTATCAAACAGTCATTGTCATAGGTTGGTCATCTTATTAAGCGTTTATGTTCCCGCAGATGAACATAGCCTTGACATTTGTCTTATTTCTAATCTCAGACTTTTCCTCCCCCACCCCCCTCTTCCCCTTTCTCTTTCTCCAACAAGCCACAAGTTCCCTGCATTGGGTCTTTTAGCTCCATCTCATTTACATTTAATGACATGATAATACACATTAGCAGACTATTTCAAATAATTACAGCCTTTCAATCGCTTTTTACCCTCACCTCTCTCCCCCCCAAATGTTCTTCTACATCCCACCATCTCTGTTCTCTTTTTTTTCCCTTTCTTTCTTCTTCTGCCTCTTCTTAAACTTTCATATTTCTAATGGCAATAATAGAAAATGCTTTTTCCTCAGAAACAATGTATAATAATATGTCACAGGGACAGGCGAAAGAAAGAGGGAGAGAGGAAAAAAAAAGATTGAGCAATTTTCGAAACGGTGCAGGGCGGGGGTGCAGTGGGTGGGAGGGGGGGGGGTGAATAGGACATTAAGTTCTTTTCACTGGTAGTAGTGGTGGGTGGTGTTTTCTCCTGTCACGGTGACGAGGTGTAGCACTGAGGCAAACAGCAGCCAAGTACACAGGAAGGTGACGGCTCCTGTGTGAGGCCAGCCGTGGCCGAGGCTGAGTTAGAGCTGAATTTGTGATTCCTGAAGTTTGAAGAATACGTCGAGTGAACAGGCTGATGATTGACTGTAGGATGTTCTGTCGCACTTAGCCTCGTTCACAGTAACGTGTTTTGTGAATAACCCGGAAGCACAAATTAAAAGAAATGGTATTGATATAAGTAGAGATGTTCCAAAACCATTTTTCCTTTCACAATACAGATTATGATACCTAGACTTTGTGTATCAGCTGATACAGAGAACAGTTACAATCCGCAACACTAGCGCCCCCCCTCTCGACACCGAAGCCTTACGATACTTGTCAACGTTTTAATTGTGGTCATTTCCAGTTTCGAAGCATTGCCAACATTTTAGCTAGTTCCCGGCTAATGCTACACTACTGGAAATCACGTCTTGTTGGCTGCACTAAAAACGGTACTTGCCCAGTGGCAGTACTTCGGAACTGCTGTTTTTGAGCGGTGACGATTTGATTTCCAGGAAAAAGAAAATCGCAGTTTTATCTGGGTGAAACTAATATACTTTATATATGATCTAAAGATTCAGTATTGGATCGGTACATGGAACCATTTACTCGCGGGTTGTCCGTCTTGGCATTTTTGGTAGCATCGGAGTCATATCTACACATATTGGAAAGAATTACATAAGTAGTCGTATAGTTTCCGTCAATCTGAAGTTCAAAGACACTCGTGGTTAATGATCAGACAAGCTGTAAACATGCCAATAATTCAGCCAGATTATCTAATCTTCTTTATTTGGAGGTAACACTGAAAGTGAGTGGACCTGTAGCGTAATCTGAAATATTTTCATTTATCGTCCTGGTGCTCTTGACACCCCTTTTGAATCTACTGTGTAATGTGTGTGTGAGGGCCTCATCATTTTAACACAATCAGGGAACAGCGTTGGTTCCCAGCGGCCCCTCTATAGTCCTGTAAAATGGCCTCCACTTCGTTTGCACCTATGCCGCCCTGCAGAGTGATGATTGGACCTAATGACTCTGAAAAGCTGGCTGACCGTCCTGTTCCAATCCCACACCTTGTTTAACGGATGACGACGGGCGTTATGGGCTGAGCCTAAACCCATTTGAATTCAGGCGCAGGTGTGAAATATGTCTCATGTCCCATATTACCTTGTCTATTGCTTCAGGGTTTGTGCTTCTCACATCAGGAAATGCCACTTCTCATGTACTAGAGTAGGATAGGTTTCTATTCAGACATTTTAGTTTGCAAAAGGATTATTTCTACTACTTTGGGGTTTTCAAGCCCTCGAGACTTTTGCAATTTTTAGTTTGACAACTCTTGTATTGCGTTTTATTTTTTTGGTCCGGATTGGGCAGAAACCAAGACTTGAAAACGATGAAACAGTCATTCTCATTCGCTTCGTGTTTATCAATCACGACTTGACTACCGTGGAGTGAAATGCGTTGCCAACAATAAATGACAGTGACAGTTTCATTAAGTTTAAGAAATCCCTGGTGTTAAATTTCCCCATTGCTGTTCCCTGCTCATATTTTGCACCTTAGCAACCAACTGCAGAGTAGACCATCTGCTTCCTGTTTACACTGGCATGCACATGCCCGCTGTAAGTAAATAGTCATGTGATGTACACTTTCATGTGTGTTATTATGGACGGAGATTATCCTGATCGAAGCTAAAATGCACTTCTGGACCGAGATGGACTTTGGTTTAAAATGCTGTTTTAAAATGAAAACGCTGTGTGGACGTAGCCAAATGCATCTTTCAGGTCATGTGAACTGTTTAACGTTTAGCATATTTTTCATAATTTCTGAATCAGCTGTTTTTTGTCTCACAGTCACATAATTTTACCGTTTTTCTGACTGGTACATCAGTTTAGTCACTTGTGTTGCTTTGGAAATGTGCAAATCAAAGTGATGATTGTCAGACTTCCTCTGCAGCTCACATTACGTGAGACTTTCAGTATTTGAAATCGTGTCCGAAACATGACTGAACTGTGTTTTGGCCTCTGGATGCTCATGTTTTGCAGATGATGTGCTAATATTCTGCTGAAATGCTGGATGCAGTATTGACTCTGTAGATGTGAAACTATTCAACCAGTGAAGGACTTTTAAAATATAAAAGGAGAAGTTGAAGTTGAAATATTGCAATTTTCTACAACATAGCTTAATATTGTATTGTTGAATGTGACAGACAATGTTATCTTTATTTTAGCACATTCCTGTTGATGAATTTCTCCCCACGTGTGTCTCTTTGCACATGTGTGAGTGTTTGCACCCTTGTGTTAATGTGTGCTTGGGCTGGGGGATGAAGGGATGTAAATGAAATCAATGTTTCTATAGCCTCTCTATCCCCCTCCCCATAATATTGTATGAAAGAATTAGCCATGTGGAAGAGTAAGCAGAGCTCCCTCGTGGTGCCTGTATGAATCCATTTCTCTCAGTTGCACTGTACTGGTCAAACAAATTAAATTACTACACCAGTATGTAAGTAATTTTATGTAAATGATGGCATTAATGTTCTGCGTCGTGCTGTTGATGATGGGCTGGTGTGCTCCTCCTCTGGTGGCTCTCGTCTACCAAGCCCGGCAATCACCGGCTGGAAATGAACGTGTACATTTGCCAAGAACAGTCGACAGTCTGCCCTGATTTTTTTGTCTTTTCTCTACTGTCTGTAGGTTCAAAAGGATTTAACATATCTGAGTTGGCTTCAGGCTGCAGAGAGAGTGGGACTCTGTAAGAATAATGGGGAGGAGGGATACCGTGTCAGTTCACATATATCTACATTTGGATTTTTTTGGGGCCAAGAGGAACATTTGTGTAGAGGCTCACAACAAAACAAAATCCATTACATCGTGACTGTTATTGGACAATGAATAATGCATATGATTTATTATAATGTAAAGTGACCCATCTTAATTTCACGTAGTTCCAAGGCTCGGTTGAGTAAATCATTCCCTGCCAGAAATGTAGCGGTTCCAAAGCCCGGAGTCGTACCTGATCACATATCAACCTCCATCTCTCTCACCAGAAGTTCCTGCTGGCGTCCTCCCTCCCGGCCTCCCTCGCATTTCCTCCTCTGGCTGCTGCAACTCACACGGCCACAGAGGAGCGCAGGATTTACACTGGATTTTTGTTTCAGCCATCTATGGAATTAAGAAGTGTATCCTTGCATTTCATTAAATCCTGCCTAATGAGATGACTGTCTCTCCCCAAAGAGCAGATGATAAAGTACCCTATGCCACGGTGCATAAATTAGTATGGTGAGGTTAAATGCTGGAACTGACTCATGTTTCACAAGAGGACCCTATGCAGCAGTTAAATCAACTCGCATAAATACTGCCGACCACCGAATGAATTCACCTGCCAGCTCGCATCCAAACTAATGGATCAGTTGTTGGATCATAACAAAATCAGAACGCAAAAAGAATGTAGATGAGAAGAAACGGGTATTTCTGCTTGTTCACTGCTTTCCAACCCGCACACAGACTCAGATGTGGTCGTGTGAGTTGAAGTAGCTCTGGACTGTCTGAAGTAAAAATTATGGGCAAACCTTGTTATCATTGAATTCAAGGTATTTGGTTTTTAATCAAATGACAGTAACAATATTACATTGGTATGTACTCAATTTCAAGTAAAAGTCCTACATTTAAATTTTAATTAAGTGAAAAGAAGCAAGCATTACTGAATATGCGATATAAGTAAAAGTTCTCATTATGAAGAATGGCCCATTTGAATATGATATGGGATATATTATATATATATCTTTAGTGGAAAGTAGCTAATCCCATTTATCGAGTACTGTACAATATATAAAATTTACTCATATCAGGTAGTTACATTCTGTGCCCCACTAAGTACTAGTTATACATATTAGACTTGGCCATGCAGAATGATTAATGTTTGATGATACCTTTGTACTTTTACTTAATTTTCTTCACAAAACTTTCACCACAAAGTATTTTTAAGTTTTAGTGTCATTATTTTTACTGAACATAACATTTTCTTTGGAGGAAATGATCTCACCTGTAAATACAACTTTTTGTCAGTTTAATAAACAATATTATCATTTGAATTTGAAAGTAGAAGTATTACATGGCATAAAATGAAAAAAAAACAATAAAGAAAGTAATTAGCTTCTCATTGTGTTGACCTTTTTTTTCCAAATACCACAATACGTATTGAAAACTATTTTGTCAGCATTAGTTGTCACCCGTCGTATTGCGTTTCCCTCAACTGTTTCTGTGGCTGCAGGTCTGAAACTGCACAATGAGGGGCGATGATCAGATTGATACATATTTCAGCCAAAATGATATCACGATAACGAGGTGTCCCACGTGGCTCTTGCACTTTGAAGGAGGCATTTCCGAAGTACTAGTGTAATTAACAGGATTAGAAAACAAACCAAATTTCCTTTCATGTGTTCAATTGAGCACAGACACACACACACACACACACACACACACACACTCAGGAATCATCGAGAACTCATGAGTGGGGTTCATGCCTGATTTGAACATCAGTTCTAATTGGAAGATCATTTTCATGAAGCCTTTCAAACAGCTGACAGCTTCGGTCCTCCGCTCCTGCCTGCGTCTACAGCTCTCTCGCCTAGATTCTCCCTTGTTTTAAAAGATGCCCTCGGCAGAAGGGGAGAGATTGGAGGGGATGCTGGGAGTTTGCTGATATTCCAGGTATTTTAAGCTTTTTGGGTCCACATGGGTGTAATGGACTTATTCTCAAGCAGTTCTTGTCTCTCTAATTAGTGGTCCCCCCTCGAGCCGTAACAAGGGCACTGACGAGAGAGGCTTTTTCCCAATGATAATGTGAATGGATACCTGCAGGGGGAGATTTCTGCACTGTTCCTCATCCTGTCAGCCACTCTGGGTAACACTGGGGCTTAATGAACCTGAAAACAAGACACTGTGTGTGGTGAGGGGACTGTGTGTGTGCGCGCGTGTGTGGTGAGGGGACTGTGTGTGTGTGTGTGATGAGGGGACTGTGTGTGTGTGTGTGTGTGTGGTGAGGGGACTGTGTGTGCATGCATGTGTGTGTGTGTAAATCCAGATGGGTACTGTACAGTGTCTCAGAGCTGCCTGTGGTATATATATATTTTTTTTTTAATCCAGTGCCGCTCCGGTGGGAGACATGCACTCCGCGTTATCACGATGGAGTCAGTTATTTGTGTCTGTGTCGGCTGGAAAGGTGAAGCACACGTCGGCACCTCGCCCTGTTCACAGAGACACAGTTTACCTTGTGCGAAAGCGCAACAATCCGAGTCGAACCGCACGCGTCTTCTCTCCCAGCCGGAACACGGGAGCTGCTCAACATGTCATGTGATATGCATGTCCTGCCTGCGAGATGATTTGACTGATAAGTTGACACCACGGAGATGCATATCTAGGATGCAAACAATGTCAGAAATGTCACTTGTGATCGATCGAACGCTGCACTGTCTGAGTGAGAGGTCGTTGCTCTCCATATACAGCCGGGGGGGGGGAACGGGACAGAACGCCTGGTCAGCACATGGTCACATTTTGGACGCAGCATCTTTCCCTCCCCTCCCAAGTGGGTAATGAGCTGTTGGAGCACACGTCATTCCATGTGACATTAGCCTCAGTCAGTGCTGCCAGAGCCGTACCCTGCGCTTTATCGTGGACACTGGGCCCTTCCAATGAGGGCTGCAACTAGCTGCTCAAGCTGGCTGACATTGAATGATGTGTTTGTTTATTCTTGCGGATAGGTGTCATGTCAGACATGCATTTAGTCCTTGCAAAGTGAGCCATGCATTTTTGTCCCCCTCCCCACTGGTAATAATGATGTGGGCCAAAGTAGGAAAGCACTTGGTTGAGGACAAAGCGTTGGGGAAAGTCTATGACGGTTTAAACAAAGTGAAAATACTGGATGGAGCAAAGGATGAGCAAGGGGGATATGGACAGGTTGTGTGTGAAGGAGGGACAAAAACAAAGAGAGGGAAAGACTGAGAGACAGAAATGGAGGAAGGGAGCCACAGATGTGGCAGGGCCTCGGGCGATACAAGTCATTATGGTGTAAACTGCTCCAGTGGTGATGTTGCAGGGAGAGCGGAGAGGTCACCAGCTCGGGGTGTGTCAAGCAATACATGCACGCATACACATAAGCAGACACACACACACAGGAAATTGAGAGAACATCTGGATATGTGCCACCTGCCTAGAGGAAGTCATCTAGTTTACACGCAGTACAGGAGGGGGGTTTGTCCCTTCCTGGATGTGCAACCTTCATGCTAGCCTGCACCACTGGGAGAGGCTGGAGGATGAAGTGGGGAGTGAAGAGCGTGCAAACCAAATGACACACTTTGCACGGATTAAGTGTTAAAGTAAACACGGATATCGTGCGTTAGGACAGGAAATGGGGAGAAATGCACACCGCCGTCTCCTCTGCGAGCCCCTATCATGTCACCACAGTTGCTTGCTCTGCTCAGCTGCAAGGCGCTGGTCCAAGGTGTGGGGTGGACGCTCACCGACAACTGCTATATCCGTTGCAAACCAATTCAGAGGCATTAAATTGAGGAAATAAAAAGATTTTTTTAAATTTCACTAAATCGAGGACATCGACGAGATTAAGTGTAGAATTTGCCGTTCGGGTCTTTATTTCTTCTTAAGCTTAAGCTCACGGAGAAAAACAAGAAAGACAGGAGCCGCGAAACTCAGCACTAAGTATTGACCATCTGGCTCCAGCCCAAGCTAGCGTGCCACAAAACAATTGCATTCATTAGGTTAATTTATCATGGTGGTAAGCTCAATTTACTTTTGCTTGTGCGAGCGTGGCTCATTAAGATTCAGTCTGCCGTCTCCTCGGGCCGTCTTGTGATCATTCACACAGGGTTCACTCATTTTGGATCAGATAGGAAGCACTCCAGGGTTATCTGCCAGACCTAAACTGTTTAAATAAAGGCAGCGAGAAGAAGAGGTGGAGAGAGGGATTATGGCGGCAAATGAGAGAACGAGGAAGGGATGGAAGGGGAGTGTCAGCGGAGGAGTGATTTGAAGGAGAATGCTGTTGAGGAGGAGTGGGGAGAAAGAAAGGCTCGGCCCTGCGGTCGACAGAATGGATGTCGCCGGGCCGCGGCGGAAGAGGAGAAGGAGAAAGAGCAAGGGAAGGGAGGCACGTGACTAAATGTATTCTGATAACTGAACAGCAGATGTCTCGCACGGAGCTCCTTTGTTGCCTGAACAGCAGGACCCTGCACTTCAGTGGGCTCACTTCACACCGCATTCATTTGCCTGCCAGCTGCCAATTTAGGGTAGAGAGAGTGAGAAAGAAGGAGAAAGAGATGGGAGAGAGAGAGCGAAGGGAGGGAGGCTCACCACAGTCCGTCCCTCCCCTCCCTCGGCATGTCTTGCAGAGAGGCTGCCATTCCCTTCTCTCTTCCCCCGGTGGCCTGTACAATTAGTGATCTGCATAACCACCCACACCTCCACACACTGCTCTCACAGAGCAGAGGGGGAGCTGCCTTTGTCTTTTGGCTGCTGTACAATGAGTCGCTTTGGACTTGGCTGGAAGCCAGGAGCCGTGGCACAAAACTGCATGTTCTTGATGGATGACGAACACTCCCGGAGTCTTGTTTCCTCGCGCAGCTGATTTTGGCGGGTCAGAGATGAACTGCCGCGGTGGCCATCAACGGCCCTTTTGTTAAAACACCTCCCAAAGTGCGGAGAGGGAGACGCTCCGTCCTCCCAGGTAGCTTTGATCCAGAGAAGCTCGCTCTCATTAAGTCCGCAAAGCCCACAGTTCATTAACGCCCGGGTGAAAACAAATTCACACCCCTCTGCTAAGTGATGCGGGTCGAGGCGTGATGGCATCAGGGCTCCGGCGGAGTTGGCTGTGTGAGCTCGTTGAGAAGCTGATCTCACTGATGAGCGAGAAGGAAGCGTGTGAAGTTCGTATTTCAAGTTTGCTCCTTACGTAACATTTGAGTCAAAAAGGTTTTATTTCTTATAAACTCCATTATCCCCCATTGCACAGCGAACTTCTGCTCGGTTTGACTTTCACCATGTTATTATCTTAATTGTGAAGTCCGCTTGGTGACGTGGGGGCTTTGCAGGGATCCCTAACCCCATTATTAAGGCCTGCGTGGTGCATCGTGTGCTAGATAATTCACGTATTGATCGACGACCACCGGCTCATCTAAATTGTGCTCACTTGTTACAGTACAAAAGGCAGCAAGAGCAGATCCCTCTCACCACCCTCCCCAATGTCAATTCACAGGACGAGCTATGGAACAAGTATTATCCCCACTTCCTGAGTCGGGAGGGGTGGGGATGATAAAAAACTTTTTGATTAAGGAAAGGGAATGTTCTATTTCATTCTGATTCGGGAAGCAGGAGAAAGAGCGGAGGATTAATCTTAAGGCCGTCGTTTTACTGCCTATCCCCACTCCTGTCTCAGAGCTGAAGAAGCGCGAGTGAATAATGGGGTGTCCATCAGCCGTGGGCTCAAGCCCAGATTGGGATTTTCTCTGGGGATAATACAAAGCAGGGCGACAATTGATGATTCATAATGTACAGTTTTAGCCTGGCGATAGCGCCAGCTATTGTGGCGAGGCTGGCATTAGTATTACAGTATCTGCCAGTGAGGTGTTTCCGCCTGACAGCAGTCTTTGGAAGTGTTCTTCTGCTGAGGACGGGAGAATCATGAGTTTATAAATATGGATACAGAGAACCGTATATTTTGTAATTCAGATATGTGACAAATTGCACTTTTAAGTCGTCTGAAGAAACCTCCTCATTCAGTCACACATACAGTGTAATATCTGAGAAGCCTTTGAAAGGAAGGGAGGATCCGGCTATGGCAGGAACCAGCCAGGAATAATGGCGCCTTGTTATGTTCACTTACTCGACTCCCTCATTTTGTACACAGCGGCTTTACACTGAACCGAGAACAATCCTGCTAACAAAGTTGTCTGGCTCTCCAGTCATGTGAGCAGCACCTGTCGTGTCAGGGAGCGGAGGCTGAGGCGGTGCTCGGGATCCATGGAGGGGACGCTATCCATCAGTGGTTCAATTTGATATTTAATTTAGACTTTTATGAGCCTTAGAGGATGGGCCATGTCATTTCTCTCTCCCAGGCTCTCTCTATAGGGATGGAGGATAAATTCCTTCCATCCATGCAGCAGCCTAACCAAGGCTCGCTCAGATTTATAACTGTATATGGTGCTGGTGGACGATAACTAGCCCACATTAGAGACATAATGAGCGGATCTCTGTCTGGGTCATACCTGCTCTAACCTGGACAAAAACCAGCAAAAGAATGCACATGATTTATTGCAAAATTTTAGAAGCTGCCATAAAATTTGACTATGGACATTTCACGTCGGCGTTATACGAGTAAGAAAGATCTGCTAAGATGATGTCATATCTGGTGTTTTTAGGAGAACTATATTCTTATTTAAAAGCTGCAGAAAAAATCAATTAATTTAGCATTAATCAATAGAGTTAGTGATATTATGCATACATGTTTTTTATTTCTATGAGTTATGGACGGAGTAAAATAGGCAATATTCTGAGAGGGTAATTTTAAGGAGCAGCAGCGAGTTTTATAAACTAATCCTCCCCTAATGGTCTGTTTTAACATAATTTATAGCTTCATTCATTACCCCTTTTGTATTAGTAATTATTTCTAAAATACCAAAGAGCCATCTTTTCTTTCCTGGTTCTTCTCAAGCTCTGATTTATCGCCCCGGCTCTGTCCTGATGCCGTCTTCCCAAGGTGTGACATTTCAAAATATTTATAGCTCTGGCACATTAAAGGCCTTCCTTTGAAGGTGACCGACCGCTCTTCCACACCAGTGTAATTAATGGAATCTCAGCTTGTTCTCCTTGTGTTATTTATCCACTGCATTCTGTTGAAACACCATGGAAAACAGCGAGGTGTTGGCTCGGCTACCTCCGCTCATAAACAGACATTTTATACCCGCGGGCTCCGGGATGCGTTGCAGCGGGCGACAGGGAGACCATTCCACGTCAAAGCCCCAAAAGTTTAATATTTTATTGATTAAATCTAAACCTTCTGTCCAAAGTGGCAATTAAAATTCAATTAAACTGACTGAAAGCATCATATTAAATTTCATCTCTTTATGAGCTCCGAGATAATGCTGGAGGACAAGACTTGAATATAATCACACCCTTTTTAGATTATATTATCCTGTTCATTCACTATAAAAGTGACACTTTTAGGTATACTTTCAATATTTCTTAACTATAACCTTCTAATGAACACATTTTATAGCCATTAAATCAACTATTATTGGGCATTGTAATAAAGAGGGATGGCTGCTTTTTGTTCTGCACTCCACATTAGAAAAGAATGAGTTGCACTTAATTTTTTCATTCTTTTTTTTATTTTAGCATATTGATAATACCTCCATAATACATTCTAACTTTGCACACTGTTGTAATAAAATATTTTAACATCCCAGTGTTGTTAGTAGTAAGGCGGCCTCAAATCTTTTTGTTTTATTGATGTGCACACATCATTAAACAATATGCTTTTTTTAAGGTCTGTCTTTTGGCTGATATTCCACTTTTAGATGCATAGTCAGCATGAAAGTGTATAATTTATTATAGATTTGTATTATATTCATACACTAGCATGCCCACAATGACAATGCTAACGTGATGATGCTCAGCAGGTGTAATGTTTATGATGTGCACCATCTTAGCTTTGCGTATTATCAGGGTAACATTGGCTAATTACCACATAACACAACGTATCGCTGAGGCTAACGGGAATATCGTTAGATTTGCAGGAACCAAAGGAAGCATTGGACAAAATAAAATGTTGCTCTCATAGAGGCACAAGACGGACACATGCAAAAGTGGCTGTAATGTTTCCCAAAGTGGAAATGAGCATATCATAGCTATATATAGATTTAATAGTTTGATGAAACTTCTGTCTTCGAAAATTCTATCTGGTATCCTTTGCAGAACAATGAAAACTTTACCTGTTTGCCCTCGCTACCATCATACGGAGCCTTGAGTCCTCCTGGAGGTGGCGCTAGTTTGTTTCTGGACCTGTTGGTTGGGCACCATGCATGTGCCTTTAGAAATCCATGCAATGGGTTCATTAAGTCACTAAAACCCCCAAATATTAACCTCATAGTGGCACCAACATAAAAGTCATTGGATCGCCAACCACAGTACATTTTGTCCTTTGAGTCTGCACAGAGGTTCTTCGCAATCCATCCAACAGTCACTGTGATATTTCAGTCTGGACACACAGACATTGTCGTCCCTAGAGCCGCGCCGCTAGCATGACTACAAATGTGTCCAACACATCTCGATTCAAACAAAAACATTTACACTCAACCTCCTTTTTCCCCCTTTTTTCCCCTTTATGGGCTCATGAAAGGTTAAAGGTCGACGCTAAGCCACAGCAAGGCCATTGATCCCAGCAGCATCCACTGCAGTAAGTGAGCGATTTAGATGTACACAGAGACACAGTGTGGGAGACTGAGGGGAGACTGTTATTACTGAGTGCCTCTCTGTTTCCCCAAGACTGTTTGCTCTGTGTGATTATTCTCTCCTGCTCCCCGAGCATCCCGGCTCCTGCCTCTGTGATAAAGATATTCATTTACCTGATATGAAAATCTTGTTCATGCCGATCCCAAATGACTCTGGATAGAAGAGGAAGAAAGCGGGGAGGTGAGAGACGGGCGAAGGAGGATGGAGGAGGTGCGCGAGGGGTAGGGAGGGAGAGAGTGAGTGGCTGGAAAGAATGACATGAAATATTAATACGGTCTGGGCCAATGTGACACCCTAAAGTTTGCATGATAACAAAATAAGGCCTTGTATCAAATGTGGGTCCAGGATTTTTATTGATTTGTGCAGAAACCATTTGCCGAGACATGCAAGTCAGTTGCAGTGGAGAGCATAAATTTCCCATAGGTTTGAATGTGTTTTTTATTGATTCTGGGAAATGAATGAATGAATAGAGGAGTGTGCGCGAGTGACTCTGTGTGTATGTTTGTGTGCACAAGGCTATATTGTCGTGTGAAAGTGCGTTGCTCGTTTCTTGGTTTAGTTTTTTTGTTGTTGTGTGTCGGTTTGTGTGTATGTTACTTCACAGGAGGATCCCACCGTACACATCCTCCCCCCCTTCTGCTAATGACCAGATTCATATCATTTTAACTGCTTCTGAATGAGAAGGTTTTTGCATGCAGCGCTGTCATCAATCCACTAACTCTTCCACAGGGATGAGGTAGAGAGAGATAGATATTATGGCGAGGAGTGGGTTTGGGGTGGGGGGGGTGGGGGGCGGGCTAAATGTGTCCTCTCAAATGCATCCTCATGGTTAAAAGGGTAAAATGAGATGCGGTGGTACAATAGTCACTCCCCCTCATCACGTAGCCAGCCCATCTCCCCTGCCTTTATTTTGTTTGAGTATATGGCTCACTCATCTCAGGTTTTATTGTCTCTATCTCGGGGAAGCACTGCTTTCCCCCCCGTAACACGGTCACCGTGCGCGGCACATCAGGCAAGTTCTTGATTCTGTACTCAGTAATTTAAAGCCTTTATGGAATTGCAATTTCAGGGCTCAGTGCTTGTTTTTCTAAAATGTACTCAAGGAATTAGCTACTCCAGCCACAAATCAGTTGAATTTATGCACAGTTGTAATACACTTTATGGGCTCATGGTACATTGCTTCAAAAACAGCAGATGTGAAATTATGATAAATATAATGAGGGTTTTTTTCTTCCCTTCCTTCCTGCTCCTTCTCCCTCTCTCTCGCTCCCTCTCTCTCGTCTGTGAGAGGGAGAAGGATGTGAAGCGTGTTTACTTACCCCATACAATACATTTAATGTCTTAGTAAGGGCCGCCAACAAAACCTGATTAATGTCCTCATCTCTTTTATTAAAGATAACAGTGGCACTGCAGTCAGGAGATAGAGAACGTGCCATAAATCTCAGGCAAAATGAGCAGTCAAATAATCACTCATCAGAAATAAAATCTACATACATTACCACTTGCAGACATTCTGCTGTGAATATAAACACTGGGCTATGGGCAATGAAGCCGGCACCATCCATCCCCATATTGGTGGTGAGGGGGAGGTAAAGGTGTCTGCAGAGGGTGAGGGTGTTTAACGGGGTCCTGGCCTGCGGAGCTGCAGACCGCCCGGCTAACCAGGAGTCCAAAAAACCCAGAGTCATTAAGGCCAGTGGATGAGTTGGATGGCGGAGGCAATTAAGCGTCACCCTGCAAAGGACCTAATGTTGATCCATCCCTGCGATTAATCAAGGCATGCATTAGACAGTGATGGGCGACCCTGTCCCTTTGTGACAAAATGATTCTTCATCCCGTGTTTGGGGATTGGGATCCTGAGGTCCCTAATGCGCCTTAGAGGCGCCCCAATGAAACCCTGTCATTTATTCTGCTCCTGTCCCTGACAGCTATCAACCTGTCTTCTGCCAGCCCAGGAACATTATCTGAACTCCCAAGGCGGTTAGCGACAGGGACTAAGCTTATGAGTGGTGGTAGCAGACAGGCAGATATGTAAAGCAGTGATAATGCCACATTTCTTTTGTACTATCTGCATCCACCCAGGTGTATGTGCATGTGTTCCTATAGCAGACACAATATGTTGACGCATGCAAGCTATAAACACTAGTTGTGTGTGCACCACAAACAGAGCCACGTGTGCTTTTTTTCATCTCACTCCCATCAGAGGCCTCCTCGTGACAGATGTCATGTGTTGTGATTAAAAACTGCGGAAAATTAAAAAAACAAATGCACAATGCACTATGTTTCTGTTCTTTGTTTTGGTGTCAATCATATCTTAGTAATAATTTTTTCCTCCACTCTTTTTTTCCCACCACTGTGGCATCTGGCAGGGACCGGCTGACGAGGTGTCTTCAGCGCGTAAATTACCAGAAATGGATTTTTCATGCTTGATAAAAGTCACACACAATTAGTAGGAGTGTCAAACCACTTCATATGGAGTTGTGCAAAGAACTGCGGCTCCACTCAAAATATTGACAGGGATGCATGGCAGTGTCAGTGGTCTCACTGTGATAATGACTCGCCTGCAAGATGATACTGCACATTTGCCTCATAGACACGAAGCCAGAGCCCATCCGTGGGCTGTTAGTCACTCACCATCTAAATATCAGAGTCAGATATATCACAGATAGAGAAAGTAAAGGTTGGTGTCCTGGTCACGGCTCAGTAATGAAATCCTACCGCTCGTCTGTCGTCGTCGGGCTGCTGGCTGTTCTGTCAGCCGGACATTGGAGCCGAGGGCATCTGAGCTTCTGGGTTTTGTGCGGCCGGCTCCACGTTCATCTCATTTAGTTTTGTGGTTTGGATGTTTTAAGACAGAACTCAGTTTGTAAAGTTTTCAAGCTGCCGTTATTACTCCTGCATTGCTGTGTACTGTTTGACACATTTGCAAAATTTGACTTCATCAACTTTTATGGGACAGCCCTACTGAATGTTCTGTTCTGTTAGTATTATGTGATCTATATTGTGATTGTTTTACCGTACATTCTTTAAAAAGATTAAATAGGTAACTAATCTTTCATTATTTACTATAATTTAGGATTACATAGTCTGCCTCTTCGGATGGGCTGTTTGCTTGGCCTGTGGTAATGCTATGGAGAAAACCTTGCGTTCATCCTACCTGAGTTATCCGCAGAATTAATCGAAATGTTTTTCACAAAATGACACTGAATTTGCTTTATAGCTGTTAATGTGTTGTGGCCTATATATATAAGCTTCACAGTCTTCAGACCCAATTTTCAACATAAAAGCTCTGTAATTCAGCTCGATACGAAGCATTCCAGCAACAAAGCGAACATATGCCTTTAATTTGTAGACTAATGGCTAATAAGGGAAATTACTCTATGGAAGTCGTTGCCAATACGAAGATCAGCACCAGTCAGTACGAAAATATTATAATAAAAATAATCAAATTATCGAAATGACCTGGGGGTGAGTTGCCAACCACTGCTTTAGTTTATCTGAGGACATAGAAGAAGACATGTCCCCCCCAGTGACTGCTCCAGAGCGCTGTTTATTCATAGTTTATTACTATTGAACATATTTGGTGTCCAAATCGCACCAAATTTCGACACCGCACTTCCCTTGGCCATTAAGAACATACATACCAAGTGTGAAGCCGATAAGATGGAAGCAGGATAAGCGATCCACACACAGGCACACGTTTTCTGGAATTCGTGGGTAGATATAACCTCCGTTTATAATTAGTGCTGGTATTTTCCACATTATTTAAATGTATGAGATGTTCGCCTGTTCCGTTCTGTGGTTTTCTTCCTCCCTCCCGCTGCCCTCCTCTGCCCATATGGCCTCACATTCACCTGTATTGCTGGATCATGATGTCATTACCTCCCGTCAATGAGGCCAGGCATCTGAGCGGCTGTTAACCTGGAACAGGCCTGGCTCTGCAGCCCTGAGCTGATGGTACAATATGCTCCTTGTTATTCTAGGATCATTGGCGCTAAAGCCCTGGCAATCAAGTCAGTTTTGTCGAAGCTCATTGGCTCAGTGGGGTCTCGTCTCATCTGCGAGCCTGGAATGAGAAAAGGAGCGTTCAGGGTTAGTTGGGTCGTTAGGTAGAAATTCTTCGATAATGGTGCATGTTACATTAGAGCCTTACAAAGCAAGGATAAGTGTTTCAGAGTCGGCGTAATGTAATTTACTGAATGGTTATGGTGGATAAGAAGTTCTCCTGAGGTGTGAAGTATGGAGATGAATAGTTCCTGATTAATCTGGACTCATCACATGCTACACAGCCAAGACTCACTAGTAACAGCATGAACTGATTCATACATTTCTGAGACACTTTTATTGCAGTTGATATATGACTTAAAGTATTTTTTTTTAAACTGCGCCGGGCTGTGATTGTTAGTCGTGTCGTCTTACTTGTTTAAAACCATTTTCCAAACAACGGCTAATTTCATGTAGCGCTAATCAGACGTGTCCGGTAGTTGTGAGAAATCTCTCAGCGTTAGCAGGAGCCTGGACACATGATGAAATGGAAACAGCTGAACAGCCGCCAGGGTCCCTTCAGTTTGAGGTGAGACTGCAGTGAGACTAGAATCTCATCACATGAAACACAAAACTCGTTGCAACTGTATATAATCTACGTGCAATCCAATGTGACAGTGTATTTTATATCTTCACATCAACATTGTGATAAAATATATTTTGATAATGAAGAAATTGCTCATTTGGGAAGGAGATCTACTTATATATAGTAAACACAGCACTTGAAAAGTTACTAATTGCATTGACGCAAAAACCATACATACATAAAGAATAAAGTATTAGCTATAAAACGGTCTTGATCAATCAATTGTTCACAATGCATCAGATTCATTTCAACTTTTTGAAAACCAAATCTTTGCAAAATCCGAGTTACGTGCACATCCACCAATAGCTGCCAATCACAATCTACTCATCTCAAATTCTGTGAGTTCATGTAGATTTATACAGTTATATTAATGTAAATCGATTTAATACATAATTATAAAATGATTCCCAAAAACTTAAAGCCCAAAATTCATATTTCAATAATAATTAAAAAAACGTCATCTCTGCCTTTGGTTGTAGTTTTCACTGTGTTGGAATTTTTAGTTGACCAGTAAAACTACATTACCTTCCTATAGGACGTGTAGCTCACCACAGAATGGAGTTTAGAGAAGATGCTGCTGGTTTCACATGTCTGTTGAAACAATGCTCAGGTCCGTCTGTTGTAATTCTGAATCTGAGACGTCAGGAATATAAATGGTTGCAAAGCTGCCATCACTGGCATCAAGAAAATCCAATACTACTGATATTATGAATTTAAAAGTACTTGTTTGAACTCTTCCATGTTGCAATTTCGTCTTTGTGAATGCGGTGCATACATCAACTTCAATGTGGGACATGCTAGCTCAGGATAACTATAAGTAACATAGATTAAGGAAAATATTTCGCCATTATAATCAAGATTTAAGTGCCGGGCTGTCCCAAACCCTTGAGCCTCCACCATATCCGCCGCAGATCCTCAGAAGCATCTCCAGTTTATCCCTCTCCCTGCGGGACGCCGGCCTCTCAGAGGAAGAAGGGGGCCATCTTTGAGGAGGTGGCGTCACACAGCTGCCGTAGCCCCGGCAGAGCTCCTCGAGGAAAGACATGTTGTCAGTGCGCATTAATCATCGGGCCCACCATCGGAAACAGATTCCCCTCATAAGCAATTTCACTCATTAGAGTTACGGTGCTGATTTGCTGATTGGAGTTACGCTGAGGCCACTACGCTGTGAGGGAGAGGAGAGGAGAGGGAGGGGGGAGGAGGAGGAGGAGGAGGAGGGTCTGACACATTTACAGTGACGTGAAAGCCGAGATGTTGATTAACGTGCGCTGTTCCTGTCACATAAACTGAATAAATAAATATGAAACAAAAGCAGAGGGAGAGACTCATTTACAAAGCGGGAAAATGAAAGTTCCATTTAGTTAGGGGAGCGAGACGGACCGGGGTGACGTTCGCCCGACACGGCTGCGAGCAAGAAATAGCCGCAGTGCAAGTCAAGGCCTCGTGCCCGCATGCACCGAGCACCTGGCGTGAAGCATTCCTTAAAGTGACGTAAGTTTGATTCTTGTGGCATAGACAAAACATCATGGGAGGAGGAGGAGAGCCCCGGCGCTGCCCTGCCAGCTCCTCTGAACTCCACCACGGTCCTTCAGTGGCCTTCCCGGAAAGCATGACGCGCTGCAATCAGCTCCTCAAAGCCCTCAGGCTATTTCACAACATCCTCACAGCTCAGGCGGGATCTAGAATAAATACTTTTTCCGCGCACGCCACTGCTAATGATGCATGGTGATCACGTCGTATTCCGCAGCAGCACATCCCTGCTCAGGTCATATTTAGGATGGGCTGTTTATATTGATCTTCATATCCCATCCACAAACACCCGTGTTTACATAAATAAACAGTTTTCTGTTTGCTGCCATGGAAACAGCGTTTACACAGGCCACGAAATCACCATTTAATGGAGTAAGATGTTTACATGACTGAGAATGCTGGCTAATCACGGCATATCTCAGCTGTCACACTCGAACTGGGATACGTGTATATCGGGATGTTGTGTTCACAAGCTGCAACTCTTAAAAGTAGCACTTGTGTGTTTCTGAATATGAATGAGTTGTGCTCCTTTGATGATTTTTAATAGTGATGGATTTTTTAAAAAGTTTTTGAGCATTATTTGTATTTTATATTTGAATTCATCTTCACATTTTGAAGGTTATGTTTTCTATGCTGTTTGTTTGTCAGCAGAACTATTCAAAAACTACTGAACCCATTTCCGTGCTATTTTGTGGAGGGTTGGGACACGACCCAGCGAAGAATCCAGTACATTTTGGAGCGGCTCTGGATATAATGGAAGGATCCGGGAATCTATTTTCATGATATGATCATAAGCTAAACGTGGCGACACGGGGTGACATTTTCGTAAGGCCCCAGCTTTAATCTCCCAAAGCCAGAATTTTATCTGGATCTGTACCAAATTGCACACACTAACCCCCCCACTAATATGCCAGATCTTTTTTTCCACAGAGATCCAAGCATCCTTCCCTGGGAAATAGGTAAAAAAGGCTCTATCTAACAAAGGTTGAAGAAAATCCTGAAGCGGATCAGTGCAAAAATTGAATGGCTTCTTTCTTGGTCCATGTATCCTTCCATCAATTTTTCGTGGAAATCAATTAAGTCGTTTTTGCGTAATCCTGCAGACAAACCAAGCAACCACTGGGCAGGGGCAAAACATAACCTCATTTGGCAGAGGTAAAAGTATCTTATGAAAAGAATCAGCTATATGTAGAATACCAATATGTCTGCAATGTGGTGTGTATGTGTGGGACCTGATCTCATCACATTCATTATAGTGGTCAAATGAGTGAAAAGCCTTGGCAGAGGTACAAACTCTTCAAGCAGCCTTGAAATCAAACCATTTGTTCTGTAATTAATACAAACTTTGAACGCCACAATCCACCGTTGCCGACTGAATCCATTATTCTAACTGTGCCAACTTTTGCACCATGTTTTGGTTTGATCTCGTCCATTACATCCTCCTCCTGGCGTCCCCCCCCCCCTTCACCAGTCATTAGAGCGTTACTCTGTTTAAGGGCGCAGCAACCATCCGAGACCCTCTGAACTTTTCCTGTGGAGTTGGAGCCAACGACCACGTGACTTAATAAACTGTGACAAACGTGAGCCAGCGCTCGCATCGGCAGCGTTACATGGCAACAGAGAAAAACGCATCACCCGGTTGAACCGTATTAAGCGGTCACTGCAGGTTCTGCGCGGCGTGTTTATATATGTGTAGGTGTGCACCGTGTACCAGCACCGGCACCACTTCTGTGCTTTCATCATCTTCAAATGATCTCTGCCACGTGATTGCTCGAGATGCACGACGTGCACTAATTAGCTGTTATTTTGTCAGCTGCCGATACACCCCTCTGTCATTTTCTTCAAGAGAGAGAGAGAGAGAAGAAGAAGAAAAACGCACTCTTGCAGGATTTCCTCCGCCTGCTTCCCTCAGCTTCTTTTTTCTCCCTGGTTTTGCAGATTCCTGCGTCCACCCCTGCAGCCCGGGAGAAGTCATTTTACAGTTCAATCAGGAATTCTAATAAACTGACCTGTGCTTTAATGACTAATTCATTGTCTCCTTTACTACCTTCATGGGTATAAAGCGGATTAATGACTTGAGCAAGGTTAAAAACAGTACCTCTGTGCTTTTCCTTCATCCATTATCAATCATCCTTTAGATTCTTAAGAGAGCAACGGAAATTGAAGGAAAATTAGTAATCCTTTTGATGGATGATAGCGAAGGTAGGAGTGTATGCGTAAGATATAAGTGCGGCTATAGCATTAAATGGAAGTAGTGAGATAAGAAACATCACATGAGGGGCTTGCATTTCAAGACGCGCTTCATACGTGGAACAAAGCGTAACGCTGTATGACAGGAGAATTATCTTTCTGCAACAACAAAGAGGGAATATTTTTGATTATCGTCTCGACAGTGGACTCATAAATACTTCGAAAAGGGCCCAGAAACATAATCTCACGTGTTTCACTGCACAGTTCTTTTTATATGTGTTCATAACAAAGGGCTTTTAAGAAAAAGGCAAAAAAATAAACTCCATGGCGGTTTAGAGAAAAGAGATTCAGAATTTCACGCGAATTGTTAAAACTTCTTTGACAGTTTCTTTACTTTTCCTCGCGCTGCACTTCCTCCTTGTTGTTCAGAAATCCCACGGAAGAGGAGAGAAATATGAAGAAGAAAAAAAAAAAAGGCAAATGGGAACGGCGAGGAAGAGGAGAGAGCAGGTATGAGGCTGCGTCTCTTTGTTTACCATTCTATATTCCCATCGCACGTACGCACGCCTCTGCTGCATCTCTGGGCTCTCCCCATTCTTGGCCCAGTCATTTCTGACAATGTTAATGATTTAGTGGAGAGCCCTCCACAACGGATGATTTGTGACATGTAGGAAGGCTGGAAACGGGGGAGGACGAGGCAGGTTTCTGTGGGGAGTGTTTGGGATCCAGGGTTGCCTTGAAGATAGTGATTCATTATATTTAAGACAAGTGTGACATCCTACTTCAAGGAGGCAACACACATACGTACGGAGGGGGAGACTCTTTTTTTTTTTTTCGGGTGGCCAAAGTGGGGAGGGGTGGGTAAGTACAAAGGAATGCCTCAGTGTTTTTGGAGATGACATAGGAATAGGAGGCAGGCATATGGAGACGGCAGACTGGAAAATAATGGGTAATGGAGGAATTTAGCCTCGGGCTATATGCCTGCTTTGCCTACTTCTGTATAACTAGTATATTTATAATTCAAATACATACCTTTAATAATTAACAACCAGTGAATATTAAAGGAGAATGCAGGATATCTTTTCCACAGATGGAGTCAGGTGAAAAATAGTATTCAATTTCAAATTTGACAACAGCACAGAACAAAGGAGTGAAGAGCGAAAACCCCCAAAAAAGTTGGCTGCCATTTTTTTTTCTTTCTGATTTTGGCTTTGTGCAATAAACAATGAATGGTGTGTGAATGTGACATTTATTTGTTGGCACATTATCGTGTGACAAGAGGACGGTTTAAAGATCTTTGTGTTTATTAAACGTACAGTTAAATGTAACCGGCTGTGTTTAGAGGCTTATTGTTTCTTGGTTTCTGTCGGTGAATCGTGCTTTGGGCCAGCTGAGGGCGACTCCCTGGATACACAGGTGTACAGTTACACCAGCAAACGCCTCGCCGCTTTTTCCTGGAGCGTCCTCTCATTGAGGATTTGATTGTTCTCTGCAGTGGCTGTGAACTTCTTGCTCCGCTGCAGTCGACGTAACAGCTCCGGCACCGGTCTGGTGGTGTCGCCCTTTTGTTTGGCCCGAACGTAAAACTGCTTCCCAACACACACACAGAGGACACATGGAGTAACACTGTGCATGTGACTGAGTGATAATGATCAATGCCCCCTACTCTACATAGAGTTATGTAATATCCGGTGCTCTCGGGCTGCGGCAATTTGGAAGAAGTGCGTTACTAAATGCATTGAAATTCCGTGTATTTATGCGGAGCTCCTAGTGTGCCTTTTTAAAATAAAATATCCCAGAGGACAGTGTGTTTTGTCGTCTGTACACAAGTGGCACAGAAAAAGCTCCGGAAACACTGTGTCAACCCATGTTATGCAAACACCAGAGTTCAACAAGAACCAGGACATTTGCATATTCTGGATCTGAAACGTGTTCCCACTTTTAGCGCAGGCCTCGTTTCTCTCTCTCTCTCTCTCTCTCCGCTCTTTGATGTGAGCTCATACATATTGACGACGCCACCGCTGAAGGAACCGACCACGTTAACTACAGCGTGAGCTCAATTTGTGCATCCTCTTTAAAAAAAAAAAAGAAAAAGAAAAAAGATTGGTGCATTAGTTTGTCCCATTTATATTTCCAGGGTTAATGAGCAAGTGAGAGATCGGACAATTATCGTCCGTGCTAATTGATTATAATATTACAACTTGGTGATGATAGGATGAACATAGACTCCTCGTTCGTGCTCCTCTGAGGGATTTGATAATATATACAATGCTTCTGCGTAATGAGGGTTTTAAAAGACCAAATCAGCTGGGGAAATGGTTAATTCAATTCCACTCAGATGGTACCGAGTTTTTTCGGGGCATGAATGAAGTGAATTGAATCGCAGGGACGGAGGAATCTCACGGAGAGGCAGCGTCCTTTTTTTGGGGGGATTTTGACTCTTGTGTCAACGCAGATGACGTAGATCGCTGGTTCATTTCTGTCAGTGGCACAATAGGATGTGAACTCTCAAAGACCTGATCATATCTAGGTCACTTTGCTTTTCTTTCTCCTGCTCGCAGCTGAAAAGACTTTTGTGCGTCATATCTGCGACTTTCCGAAACGCCGCATGCTGCTTCGGAGGGGGAGCTCCAGCAAATATGGAAGGACTCAAATATTGCTTCATGCTTCAAAATACATTTCCCTCCCCGCAGATGCTAAACATGGTGTCTTTAAACATGATACCGCCGCGGCACAACACTGTCACTGTCCATATAAGGTATAAGGTATACACTTTTTTCCGTTATTCGCCTTTTCCTCCTCTTATCTTAACTCTACATAGCACCACTTATGTGCTCAGTTGTCAAATGTCTGGAGTGTGAGGCTCAGGTATGAACCTCTAACCACCGCTCGCTGGTGGCCCCACTCGAGCTCCATCACGGTGTGACAGTCTGTCGTGAGCCGCAGGCCGCAGAGCTGTGCGGGGGGAGAGGAGCTGCAGGAATGTGTGTTGATGTAGTTCACCTGGAAAGTTCCACCGCAAAGTTCCACCTGAAAAAAATCAAATCAAAAACTCCTCTTTTTTTATCCCCTTGCTCTGATGTTATTCATGTATTCCTACACATTGCCCGCGTTCTATTTGAGAATTCTTTATTTCCTGAAAGTCGTCCTTATTGAGCACATCTGTATCTTTCAGCCTTTCAACCGTTCCCCGTGACAAATGTCTTGTTTCACCTCGAAATGTTCATCCTCAGGTGGAGCAAATAAAAAGTAAGATTCATGTGTTAAACGCTGAAGTATTGCACTTCTTTACTGTGCTTAATAATTAATAGCCCATCCCATCACGCTATGAATATTTACATGCAAAGTGTCCCTGGGAGCCCTCCATATGCCAGAGGGAGGCAAGTCTGTGTGTTTATAGCATTAAACACTCAGACATCGTCACCGACCCTATTTCGCCTCCAACCACGAGAAACACTCACTAAAGCGATGTGAGCATTTTATTTGTTGTTGCACAATGTAACCTATTCAACTTCCATTTAGACGTGGCAAGTCAAATTACAGGTACTCTCTCCGTGCAGAGCTGAAATCCCAGGACGCCGCTTGTCGGGGTTTTGAACGCGCGGGGAGCAGAAATGAGCTTTCTCTGGTGTCGTTTCCAGAGCAGTGAGATCGCTCATTGAGATCACCTTCCACCGGCTGTGTCAAAGGTCTTGTTGTCAGCCCCCGCTGGAATCACGGCTTCATTACTCAGCAGAAGAAATTACGCAGTATTATGTCGATTATATGTCCTGAAAGCAGAATCTTACGGTGCAAGTGGGAGAAAAGAGTTGCATGCTGGTTTAATTTAAAATAAAGTCAGTGCAAGTTGCAGCAAGAGGAAAATACAACACAAACTTTGCAAATGATTAAATATTCTTGCAGTTATCTGAGTTAATCAGGCTGAGGACTTTGGACTTTTGCTCTGCCAGACATTAATGCGCTGTTCACTTTTAATCTCTGCCACTTCTGTGGCTGCTCTTTATTCCTCCGTTTGTGTCTGAGCCACAAATACAGAATAAATGCTGCAACAGGAGATCGGAAAGCGTTGCACGACCGCTCTGACTCTGCGACAGCTTCGGAGCACAAACACATTCATGAGTTTCCGACCTCTGACCTTTGGGAGAGACTCAGCAGGAACGCACACGCAGGAAAATGGCAAGAATCGTCCTTGTTAAAGCTGCACTGTGGCCACTTTAAAGAATGCCGCGAGCCAGTAACGGACAAGTAGGATATGTAGTACAAATAAATATGCTGTTACTAGTGAACCTGGGCATGTTTGGCTCTGTTTCTCCTATTGGTGATATTTATCTTGGAAGGGAAGGCTGAGTGTTGATGTTGCCTCGCTGCAGGTCCCCGAGCTCTCAGATCTCCTCTCTGTCTCCTGTGTGGATAAGTAGTGGCTGCAAAGGCAACGCCGCTCTTTGATACTTCACTCCTCATTTGAATCAGTGGCCGCTTTATTTGACAATGCCAGGTAATTACCTAGGTACCTTGCTTGATCATGTGAACTCCTGCAGAACCAGACTGGAGGGAGCGGAGGGAGGGATGGAGGAGGAGGAGGAGGAGGAGGAGGGGTGTCGGAGAGGAGATGGAAATGGGAACACATAAACGAGAGAGGGGGGACAACAACAACACACCCAAACACAAACAAACCATCTGCATTGGCTTACCCGCATTGTTTTCTTGCGAGAGGTTCAAATGAGTGGAGTCATGTTTTTTAAATGTTCAGCTATGACTTTTATTTTATACATTTTTTTTTTTCCGTGGGACTGTCCTGTGCTGTCAATGTGGAGGACGAGTTCAGAGAAGGAGAGCTACAACAGAAAAGCATCACTAAAGTGCAGGATTATTATAAATCAGATGAATTATAGTTTTTTCTCTGGGGTTTGGTCATTTGATTAACCTGTAGTCTCTGTGTGTGTAGTTGCATGTGTGTGAGAGAGATAATTAACTCAATGAAACCTTTTACTCAAGCACATTTCAAAAAACATTTAAGAAGCCAAATTAAGAGCAGAACACAAATATAGTTTTAAAATATTTAATGCCATCACATTAAAGCCTCAGTTCAAGTACAAAATTACAGTGAATCCACAGAAAGGGTGAAAGAAAACATGTATCACAATATGAACATGAAGTGTTCTTAAACAAATCCACATTCAAAAATGAAACCTTACTGGGATTTTCCTCTTCTATCCACACATTTAAAAGAGCAGCAGCTGATAGTGGTGATGGGGTTAAGCTGGGTATTTCACATGGCTGGATATGGAACCTTGTCAATGATGTTTATTGAAGAGGAGAGCGGTGTTTACTCTGTTGTGTGACTAGAATATCAAAATCCGTCACTCGACGTGCACGCAGCTGCGTTCAGGCTGACTGGCTGCGGCTCTCTCCTCGGAGGAATCGGGCAGACAACTTAGGCACGGCCCTGAAGTTTTTCACTGAGCCACTGTGTGTGTGTGTGTGTGTGTGTGTGTATGTGTGTGTGTGTGTTTGTAACAGCAGAAATGAAAAATGCGATCTCACACTACAGTAAGGAAATGTTAAGTAAAAAACGATTTTCTCACCCAAAATAGTAGAAGAAGAATCTTGCAACAAAACCCATCTTTTTTGGGGGGGGTGAATTTGCGCACAAGTGAAGACGCAGCAGCTGTTTTTATGTTCTCTCCCTCTGAAGGACGTGTAATTCAATCAGGCTATAAATAAAGAGGAAGTGGCACAAGACAGGACAAATATAACTTTTCACAAGGAAGCCTTTTCTCTCCTTTTTTCCTCACCTTTTAATTAATTGTCCGAGTAAAACGGCTCCAATTACGCACGGAGAGGAATTTCATCTGAACCCCTTCTTCACTACAAGTTGGGCTATTTATTCTTACTCTTATTGTTATTATTATTAGTCATGATAATTTATTTATTTCACAGTCATGTTTAATTGCTCCGTCACTTGCATTACCCCGGGTCTGATCTCTCTCTCCGAGGCAGCGCTGTGTCAACTGTGCGTAATTTTCATCCACTGCCTAATCATATTGGGAGCATGAAAAACCCTCCACGTTCCCCCGCTCCCGCACCGACTGGACAAACACACGAGTGGAATTTATATTCATTTCAAAAGTGGAGAGGGGGAATTAAGACAATTTAATAAAGGCTTAAAAACCGCTGGGGTTGTCTGTGCACTGCCTAAAGCCATATTTCCTCTCATCAGCGGAGGAGGGCGACTTTATTGGACATGTTTCTATTTCCAAATCCGCATAACAGGCGACGACGCATGTATTTCCCATAATGTAGATAAGGCGCGAGAGAGGGTTTGATATGTAATAAAAGGTGGGTCTGCGCTGCCTGTTTAAGCCCCTTAAGCCTGATAAATGATGAGCGACAGAGGCACAGCGAGAGGGTCACCGCTATTAACTCCTCGGTTTCCCGGCCTCCACTTAAACTTCTCTCAATTACATGTGGTAATGTGGCTGGATACGGGCCTTATAGGCTTTTTTGGAAGTTGCGCTGAAACACAAGGGAGGGAATCGTACTCAAAATATAATGCGCAGGGCCTTTTTGTGAATGCAGGTATTTCGGGCTGTCCCCCCCTATAAAAAGCCACGTGTTAATAAGAGGAGAGAAGGGGAGGGGGGGGGCACGGGGATTACGGTCTGTGGCGTTACTAACACATGCACACCAGGTATTCTGGGACAAACAGCCAATGCAAGCTCATTAAATCAGCATTTGGTGTATCCGAGCAGGCGTTAACGACGGGCTCTAATCTCGGCGGTGACCTGTTCAAACTGTGTCACAGCCGAGCGGAGCCGAGAGGCTGCGGAGAGGCTGCGCACTGCAGGGCGCGCTGCGGCCAGAGGAGCTTCTACAGGGAGGGAACAGATTCACCCTCACACCGCAGGAACGATCATTCGTTTGGAGGAGGACAAACAAACAAACTTTACATCTGAATACAAATGAAATTGTCGAGTTAAATATTTTTAAAATGAACGCGTTGTTTTCAAGTCACGAATTAATCAATTTCAGAGGGGTTTTTTTTAATGTATGGCTCCGTTTTTATGGTAGTTTAACTCTTAATGTTTTTAATTGTGTCAATATTTTTTTATTATAACGCACGAAGACGCACGAAACAGCAGATGGAAAAAGGACTGGTCCAGATTATACTCATAGTAAAATATCGACGTTTTAGGTTCGATATAAGTTAAAATGAGATATTAAATTTTTTTTATTACCATTTTTATTCTAACTTAATTATCTTCTCAATTTCTTAATCCAGTAAATTTAAAATAGAACTCGTTCGTGTAAATTAAAGGCGAATTTCGACTATTAAAGGCCATATTTTTCTAGTCTTCGTGACATTGGCTGACAGGGTTAAATCGAATTTATGTCCAAAAAGCATTGTCAGCAAATCAACAAACATTACAAGCCTTTTAAAATCTTTAATTTCCTCGCACGGTTTTGTTATGACTGCTCCGTATTTTCCGTGTAAATAGGTTTTAGTGTTATTTTGTGGGCCTCCTGTAAAGCCTCGGACAGCTCTGCACCGGTTGCAGCCGCCAGGTGTCGCTCGAGGGCCGCATATTCCCCACTCTGAGCCTATGAAGGAAGAGGGAGGGGGGGAGAGAGAGAGAGAGAGAGAGAGAGAAAGCCACAGTTATTGTGTTGGCCTCTCTCTCTCTCCCTCCCTCCCTCTGTCACTCCCCCCCCCCTCCTCCCTTTACTAACCCTCTGACACCAGACTCTGAGAATCGGTGGAGGGGAAAATGAGGCTTTGGAGCTGAAGAATTTACAGTTAGTCGCGAAACTTTTACAAGTATTTGAGTTGCTCACTCCACTTTCTCAAACCCTATAGTCACATTTCACTCCCCGGGGGTCAGGGGGAGTTCAGAGGCAGAGGGGACCGAGTTAAGAAACGAACACACACACACACACACAGGCTCCAGATTATTAGAAACAAATCACAAATAATATCATGTCATGTGAGGACAATTAAACGCGGGATGATTAATGGGATATAATTAGTTGCCTCCTTTGCAGTTAACTGCGTTGGCCTCCTTTTATTTACTGTGCGTAAAAACCCGAAATCCTCACATTTGATTTTCGCACCAGCAGCTGCATTTGTTGCATTTTTGAATTTGGGATGAAAATGGACAAAAGCTGCGATGTTTTCACTTTCTGAGCCTCCTCTTCCTCCTCCTCCTCACCAGCACCAGCAGCAGCAGCAGCAGCAGCAGCAGCAGCCAGTCTATGATCCCAGTCTTATCTCTGCGCCTCTATACATTAGCTGTGCCAATTTACATAATCTCAAACACTGAAGAGGGCCACAGAAGAACAAAGTTACAAACAAGATTAGGGCGATTTTATTTGTTCCTGCGGTTGAGCGCCGATTGTTTCTTCCAGGAGTGTTTAAGGTCACTAAGAGGATTTGAGGCTCGTTTCATATCAGTGATCTTTTTTTCCCCTCTCCTTCTTTTTGAGGGAATTAAATCAACAACAATGCGTTTCTCTCCATATTTAGCAACAGGCTTGGAGTGTGCGTGCGTGCGCGTGTGTGTGTGCGTGTGTGCGTGTGTGTGTGTGTGTGTGTGTGTGTGTGTGTGTGTGTGTGTGTAAGCCCTGCGAGGCAGAGAGAGGGGGGGCAGAGGGAGAGAGAAGGGGTTGTAAGTCCTGCAAAGAGTAAACAGAGGAGTGGGGAAGTTGAGTCGCTGCAGCCCGGTGCATGGCGCGCACGCAGGCGGTCCTGCCGGTGCACCTTTTAGGATGTGACACGCTGTGGATCTTTAGCCCGGGTGATTGTCCCACTAGTGTTTTCCTTGAAATGGAGCCTTTGCCCCCCAAATGAATCCGAACGCAGCTGGCCACGTCCCCACACGGACACCGAGAGCTTTAACCCTACACTGACCTCAATTTGACACCAGCAGATGAAATGTTACCGCCTGTTAATGCCATCCACTGATTTCTTTCTTTCTTTTTTTCATACGCGTAAAGGTGGTGTGCGCACCTGAAAAAGGGCCGCGACGTGAAAGCCACTTGTAGGAAATATAAAACTATCTTTTTTCTCAAAAGTGTAACAGTCAATGGAAGGTGTCCTCCTGGAATCATCTGGCTTGTAAACGCGCTCAGGTTATAAGCAGGGGAGTTTAAGTTGGCACAGGTCTTGTTTATGAGGGGGGAATTAATTTTAATTAACTACTGAGTGAATGATGATTAAAATGAAATTAGAAAATTAAACACCGACTTGTGTAATGTCGCATCAGAAGCTGTTTATAAGCGAATTGAACCCATTTCGCAGCCTTTAAATGTTGTTAATTACGATGTCCTGTGTTTTATAGCTTCCATTAATTACTCAAATAAATAGTTCGCCGAAGAGAGAAAAAAAAAGGGGTCTTTCACATGTCACGTCGTTGGGAGTCGTGGCTGGAAGTTGCATATAGGGAAGGGTTGTGTTTCTGTGGAGCCGTGCATTGGACACGCGTAATTAGCCTCCGCTATTTTCACACGCTCTTCGGGGTGTTTGCATCAGTCTCCTCGGGGGCAAACCACATATTTCCACGACAAATGCGCAAAAAACGCGAAGAATTTATTTAAAAATCCACTCCAGCGCCTGGTAATTTTTTTGGGGGTGGGGGGGAGGATATCGCACTTGTAACGGGAGATTAAACATGCATCTATGAAAGTCTGTTCATTCTCTCTGCATTTACGCTCCAGCCCCAAAACTTTTCCTTCACTGGGAGAAAGAACGCGCATCCAGAATAATAAAAAAAAAAACAGTATAAGGTTTATGCTACTTACCACGGATGTCCAGAGGAGGAGGATGAAAAAAAAAAAACTGTTAGTGCGCGAATCAGTGTGAACGATATTTAGCTTTTATGTAGAAGAAGAAAAAAAAAATCTTCCGAGTCATAGCAGGGTCTGCCGGGCTGGCTGTGTTTACAGAGTGCAGGAGCGACTTGGAGACGGTGGATGCCTTGGCTCTCTGCGCACCGCTCTGCAGCTCCTTCCCGGGGTATTGCACGTTGAAATGTCCACACAGCCGTTTGTCAAACCCTGCAGTGCTACACTTCCCACCCCCCCTTTATGCCAACAAACATAACAGTTGTCACGGTTTCATTTATTAACTCCTTTTCTCTCCTAAAAAGAAAAACCAAAAAAAAAAGAAAAAAGAAGAAGAACCCAACTGCTATTTCTGCAATCGACTCCCGAGCAAGTCTGCTTTTGGTATTTTTGTTTTGCTGGGAGAGTTTATTGACCCTCCACAACAGTAGCCACAGCCCATCTCCCTGAGCGTGTCTACTTTAATCCTAACCTGTGAATAATTAATTTCCACCATCAAAAATGTCACGGAGCCATAAATGGAGCCTTTATGTGAGAACCTATCAATACAGCCATGATGCCATATTAGCACTGATGGAGCTAAATATTAAAGGGGATAGATGGCCTGCTTCTGTTTTGTGCGTGTAAGTGCTCAGACTCCAAAAGGAGCTTCAGTGCAATCGATGGCCGCAGCGTTGCTCCTCCTCTAAACTTCAATCTCCTCACATGATTGATGATCTCGGGGAGCTTTGATAATTGACTACTCTGAGGTAAAGGCACGGATTTCTATCAGGAGAAGGGATTGGACGAAAGAAACACACAAAATTACTTTCTCCACTTTTTTTTTTTTTAACTTCCTCTCCCTCTTGGAAAAGTTCATTCAGGGATTAGAGGGGTGCTGCTTGCCGTTTAATTTGCTAAATAAGACCAGAGCAATAATTAGCTGAAAGATTAGGAGGATGTAGGCACACCGACGTATAACCACACAACTGATAACAAGTACGCATCGTGCATAAGATGTCGTGGTGATTTCAACTGCAGGTGCCTTTATAATCTTTTGTTTCACTATAAGGATGAGAAATATCCATTCATTATTTTTAAATCTTCCCCCGGTGTGATCATTGTGCCGTGCGTAAAAGTTTGGCTGCGCCGTGCGTAAAACTGCTTAAAAATGAACTTTTTAGCTGTAAATCCCACTTCATGCAGTTTATTTCAGTCAATGTTGTGTCAGTGTAACTCGGAGCAGTTGCAGCCCAAGTGTCCGCACTGGTAACAGAAGGAAAAAAAAAAAAAAAACACCTCCCTCATTCTGCCCTTCTCTGCTGTTTCTTCTATAGGGTTCTTCTCGGCGAAAGGGAATTGGGTGGGAGTTTGGATCTGCGTTGGTTTGGCTTTTTTTTACCCCCAGTGAGGAGTTGAAGCCGTCCCTGCGCCTCGCACACACTCTGCATATCACAAGAGTTGGTCTCTCCTCTCTCTTTTCTGGAGCTGCTGTAGGACTGGCTATGGCCACCACCACTTCCGGGATCCGTCATTTCATTCGCCCACCGCTCAGCGCTGCGAACTGACTCTGTTTCTATAAGCAAGCTAGCAGCCAACCTGCCAACACTCGCTGACACTCACTCATCTCAGTCTCGCCAGATAGACGAAATACCTACGGGGGGAAAGAAAAGGAAAGATCTGAGTCGCAATCTCTTAATTTCTCCTGCCTTTTTTCCTCCTCTTCTTCTTTTTTTTTTACAGTGATAATAAAACAAGATAGCGATCTGGAAGCATTAAAGGAGACGCGGACTTGCGGGATGAAAACGGACTAAAAAGATTCGTCCTTCTCTTGAACATCATCACCAACCGTCATTCATTCATTACCTTGACAACCTCTGGCTTTGATTGACAGCTGGAGTGGCAAAAAGCCATGAGACACGACAGTTTAGTTACATGCAGGTTGTTGATGGGCCGATTGTAACCTTCACTTTGGCGCATTTTTGCCTTTTTTTCCCGAGGAAAGAGGGAAAACGTGAAAAATTGCAAAACTCCTCGATGCTACGCTTTCAACTGAACCACACTGGCGAATAGGAGAATTCGCAAAGTTGGTCGAAAAGAGGAATCCTGCCACTAAATCACTTTCTAACCGGGACTGGGATATTAAATATACGACAGATTCAGGAGTTTATTGGAGCGCAGCCTGATGGCGCAAAGGGTAGGTTTTAAATCTGCTACACTTACCTGCTCAAATCCACTGTAGGGAGGCCACCGTATCGATATAACCTCTTGTCGGGTGGTGGCGAATTTGCTAAGTATTCATATCAAAGCAGCGATATTTGACATTTTTGCAGCGGCGCCCTTACTCCTCAAGCAGAGTGACAGCCTGCGCCTTTACCGTCCGCCTGCACGGAGAGTCGTGGAGCAGTTTCACAGGAGACTCCAAACTAGTTCGCTCTCTCCACTCGGCAAACTCTCTTTCGGGAAGCATCTAAACTCATAATGTTTTTGGTAAATGACAAACCGTATTCACATATTACAATATCTGACGCTTTTTCCTCCCTGGCTGCAGCGCGTTTTCACAGCTACAGCCCATTAGTTTTTCCTCCTTTGCGTGTATTCAAAAACGAGACGGCATGCTTGTTTAGTTTTTTCCCCCCCTGTACTTTTCACATTTGTGTAGAAAGTAACCGGGCAGCCCGCTGACTTCTGCTCTGATTTGATCCCCAGTACGATGAGCTGGCCCACTACGGTGGGATGGACGGAGTCCCGGCGTCGATGTACGGGGACCCGCATGCGCCCCGGCCGCTTCCCCAGGTCCACCACCTGAACCACGGACCGCCGCTGCACGCCAGCCAGCACTACGGAGCCCACGCTCCCCATCCAAACGTTATGCCCACGAGCATGGGCTCTGCTGTCAACGACGTTTTAAAGAGGGATAAAGATCAAATTTATGGGTAAGGTTTGCACGACCAGAATACGCGTGCACATGTTGTTATTATTATTTTCTTCTATAACTTTTTTTGCGTTTCTGTAACTTTGTTTTGTTGGAGCTTCTCTCCCACCAGTAAATTTAGACAGTGTTTTGTGCAGGATTGACCACAATTTCGGAGCTCTATTGTTGGTCAGGGGTGTTGTGTTGATGTGTAATTTTATACGCATTGCAGAAGGCATCGTCAAGGCTGCAGTGAGTAAGAGTATAAGCCTCGAGCTTGAAATACAAGCTATAAAATAATGTGGAAGCTCTTTGTGCTCAGCCCAAGCCAGAAAGTCACAGACTGCGTGGAAGTATAATAATAATAAAAAAAGAAACATTTTCAACATCATAACAAATCCACGTTAGAAACTTTGCTTTAATATTTCAGAGCTCAGTTATTTGTCTAACCTTAAATACTCTTGACTCTTTTAATCGTTCTCGCTGATACGTGCAGTAACTTGTCAGTTTTGTAAAACGCTATTTGCAGTAACACACACAAACACACACCCAGCGCGTTATTACGCACCGTGCGTCTTTATAATTCCTCTGCTGCGAGATTATTCTCAATTAAAACACAGAAAGCGTGTTTAGTTTTCAGATGTTGCTCAACACCACTTGTGCGCAGAAAGTGCTATAATCCACAGTGTATCATTATAATCTGGGATGTAGCAGAGCAAATCCACTTCATCTCTTTTACGCACATGTGGAGCAGAGTTTACCTTCATTCGTAGACTGACACACATTTAAATGACATAAATTAACAAACTTACACCAGTTGTATGAAGTTAACAATTTCTTAAAAATAGTGTTTTTCTCATTTAGATTATAGATTTGACTTCTAATTTCTTTTAATGATTTTCACTGACTGTTTGTGTCATGTTGTTAGAAGTTAGGAGTTTTACACATTTTAATTCCCTCTGCGTCAATGTTCGAACCACAGGCCTATTAAGGAGGAATAATTAAACTCCCCGGTGCCTCACTACGCCTCTGAAAAAATTATTATTTCACTTCAAAAATTTTCGCAAACTGTATAATTTCTCAAAAGTCCACAACAGCAACTTGTTTCTGCGTCCGTTTTGTTTTTTGTGGAGTTTTGTTGACTTCTCTGCTGTTCATAGTCTGCACTGCAAGAAATGTCAGTCGATTCATGTCACACGCAGTCCAAAAATCCTTCATTTTGTCAAACCGAGAGATTGAAATATATCCAGATGTGTACTCAGCCCTTCTTATGAATCAAAACGGCTTCTAAAAAGAATAATCTCGAATCCAGTTTGACCTTTTTTAGTTGTTGTCTGCCTCATTTTAAGAAGCGTCCACGTAGGAAACAGTAAAGAGACGTGCGTAAAAACAATAGAGAAATTTGTCAAATGATCTCATCCAACTGTCTCATTGTTTTTTACTTGCTTTAGGAGAACTGATAGATATTTTATGGGAAAAGACAGATACGCAGGTTGCTTGGACATTTTTTGCAGTGGGCTTTGTGGAGCCGGTGTGCCGCTTGTGCTCAGGCTGTGTTTCCCTTCTTGCAGTCACCCTTTATTCCCACTGCTCGCACTGGTTTTTGAGAAGTGTGAGCTGGCGACGTGTACTCCGAGGGAGCCCGGCGTAGCAGGCGGCGACGTCTGCTCCTCAGACTCCTTCAACGAGGACATTGCAGTCTTTGCCAAACAGGTCAATTTTGAAATATTAAAACAAAATATTTTCATATATTTTAGGATGTTGTGGCTGCGTCATGGCACATGGTTGTCTGCCCGCTTCATAATGTTTTGCAGCAGAAAACTTTCTTATAATAAGGTTAAATGATAGTGTGTGTTCTCTGCAAAATTTACGTTGTGTCATTTATGAAATTTGGAGTTGCATTATCATCATCATGACGTGCCAGTTTGGAAAATTACGCACACATTACGCACATCTCAAACTAACTTTGACATTTGGTGTGTGTCATTTTTTAGGTCCGAGCAGAAAAACCTTTATTTTCATCAAATCCAGAGTTGGACAATTTGGTAAGCTGCACACTTTTTTTTTTCTCTGACCTCTCTGCCTCTCAATGACCGCCGCTTATCGCTGCGGTTGTATAGCAGCCTCCACCCTGCCTTGTTTAGTGTGGGGGATATACACTCTGGAGTGTCCGCAGCATCCACACTGTCAATAAAGTGAACATATGATTTAAACTTCCGCACACATGTCAGATCAGCTCCGAAGTGAAGCTGTGTGACCACATGAGCCGCTGTCATTGTTCCCTTCCAACTGACCCAGCTGACCATGCAGTGTGTAATGACTCCAAAAAATATGTATTCTTCTCCCTGGCTGGCTGTGGTGCGGGCTGCTCCACTGTGTTATTATGACGAGTGGATTATCATATCATATAATAATAATAATCCTGCACACGTGTAAAAAAAAAATATCGATTGATTTGTGATATTATAATTTTTTTTTTTTTCACATTTTCTCCCCTTTCAGATGATACAAGCCATACAAGTATTACGGTTTCACCTATTGGAATTAGAAAAGGTAAATATTGTGAATGTTCCTCTGAGCACCTGCACACACACACACACACACCCTGTACTTTTTAATGGAGCTGATACTATTAAACGTGCATGTGTCCTATAGCAGATATTAAAAAAAAAATAAACCAGGCATGCATTGCATTGGAAAGTTTCATATTTTTTTAAAGTTTACACAAAATATGCCGTTTTATTTAACCAACTATTTGTGCAGCAGAAGCGAATATTGATCAGTGGCGCTGCAGCCCTCTTTGCGCACGTTGCACACTGTTATTGATCCGCAGATTTTGTTTCAGCTGCTCATTATTTCGCCAGCTTTAACGGCATGCTCTTTATTTCTTGTCGTTCAACTTGTTGCTGCAGTCTCCCGAGAATAATAAGCACTGCAACAATTTCACTATTGTTTCCTCGCCCGACCGATAATGCCCATTAATTGGAGTTATTCTTGGACTTGGCTGCATGGAGCGTTTCCCCATCCTGGAAAAAAAAAAGGAATAACCCACAAAAAAAAAAAGAAAGAAAGAAAACCAACAACGGTGTTTTCTGACCCCTTTTTTGTAGGTGCACGAGCTCTGCGACAATTTTTGCCACCGGTACATCAGCTGTTTGAAAGGAAAAATGCCAATAGATCTAGTAATCGACGAACGGGATGGCAGCTCGAAATCAGATCACGAAGAGCTCTCGGGATCATCGACTAACCTTGCAGATCACGTAAGTAACGCAACCTCTTGTATTCATGGTGTGTGCTGTGGTGGTGTGCGTGTGTGCTGCTGCTGCTGCTGCTGCTGCTGTGGAGAGCACGAGCACGACTGGAGCTTTGAAAGTAGGAGACAAAAAACCCAGTCAGATTTGTTTTGATGCTTCTCAAAACGCAAACTTTTTGGGGACTACTTCCCCTCCGCTCGGTGCGTGACCCCGCTGTGCCATCAGTAAATAGAGCGTGCTCTGTTCTTGCAAGGAGAATCTGTCGATCGATGCTCTGGGGTCAAAAGCTATGATGTGATACAATAGACTGAGTTATTGTTTTAGTCTTTTGATTAGGGGCGGTCATGTGTGCATAATGCGTCCGTGCTTGCTTGTGTGGCTCCAGTGTGTGTGTGTGTGTGTGTGTGTGTGTGTGTGTGTGTGTGTGTGTGTGTGTGTGTGTGTGTTCAAGGCGCTGCCGTGCGTAATGGAGAGTTGCACGCTGAAGGAGAGAGAAAAAACGTGAGGCAATTATCTGTTACGCAGGTTTAACGTTAAAGCAGGGTATCAGCGGTAAGCTTTAGCTTTAGGCCAATATTTAAAAAGAAAGGGGCTTTATATTTGGGGCTGTGGGAGCTGGATATGGCCTGTGCGTAAAGCTGTGGATTTTTTTCTTCCTTTGCTGCAGAGGTGGAGAAAGTGGTAGCCTATTGAAATAGATCTCAGGGCTAAAGGCTTACCATCAATGTCAAGTTCACAAGGCATATGATGGTTCGTCTGGAGGCCTTCCACTGCTGTTGATGTTAATGTGTTTAATTGTTTCGTATTGATTGCCGTGTGGTTGCTGCTCTGCACTGGCTCTCTCCTCTGCTCCCCGTTTTATGGCTGCAGGCTCCATAATGCTGAATTCAATTATATGCACCTGAAGTACAGGAGCTTTAAATTTGAGGATCGATTCCTCTGGTTTTTAAATCGTGCATTTTTTCGGTGTAATAAACACAGGCTCTCCTCGCTGCGTGGATCGAGCTGACACGTGTATTATTGAGTTTGATATCTGTGAATTATTGCGTCCTGTGTGCGTCAGGCTGTACTGTTTGGGTGGTGGGGTAAAAAAAAAATGAGCGCAACAAAGTGACTAGTTAATATCTGCGCAGCACAAGGCCAAGCCTATTAGGAATTAAAGCAGATTTAAGTGTTATGCAGAGTCACTGCGCTGCATCTGTTGGGTCTGGCTGGAGGCCTAATAGCGTCGGATTCCCTTCTGAAAGCCCCGGCGCGTTTACAGGGCCACGCAGCGCACCGCACAACAAGGTGAATTAAAACACAATTGGCTGCGGGAAAAAAAGAGACGCCGACGTCGGTCTGAGAAACGACAATATTGTGGCCCTCCAACACAAGTGCAGAAATGAGGCATGCTGTTGTTTATGTTGCAGAGATTAGATAAACTAGCCTGTTTAGTTTCATGGCAGATGGTTGATACTCAAGCCAATTTCCAACGGTGTCTCCCCTTGTGCTCAGACACTGCAGCTTTCTTTTTCCTTTGCCACGGGTCCACTTGTGAGGGAATATATATAAATATATATATATATTTTATATATTTTTTGATAATTAGAGAATTAGATGTGCCAATAAAGCAAATCAGCAGCAGCAATAAACAAAGGAGGCAGCATGACAAGCCATTTGTCTTGATGTCATTTGGACTGACCACCTCATTAGGTGTTTACGTTTTAGGGGCTTTAATTCACTGGTGTGGCACCAGTGAACTTTTTTATTGCACAGCACCTATAACTGCTGGGCTGGATTTGAATAAAGCAGAGATACAAAAATATTTTTTTTGGCTTGTTTGCTTTTAGATCTGTGTCTGAGCTGAAAAGTGATTTCAGACACCGACATATAGTTATTCTTTTAAATAAATAAGAATCCGGCACCTTAGTTGCACAATATGTTTTCTTCATTTAGCATTTTATGTTATATGATATAATAATTGCACAGCCCTGCACAATATGTTTGATTCTGAGTTTAGGTTACGTTTTTACCCACTTAAGTTCAGTATTTTCTTATATAGTACTGATAAATTTGTTAAGCACTCACCGAGCCTTCGACTTTTACTTCACCTGGATAATTCTTAAGTGTATTTCTTGCCCTGAATATCTGTTTGAAGCAACTGGGATGCCTACATTTTCCGTGGGGACCAATAAAGCCTCTATCTATAGTTAAGTACAGTGTGTGTATGATAATATTTGCAGAAAGTGAAACTGTCGAGGTTAAATGTCAACAGTGCAGCCGTGATCTAAAAACCTTGTAGGCTAGTAAATAGTTAACTTCTTCAGCAGTCATATCCACGTCCAATTAAAAAAGACTCCATGCCTAAAATGTGTTTTGAATATTGAAAACAATGCACAAAAAATGCAACTGGCTGCAAAACTGCACCAGCGCACGGGAAGCAACATTTCTGTCCTGCTTGTCCTGATTTATTTATTTTATTTATTCGTTTGTGTTTGGCTCTATTTTATTATTCATTTCTGTCCTCGCTGCTCGTTGCGGAGAGGAAGGCAGTTTCATAGTTAGATATGCTAATTTATTTAGTTAGAATCTCTCACGTCCATTTTTCTTTGCTTTGATATGCATTTTTAATATATAGCCCTGGGCTACATCTCATTTGGCGAAAGTTGGTTTTTCTGGAGATGATGAGGCTCTTCACTGTGAAGGAGGCAGCCCATTGAGCTTGTTTTTATGTATGTGTGTGTGTGTGTGTGTGTGTGTGTGTGTGTGTGTCTGTGTGTGTGTGCGTCTGGTGTGTGTGTGTGTGTCCTCTTTCTGTTCCCCCCTCATACCTGACAGTGGAGCGTAATAAGCGCAGTTTTATTTACACTTGAATGCTGCATTGTCTTAGAGATGATTGGATTATGCTGCAGCATAAGAGCGAGATGAGGTCTTCGCTGACACTGTTGATTTCCCGTCTTCGCTCGCGGTGACTGTCTCGACCATGTGAGCCCACCCAGGGCTCGGTGGCCCTCCCCAGATAAACCCTGTCCCGTTTGAAAAAGAAAGGAAAAAAAGATGTATTACATATGAAAGGTGATGGAGGGTGAGCGGTGTAGATTTGCAAACGGTTGGTACAATGTGTGTGTTCTTGTCAATGGTGTGCTCTCTTGTCTTTTTAATTAATGAATACAATTTCTGTCTTTTCTGTGCTACATCCAATTAGGGAGGCAAATAGAATTAATGGTGTCTGAATATTATCTGTTCTAATGAATTAGCCTTTGTGGCGTCTCGTGCTATTGTGCTGCTTCCTCAGTCAAGCTCACATATTAACAGAAGGCTTCTCATTTCCTCCATGCATATGCTTATATGCCTTTTGAAACTGCTTTTGAATCTCTGCACACTTGCAGGTTTGTTATACAGAGCGTCTGTAGGATTTGCAGGACTCGGCGCTGTGTGTTGGAGAGCTTTGCTCAGGGAGTGATAGTAGTTCCCATGGATGTAATGGTGACGCTTATCTTGACTTTGCATGGCTGGAAAGGGAAAGAAGGGAGAAAGAAAAAAAAGAGCTTTCTGTTTACATTTGATTCTGTGCTACAGGCTCAGGGCGCAGCCGACCATTGGTCAGATGTGGTGATGTCACAGGTTCAGTCAAAGTAATGCAATCGTTCATCTCGTGCCCATGTTGTGATTTACTGTGTGTATGAGGTGGGTGCTTAGTAATGTCCTGTTTTTGTACATCACCGTGCACGGCACACACACACACGGCCCTCTGCCTCCGCTCTGTGGACAGCGAGCCCTCGGGCCGAGCTGGCCTGCTGAACCGTGGAATCTCTCCCCGTTCTGGAGGTGTTCTAATTCAACTAGCTTTGTTCTCCTCGGGGACCAACTATGTTTGGATCTCTCCCTCTCTCTCTCGGTGCATCGCTGCCTTGGACTGCTCTGTCTGTTCCACACAATTGTTTTGTGATGGTGGGATGTCTGGCCTTACATTTCCTATTTGATTAGTGTTCAGAGACGGGGCCCTGTTGGCAGGCATATCTAATCATCACTACCGTGGCTGGAGAGAGGCTCGGCTCACTTGTTGCGTCTCACATGCTCCCATTCCAGGGATGAAAAATAGTCCCTCAGCAGTCACGTTGAGATCATGAGAAGTTGCATTGAAACACAACATATACAGCTAATGACAGTAAAGACATATATTTACATACTCATCTGAAAGCTCATATTTTAGAGTTATTTGTTAAAAGGAACAAATGAAAGTGGAATTATCCTTAATGACTTGTCTGTTTTATATTTCTGCCACTTCATATTTGGGGATGTGTCATTTTGATGTGTGCCAAACCCATGAATCACAATAGTTGTCAATTTAAAAAAAAATGTAATCTCTTCTTTCTGAAGACATATTTGCACATGTAATGTGCCATTCACTACTGAGGTTGTTTGTTTTTGCCTCAGCGAAAGTTTTCCAGCATCTATACAATCAGTCAATCCCTCACGTCTGTTAAAACACGCTGCAGTGAATTATTAGCTGCTAAATTAAGGCCTCTTTATATTCCGGATAATTGAGGGTGTTGTAAATGCTCAGCTGTTCAATAGAGGTGCACCTACACTTTTCTAAAGCGCCTGTGTGTAATTACGAGCTCAACCCGACAAAAAATGTGCGAGGAGTTTTTTTTTTTCTATGTTTACGCCGTGTGGCAAGATGTGTCTTGAAATGTCAGGTCGCTTTATGATTTATGGACTAGTGTGTTTCTGTTGTGTCAGCGATTCTGCACACGGGATCCCTGTAGCTCACACACACACACACACACACACACACACACACACACACACACACACACACACACACACACACACACACACACACACACACACACACACACACACACACACACACACACCACACACACGGCTAGCTCTCAGCCTACCTTACACTGCTACTACACCGACATATTTCTTCCCTTCCCCTCCAGGTTCCAGGGGAATTTGAGGGAAATTCAATGATGCCGCTAAATCAATTTTATTTGAAATTCCTAGGGATGTAGGCAGAGTGCAGTGAGGGAAGTGAGATTGTGCCAGGCAGGTGTTTGTAAATGAGAAACAGGGGACAGGAGCAGAGGAGACGGCAGCATTCTCCCGCTCTCCTGTGGCCTGGCTGCACTACAAGCCTTCTCCCCCATATTGTCTCCTGCTTTATTAATTACAACTTGTATTATCAGCCGCCAGTTGCTAACCCCAGCAAACAGAAAAAGGCTGCCCCTAGAGACCACGCTCCTTTTGTATCTTTTTCTCTATCTTGTCCTCTTGTGTTTGTGTGTGTGTGTGTGTGTGTGTGTTTGTAGGTGTGCGTGTTTCTGCCTGCACATTTATTTGAGATTGCTTGCTGGCGTCCTCCTCCTCCTCCTCCTCCTCCTCCTCCTCCTGGTAACACTGCTCTTTAACACAATTAGTGAAGAGCATGGAGTGAACCATGTTTGACTCCTAATTATGCCCAGCTTTAGGGAATAGTCACATGGGCTAGAGGCCTTTTTTTTTTTTTCTCCTCTTTTGATTCTTCCTCTATGTTTTATCGAGGACTTACTCATGTAGGTTGAAGAAGTCTGTTTGGGTGACATGATTCTTTCGTTGCTTTTTCTTTTTACAACTTGTTTGAACTTTATCAGACCCACGGGGATTATGACAAAATGGTTGTGTGTGTGTGTTTGTGTTGTGCGGTGTCTGATGATGCACCCTCCGTGGCTCGGAGAGGCCCGCTAAATTATTCATGGGAAGGAAAAGGCTGTTGCTTTTGTCGCCTTGTTGAGCGCGGAAAGTTAACGCTGTTGTTTTGATATTTGTCGGCTCCTTCCGCAGACAGGGTTGTGAATGAGAGGTGACTTACAGGTATTAAAAAAAAAAGGGTAGTGTGTGCTTCATTAAAAATATCCTCGACATGGATAGTTCCTACTATACACTGCTTTATTATTATCGGGTCATATAAAGTGCTGCGGTGTGCTTTTTGCCCCATAAGAACCAGACTAACAAAGCTGTATCTATATCCCTGCACACGGGCCCATTAAACCCACAGGGTAGCAAATCACAGCAAAATATCATTCCCTTTAACACCATTAGCTGAGGTGTCTTTGAATTTAATTTAGTGCCAGCACCATTAAAAATGACACATTACTCCGCAATGATAGCTAAATTAAGTCCTATCGATTCTGCTGTTGCATTAAAACCATGCTGTGGCCATTGCTGGCAAGTGTGTGAGAGAGAGAGAGAGAGAGAGAGAACAAGTGAGCCAGAGTGTGTGAGAGCAGCGAGCGTAGTCGTTCAGGTCTGTCTCACGAGCGGCTGGCAGAGTGTGTCTCACTGCGAGGAAGCAGAACCCAGTCATTTTCTTCTCCTGGAACAACAACAGCCCGTTCGGTTGCACAGAGACCAGCTCTGCTTAAATACATTATGCACCCGGGAGTCTGGGATTAGTTTTTTACCTCTGCTTCTGTGTTTCATATGACAAAAGGCAAAATTAAAGTGTGTGAGACGTTTGATGTGCTTTCCCCACATTATTGATTTCACTCAGACGAGACTAGGCTGTGTTGAGAGCAACAGAAAACAGACCATATGTTGATCACTGGCCCATCACCATCAGCCGGCGACACTTTCCCCTTCCGTTCACTTGAAAAAACCCTCGCATGGGTTATTGTTCACCCCGTCTCCTTGCCCCTCTCCCGAGCAATTCTCCGAGCTCTTTATCTGATTGCCATTCGGCGAACAGCTGACGCTGAGAGGGCCTTGAGTGGAGCGGAGGGTCTGAAGGGCCTTGTGTGTTTCTGTCTGCTGTTTTCGGCTCCGAGCTGTTTAAGAAAACAGCCCTCCTTCCCCAAAAAACTTAGCAGATAAAAGGGCCTCGCTCACGGGCATAGCAGCAGCCTCGCCTCCGCAGCAGAACAAGCCGCAGCACATCAGGACTGCGCACCCAGGGGAGCCTCAGCAGCCGCTCGTCTCGTAGCCTCTGTATCCCAGCAAACCTCCACTAGTCTGCAGGCCCTATCCTGTCTGTCCTCCTCCAGTACAACTCACTCTGACTGGGGCAACAAAGCAGGCGGGCAGGCTCCTCTCTGGCGGGGAGCTGAGGGAAAAGAAGTTCATCAGGAACACTACTGAAGTTAGACAAAATGGTAAAAACGCTCTCTTTCTTGAAATATTCTGTGGCGTGTACATTTTTTTTCTTCTGCTTCTCCGTATGTATATGTGTGTGTGTGTGTTTGTGTGTGTTTGAGGAAGGAAGAAAAAAACAAAACAACCAGAGCGGGAACTGAGAAGTGGGTTGAGGTTTGTGGGGAGCCTTGGTGCAGGCCTGTGTTTGTTTGGCTTGGGCTCTGCTCATGGGGCTGCTTCTCTTGGGCCCCAGACGATGTCGGGGCGGACGTTGGCCAACATTTTGTCATCATGCTCAGGTGACATGTTAAATTGGGGAGGCTGTATCAACCCTGTCTGAGAGTGTAGTAAATTACGTGATCTCCGTCTATCTGCCTGGATGGCAGAGGAAATCCCCCTCCAGCCTGCCTTCATGTGGCACTGATAAAGCCTTTCCTGTACAGTATAAAAACCCTGTTTCCCTGTGTGCACGGACAGGGAAGTGGGACTGACCAGGAAAGAGGGGAGGACGAGAGAAAAGGAGAAAAGAAAGTCGCCCTGAAAGTTTTTGAATTTGTTTACGGACATTTCTTTGAAGCTGGCCGACTGAGATTTAACACTCTTTTCTGCGTGTGTTTGTATATATAAAAGAGAGTGTGTGTGCATGTGTGTTTATACTTCTTGCTCTATTATGTCATTAGCATGTGTGCGTAAGTGTATTCCTGCAGGCCTCTGTGGGCGTGTGTGTACGACAGCGAGGGCGTGGACACATTTTTGGCAGATTAGCAGGAGAATCACTGTCATATCTTATTTTCACTTCTGACAGTGGTAATGATTAATGGTGGCTGTGGTGTGTTTGGACTTTTTACCTCTATATTTCTCACTTGACGCGGAAGTCTCAATTGGTTATGGTATAAACGAACTCCACTGGGCTCTGCCATGTGTGTTTAGACAATCACTCCCGAGTGCTCGGCTCGCAGCGTTCAAAATCAAACGCCACATTAACGGCGCTGCGTTTTGCTTTCATGCATTAATGAAACACTTTGATTACACTGTTTTGACTTATTGCCAGCTGCTTTAGTGCATTCGTTCCTTTTTGTTCATCTATTATTACAGTGGCTTTGTTGATTTGTCTGTTCGCTGGGGCTCTTCGCCTTGCCGGGGGAATGTAAGCAGACCAAGGACCCTCACCCTCATGTCGACTCATACAGATGTCACTCTCATGTTTCCACCATTCTCACATGGCTCCTCTCTCTCTCTCTCTTTCTGTGTCCCTTCTTCCCTCCCCCCCTCTCGCTGCTCTCCGCGCTCCTGGTTTTGCGGTTTGGACGGGGGAATGTGGATGGATGCACGGATGGATCCCACGCTCGCTTTTTCTCCCTTCTGCAAAACCTCAGAACCCAGCTTCCTGGAGAGACCACGATGACGCCACCTCCACACACTCGGCCGGCACACCGGGGCCCTCCAGCGGGGGACACGCTTCACAGAGTGGCGACAACAGCAGCGAACAAGGTAAGCCGCCCCAGAAACGGGCACGTGCACACACACACTCAAGCACTGCCACATAATCATACATAGATATGAGGGCATAGATCCACACAGGACATATTAATCATCATGCATGAGCGGAGTTGCCAGCGCTTCAATTTAACCCCATTTAATGTGAGATCTGCAATGAATAGGTGGCACATCCCTCTATACATGTACACCCCAGTGCTTCCTATTCCACGTTGGATTATCCTGTTTTTTGACTGGCGTCCATGTCAACACGTAGTCACACCTAAAAATGAACACGCTTATCCACTCTTACACCTCAAGTGCAGCAGCCACGGTAGCACAACAACCTCGCGACGGGCTTTCCAAAGTGTTGCTATTTGGAGAGCTCAACAAAAAAACCTGGTGATTAATACTACATTTCTGCCAGTTCCTGCTTCCATTTAAACCGTATTAACTTTCTGCTCCCTGCACAACAGCCCCTAATCATGTCTCAGTCAGCCTTGTGTTATCCCGCACACGACCTGCCAAACAGCAATAATGCGTTTAAAAACAAATGCATTTGAATTTGTTACAGACAGTGTGTGGAAGTCACAGTTATCCGCCTTGTATTTCTGTCATGGTCTGTATCCGTTTTGACATGTAAATTATCAAAAGCACATGCTGTTAGTTGAATTCGGAGGTGAGGCCAAACATCAGTGCATCGTGCGATTGGGATTGTTTATTAAATGCAACTGCTGCCTGAGCTAAAGAACAGATGATGAGCTCTTGGCCTTTCCTTTCTTGTTTTGAATGCACCAAGATCTCCTTTCACTGGAGGCACAGTGTGTGTGTGTGTGTGTGTGTGTGTGTGTGTGTGTGTGTGTGTGTGTGTGTGTGTGTGTGTGTGTGTGTGTGTGTGTGTGTGTGTGTTTGTGGGTCTCCTTCTGTGTCTGCATGCCCTCTGGCAGTGTCCAGGGCTTTGCATGAAATTTCATCACACCAGCTACACACACACACACACACACACCAACACATATATAAACACACTCAAGCACTCCTTACACGCTCACACCAGCTATCTCGCACAGTGGAGGCCGCTTGCTGTGTCCGTTCGAGACAATCGCTTTGCCAATAAGCGATCAAACGTATCGATGGGACGTGATGGTCGATGGGGGATCTGTGGTGGGGCTGTGTGAATCATCTCGTCCTCGCGGTACTCGCAGCTCCTGAAGCATTACTGACCACAGAGTGGGGGCCGCAGCAGACCTCTGTGGTCGGCTGTGTCAGGACTAGTTGGATCACAGGATGATAGCTCGGGCTTGGATGTCTGACCAGATGTTTGTATTAGCATAATGAAGGTACAGTTAATAATGTGACACACTGATTGATCCTGATCGGGATGATTCCAGGGTAAGTGCAGTGAGAGATAAACAGTAACACTAGGTTTTCTCTCCCACAGTAAAAAATAGATTCTCCTTAAAGTCAAGGTTTTTATGTTGATCGAGGATCTGGAAGTAATAACGTAAGTTAAAAAACGCAGGTCAGAAGACGGAGCGTAGGGTTTTTGCACTCCTCTTTGCAAATGCAAGCAGCATGGGAGATGGAGTCTGCAGGAGTAACGGTGAGGGGAGGGGAGGGCGGAGGGGTGAGAGAAAGAAATGCACTGCCTATTGATTATCTTACACACATAAGTACAAGTGACCTGTAATCCACAGAGCACTTATCGACTCCTCTCCCCACCGTATCCAGTAACAGCGGATCAATACGGGCCAAAGACAGTTACGGTACAGCACCGCGCATTGGTGCTGCGTAGACCGGGCCAACGTAGACTAGATCAGGGACCAGAGCCTGACCTACGAGGAAGAGCGCTAAACACTTGATCCACCGGTTCAAAGTTACAACAAAAAGTACACGCAGCAAAGAATAGAATCAGAGATTTGGGAAAAGAGCTGTTGCAGCACGGAGGTGAAACGAGCAGAGGAGGTGAAAAAGTAGGCAGAGCGAGGAAAAGGAGAGAGAGAGAGAGAGAGGGCAGCTGATTTAATGGTCTAATGAGGCCGTCCTCCAGCCAGTTGTTTTGTGTGAGGCATGCTCTGACCTTTCGCTCCGCTCGGGAGCCCTGCCGCCTCATTTTTCACATTCTTGCAATTACGTTAACGCTTGAAGCGCTCGCTGACTCCCGACTCTGGCCCTTCCATTCTGACAGAGCCTTCCCTCCCCAACCTCTCCACCTTTTTTTTTTTTTCTTTTCCCTCCTCTCCTTCACTTCCACGCCGCTCCTTGCTCCACGCATGAACTGGCCTCCCTATCTCAATACATTTCCACATAAAATTTGTAGTCCACACTCTGGAGTCCGCAGAGAAAATGTGAAATGTGTGCTTCACTTCGGTAATGGGGTCTTTAACAGCTTGGCCCCTGTTAAAAGGGGTGACGGTGCGGATCAGTTGAGGACGACGGGATAGATGCGAGAGAGTGAGAGGAAGGCGAGAGAGAAAAAGAGTTTGAGTCCAGCGGTGCTTTTTTTTCTTTCTTGTTTCGGCTGCCAACAAAAACATCTACTTTCTTCCCCGATTTTCCATCTTGAAAAGGTGGGTTGTGCGTGTGCCGGTGGCTTGAAAAACATTTACCTCGAAAATTGATCCAGAAGCATCAACGTGTTGAATATGGGACTCCGGTCTATTTCGTATCTGAAGGTGGCCAAGTCAAACTGTCTCAAAGAGTGAAACACTTTAACTTGTTTCCTCCTTTGCCTTTGGCTGATGTTCGGGGATTCACAGCAGAGTAAAGTTTAATAACACACATAAGCGCTGTATGTGTAGTTATACAACACTGTCTCAGAAGAAAATTCACTTCCAAAATGTCTGGCTTGCAGCTCAGCACCGAGCATTGTTGTGAATCTTTGCCAAAAAAACAGTTTAACAAGTGCACAAATATATATATTGCCCCTCTCGTGGAATAATTTATTATCAAGCTATAAACCAGGGTGAAGCGTGGTCATAGCCGTTAGTAAAGAGTGCCAGTAAAGGTTCTGACACATACGAAAAAAGGATTCAGTTTCAGAAAAATACTTAAATGTCTGCAACCTCTCCCCTCCCATCGTTCACAACAAACTTTTATTTTTTTACTTCCCTTTTTTCTCTGAATTTCCCTCCGGAAAAAAGAAAATGTGAATTATCGCCCTCAGGGCAAATTCTGCTCTCTCACTCGCTGACTCGCGGAGAGCGACTCCCTATGTTCTGGCTAAATAAACAAGTCCCAGCGGGTTAAAGGGAGATGGTTCAGACGGTAACACACAATAACTTCATTGGCCGTGTTTGCACATCATTTTGATTAACAGTCCCGTGGAACTCCTCCAAGCTTATCTGGAGACATCAGAAACATCAGTTGCAGGGAGTTAAACTTGATGAATGTGCGTGCCTTAAGATAGCGCACGTCTCCAAGCAGGTGTCCGTACTATGTTGAACACCTAAAGTGTGATGGAGCAGCGTGATGAAATGCTCTGCACTTTTGCCCACACCAAACACGATACAGTCAAATGCACTCAGTCATGAAATGTAAATCCCTTACACTGAATCAGCACGGTAGGTAATGTTTCTCCCCCCCCCCCTCGCTGTATGTGCGTGTCTCAGTCTGTGTGCATGTGTGTGTGCCTCAGCTCCAGTCCACACTTGTAATTATTAGCTATGCATGAAGACCAAATCCACATTGACATCTTGAGTGGGTGAGCAAAGGGGCTTTCTGTACAATTCCCCGATTCTACTGTAGCTGGAAAAGGCTCAACAGAGGAGAGGAGAAAAAGCATTTTGTACATTTTCTCAGCAATTGAACAATCCCCCACGCTCTGCGGATAGACAGACTCCCCAGAGAGGCCGAGAGAGGCAGAGATGGAGCAAACGGGAGGAAGAGAGGGAGAGCTTGAGTGTTCGGCTCCAAGGGAGCATGCTGCGCTTGATGGAGTTGTGGTACATTTGTGTGTGTGTGTGTGCGTGTGTGTGATTGTTTGTGTGTGTATGTATGCGTGGGGAGTGTGGTGAGCTCCCTTGGCCCTCGCCGGGACGCCCCACTCAGCAAGGTCTTTGTGGTTGAGCTTACTGGAGAGAAAGGGGAGGGTCATTCCTGGTGGGGACACGACTCCCTGTGTCCGCCCAGAGAGCCCCAGCACGAACGATGGCCTGTTGAATCGGGCATTTTCCACACCTCCATTTTTTTTCACAGCTACACTTATGGCTCAAGGAGACACAAAACTGAATGAGGAGAAAGACAGAAAACGAACAAATTTAAACCACAACAGAGAAAACTCCACAATCTCAGCTAAATGCAAGATGGAAGCCTTGTAGCAGTTTAGTAGCTAACTGTGTATTGCAACTCTGGAGTGATCAGTGAGGTGTGTCTGTGTATATAAAGTATACAGTGTGTATGTGTGTGTGTGTGTGTGTGTGGGCATGCATGTAGCCGGTTTCCCCCTAAGTGCCTGTTAGAGTTTAATTTAGTGTAGTAATTAAAGCTGAACACTGGCCCATAAACAACAGATAAACAATAAAGCAGACCCAAGCCCTGCTGTTTCATGGCTCTCACTCCCAGCTGTTGGAGCACTGATAATTTTTACACAGTGCCCCCACCTCACCACAACACAATGCTGAAGCAACAAGGGTGTGTATGTGTTTTAAATGTGTGTGTGTGTGTGTGTGTGCGTGCGTGTGGGCAGGGGCCGAACAAAAAAGAGCAGAGAAAGACATAAACACACAGGATATGTCCACTTCCCCTCTCAAAAAGAAAACACAGCGAGGTCGTCAGAAAGTTTAGCAGCCTCCTACAAAACCGGGCCCACTGGTCGAGAATACAGACATCATGCAAAGTAAACCTCTCCATGTCAGGGACTCTGGTGGAGGAAGTACTCAAACATGCACACATTAACTAAAGTGAAAGTACACATAAATAGAAAAAAACATACATAAATAGAAAAAAACATAATTAAAGTATTAAATGTAAAAGTATGTGCTGAGCCTATTTTCTAATGCAACGCTCTACTACATCCTCAACTGTGCCAATTGTATATTGTATATATACACTACTTTGTATATTATATTTTTAAAAAATTGTACATTTAGAATAATAGCATAAGAGATATCCAACTTGGTGTGTACGGCACAAATGCTGTGGTCCATAACTTATTTACCGTCCACGCAGACAATCCAGCAGCATGCAATGCAGTTTTTTCTCTCACGCGAGAACTTCTCTTTCACTCTCTGTACCTGTCACTCGGAATCTGCTACGTGGGAGAGTCACTTTTGTGTGTGTGCACGTGCACCCCTGTTGCCGCCATATATTTAATCAATTCTATGGGAAACACAGGATCAATGGACTAATTATTCATTACTTAATTAATAACTAAAAACAATATGAACATGTAAAAGTATCTGAAGATAAAGTACTTAAGTACAGTAAATGTACAATCGCAGTAAATGTACTTAAGTACAGTAACAAAGTAAATGTACTTCGTTACATCCCACCACTGCAGTGAAAACAAGTGGAAGCAAGCAGCAGCCAATGGAGAAACAAGCCAAATACACATATATATACAGTGCATGTGTCATAAGGATAACAATGGCTGCAGTGTTTCTCAATCAGCTACTATGTGCAATCTTAGCCTTGCCGCTACATGTCAGGCCCATGTTAGTCAGGTGCCTGTTGTGAAAACAGTGCAATATGTCTGTCTGATGGTTTGTTGGGAAGGGGTAGGGCCATTGTTGAAAGCTGAGAAGAGTTGCTGCGGAGGGGGAGAAAACACGGCACGGAGGGGATACTTTCATGATCCCATTAGCATAAGAGAGGCTAAATTATTCATGTGGAGTGCTTAATCTATAGGGAAAAGTATAGTTAATGCACATAGTTTTAAAATGGATCTCTCCCTGCCTCTGCTCTAACACCAGATTCTTGCTGGATTCAGCATTCGCGGGCATTTACGGGAATGGCTGTCACTCTGGCTTGTGCGCACACACACACACAAACACACACACACACACACACACACACACACACACACAGACAGAGACACACACACACAGACATGGTATGTGTGGGCAAACGTGCGCCCTTGCTTAAGCGCTGCTGCACTTCAGGCTGTTTCAAGGGGCTCTGCTCTCAGGCTCATCCCCACTCTCCATAAGTCCCTTTCTCATCCTCACCTCTCTCTCTCTCCCCCTCTCTTTCCATTTATTCCTCCATCTCTCCTTCTCCCGCACCCCCTTCCTCACACTCTCTCCCCTCACTCACCCCTCCGTGTCTCGCTCTCGGTACCGCAGACTACCTGGCCCTCATCCAGAATGTGATTAAAGAGAATGATCAGCTCCCTCAGCTCCCTCCTTCCTTCCTCCTCTTCCGCTCTCTCTCCCTCTCTCCCTTCTCTTTTTTCTGTCTTTCTTCTGACCCTGTGCTCCAAGTCTACAGATCATGAGAGAGAGAGAAAAAAAAAAAAGCAACATGAAAACAGCAAAAGAAAAGAGGCTGAAAAAGGATGAGGACTGCCAGTAGATGCAGCTCCACTTCCAGTAACACTCCTCTACCCACAACACCACCACCACTCTGCCCTTCCATCCACTCTGCAGCTCCAGCTTTCCCGCTCTTCCTCTTATCGTCTCCTTTCCACCCTTTCCTTCTCCCTTTCTCCCTCGCCCCTCCGCCTCGGCTCTGACTGGGGCCTGGTCCCTTTGGTCCGTAATCATGAACAGGCCCCCAGCGCGACCCGGCCCAACCCAACCCAGCCTGGCCTAGCTTGGCCAGGAACTGGGTCCTACACAGCAGGAAAGGCACATTAACTGGGTCAGCCTAATGTGCAAACTAATGTTTGGAGAACATAGGGAAAAAATTACCCAGATTATTCTGACAGCAGCTGAGGAGAATGTCTGTTTTGCGCCATTAAGGCGAAGCTTGGGGGAAGCGTTTTTCTTTTTTCTCTCTCTCTTCTTCTTTTTTTTTCTCCTCTTTCTCTTTCTCCGAGAAGTAGATGAAGACCAGCTTATCTGGGAGTGAGTTGGGTATAATTAAAAAGCAGAAAGGAAACTGTTAAAGGGAAGTAATCATGATTGAGCTACAGTAGAAGGAGAGCGACTTTTTCTCTCTTCTATACCCAAAGGCTTGGACCAAAAACAAAGAGTGCAGTGCTGTTGTGTCAGTTCATTATCCAGTGGGTTTACACACCCATGTTCCACTGCTGATTACTCTGGTGTATAGTGATGATGAGGAGTGCACACAGGTCTGATGTAGTATGGCTAAAAGGGATTTGAGCGTGTGCCCCAAAGGGCATTTCCTCGTCCATTAATGCTGCTGCCGCTGTATTTTCACAAGGACGTCGGCGCTTCGGCTCTTTAAAGGGAGAGTGTTTTCCCAGGAAATGTTCCGTCTTGTTTCAGCAGCCTAGCCTGAAGGGGGGTCAGCCTCGGAGTCACCCTTAAGAGGTGATAATCCAATTGCTCTAGTCCTCACCAGATTTGTTTTGCCCTCGTCTGGCTGCGTGTTTGCGTGTGTGTTTACAGAGTGTGTAAGCATGCGTGTGTGAATGTAATAGACGTAGAATGGGAGGCAGAGGCGGCGAGATGCCACCGGTTTCTTCTGTGTCCGACCCGGGGCCCCACTCGAGATCAGAGAGAGGTTACGGGGGCCAAGTCTGTCAAAGGCACACCTGCGGGGAAACTCCAAAAAACCCTGACTGCCCGCTCACACTGACCCGTTTAAGGTGTGCTTATTTGGAGTTTAACCCTGACTTCAAATTTTCTTCTCCCTCTCTCCCCCTTTGTGTTTGACCAATGGGCCTTGTGCTCTTTTTTTTTTTTACTTTCTTTCCATTCTTCTGCCTCCCTTGGCTCTTTAATCTCCTCCGCCACACCCACCCTCTCAATTCTCCTCCCCCTTAATGTCCGAGCCCCACATCACAGCAAAGGTCCCTCCCAGCAGACGGCACGCAGTCGAGTCGAGTGGCTTAGCAAGGCCGGCAATAGCTTGTTCACTTGCTGTGTGGTTTTTCATTTGTGTAAACCGGGGCTTACACAGGGCGGCATGTTTGGAACCGAGCGGCGCAGCTATACCCTACAGGTAGTGCTTTAACCATGCTGCCACGTCCAAGAGAGTGGGAGGATGATAAAGGAAGTGTGTTACAATCCCAGTGCTTCCTCTCTGCCGCTGATTTTCACGCGCACATCTTTCACGTTTATGCAAAGCTTTTGAGGGCATTATGCAAGATAAGCTCATTTTCTAGTCTGATTCCCACTCTAGTACATGCTTTAATGACTCTTAAAGCCAAGGGCTGCTTTTTTAGGCATAATGGCAGTTGCGGGGTCTCTCAGTTTCCACGTAGCCAGAGTGCTTTTTCCACACCTGATCACTTTTGTTCACCCATTTTATGGCTATTGGGGAGCAGGCGGAGGTGAGCGATTTGACAGTGGCTGGTGCCATGAGCCCTAATGTTTATTGGTAGCGAGCGTCTAATAATTTTTGATTACCCCAGAGGAGGTATTAGCCATGTTAGTCAGCAAGGATAATTTCTTATTTACATGCCCCAAGCAGTGAACACTCTGAAGGAACACTGGGGCTAAATGCGCAACAAAACGAATCAAACATGCCAAACGAGATGCTGCATCCTGGCTGGCTGCAGGGCTGAAGCATGAGAAAACCTTCATTATGCATTTACCATAATTCATTTAGAGGGTTATCAATTTGCAGAATACAGGGGGGATGTTTGGAGGGGGAAGTGAGAGCACCATATCAAACGCAGGAACAAGGGAAGGCGAGATGAAAAGGAGCGAGATATTCGAGGATAGCTCGGTGCCTGGGTTTTTTAAAAAACGTTGTTCCAATTACACACTTTCCCATGTTCTCAGGCAAAACTTGCATGTTAAATGCTGCAATCTCCTCTCTTATACCAGGGTTACGCTCCGCCCCCTTAAAAAAAGCACAAACTGATTTCCCTTTAATGAAAGCCGTTTGGCTCAGGAAACCCTCCTCTCTACAATTTATCTGTTGAGACCGAGGCTACACGGAGGTGTTCAAATATCCTTCAAATATTGTCTTTCTGTTCATTGAGGGGTTGCTCTTTGTTTGGCCCCTGCGCCGCTTACTCAAGGGTTTCTTGTATCCGTCTCTCCGTGTGTATTTCAGGACAGTCACTACATGTTTTCCTCTTTTTTTCTCCCTCTCCTGGCAACACGTAGCGAGCAAAGAAAAAAGACCTTTAAAAGCATCTTTTCCCTGCGCCATCAGGCAAGGATGACTAAGGCCCCATTAGAACAATTGGAGGAAACTTCGGGAGACGGGGAGTGTTTAAAAGAATGAAAGCAGGCAGAAAACACCACTATCTTGTGATAACCAGCGCCCGCTCTCATTATCTAAACACAAAAAAAAAGCTCCACCTTGGAAAAATTACACTCACTCTATAGCTTCATTGAAATATAAAACAATGAGAACAGAGACCAAAAAAAAAGACAAAAAATAACATTTAACATTTTCCAAAGTGAGGAGGGGAAACGCTGCATTGTTTAGTACAAATGCTTACTCCCAGGGATGCAGTCCTTAGACAACTGTGTGTCTGCAGTAGACATCTGTGAAGCCTGACCCTGTGACCCCGGAAAGAATGCTCTTAAGGTGGGGGGAAAACTGCCTTTACCACTGCATCATGGCCTACAGGACAGCCCAGCAGCAGCACAACAAACACAAGCGCTACAGAAAATAACACAACACACAAACAGTCGATGGGAGAAAAAAAAACCCAGCGAGAATGAGGTGAAAAAAAAATGTGGAGTAAGTAAGAGTGAGGCAGGCAAAAGAGAGCGGAGGAGACACAGCGGATGTAAACAGAGAGAAAAGAGTGATAAGAAAAAAGGCTGAGAAGGAAAACGCAGATGGACTTGCTGTGGATTGTGCCTCACAACCCTGCCCGTCTCCCGCTCCCCCGGCCGCCCCATGAGATCATTTTCATCCTTTATGAGTCAAAGGGAAGCCAGGTTGAAAATGAGAGGTTACACAAGCCAGGGCCCAAGCCCTCGGAGCGAGAGAGGAGAAGATCCCCGCTGCAAGGGCCCTGCTGCTATTCAAAGCACCTGCCATTGTGTGGGCGCCCATCCAGGCCTATTGTTGTGCAGAAATTAGTCGTGCTCCCTTTGGCTCCCTTCGGCTTCCTTCAGCTCCAGAGGCATGCGGCAGACCCCCTTGTTGTTTTGGGTTCAGATACATGGTTGGATAGATGCGTGGCCCCGGCTACCGTCACCACTGGCTGTGGCCCTTTGGCCTCTCTCCTGCAGCACAGTATCATTCTGTTTTGTTTCTCCTTCCACTCCTCTGTTGTTCACGTCTCAAGAACACCAAGGCCAACATTCCTATAGTTTTATCCTTCTTTCTTTTGTACTCCTACTCTCTTCCCTCCTTTGGTGTATATGCTTATTGTTCTTTGGAGCACCCTCATTATACCCATGGTTATATTTTAAGGGCCTCTCTCTTTGATTTCGGTCTCGTGGGGAGCGAGCGGTGGGCTGGTGGGAGCTGTAGGGCCGGCCCAGCTCTCAGGGCTCCCCAGCCGGCGTCTCGGAGAGTGGGGCTTGGGGGTATTATTGGGCTGGGCACCTCCGCAGAAGCACTGGTGCTGCTGCTGGTGCAAGGGGGTGGATGTGAGAGGAAAATTGAAAAGTCAATAAGGAAGGCCGCACAAAAAAAAAAAAAAAGAAAGAGAGGGTGAAACAAAAGGAGATGGAGAGCTTCAAAAAGCTGAGAGCAATGGAGCACTGCTAATTAATAGCATCAGAGGAAGAGCCCCCCCCCTTTCCTTCTGGAACTTTAATGCTGCACATTAACTTGCAAGGCGAGACGATTAAGAGTTCACATTGTGAGTCAGGTCCATCCCACTGCCAGGCCGACCAACAGCAACTACCACTGTGAGGGAGGATCAAGACAATGTGTCATTTAGAAAAACAAGTAATGCAAACAGTGGTCCAATTGGAGACCACTGTATATTGTAACATAATATAATTGAGTTGCATTACATTTGAAGGTGTTCCTAATATCCATTTGTAAATTAAATGGACAATATTTTGGAAGCACCTTGCAATACAATTAAATACAACCTCAAAAGTGGAGCTTCATTGCAAAAACCTATGGTATGGCAGCTTTTGTTTGGTATTTCTTGTAGGGCTGTTTTAGAAATGTCCAAACGTTCTTGTCATTAGGTGCATTTTCACATGCATTTGTTTCTCAGCATTTTTTTTAACAGGTCGCTCTCTCTCTCTCTCTCTCTAGTTTTATGCAGCTAATCAAAAGCCGCGGCCCAGGAATGTGATGAAATACGATTTTTGGTGGGTCAGCACGGCAGAAATGGCGGTAATTTGAACCGAGGCTTTGCAATTTGTATTTTCTCGCAGCGGTAATAGGTTTCTCTCTCACTGTTCTTGCCACAGCAATTTCCCACTGCCGACAGCTGTCAAGCCCCTAAAATCAAAATTAGTGCCATGGAATTGGGCCTTAATGAAATGACCTGCTGGATTTACCTTAAGCAGCAGGGCGGACAGTCAATACTAGCCTCATCAAAACCCCCTTTCTGCATGCTGCAGTTCCATTAAGGAAAGGAAATAGTCTCGAGTAAATGTATTAAGCACTACTTCCACCTTCTAATTATATTTTTCCCCTCTACCTTCATAATTCATTCACTCTTTCATTAGTTTTTAATATTGAAAAAGGCTTTTAACTGGCTCTTCTGTCTTCGTGGCGTCGCCAATTATTTGTCACTATGCATTACAGGAATGTCAGAGGGCTCCGTGTTGTGTGTTGCGGGGTAAATGCGGTGATGTAGCGTCCCAGCACGGTGAGGACCGTGGAAACTTACTCCCTCATGTGTGAGGAGTATTTTCATTGTGGAGAGGCAGCATTATATTCCATGATATCATACAGAATAATATAGCTTTAAACATTACACCATGGAATCCAGAACTGCGGGGCTCCCTCCCTCCCTGCCTCTGCGTCCTATAGAAAGATGAGAATGTGTGCCAAGGCCCAGTGGAGGACAGTGGGCCCTGGTTATTGACTTGTAAAGGAGCCGGTAGGTGAGGGGTCTTGACAAGACATGAGCGGCTGACTCTCTTGTAAAGCATATCTGATTTCTCTGCTAGTTGGCTCCCCGGAGAGCCGTGCTCTACCCTCTGTTGATCAGACTCCTCACTCACAGCTGTATGGAAAAACGCTGCGATAAAAAGAATGAAAGAGTAGTTTTGTGCGAGGAGACGCTCTCGTTCTCCGCGCTGTGATTCCCTGTTAGGGTGAGAACGAGAGCGAGCGAGGAGGGAGAACGAGAAATCGGCGGCTAGGTGAAAGAGCTGCATCCGAGAGTGCATGTGTCATCTCGGTGTGCCAGAAAACACCTCTAGGAATTAATGTTTTGTTTAACGTGGGCGCGTCAATATGAGCATCTGCATGTGTGTAGATGTGATGGTATAGAAATAACATGGATGTGTATAAGCAAGAGGGCAGTCGCAGCGAGTATCAACCAAGCCAGATCCACACTCCTCGCAGATCTGACTAATTTATGAGGGTAAACTGTGCTGACAGAGAGGGAGATGCAGGTGGAGGGAGGAAGTTTTCATTGACTCTCCAGAGCCGGCCGAGCCAAACCCCCGGGAGGGATCTCTCTCAGTTTGAACTTTATCAGGGGCTACGCTTAATCAATACGCCATCGGAAAAAGAATTAATTACTAAAGCAGAATAAAACAGCTGCATTTTAAACCAAGGATTCATCAATTCTGTAATCTCTTGGTTACAGCTCAGGTGTCAGGAGGCTCATTTCGACTCTATGTAATGAGGAACTGTGGGAGTTTACCCCAGCCCTCGTCTGTCCGCCCTCTCTACCTCTCCGTTCCTGACCCCCTCCTCCCAATTCCAACCAGTTACTATCTTATCCCTCCTTGTCAAGACATTTTCCCTCTCGTTACCTACCTTTTCACTCTTCTACCTTGCCCCCTTGCCCCATCCTTAATATAACGACTGTATTTCCCCCCGCCCCCCTCCCACCACCACCACCACACGAATCCTGCTACATTCCCTTCCCACCAAATTCCTGTCTTTGCGGGGATGGGACGAAGGGGTATTAAACTTGAAATCTCTGGTGCGAAAGCCGACTGGAACGGGACATTCCTGCTGCTGCAGCCATCAAGCCGGACATTCCTCCGCTCAGTCTGGGACACCGCTGATGTTGCGAAAGAGAGGGAGGGCGTAAAAGGGATGGGGATAAAAAAATATAAAATAAAAACTAGCTGAAATAGTCAAAACAAATGAGTATATTTTTATTGCATAAAACCAATGGAGCGTGACAATCAAAGGAATAGCTTGGTCTGAAGGAAATCGATGGCGTATGGTGAACACATTTAGATTCTCAAGGTGGGCAGACGAGCCGCATATAGGAAGTGGGATCCCCTGTGTTAAAATAACCTTGGCCGCACTGTTACCACCGACGCTGCCGTGCACCCTTCACAGCCCTTGACCCCGAGCCCAAAGCCCGTAAACTGACTGTCCTTGACTCGCCATAATAGGGGGTTTCAAGGCAGGTTGAGAAGGGGTTATGGGTGATGAATTGGGTTTTTAGTGAGCTCATTAGGAAGCCAAACAGAGTTTAGACTGGCGGAGCGGGGCAACAGCACAGTAATCAGTTCTGCTCGCTTTGTTCCCTGCCTCTAGGACATTTGTGTGAAAAAAGAAAAAGGGGAGAGAGAAGAAGAAGAAGAAGAAGAAGGAAAAAAAAAGTTCATGGCATTTGGCTGATGAGAGGGCTGCTGAGCAGAGGCTACAATCTGATGGTTGACTTGTTGATTTATAAACCTTTTAATCCATTTACTCCACCGCGCGCGCCCCCCACCCCCCCACGGCTCTGCATAGAAAAAAAAGCCCTAAACTGCGCTTTGATGCCACTGTCCGTCAGGTGTGGCAAAGATGTCTGTAACAAATCCAAGTTTTCCTCCACTCCCGGTAGGAAAGACAGTGATTTTGTTTGTTTGCTTTTAACTTGTAATTGAGGGTGGAGAATCAGTGCTGAGGCCGTGTATTAACACATCGCCTCAAACTGGGAACGCTGCTCTGAATCTCAAAACCACACGCCGTTGTATCTGGGAACCTGCACACAGCTGCTCTTTCAGGCGGTTTAGGTAGAAGACTTTGATATACAATAGTTCCTAACGGGGATTATAAAGCCATTTCTTCCCCTCTGCAGATTGAACCACATGATGCATCTACGTGCTCTCCATCTCTTTGTTTTTTTTTCTTTATCTTGCATTCGCTACATTATCATTCTAAAGTAGAGCAGTCTTTAGGAAGCAAATAGTGTGGAAACAGCTTGTTCTACTAATGATCACGCTTGTTTCAATTCAACATAGCCCGACTAGCTTTTGGGAAATACCTATTCTTTAATATTTAATGCAGCATCAAACCGTAGGATTTTAGGTGCGTGTTCTCTGTGGGCACCCAGCCCTGTTTTCTACCATAACAATTATAAATTATATAGGGAGTCATATCAATATACACAGTTTTAATAATTTACGCAATTTCCACCACCAAGAATAGCTCCATTGCACAATATTTGGTAAGAGGGACTAAGAGAGGTTTATTTAACACCGTCACATCGGCGGGTTTGTGCGTTGGTTTATTAAGAAACAAGGAGGTGAACCGAGATAACCTGCGAGACCAATTAGCCCCATTCGATTTGGAATCCAGGGGATGTGCGGCGGCGGCGGCGGTTTCGTCGGCTGCGTAGAAGTGCACGGGAGGGTGGGTGGAGGCAGGGTGGAGTTATCAGGGAGGCAGAGAGTGTGAAATGTCTGGTGGAGACCCAAAGCCCTTCATTAGCCACTGATCTCTGTCTGCTGAGTGAGGGGCAGTCATGGGCATCACAACTCCCTTTTAGTCCAACACCCCCTCCCCAAAAAAAGAGCGGGGTGAGGGGGTGGAGGGCAGCTCCCCCATCCCCTGCAATTTAGCCCTTTGCCATTCATGCAAATTGGGTCCTGACATCTGCAAGAGCCTGCCTCCTTTCTTTTATACATCTTTATTCCATCTCTTCTCTTTGGATCTTTTTTTCCCTCCTCAAATAAAGCCCCCCCTTTGGACGGCACGGCCTCGTCTCAGCTGACATACATTCTTTTATACATACATCTGTGTAAAAACTTTTCCGTGTGTTCATAAACACATAAAAATGTTAGGCAGCCGAGGGAAAGTTTTAGAAAATACAAGATCCCAGGAGGCATCAGGAGTTGTGTCGCCATCAAAGTCCTAATTTATAGTGCAATAAGATAATTGTTGTTGTAAGGAGCAGGTTAATCACACTAGTAATTAATTCAGTCCAGAGTCCTTCATAATGTGCATACTTTCTACGTCCAGCACTAAAGTTTTAGGTTCTTGGCAGATGATAATCTTATGAAAGGATCAAGAGAGTTGGAGGCAGTAACGCTGGAGAAAAGGCAGTAACCAGGCAGCCTGCACCCCCCTCCCGCCCTCTCCTTTCTGGACGAAGCCCTCGTCTTTAGCTCCAGGGGAGAAGCTGAAAGGGGGAGTGTGGCTTTGCTCCAGCCCATATCTTAGGTTAAAAGGTAAAATAGCCTAACTGGCTGTCAAAAACAAGTTTTACCTCCAACCCCCCCTCCCCTCCCCTCTCTTTGTCTCCACTCCCTCCACTCCAACCTCACCCTCTATGGTAGGGATGTGCACGGTGGGGTCAGCACTGTGCCTGTGAGAGGAGAGAGGCCTTGTATCAGTGGAGAGGCGATAGTTATCTCCAGCATTCCAGGGATGACAGAGAGATATCTGCCTGATGGCAGGGTTAGGGGGCTTAGAGAAGGGGCGGAGAAGAGAGAGAGGAGAAGAGGTACAGGAGTTGTTGAGCAACTACCCCCACTCCAGCTCCCACCTTCCTTCCCTCCCTGCCTCTCTTACTGCCTGACTGCCTCGCTTCCCCACACATAGAAAAAAAAGCCCATCTAATTAGAAGCTCTTATTCCACTTCATTTAAGGGAACACTTAATGATGTGTTTTTGGGCCGAGACAACTACACATTACTTCTCATGCAAAAGGAACCACTCAGTCGTAGCACCAGGATGCAGATACAGCTGTGTTTGGGATGGAGGTTTGTCCTCATTTCTCTGGGGTGTCGGAAAAGTGGTCATCTGTTCTTCACCTTTAGCCAGTGTCCTGGTGGTAAGAGGGGGGGAGGCGGTAAAGAGGAGGCGGGTCGTGACATCTGAGTTTGGCAGGGAGACTCGCTAAAGGAGAGAGTTTGTTGTAATTGCTCTGACAGGTTTTAGGGCTGTTAATGACTCCGGCCCGAGCACTACCAATTTGTCAGCATGCTTGCTGTTTACTAAGCTGTTGTTTTATGGTCCGGTGCAAGGGGCTGCTGCTTGTTTAAGCACAGATCAGGAAATAATCAGCGTAAAACACCGGCTGCAGTGGTGCACACTAAAACAGTTCCGTTTAGGGCCCTCATCTACTGTATGGATCTGAATGAGCGCAGTAAACCATATGGCGTGTGGTCACACAAAAACACAAACACGCTGATAGGTTACTCCGAAAATTGGACGCCGGAGTGTGTGTTTTATCATGAAAGAGATTATGTTCTACTCGTTAACACTCGCCTGCGTTGCATGTTATGTGAGCGTGAAGCATATTGGTAGCATGTGGTTATAGCCAGAAGACCTGTAATCCCCAGTCGGCACAGAGCAACAGAGGGACGGCCATTCCACTAGTGTGAATAGAGCCTCGACGTGTTTGTGTGTGTGTGTGTGTGTGTGTGTGTGTGTGTGTGTGTGTGTGTGTGTGTGTGTGTGTGTGTGTGTGTGTGTGTGTGTGTGTGTGTGTGTGTGTGTGTGTGTGTGTCGAGAGCATGTGCTCCCAGAGCCAGCAAAGACCCCTTCGTAAATCCAGAGTAAATAAAAGGGGTAACCAGACGGACAAAAGAGGAGCCCCCACTGCTTCTCTCATTCGCTGCCATTTGGGGGGACTGAATGTGCTAAACGCCGCTTATGTTGGCTGAAAAGTTGAGGAGAAAAAGAGGGAAAAGGGAGGCTTCTAAATCCCCCTCTTCTTTTCTCTTCATTCTCTGCAGCCAAGCCTGCGGGGCTGGAGGTGGTGTAATAGGAGGGCGTTGGAGGGAGGGTTGGAGGGCCCGGTCACTATGGTGCGCTGAGGTAGAGGAGGCCAAAGGAGCCTCTGCTCTACAACAAACCTCTTAGCTTCTGTTCCTAGCTTCTGTTCCCCGTCCACCCCTCTTCTCCGTCTAACTGTCCTCACGAGTTCCTCTCCCGTTCTCCTCATTTGGCCGAGCTTGGGTGAGCACTCTGACTAGTTTGGGTTGACAGGGGGGCGTGGGGGGTCTGTTGTAATTAGTCACTTTAACCACAGCTTCCATAAGCCACTGCCTCTACACTCTTGCTTCATTACCCTGAAACAAACGCCGGGGCCTCCCTGTACAAAATCACCGCGCTGCCTTTAGAATAACACACACACAACATCCAGAGCCTGTCTACCTACCCAGTGTATAAATGGTATAGGGACCAGTAAGTCTCAAGTGTTACTTGATAACTAACCACGATTGGGTTTGAATGTGTTTTCCAGCTATTGACAAGTCATTATTCATTCATGCATGTGTATATCGGAATGATTGAGCAGCGGAGGGAGCGTGTTCTTGGTGTACCGATGTATGTGTTACTCACGGTTATATCCGTAATGCTTCCAGGGCTGACTAGACTTCAGTGGCTCCCTCAGGGCCAGGGTGCCTCCTAGACATGAAGCATGATCTCCAGAGTCATTAACGCCCCCCCCCCTCCAATGTCCCACCTTACTCTCAGCAGAGACTGCAGGAAACTTTATGGTAAACCAATTTTTTGTGCGATTAATCCTGAAGCGACCCTGAATGTGCCAGCGTTAGATAAGCAGAGTTGCAGTGTGTTTACAGTCCTTTCCCAACCCGTTAATGAGCTCAGCCCTGAGACCAATTTACTCACAGGGAGATATATCTGAATGCATTTTTAATAACCACCCACTGGTGATGAGAGAGAGAGGGAATGTATGTGAGCGTAATGCGCTCGCGGACTCGTGCTTGTTTGTTTGCCGGCGCGCTCGTTCACTTCTTCACCCTCGTTGCGTGGGGTCATTGTCGTCCATCTTGCCTGATTACACCTCCCAGGTCTCTGTGCGCATGAAAATATGCACGAACTTTCATTGCAAGCACTTTAGGTCAAGATATTGATAGAGTTGGCGAGGGAGAAGGAGAGAGGAAGAAAGTGAGGGAAGACAGAAAGAGAGTGGGAGAGAGGGAGGCTGTCTTTTTTTTTTCTGTCTCCAAGGGCGCTGCTTTTCCAAAAGTGCCTGGGGCTACACTCCAGCACCTCAGCTCCCCTAGGCCTTTCGGCTGCCTCCTAATAGCCAACCCCCATCTGTGTCACATGGCCAGATGATGGGACGCTTCCCCCTGCTCTGCCCTGCACGTTTTTTCCTATCCCCCATTTTTTTTCAGAGTGCACATCCACGCAGGTTAGAATGGCAGAGTTGCCAGGGAACAGTCAGAAGCCATTAGCGTTTGGGACAATTTGCCCTGCAGCGTTCCTTCTCTCGCTCATAAGAAAGGAGTGGGGGTGGATGCAAAGCACCAGCTCTCCTTTAGATGTAATGAGGTTGTGGAAGTTGGGTCTTCTTTATTCTTTTTCTACTCCTTCTTTTTTTCTTCCTGCTTTTTTTTGTTCCTCTTTCTTTCATTCTTTATTTCTTTTGACCTTCTGTCCACAAGGGAGTTTCTTATTTCTGCACGCATAAAGTAAATCTACAGGAAATATCAATACTGTACTCAAATGTACTGCTTGAATGCCACACGTCTAACCTGTGCACACATGACAGTGTCCGTGAACAAGTGAGAGAAAGACAGAGGGAGAGAGAGACGAGCTGAAAGGCTTGGAGTCTGGTTTCACCCTTGCGGGCTAGGGCAGGAGGCAGCGAGCATGCTGGGTAATGAAGTGACAGGTCAGTCTGTAAATACGCACGGGTCGCTCTGGCCCTGGCCAGGGGGGAGGCTATCGCATTGCAGTGAAAATGGAAACGTCAATAAAATTAATCTGCCAGCCTTTTGGCCACTGTGTGGTTCCATTGGATGAGCTTCACTGCTCACAGCAGGAGAGGGATTTGGAGAGTGGCTCGAAAATCAACACAAAACCTTGCGGCACACAAACAAACAAGCAAAGTGTGTATCAACATTATTCAGTGGAGCTCAAAGCAAAGCAACAAGGGGAGGGCGGGTAAGATTCACAGCTCACTAGTTGTGTTGTTGCTGAAGTTTGGAAGCGAACCGGGGGAGTGCGAGTCGACTTCCGTCTGGGTCGCATTTCTCAGGAAGCCCCTCACAGTCAGAGCAGGCCACGGCCAGACCAAAGTTTATTGTTTTAGGCTTTCCTGGACAAGGATTCGTACTTAGCCCGGGATTTACGGCATTTGCCGCTAATGAATGCCCGTTCTACAATTACAACACCCCGAGTCTGTGTCACCGTTCCCATATGTCCTTCAGAAGGGCTATTGCTTCTTTAGCTTCACACAGGGAGCGCAAAGTCGGCACTTCTCTGTTTTCCTCTTTCGTGTGGCTCTGCACTAATGATGTGGAAGGAAAACACTGTGCACAGACAGAGAAAGAAAGACAGAGCGGGAAGAGAAAAAGAGGGAAAACAAGGGGGAGGAAAAAGAAAAAGAAAGTGGGTAAAGTAGTAAGAAGAGAGGGCCCCTGCTGTCCTTGTATTCTTCATTTATTTTGCATTTGATTACGCCACCAGTCGGATCCTTTTTCTTTCCCCCTTTTTAATGTTATTAGTTCAAATATTTATGCAAGATTAAGGCTTGTATAGGTGGTTGTGATTGATGCCTCCCCAAAAACAGGAGGACATGCGGGTCTGAATTTTGAGAACGTCAGGGTCCTTCTCTGCCTTAGTGGAGGAGTTTTTCAGATACATAATTTAGATGCCCTCAAGGAAGGCTTTCAAGGCATTTGTGCCCGGGGGCAAGAAAAAATAACTATGACTGTTAAAAGTAAATCATTTTTGCTAATGCACAATTAATGCCGGGGAAGAAGAAAAAGGCAAGGGACAAAGATGGAAACTTCGATTTAAAAGAGAAATCGTGCCGGGGTGTATGCATGTTTTTCCTCTTGAAATCAAACGCTGACGGACATTAATGCAGGCGAAGCCGCCGCTGGCCTGTCATGCTAATCTTGTGGCGGAATGGGGAGGGGTTGCTGCGAGGGAAAGGGAGACTTAAGAGAGTCAGGGTTTGGGATGGGGCTGGGGCTGGGGGGGGGCAGACGAGTCCATTATGTGCATCGAAGTGCAACAATGAACCACCCCCAAATCACATCCCTACTTTAATACTCATGCGTCTCAACTGTACGCCACGAATTATCATCTCCTTTGAGTTTTGTTTGTACGCGAGTGTCTCTGCACGCAACGTGAATCCATGAATGTCTGTGTGTTACTGTACATAAGTCCTTCCTGTCCCCTTTGGCTCTCTTTCGAAAGATGAAAAAAAAAAAAAAAGCTCTACATTATGTCAAGCATGCAAATTTAATTGAATTAATGACATGAGTCCAAGCCTCTACCGCCTCTACTGTACTTGAAGGCTCCTTGTCCCTTTTTTTCTCCTCCCTTCCCTCCTCCTCGTCCTACTGTAGAAGTGGAATGAGGAAACTAGTGTTTCAGTGTCCAACCATAACATTGGAGTCATTAACCCCTATTCCCCTGTCCCGTGCTCTGGGGTATAGAACAACTCTGCTAGGCCTCCGAGTAAACCCCTGGCTCTCTGCACAGGCCTTTGTGTAAGGCCATTTAAACCCCCCTACCTCCATATCTCCACTACATAACACTGGCTTTGCTGCGGCAACTCTCTCGGCCTCTGTACGCTGCTTTTGGATTCCTTCATATGTATCTGTGGTATTTGTCCGTTTATCCATCTTTCATGGGCCTTAAACTCGAGCTTTGACTGTCTGCGCTCGTGTTTCAGCTTTGAGAGTTTTGAGATCAGGGGTGTTATTTTTTTTCAGTGGTGTTGTCTGGGATGTTATTTAACCCTGGGTTTGGTTTCCGTCCAGGAGATGGCTTAGACAACAGCGTTGCATCACCTGGCACAGGGGACGATGATGATCCAGACAAGGATAAGAAGAGGCAGAAAAAGCGTGGCATTTTCCCCAAGGTGGCCACGAACATCATGAGGGCGTGGCTATTCCAGCATCTCACGGTAAGCGCAGCCGTTACTTTTACACGTGTATGAAAACAACCCAGATGGACACACATGCAGACTCAGAAAAGGATGCACACACACACACACACACACACACACACAAACAGACACACAGCTGTCACACAGTCGTTACTGAGGGAGAGAGGGAGGGAGTGATGGCCGTGTTGTGATGCTCACCTGTCAGCCACCTGTCAGAGGGACACAGTGACCAGGTCAATCTAATCAGTTTGGACTGTTTACTCTGCTCAGCACACTTTGAGTTAGAGGGAGACGGCCTAACAATTTACGACGATGTAGCACAGTACGAGACGTGCTGCCTGTTTTGGACGGAGGTGTCTTTTCTGCGGCCGATTGAGACAAAGACAGTTGTGTTTGTAAAGGTGTGGAAACATGCAGTGATTTTTTCCTCATCACTTAACATCAAATATGTTTGTTTTTTCCTTCATTTTTACAATAACTCCTACAATAAAAAACAAGAAAATGTATTTCTTAATTTAATGTGAGAAATTGTGTTAGTATTACTTGTTTATTTAGAGTAAAACTTTTCTATTTAAGGGATTTCTTTTTTCGGTGTGTAATTGGTTAAGGGGGCAGAATCGTAGGCTTACAGCTACAGTATGTTGTCCCTTTCAATTCTTTCACTGGAACGAGTGAAGATCAGTTTCATGCGTCTACATCCGGTTGATTTGGTGATATGGTAGCTCTTACTGCAGTCATTATATATTCAGATGCCGCAGTAAATCAAACAAACACAAAATGCTCTGCTTTGCTGTTTTCTGTATGTGTCAGTCTGCTTTTCTGTGTCTGTCAAGTGTTAAAGCGGGGGTGGACCACATGCCCCCCCCCCCACCACCACCACCGCCCTGCTCTATTGTCAGGACATTATCAGAACATCAGTCTGTATTGATTTTGCAATGCAGGTCAGATTTCAGGAGGAGGTGGCCACACCAGGACACATAAGCTGCTCTCGGAGCACGTGGCTCCCTGTCCCAGAGATGGAGGGACAGTGCGGGGGGGGGAAGGGAGAAGGAGAGAGAGAGAGAGAGAGAGAGAGAGAGAGAGAGAGAGAGAGAGAGAGAGAGTGGAGGGGAGACTTAGTTCAGAGCTCCAGCTGTATGGGTCCATCCACACATTTAAGAGGGTCAGGAGCCCCCTGTGCACCCTGTACCCCTCCCCACGCCACCAAACAGTGCCCACTCCCCTTCCCAAAGCCCCTGTACCCTGATTATCTAACCAAAAGCCCAAATAATGAGTGGCCAGCAAATACGGCCTAATTGAAAGGGCTGTAAATCCATTACATATTGGTCCGGGATAATCAGGAGTGCTTTAATCACTTTTATCTATTCAGGAGCAGTGAAGCTGCAATAGCAAAGCCCTGAGCCTCGCAGGCCTTAGCGGCTCCACCACGCCAGTCTGCATGCTTATTATTCTCATCATTATCAAAATGACTTCACAGCTGTTCACAGCTCCACCGCTCCCTGACTGGAGACCTCTCACCAAAAACCGTACACACACACACACACAAGCTTCATTCAGTGGCTGACGGCGGGAGAGTTTTGATTCTCTGTCTGCTTTAGGTCTTTTTCCTCCAACGAGCTCGCAGTGGAATACCTTGTTTGTGTATAAAGGGAACAAACAAAAAAGCCAAAATGGTTTATTTGAGTGGCATTTAGTGCATGTTCATATTCGCGTGCACATAAACACACCTTATGTCAGTTTACAGTGGAAGTTTTCCTCGTGATTTGGACTCTCTCCTGGTGAAAGCCTCACAAAGCTCCAGCGCTCCCGCCTCTGCAACGGCTCGCGGAGAAAAATAAGAGCGAATGACGCATACAGAGTGTGTGGAAGAGTCGCCAACAATTTTCTTTTGAATTGTTTTAAAATTGAATTGAAAGAGTGGAAAGGAAAAGGAGGAGCTGTGGGGAAGCAGAATGTTGGGCACAGGCACGTTTTTTCGGAGCGCTGGTTAATTTAGAAGGTGAGGAGCTTTCAAGGCCCTCCTTTTCTCTGACCCTCTCCTTTATCACGTCCCCTGCTTATAGATGTTCTCTCCAATCTTTATTTGTTTCTTTTGTGCAAAGCCCTGGCCAGTCTTGTACAAATAATAATCCCTCCCTTTTAACCTGCCTTCATTTCTCCACTGAGGAAGAGGACTAATTGAATTATCCCCCTTCTCTTCTCACCATCCAGTTCTCCCACCCATAAACTCTCTCTCTCGCTCGCTCACACACAAGCATGCACGCACACATACACACTCACGCGCCCATTAGCCATTCTCCTTTCTTTTAATTTGTTAAGCAAATGTATTTGCCAATGCTGGATGCGTTTGTGTAAGGATGAATTCTTGGGGACTTTGGCCCCTGAATGGCCTATAGCGGCATTCTGCCATTCACGCATTCATTAACTGAGAGGTGAGGAGTGAAAGGAGTGGCCTCGCATTTTCTCAAACGGCGGGGCCAGCATGGAGCTCCTCTTCCATGAGCCACGGGGGTCTCCCTACATATGTTCTCAACATCCAGCCATTGTCGCGTCCCCTGAAAAGCTCAAAAGGATAGGACCCCCCTTCAGACGCGGAAAAACAACACGGGCCAATAGTAACAACTGTTGGCTTTTGGATTCAGTATAACAAAATTGCCCTCTCCCCCCGCTAACCCCCTCCCACCCTCCCCTCGCCTCACACCCGACCTCACACCCTCTTGAGAGAACTCGCAGGAAGGTTTTTCGTCAGGACAGTCACATGCACGTAGAAAGGCATTTCAACTCATATGAACCATAAACTCCACTATTCCAAAGGGACATAGATAGAGTTGTTGGTGCTATAAACATGTGGCAAACTCCACAGTTACTACATGAAGAGGCGGCGAGAACTCTGACTTATCTTATATTGAGGCCATATGCCCTTGCACTAGAGAGCATGTGATCTGGCAGCCTCAGATGCCCCATATGCCAAGCGGCTGGACAGATCAGCTGGTTTTAGCTGGCAGTAAAGGGTCAGACGGTCTCTCCACTCCCTCCTTCTCTCTCTCTCTCTCTCTCTCTCTAATACCCCCTCCCTCCCTCCGTCTCCATGAGTTTCTGGATGTCTTCCAGCCACATTAGTGGAAGGGAAATCCCAGAGTGTTGGTATAAGCTTTTCAATACGACAGGGAGATTATGTTATCAGAAAGGTAAACTTCACTGTTAGAGGTAAAATGTTCTGCTGCGCGTCGGCTGCAGAGTTCGGGGGAGGAAGTGAGAGATGGATAGGAAGATAGAGGCAATGGAAGATAGCAGAAAGGAAATGATGAGGGGGGCGAAGAGAAAGAGATATCGAGAGGCAGTGATGGGAGTTTTTTTTCTTCTTCTAATTGTTGCAAAAGGTGATGGGCTTTTGTTTGTCAAAAGCAAACTTGAAAATCTACAATTAGCCCCTTGGTGCCCCCGGCCTTCCTTCCCTCTCGCCTCCTGCCAGCCCCCCGCCAGCCCTTACTCACCCCTGTAAAGACAAGGGTCGGCCTCGCAATGAAAACAGGAAGCACTCAGATACAAAGATACCACTCTGGGCCCTGGCCTTGTCTTTTGACTAGTGTAAACCCTCAAACACCTATGAAAATAAATAAGGGACCTCGGGAGCAAACTGGGCCAGTTGGGAGCACACGCGTGTTTGTGTGAGCCCTGAAGGAGGGAGGGATTGGGGCGAGAGAGCGAGAGGGAGAGTGGTCAGTCAGACGAGTAAGTAGGTAGCCCTCTCAAGCATCAAGCGTCTCCGATTTTGTGCCGGGCCACCCTTTGGCTTGGGTGTTTGGGGAAATGCTGTTAAGCTGCTAAGCCAGGTGTATTGGTCCCCTGGGCTCCTTGAAAGGGAAGTGATATACCCCTCGGTCATTTGGACTGTTGAGCAGTGGAACTATATGTTCAGATAAGAAATGCTTATGTCAGGTTTCTGGTTTTTAAATACACACGGGTTATTAATTGGTACAATACATCATTTTCTTTTAGTGTAACAATATTTCTTGAGTGATCTGATAAAATGAAAATTATTGTCGTGCCCACATGAAACCTGTTAATACAGGTGCTAGCCTGAGCGAGGGCACATCCCACTTTGCGTGGAGAAGAGTGCATTGTGCTGCAAACATCATTAGATACACTAGCAACTCCCCCCACCCCACCCCTCCGCCCCACACACACACACACACTCGCTCCCAATCCAAGCCCAACATAGCATTAGTCTCCATGACAACAGGGTGTCATCGTCAGGTCGAGCCCTCCTATGGGAGCTGCTCTCTCGACCGCCCTTTATAGACGCACATAAAAGAGCCAACTAGGGTCATTCACAAGACATGGGCCCGGGCGAGGCCGAACCCTGACAACGGATGTTTGTCGCGTACGATAAACAAGTGTACAAGTCGATCCCTTCGAAAAGGAGAGGGCATGTTGTTTGTGTAGACTAAACAGTCAGCCCCGTAGTGTCCTCAGTTTTGTTTAAGCTCCTCTAGTCCTTCTAATCCGTGTGTGTTGTTCCAGTACAAGCAGCATTTAACTGGTGGAGACACACATCTGCAAACAGTTTGAAATACCAGGCCCTTCCTCCTGTTACGTCGCACTGCTGAGAGCTGTTTATTCCATATTTCTCGCTGCCGTCCTCATATTTCCAGAATGGCACAGTACTTTTGAAAATTTATTTTTGCTTAGTTTAATACGAGTCATGTTGTGTCATTATATTTTTGATTTATTTGGATTTCACAATGGTGTTGAAATAAACTTTTTAAAAGTCGGGAAAAATCATAAGAGAAGTTGGTTCGATCTCTGTTTCAGTGTTGCACATTCAAAGCCTGTTTGCTTTGCGCCTCCTTGGGTTGTTGTGTGAATTTCGATGAAGAGGCGGTTGAGACAAAGGAGGAGGCTGCGAGGGGGTGTTTAGGGGGTAAGAGCAAGGGTGAGGAGGGGGTAAAGAGGGGGCTCCTAAGGGTCACAGAGGTGGAAGCCTGGAGGAGGCCCACACACTAATCTGTCATGTGCTCGTTTGCCTCGGAGCCCAAAAGTCAGCTCTCCAGTCACCCGTGGCAACCCGGGCGACAGTTTGGTTCACTGCCGCTGCCCAAATGTGTGACTATCAGGAGGAGAAAAAGGAGTCATCATGTTGCTTTTGGGACAATAGCCCCCGCTTTGTGCGTGTGTGTGTGTGTGTGTTTGCAAAACAGATCTAAGTGACAATATGACAGGATAGTTTGGCGATGTTAAGCACAGGAGTCATTGAAAGTCACTGATAATGACTGCGGAGGAGATCTAAGGAGGGGTGGGGGTAAGGTTTGGTGTCTAGCTATTGTCTTGTCGCTGTGTTGTAGCGTTGGCTGCTCAGCCGCCCGACACAAGCCACCCCAGTCTGCCATCTGTTCTTCCACAGAGGAGCTGCCCTGACATGGACGGACCTCACACTTGAACACAAACCCTCTGGAATAATACTCGAGGAAATTCTTCATCTCACTTTTATTTCACCTTCCTCATTAACAAATTGCCCCTACGTGTCAACAAGATGCTTTTTATTAGGGGAGAGCGTGGAAAACCGAATGTAAGTTAAGAAGGGGGGGGGATGGATCCAGTGACTTCCCATTTTCACAGGCTGTATAATTATATGACAGGCCGCATCAACTCTCTCATTGCGGAGCAGCCTTCTGTTGGCGTGTCGCAACTCTGAACTCGCACAGGCCTTGTTTACAGTGTGCAGCGCAGTTGGTAGCCTCTCCGGAGCTTTAGTGCTGCATTAGAATACAATAAACCCTAATTTGTTTCACGCTCCGTCATCAGACCTTTACACTTTGCCCCCTGGTCCAGATCTGTCGTAGTTCCACTTCACAGCCAACGTGGTTTATATAAAGCTTGACACATTAACCTTGCATACACTGAGACGAGCTCGTGAGAGGAGCAGGCTCGTTTGCAGCTCCTATTTTAACTTTTCCGCTCCTGTGGGCTCGCTTATGCTCCAAATGAGCATCATGTTATTGTGCGTATGGAAATGCAGGGATAACTGTGTAACCCCACCGCTGCTCCTCCTTCCACCTCGCGCTCTCTTCCTCTTCCCTCCCTCAGTCTTAATTTTCATCCCTGCTGTTTGCATCTTAATGCAGGTTGTTAAATGAAGTAGCAGAAATGAGTGCTTTCGCAAAGGGACTGTTTACGACACGCTCCCAACTGCATGGAGGTGATTAAGCTGTGTGAAACTGCACGGTGTTTGCCAAAGAGGAAAAAAAAATACAGCAGCCTGCATCATATTCTCCAGTAAGACAACAACAAATTAGAAAAAATAAAGGAGCGATTTCTCAATTTTGATGCAATGGGCATTTCTTTAAACGAGGTTTGAGTGCGGGGGTGTCCCCATGGACGACGCAGCAGGAGTTTCAGTGGCCCCTGCAGAGGTGACTGCACATAGCCTGACCGCAGCAGAGTACAAACAGAGCTGGGCCCGTGGAGGGCAGTGGGATTTATACACTAACAGCTCTGAGAGGGAGAGACCCTCCCTAGAACACACATGGACAGAGCTGAGGAGACTTCTTAAAGGCCCTACGCTCCACTGAGAATAGGCCCCAGCGCAGCACAGCGGCGCAATCCACTGCTGTAGTCATAACATTGATCCGCTGGCTGGGACCCGCCTGAGCTGACTCTCAGGGAAATAGGGCTGAATGACGTCATGTGCAATCAGGGACTCCACAAGGTAGTCTGTGATAGCATACATGCCCCTGGTGGAAAAGCAGGGTTATTAAGATGGTGGTAGCAGATTCTGTGCCATTCTCCCCTTTTCTACACTTTCAGGGTTATCTTACTCATAACAAAATGTATAAGAGGATTTTGGTTTCACATCTTAGAGCTAGTTTCCTTAAATTACCCCTTACCCTTCCAGGGGTACCGCCCTGCAGGCTAGCCTCATCTCCCCACGGGTTGATTGCGGGGTTGTGGCGAGAGCTGCGAGAACGGTGGCTGCTGCTGCTGCTGCATGCCGGGGACCACGGAGGCCAATGAGATTCTGCTGCAGGCCTCCGAGCTGCCCCGACGTTGCTTTGATATTCATATCACACCAAGAGGAGAAAATGCAAAAGGGGGAAACGGAGCAGCACAAGCATTGAAACGGCAAACCAGGCTGAAGAAGGGAGGGAGGCAGGGAAAGAGGAAAGGTGGAGCGATGGAGGCACTGAATAGAAATCAAAAACAGACCGTGTGTTGCACTGTTTGGTTTGTCATGGGACTCTGGCTGCATCAAATCCCACTCCTGCCATTTTGTGTGATTTTATTTTTTTTTTGCGCTCCCCTCCCTCGCTCTTCTCCAATGCATGCTTTTGTTTTGCCCAGCGCTCAGTCCAGGGGCAGGCAGTGGGATTCCTGCACAGTGGGGTCCTTATAACTGGGAGCCATGTCTCTTGTTCTCACCTCTTCCCCCCACTTCCTCACCTTTTCATTTTTTTCCCCCCATTGATATCCTCTCTTTTCCCTCTCTGAACATATGGACTGGTTTTTAAGAGAGAGCCCAGTCCACATCAAAGCCTGAGGCTGAGCGGGTCAATTTGTTACTGCTTTACCCGGCTCTTCCCCCTCCACTAGCCTCAGTGGACCCTCCCTGCACCGCAGCCATTTACCCAGAATGCTCCATTGCCCAAGCAGCTCTGCCTAGCATATATATTGAGCCATGTGTTGTCAGGGTCTGCTGTGCAGATAGAGTAGACCTAGTTCATGTCAGAGCTCTTATTTTCTCTGCAGCCGCATTACCCTGAAGATCATGTAAAGCTATCTATATATAAGCATGTGTGATAGATACCAACCCCTGTATCAAAAAAAGCTGATAAGAACAAACAGATGGATAGAGGAAGGAGAGAGCCAAAGAAAGAAAATCAAATAAAAAAATAAATAAATGTATAAATCCAAATCTAAGCAGAGCAGGCCTTGGCTCCAGATGTGAATCTCTCTGAATATTGATTGTGGGGGAAAGCCAGTCCCCCAAATCCCCCGGGCTGCAGCGACTGACATACAAAGCACCTCTCTAAAGCCCATAAACCAGCTTGTACAATTATTTAGATAAAGAGGGCGACAACAGCAGTGTATGCCTCCCAACCCAGAACCTCCTCCTTGGCTCTCATCCTCCTACCACCGCTCCTGCTCCTCCTCCTTTTCCTCTTTTTTTTCCCATCCAGAATGAAGATGAAGAAATGAAAAAGGGGGGCAAATGTGTAATTAGCCACACGTTTCTGAATCCTCCTTAATGTTCATTACTGAAACCAGCGGCAATTACTAGTTCAAAGGGGTTTAGGGCACCCGCAGCCCGCATAATCAGTCGCAAATTAAGCACCGCTCATTTGTCACAGCGCAGCACGCATGCTTGTATGTGCACACAGAAACACACATGCATGCGTGCTGTCAGAGTTGAGTCATAGACAGGCTGACAGGCATCAATTTCCGCACAGACACAAATCTCAGTTACCCTAAGGTACCGGGTTAGGTCGGCCAATCCTCTTATGCTCTGATGCTTTGTGTATACTACTAGACGGTAAACAGCAAACACCTTCACCTTAGCTTGTTTGTCATTATACTGTAGCCTACTAACATTCATCCTCTTATAGGTGTCCTGTTTGCACTTACAATCCCCGCCACCACCTGTCCCTTCCTGTTTCCATTTTAAGTTATTTTTTTTTAAACCTCTATCTCCCTCTGAACCCGTCTCTCCCCACCTGGCTGTGTGTCTTCAACACGTGACAGTGTGTGTTTCATGTCTGCCCCCGGAGGTGTATCTCGGTTACCTCTGGGGCCGGGTCACAATGGCTAATCCTGTCTTCAGGTGGCTGTTTAGCACACCGAGAGGAGAGCTCGCAGAACCGGAGGTGAGCTCCTGTTACAGGACTCCCTGACCAGGGGTCACCTCTGACACTGTCTGACACACACATGTACAAGTGCGCACACACACACACACACACATACACAGACACACACACACACAGACACAGACACAAACATGCATACATGTCCTGGCAGATAGGCGAGAATGCTTGCACATGCATGCACACACAAATCTGCTATTCACACACAAACACTGTCACTCAGACACTTTGAGCCTGCTTATCGATCCCAGGCGGCTCAGCCTTCATTTCGCTCCCCCCTTGTTCTTCTTTATCTGTCTACTGTACTGCGTCTCTTCTCGTCTTTCTTGCTTCTCTCATTCCCAGATAGGTCAGAGCCTTGTTCACATTAGGATTCCCTGATATGATCTCCATGAGGACGTGCTCCGGTGGCCATGCGTTGCTTGTCTCGCCCGGCACCCTCATTGTTTAAGTTGCTCTCACACAGGGACACAGTCGGGTCTCCAGGGAATTGAATGCAGCCCTATCATGTGTGGCTCTGCCGCGGCATAGTGGGAGAGGGAACTCATTTTTCACTGGGGGAACGACATCCATCTCAGCAGCCAAACGCTGGCTGTTTCATTAAGTAGCCCATCCAGGCAGACAGATGTGTTCACCACACAGCCATGTTTGCCTATGCAAGAGCGTGTATTAACCCACAATCCTTTGGGGGAGATTAATAGGCTACCAGCCCCTTTCCATTGATTATCTTCATGCTATTTTCCCCTCCTTTCCTTGGCTAGATATTAAAAACTAATGAAGCCTATTGAAAACGGGAACCGCAAGACTCTTCACGGATCATTTTCAGTTATTTGGACTCAAACAGAGAGGCATCTCTTTAAGGCACAGTTTGAATCGAATTAAGAAAATAAATGTGGAGAGCAGTGTTGAAGAAGCAGGAGGAGAGAGAGAGCGACTGTACAAAAGATTTGTGTTTAAGAAAAGACAACTCTATCTCTGACACATGGAGCAGATGTTAGCAATTGCAGAGCATAGCAAAGCATTCCTAGTGTTGGAACCACGTCCTAATTGCCATAATGGAGGTGGTAAGCGCTGACAGTAATGGAGTCGTGGGGATCCATCCCCAGCAACCTGAATTAGGGGCCACTTGGCGGATCCACTTCAAGATGGCCTGCGTTTTTTGTTCTGTTTTTTATCCGAAAACCCTAGTTTTTGCGATTGACGCAAACTTTTTAAAATCCTGCTTATTCTGATTAGATCAATCTGCAGCGTGATCAGCTTTTTCACCCCTGAGACACTCTCTAGTGTGGAGGGAGAAGCTGGTGAGGGGATGTGGGTGTGAGAGAGAGAATGCACGGGGGAGACCTGGGCGGCGAGTGAGCAAAGAGTTAAAAGCGCCCATGTGATGGGTTCACCTCTGCACCAGGCTTGGTGAAAGGCGGCGGGGTGCTGTCGGGGAAAATGACTTCCTGAGACATTACCATCAATCACCAGACAGGTCAGGCCCCCCAATCCCGCCATCAGGATGGAGGAGAGGAGAGGAGAGGGGGATGGGGATGGAGGATTAGACTAGAGGGTCGAAAACAGAGAGGAAGACTGGTTTAAGGCTTGTTGGGGAACAGACTATTAACAATCTCTTTCTCTCACTGTCTTGACTGTTTTATGTCTTTCTCTTCCTCTGCCTATCTGTCTCTCAGTGTCTTTCTCTCTTTTCTATTTTCCGGTCCCCCATAAAACGGCTACCCAGGCATTCAGGAACAGCCCCCGCTGGTCAGAGTCCTCTCCCTGGCTCAATTGCATCATTAATTATTCCAAAGGCACTGGGCTAGAAGCAAATCTAAAGAGGGGACGAGAAATGGAGAGGGAGCAAGAGTTAGATGGGGAGACGGGGTGGACAGCTGTCTAACACCCCCAGTTGGTCTTGCTCTCGCTCTCTTTCTCCCTCCCTGTCTCTTTCTCTTTCTGTAAATGAAGGATGGGAGAGGGGAGGGACTTGGGTTACCTCAGTGAGCGGTTGTGTTACATTCCTGCGAAGGGAAGGAGTAGGGGGGTGGTTCAACGAGTTGTTGAAAAGAACACAGACGCTTGTCAACAGCCTCCGAGCCAGGGAGCCATCATGCCTTGCTTTAGGCCCGGAGGTCAATGACCTTGCGATGCACCCAGATAGAGTGAGGTAGAGGGAAACAGTGAAAGAGAGAGGGAGAGAGAGCACTACCGACAACAAATCCATCCACCATACGGTTCGTGTCACTGCTTGTCTGCGCCGGAGGTCGGTCAGAAGCCTCAAAAATCTCCCAAATCCTCTCTCGTCACCCATAAAAACGTTGCACGTGAGCAGCGGCCGGGGCGACTCTGGATCAGCTTTAGCACTCGTGGAGTCGCAGGAAGAGGAGAGGCAGACGGAGAGACGGTGAAAGCGACAAGCGCTGGCAGTCACGGCAAAATGGCCCATTAGATTTAAGGAGTAAAAGTTCATCAGCTTTATTAATGGGAAGGTATATAAATGAAGTATGAATTACCTGACTTTTATGGAGTGGCGAGAGTGAAACTGGAGTGTCTTATGATCTAATGTTTTAGTGAGCTGTTCTGAGCGCTCTGATGAGCAGGCTGCAGAGAGGAGGAGGAGGGAGAGAGGGAAAGAGAGAGAGAGAGTGAAGTGTGCTGGGGTCCCCTGAGTCCAGCGGCTGGAAGGTTGCCTGATTGTTGCTAACATGCGTAGCTGATCGGGTTAGCTCGCAGACAGGGACGTTTGCAGCTTCCAGGCTTATTCTTTGCGTGTCATTAACTAGAGAAGTACAAAAATTGTCAGCACAAAAAAAACTAAAAAAAAAAGGTCAGCCACATTTTTGACTTTGTCGCTCTTCTACACATGCAAACACGAGTGCGCCGCTGAGGCCAAACACTCCTGCAGTTGCACATGCACAATCGTGTTTATAAACACGCATGCATGCACACATACAGTATATGCGAGCACACACACACACACACACACACACAAACACACACATGCTCCCCACCATCCTGTAATAAGCGGTAAGCTGAGCTAGCTGATGGTCATCCTCCCATGGGGCTGCTGGGTGGCTGCCAACTTCCTGCCTGCTTTGTCAGTGGATAAAGCCCCTAACAAACGAGAGGGCTGTAGCTAGGCAGGCCAGCCAGGTCAAAGGTCACCTCGGCCCCCGGGCAGGATTGAGCCTAAGAGCACTACAAGGAGAGAGGGAGCGGGAGAGAGGATGGAAGAATGCACTTAAAGATTGGCTGCTATTAACCAGGCCTAAAAGCTATATCTTCTCTTCTCTTCTCTTCTCTTCTCTTCTCTTCTCTTCTCTTCTCTTCTCTTCTCTGAGGCGGCGGCACCTCATAAAGGCGTTTTAACTCCCATCACATGTCATCTCCCCTTTGAGCAACATTAAGAAAGTGAAAGATCCTCGGGGCATTTGTCAGTCCACACGGTCCCATGCAGCCAGCCGCCCCTGGGTGTTGAGCAATGACAGGAGATGTCTCCTTGACTCGTACGCCCCTGTGGATGAAAAGAGAGCTCGGAAGATGTGCGCTCCTGAAAGGCAGAAAAAACGGCATTCAGTAAAAAAGAGAACAGACACAACAGGTAGGGACGGGTGCTGACTGATCAGGGTTTGGCTGGCTTTGTTCCATGGAAGCACTTGTGATCTCACATGAATGCACCTATGGTTACCATCAGCCCTGCTCCCCTGTCTCACTGACAGGGACGTGATCTGAAGTGTCTGTCTGTTTGTCAGGGGCCTGAGAGCGTCTCTCACCAGCAGAGGATGGAGACGAAAAAAGGGAGACGCTGACAGAGACGAGAGAAAACCTTTCCTTCCACCCCAGCTGTCCATTCAGAGGGAGAGAAAATTTGACATGGTTGACTTGAACACATTTAGCATCATTAGCAAACAGGAAGTGTCCCCTGCAGCTGTTTTCTAGCGGGGGAGGAGAAGGGGGGTGGTGTTCCTGCCTGCACTGTAATGGACAAATGTTGCCCAACATGTTTGCCTTTGATTTTTTGACCTGAAAACAAAAAATTGACATTACAAATGTCCTATGATATCTCCCAAATTGGCTTGACATTCCGTAGCTGGCCCCCGGGGGGGGGGGTTTCTTGTTTGTCCTCTGTAAGTGGTTGTGCTCTTGTTGTCGTGCCTACAGGCTGGCTATTAGAACGCACTGGCCTTTCTCTGGAGAACGCTGAGTCTCAAAGAGGCAGAGAGCGAGAGACTAGAAAGAGAGAGGGAGAGCGCTAAAAGAGGTCTTGGTTGTGTATTTGAATACTTATGCTCATTAAGTTAATGCACAATGAAAGGGAGAACCGTCAAGTGGAAACTCTCAGAAGCTCCTATTTGAAGAGCGAACAAACCCCCTTTTTTTCTCTCTCTCTCTCTCTTTCGGTGCCCTGTCTGTCCGTCTCTCTGCAAATTAATCTGTTACCATTTCAATTGAAGATCAGCCCCACTTTACTGTGACTTAGGAAGTTAAACAAAGTCTACAGAACACAATGGAGACAGAGGATAAACCTAAAGAGACCCTGTATGTTAATATTAAGTCCTTTTCCCAACAGACTTTATCATCAGGCTCGAGGTTGTAAGTGCTTTACTGTTTTCCCATTGGTCCCCTGTGCTTTCCCAGCACTTCTTTGGAGTGGCTCGTAAGCTTCAGTGTACCTCAAAGGTGTCTATAGCGTAAATATATTTGATGTAGAACACTTATAATTATTTAAGTACATATGAAGCTTCAAAACAAAGTTTTTTTTTTAGTTCTGGTGAAATCATTTTGGAATTACTGAAACATAAATGACAACAGAAACATTTTTTTTCCCAATTGGAAATAATAGGAAGTTAAAATTAAAAGTTAAAACATATATGTATATTTTTGTGAGGACCGTTTTAAGTTAAGACCTAAGACTTTTTGGCCAGTTCCCATTTTTTCAAAGGCGTGTTTGAGGGTTTTAGTTTAGGGTTAGTATTAGGTTTAGATTAGGGTGATTGTTAAATTTAGGTAAGGGGATAAGGAATCCACTATGCCAATGAATATCCTCACTAAGATAGAAGTACAACAATGTGTGTGCACATATTTGTGTAGAAAATCATTTCTTTTTTTTACAATGTGTACATATGTCTTTTAAACCAGCGCTGATGTTTATTCAGAGGATTAGTTCATTCATTTCACTCCAGCTAGAGCTTGTGCTCTCCCTGACATAATGACTGACAACAGTGATAAGTGTTGTGGATATGAGTTTTTTCCCATGCAAGCAAAGTGGCTGGATTTTCTGCTTTGACAAGGCCAACAGGTCCCTAATGATCTGCTTACAGGCCCTAAAGGTCCCTCATGAAGGCAGGACACCAATTATCTCATTCCCAGCATGCAACAGCATAGAGGACAAACCAACAGGAGATTCATTTGTAGAGAATTATGTTTAAAAAAAAAGGAAATCTGAAATTTGATAGGAACAAAACCCTTTGTAGGAGCAGGATCCTTTGGCTCAGCTGTAGTCACTGCTACAAGATGTTTTAAAGGTTTCTCGAGAGCGAGCGGTGAGCATGGCTGTGTGTTGACATCAGGCGAGCTGGGGAGCAGAGCAGAACAGAGCTGGGTGCCCCTGAGCAGGCAGTTACCACAACAAAGCCAAAAGACTGGTCTGAAAAACCAGGGCAAATTCCTGCCCTCTAGGACCTGGCTTAAAGCTCGAGCGGAAACTTTGAAAGAGGGGGACGGGATGAGACGAGAGGAGAGGAGGAGAGGTGGAGTGGAGAGGATATGAGACGAGGCCAGACGGGTTAGCCGTGTATAGCGAGAAAAGGATAGCTGCTGGGGCCGCGAGGAGTATGGCGGGAGAAGGAGAGAGAGAGGGAGAGACTTGCGAGGAGAGCAGGCCCCTGCTGTAAGGATGGAGGGATCGTATTCCTCCTCTTGAAAGCAGAGGGGCAGCCGTGTGGTGGAAAAAGAAGCCATGAACTCGATCTGACGATTAAATAGGCACATCTCTATGGCTGCAGGCCGCAAATGAGACCAGGTCCTCAACCGTTGGCTAACACGATGGGTTGAGCTCAGTCGATCCTTGTTTGGGAGAATTTAGCAGATTTCAACGCAGATAATCAACAGCTTTTCCATTTTTTGTTTTCTTTATTGGATGAAAGCGATATCTTTTCATCGCCATTTCATTATGCATGATTTCATTCGTAAATGTTCTCCTAAAAAACAGCCCCCTCTACTCTCGTTGGTCGATCCTCTAAGTCTGGAGGTGCATTGGGATTGTGTGGGAGTGATTGCTATTTAGCCTCATGGAGCTCGGTACAATCAGATGCCTATATCTCGCATATCCTCCAGGGCTCCTTCCTCACCCTCAGCCCCCGTTCATCCCTCCCACCTTCCTCCTGACTCCCCTCACCCGCTTTACTGTTACTGTAGCTTGGCAGACGAGCAGAGCGGTTATGCCGTAGAGCTTCTCTACAACCTTGCACCATCTCCAGTGAACATAAATTAATGGTGTAGAGCAAACAGGCTGCTGGCCGGGGTCCAGGAGCTGGCTACAGGAGCCCAGCCAACAATTGTTGTGGGGGGCCGTGGCAGCAACAGCAGTAGTAGTACTGATGCACTGCCAACCGACCGGCCAGCCAGCCAGTCAGTCAGGAGGCAGACAGACAGACCGGGGGCCCTCTTGCTCTATAATAGATGCCGCGGGCCTCGCCAGTGCGCCTTGTATTTGCAATCATCACTGTTTTACTGTCAATAGGGCAGTGTGCTGAACGCCTTTACACTTTGCGGAAGCTCTGGAGTCTGGATTGAGCAAGTAGTGGTATGTTCTGAATGCAGATTGTGCGAGGTGCAGATACGGATGTACTTTCATTTGCTGTTATCAGGGGCTGGCATGCAGTGCGTGCAGTTTGTAGGTTGGCATCATGTGAGTTCTGTTTATAAGTTGGCTGTATCTGTGCGTGTGTGTGTAAGTGGGTGTGTGTGTGTGTGAGAGAGAGGGAGAGAAATGCGGAGCAGCAGGGTTGAGTCATGTGGTATTCTTGCTTGTTTTCAGACTGTTCCCAGGAAGCGGTGTAGTTTCTGGTAAAATTAAACAAACACCCAAAAAACCTGAGAGTGACTGAGAGAGAGGGATGGGAGGAAAGAGAGAGAGAGAGAGAGAGAGAGAGCAGTGGAGATAGAGATGAAGTTGATGGAGATAAATGGAGATGAATATGAAAACAATAATGGAACTTTTTTTGACGCAGCCAGTTCATTATTGTAATTCGAGACGAGTAATTCTTTGCCGTTTTTTTGTGACGGATTTGAAAATTTGATTCTTTCATCGCCACGGAAATTTGAAGCACTTCTTTTTTATTTTAATTGACAATTGTCAGTCTATTTGATGTCTGGAGACAGAAGTAATTAACCGTATCCATTTAAATCACAGAAATCTGTCAGAGAACTGCAGCTAAAAGCCAGATATTGCTCCGTGCATAGTAAACACTCGTGATGGATTCGAAAAAACTCCCAACTGGATTTATTTGTCATATCTGTTTGATCTCCCGGTAATGCCGATGTGCATTCAATCTCATTGTCATTTGTCAAAGGAGCCGATTGTAACGTTAATAACGACGGCAACTTGATATTTAAAATGTGCCAATCTTACCCCCAGCTCAATGCAGAATCCATATTAAAATGTCATTCCTATATTTGATTGCAGTTATTTCTGACAGTGAATATTATTATCACCCTCCAGTCACTTTGATTAAAAACAAATAAGATTCCAATCAATGCGCGGGAGGCAAATATGAAAGGAAATGCTTTTTTATCTGGTCACAAACTCCCAGTAAAGACCATCAAATGCTGGCAACACATGAAAGCGTGAAAAAAAACAATAATTGTATAGAATTACGACTGTATAGGTATTGACACTTTTATTAGGTGCAGTGTGTCAAATGCATAAACACCTATACTATATGAACAGTAAATATGCAGATGATCTCAAAATCCAATCCATGAGAGGGAGAAAAGCTGGTCCTACATCACACCAATCATCATTAGCAATTCCTTTTGTGTTGCCATGGCACCAGGGGTAAACAGCCAATGGCCTGTGATTTCCTGGGAGTCATTAGCATGGAATAGGTTTGCAAACCCCGGCAACCTTGTGACCTGGCTCTATAACTCATGTCACACACTGATGATGTCATTCATCAATGGGGTCCACCAGCAGCCCAGGCGAGGGGCTGGTTTTGGTGGGTGGAAAGAAGGGGCGGTTGAATGGAGCGGGCCGGGATAATGATCGGGCTGCGGGATCTGACGACGGCAGCAAATAGGTGTCAGGAGAGTATGAAACTGATATATGGCGAGCTGTGTGTTGAAGGAGTAGACGGGAGTCGGCGTGGGCCAAAGGTGCAGCGTGAAGTAAGAGTGGTCCAGCGGTGGATGTGGTATTATTGTTATATGGTGAAATGCCAGATTGAGGGGGTTTAAGGACCAGGCACAGCAGATGATGGAGCCACCTCGGCTTGTAATGTTCGGCAGCCACAGGGGCCATTACATCCAGCGCTATCAGAGAGCACAGAGCCCATCACACCCTGTAATTTAACCAGCAGTTGGTTGCACACACACACACACATTCACACACACCTCTCATTCTCAGTGACTGGCACAATGTGATGTGTTTGAGCTTTTTTCCTCAGGATTGTGCACGCTCCTCGTGCCACGAAAAGGCTTCAGCGTAATTAACGGAGCCGTGTCGATTGGCGACCGGTGCTCTACGGACAACAAATTGAGGCTGCTCATCTCTGGCTCTAATTATTTATAGACCGGCTGTTTTACGTTTTGCGGTCAATCCTCTTTTAAGGATATTGGCCTTGGTGTTTGTAACTGAACATATTGAGCGGATCCAAAGCTAGTGGGGGAGATTATCAATACCATCTTTGATCTCGCTGCGTGTTTGTGTTTCATCCGTTAAATAACCATGTCGTCCTGTCTCCCGAGGGTAGGGAAGGACATCTCCGGGAAGAAACGCATCAGAGCACATTTAGGATTCTGACTTTATGTGTTGTGCTTGATATTTATTCACCGATTCCCCTCACGTTGGCTCTTTGCATATCAGGTTTTTTCGTGCTCATTGGGTGATTTACGGACATATATTTTTTTACTGAGGCAATTAACATTAAGAGGTTACTCTGAGGTCTAAATAGCTGTTCTCCAATTTCACAGCTCCTGCAGCCTTGTAACCACTAAGCCCACCATGGCGGCTTACTTCTCATGTCCCTGTGTGGGTGCGTGTGCGTGTGTGTGTGTGTGTGTGTGTCGCCATTGCCACCGCACACCATTTTCTGTGGGGCTGAGATTTCAGAGCACCTTGCTTTAAGGAAAGCTGCCACAGTGTTAAGTGTGGGTGGCCTGCAGTCACAGCCATAAAAAGTGTGTGTGTGTGTGTGTGTGTGTGTGTGTGTATGTGTGTGTGCGTGCGTGTGTGTTTTTGTGTGTCCGTGTGTGCATGTGTGTCAGGCAAGGGGTTCAGCAAGGAAGGCAAGAGAGAGAGTTCAGGCCAGATGAAGAGAGGATAAGGAAATGGTACATAAAAACATATTGTATGTATATTGTGTGTGTGTGTGTGTGTGTGTGTGTGTGTGTGTGTGTGTGTGTGTGTGTGTGTGTGTGTGTGTGTGTGTGTGTGTGTTGGTCATACTGTACGTGCAAATGCATGGACTTAATGTTCTGTGGGGGCGAGCCTGACACAATGAGCCAAGGAGTCTGGGAATGAGTGAGGGCTGAGAGGGGTATGAGTAGAACTAAATAGGATTTTTTCTTTTTTGTGTCGTGTCTATGTGGTCAGAGTAAATCTCCTTACTCAGGGGTTTTGTGTGCGAGAGGGGCTTTAACGTCCCCACTCTCCTTGATGAGACATCTTTCTTGTTTGTTCAAACCATTCATTACGCCATGGCTGCTGGACGCGCTGCGCCGCTGGCTGGCGTATTTATCACCGGGCTAGAGCGCTCGCTATGGCTGACAGTAGGCGATTGATGACCGGGTCCGGGCCTGAGAGGCTGAGGAAGCCTTAATACAATGTAAATGACCCACTCCCATTTCCAATCTAGGGTGCTCCTCTCCCAACACCTCCATCGCACATCATCTTCCTCTATGTCAGTTTCTGTGCTTACGTTTGCGTAGTGTGTGTGTGTGTATTAAAAAAAAAAAAAAGAGTGGGAGGGATGTTTGTGTACTGTATGTTTGCGAGCATGTTCTGATCGTGACCGAGGTCAAAGCCAATGTGAAAACCCAAAGAAAGCCCAGGAGTGTAAGGGGGAGGGAAAAGGAGGTTGCACTCTTATTACATGTTGTTGTCCAGATCCGACGAATACGAGCGCACATGCACATGAGGATGTAGACGTGTGTATACCACGCACATTCATACTGTACGTGCACGCTCATAGACACAAGCACGGTAACTTAGAAACTGCTCCGTCTCTGCCAGCCAAGGAAATGTCAGCGCCTGGCAATCAAAAAATGTATTTCTGTGGCATTATCATCTTTCCTTTGTTAATGATTTTAGCATATTAAAAGGGACTATACGTACACAAGTACAAATCAGATTAATCCCTCTCTGCAGCCGGGGACTCATTATTTGTCCAATGTCAGCCTTGTTTGTTATTAATTGAGCACATTCCTCGAACCGTTTTTTCTTCATCTCACCTTTAATTAAAACAGGCCACATTCAGACACTACCTGGAAGGAGAAAATCCTCCTCCTCCTCCTCCTCTCTGCTGATATGAGACCTCAATTACATCAATTATTTCCGCAGCAAATGAGGAAATAGTTCTCGAGCAACTGTTATCATTTCAAGTTAAAATTGAATTGAATTAGCACGAGGCAAGCAGCCATTACCAGCTCTGTGAAATGTGCTCCCTCAGTTAGTGTGGAGGAAGAAAGCAGGTTAAAAACAGGGGATGAGCTCTGAGGTTAAAGGTATTTTGCTTTAAGGCGAAGAATGTACGTTAATGGAGCTTGAAAGCACCTAAAAACAGCAGCATTCAGTTGTGGCAATTTAAAAGGAATTCTTGTGCGGGGATTTGCAGGTGTCACGTCTGTGAATATTTGCATGTCTGTTTGTGTGTGTTGGTGTGTGTGTGTTGGTGTGTGTGTGTGTGTGTGTGTGTGTGTGTGTGTGTGTGTGTGTGTGTGTGTGTGTGTGTGTGTGTGTGTGTGTGTACCTCTGTGCATGCATGCTCTCCGTCTACAGCGGCTGAAGGAAACACATAGTGTCTCATTTGTTTTGTTTGCGTGCGCCCCGACTCCTAATCTGGCCCTTAAAGACATCTGTCACCAGCGATCACTGTTGTTTTGTCATGCTTCATAGCAGGCCCAGGGGGAGCGAGGCAGCCCAAGGTCTGCCATTTATATCAGCCCGCGTTCTCCAGATTGGACCTGACACAAATAGTATCATTGCAGCTCTGGTCGCAGAATTACATTTTCAGGTAAAAAAAAAAAAAAAGGATCCAGGCAAGGCATGTGGAGGAGATTTCACAGCATTTTGTTCTCCCAGCATTAGTCTGTATTCAGCTGCTCTCTATGAAAAGAGCCACCACCAGGATACATGTCAGACATTCAAGGAAAGATAAATGTATTCACTGCAAATCTGCACCCACTCATTCTGTGGCCAGGCATTATAAAAGGATTCTCAGACACCATAGTATCTGTGTGTGTGTGTGTGTGTGTGTGTGTGTTTGCACTGAACGTTGTTTGTGTTTATGCGTGCGTGTGTACTTGAAGGTGTGATTTTATTTTTTGTGCAAGGTGCATAAGTTGGATGTGCACACTGTATGTTGTTTGTGTGTGGGCGGGGTCGGGACAGGTAATGGGGGTTATCACAGTTGACAGTTTTGACAAACTTGTTTGGCCAGCTCTGACAGGTTTTACATGGAACTCTCTCCCTCTCTCTCTCTCTCTGAGTGTGAGTGTGTGTGTGTGTGTGTGTGTGTGTGTGTGGGTGGACACGTGTATGCTGCGAATGTGTATGCTACACAAAAGGAGGGGCCGGGTTGGGTGGAGGTCACGGGGAAAGGTGCAGTCTTGGGTTACACAATGCAACAAGCACAGGAACATATTGAATGCATAGAATACAGTAAGAGGCAACAGATAGGGACTTGGAGCATGTGTTTCCTTTTCCAGGGCTTCTCTCTTTTACGTGTGCTTACACGCGTGAATATTTATGTTAATCTGTGTGTCAGAGGCTCATGCGTTGTTTGTCTCTCTCTCTGTGTGTTTGCTCCTGCAGCACCCGTACCCCTCTGAAGAGCAGAAGAAGCAGCTAGCCCAAGACACAGGCCTCACCATCTTACAAGTAAACAACTGGTGAGTCAAGATTTCCTCTCGCCCTATCTCCACCACCAGCATCGCTCTGCCTTTCATTCTCAAAAGCCTCCGCCGCCCTCTCCCCACCAGCTAAGACAGCTAATGCTCCTAAAGTGTGAAAACCGTTTATGTACAGCCCTCCCCAATCGCGTATAGACACACACGGGGTGCACGCGCAGACGTACACACTGACAACCTTTGTGACATTATTATATTTAAGCTACCGGGATGTTCCGGTGTTATCGGCAAAGTGTTTTGCGGCTAAGTCAGTGGCGGTTTGACGCACATGTTATTCAGTGGGAGATATTTAAGGGAGAAAAGGCGAGAGATCATACCCCTGTAGCCCCCACACCCATCCCGCCCCTTCATCCAGAATCATACCTAGCACCGCCACTGGTGCCCCCACAAAAGGCAAAACTGCCTTTCCACCCCCTCCCCGTTTTTTGCACAAGCAATATGGTGGATTAAGGTTTTGGTGGCCTGGCCAGCAGGGCCTTTGTAGATGGCTTAGCACATAACTGGGGGTGGTGGATTAAATAAAATGATCACAGAAGCAAAGAAATGATACAGGAATTACTTATCAAAATACTAGCCCAGGTTTTATCTCCAGCTTAATTTTGTTCAGTACATTCTCAGGGTGATGTTCAGATTAATTGAACTGACAGCTTCCTTTCAAAATTCAGGGAAGGTATTTGCACGGATTTCAGGTCTTACACAAACTTAATTATATGGAACCCCATTTTATCATTCTAATTCCATGTAGCGGGGGTTCTATTTACAAATGACAAGTCTGTGCCTTTTATTCACAGCTTTCCTTAATATATTTATCAAAGCGGGTTCATTTACAAAGTGCTCTATCTGTTGGGTACAGGCAGGCCGACATTAACGAAGCTTTTAGGTTTATCAGACGCGCAGCCTGACAAGCCACCCGAGGGTCAATTGATTTTTTGGTTCCGTGATTCATTTTTTTTCCCTCATTTTTCCTGGATCACAATGAGAAACATGCCTGGAGAATTAGCCTGGTTTGTCGGCCTTATCTATCAGCCCCCTCCCCGCGCCACCCCTCGTCTCCCCCCACCTCCATCCTGACATACACCCTCACTCACTCTCTCTCTCCCTTTCTCCCTTACTCTCTCACCCTTCGCTTTATTCCCTTCCAGCCAAGGGAAGTCAAGCTACTTAAATTGGCCACAGGAACCGCTGTTATCAGACTTTAATGCACCCTACAGTGTGGATAGCATTTCAATTACACCAGTAACCAAAGATTAGCCCCCGCTTGCCTGTTTCATGCCTCGTGCCACCGTTTCGGGACGCCACGCACCTTACCTACAGGAGCAGAAAATTGAGTTGCCTTGCCTGTGTCATGGTGATTAATGCAGAAATAGTCGGCTAACCTGGGAGGAGAGAGGGAGCGAGGGAGAAATAGACAGAGACATAGACACAGACAGAGATAGATATAGGAAGAGTCCCTGCCTTCCCAGAGGCCATGAAATCCAAACCCTGGCATTGAAATGCCTCAGATCCATTTATAAAGAGGTCTGAAAGAATCTCGCACCGGAGCAACATCCTCGTGAACCCCTGGTCTTCACACACACACACACACACACACACACACGCATGCACGTGCACATAGGTGGGCATGGAGCCACTGTATTAACGTTACACCAGCTGTGTTTACAAAAACACACCAGGAATCGATTTTCACAAATAAAGTCATTAGAGACGCTCAGACTGCGCCGGTCTATCTCTGGTGCAGTCTGGGTGTTGTCACGACACCTGGAGGATGCTGCCGTCCCATTGGCTATTTCCCAGTGAGGTGCAGATGAGGAACAAAGAGGATGCTGAAGTTACAATTACACGTTTCTTTGATTCGCTCTTTGGTTTCTGGTCCCTGAGACGGTCCAGCCAGGTTATGACAGAACTCAGCTGAACGAAATGCCCGAAGAAAGAAAAAAAAAAAGCTCGTCAAATTCCTGGCTGGCCCCTTGCATTGTTCTGTAGTTCTCTTTGATGCATGGCTGCTGCCACGTTACCGGCCAAAGAGAGGGACAGAAAGAGAGAGAGAGAGATAGAGACAGAGAGGGAGGGAGAGACAGAGGCAGAGGATGAGTGTGTGTGGGGGGGACGGAGGGGATGGTCGCCGTCTTCGGTTTCCAGAGCTCTCCCTCGGGGAAAGGATGTGCTGAATCAGGGCTTTGTCCGCCGGCACAATCGCGGCCCAGCGAGGGCACAAGGGCGCTCTGTGTGATAGTCAATAGACAGTGCATCTCGCTCGCTTCTTCCCCTCCTGCCCCGTCGCAGCTCCCCACACCAATCGCCCCAACCGGCAACTCCCTTTACCTGCAGCTCACCTGTACACACACAAAATAAAACCCGTAGTACTGTAGTTTAAAGCCCTTTTGTCTCATTCCAACAGGAGACACTCTGTCTGCTCCGATATCTGTATCATTAGTGAGCGGCCTCACCTGTTTGTAGCCCACACCCCATTAGCCGTCTGATGTTAATAAGGTACAAAGGAAAAGGTTAAAGTCCACAACAGCACCGTGCTGGTGTTGAGCGGATGAAGAGAAGGACTTGATTATCCTGTTAATAGTGGGCTCTGTGTGTATGTGCACGCTATGCACATTATTACTAATGGGACACACTGCTCTCTCAGTAGGTACGGAGATGTTGTGTGTGTACAGTGTGTCAGGACACCATTAGTTGACCATTAGGTAGCATGTTTGCTCTGCTCACATTTGAGACAGCCGGCGTCATGTTAGCAGAATTGGGGAGTGGTCCGACGCGTAATTGCATTTGTTTAAGATTGCGAGGAGAGGTGAGGGCCGTGTCACGCACGGCACTCTGGGATAGCGAAGTAGGTGAAACGGCGCAGACCCGAGGTGTCTGTGCACGAGGAGAGCGTTTACAGTATCTAGCAGTATATTCTTCTGTATCAGCAGCTCCTGGTGTCCTGCTATCAGTCTGGGCTAAATGGGGCCTGACCGAATCATTTCATGTCTCAGCGTCAGGCCCAGCACGACGTGCCCTCACTCACCGCCATAAACACACACTCACACCAACCGTCCTGCTGTTATTTACCACAGCAGCACATACACACATATAACCATGCACGCAGGGTTATTACACGGGCCTGAGAGATGACACCGATGACAGATGACTGAGAGAAACAGCATCTAAAAAAAGGAAGGAAATCGTCCCCTCATTATTCCCTCATCTCACAGGCAGCCAGTTGGTCATTTCCATGGCAGAGAGAGAGGGGGGGAGAGAGAGAGAGAGAGAGAGAGAGAGAGAGAGAGAGAGAGAGAGAGAGAGAGCAAGGCCGAGCAAGTCGGAGAGCGAACATGTCAGTTCTTGGCATCTCTGATGACTGACTGCTGTGCCACTGGAGCACTAATAACAATAAAGAGGGCACTAAGCCACACTCTATTTTTACTTCTCTGCCTCCTCCCTGCAGCCCAGGGGGCAATACATGCACACACACACACACACATGCGCACGCACTCAGGAGAGAGGCTCTAATTAGCGGCAGAAAGGAATACAATGAGTGAGTTATTAAGACACAAGGGCGGATCGCAGGCAACCTTTGCCCCCTGTCAGATCACAGGTCACATGATAAGGGAAGGATATCCGCCAGACAACGGCGCCAAGCGGCCTGTGCCCACTGACGAGATGAAATAGGCTCAATCTCTCCAGCCATGCGGGGCAGGGCACGGCGCACTGATTGTGTTTGTTTTATCTCTCTTTTGAGAATCCCTCTCAACGGAAGGACAAACTCCACTAATAATAGAGGGTCGCACCGTGCGTTTATGTTTACATTTGGGTTTTGGATATTTAATCCTATTATGTAGAGACTAGAGGCTCATAAGAAGATCATAAGATGTCCAGACCACTAAAATTTGAGTAAATATGAGAACTAGCATCCACATGCCCTAAATTAATTTCTGTGTAGAGTGAATACTGATGTTTGGGGAAGAAAATACATAAATCTGAGCTGCCAGGACACAAAGAACAGATGTTGCAATAGAAAAACAATTATTATTCATCACTTATTACACTCACATGACTTTTTTAACTTCCATATATTCTCCTCTTAGATTGCATCCTGTTGTCAAACAGCTAAACTGAGTCAAACTATCAAACTTATTCTCTCCCCTTTCACATTCATATGCTCTTTTCTCCCGTGTCACTCCGTCATGTATTCCTCAGACCTCTCAGAGTTTTAACGGGATCTTAACATCAGGCTCAGATGTGAATTATTATTATTATTATTAACAGTGAAGCACATTTGTTTGTCTGAGAATAAAAAAAAACCTAAAGCCAAAACTTGTTCCTCCACTTAGCAAAGCGTTTTCCAGGCCTCGCTCTCGGTCCAGGGAGACACTCAGAAACACTGGCTTTTATGATTTTTTATGATTTTTTTATGATCCTCTGGTTTGGCGGGCGAACCCATTATGAAATGCAAAATAATAACTAATATTTTCCAAATGTAACATAAAGCTATGAAACCGGCCAAGCAGACCCTCTTTTTCCCACATTCTTTATAAGTATTTAAGTCCTATGAATCTCACATAGAGGCTATTGAGGTCCACCACCCACTCCCACCCCCTTACTCTCCTCTACATCACTGCCTATTGCTCCTATACTTCCCCCTCTCTTCCTTTGGTGGGCTTGTTGACTGAAGTTGCTGGTTATCTGTCTAACTTTGACCCAGATGGAAATGTCGAGCCTTTTTTTGGCTGCAACCAGGGACTCCCGGCTGTGGCCATCTTATGCCCCTGGCTTTCTAAATATACAGCTGGAGTGTGGAGAGGTTGCGGCTGTGTGTGTGTGTGTGTGTGTGTGTGTGTGTGTGTGTGTGTGTGTGTGTGTGTGTGTGTGTGTGTGTGTGTGTGTGTGTGTGTGTGTGTGTGTGTGTGTGTGCATGCACGAGTGTATATGTGCGTCTGACGGAGAGAGAGAGACTACGAGGGCGCTGCCAACACAGGCATCATGATCCCTCTCATTTAGGGACCGCTAATTGGCAGTTAATTAGCAGAATTGACTCTGTTGTCAGATCCCAAGTGCCAGCCCCCCTACCAACACCCCCTGCCCGCTAAGTTCATTTGATCTGGCTGCTTTCTTGATGCCGTAATAATAATCCAATTTTATCTCTTTTGGAGGGAGAAGCACATTTGGAAGGAAAAAAAGCATATTTTCATTATTGGCAGAGGGAACGACGCCCTGTTGTAGTAGGTTTCATTTTGTTTTTCATTTTGTTTCGGCAGTTGTTACGGATCCAAATTCCTGTTCGCGGTGCAATCGAGACCCATGCTGTACTCACAGGAGAGGCCATGGGAGCCTTAAACAGCTGATGCTAATGTGCGCCACAGTGTTTATGTATGCACTCACACTCTATGTGCTGTGTTTGAATACACGGGCCTGGTGGAAATGCTCAGCGGGCCCACTCCCACTTTATCGGGCACTTGGGGCACATTGGGTCATAGCATGGCACGGACACCCACCGTGGCCATTCAGCAGTTGAGTGCCCACCTCTGTGTGGGGCTGTGAGTTATGAAAAACAGGTGGTGCTTTTCATAAAACTGGCACTGCCGGGCCGATCGTGCACAAAAATGAATTCTTTTTTTTTTTCGACTTGTTTTCCGATTACAAGCGCAAGACTCTCCAAGGCTGTGGAATTCTCCCAGCAAAGACGGCATGCGAGGAGAACGAAGCCAGACGAGGCGAGATAGAGAGGCAAAGAGCTGAAAGAGGCATTACAGAGAACGCATTAGAGAGCGATGGAGAGAGATGGGAGGAGGGAGGTCTTTGTACTTCTCTGCTCCTTTTGGCTCTTTTATTCCTCAACGGCTTGGTTTTATTGGTGGGTCGTTTAATAACAAGGGCTCCGCGTTTGAAATGAAGTCGAGCTGCGTTTGCGTGGGCGAGCCTCCCTTTTTTTATTTTAAGATGGTAATTTCTGTACGCGGGGTGAGAACTGGTGAGAGACAGAGAGAGGGGGAGAGAATAGTGGGGGACTCGGAGGGAGAGCAAGAGGGTGAGAATGTGCGAGAGGGAGAATTCAAGGAGAATAGAAAGGGAGGAAAGTAGGTTAATTTATTTCATTTGCAGGAAGAGAAAGAACTTAAAAAGAAAAGAAGAAGGTCGGTGATAGTGAGAAAGAAAGTGTAGGATGCTGTTTTCACGAACACGCAGCTTAATGCACACGGGCAGCCACAGTAAGCCTGCCAGAATCTCCCTGTGCCTGAGGCCATCTGTGAGCAGAATAGCAATTTTATTACTTTGTCATTAAACCAATTTCACAGCAGTATTGTTTGTTAATGAGCAGCCGCAAACGAGCGGAGATGTCACGTTCTAGAATAGCAGCAAGATTTGTGACCCCGCTTCTCCTCCGTCTCATTCTCCCAACCTGTACCTCATTCTTATTCCTCTGCTCTTTCCGCCTCAGCCTTCTTTCTTATCATCCTTACTGTCATCCTCGCTCTCTCTCTCTCTCTCTCTCTCTCCCTGCAGTCCTCCCATCTTGCTCATCCCTCCCTTCTCCCCCACCCAGTTACAGGGGTCCCTGGCCCATAAAAGGGGGAAACTGCAGAAAGATAAAATGCAAAGTCTATACAGTCAAGTCTCTGTTTATGAGCTTCCATTTGCCTTTAGAGCTCATTGGGACGAATGGTTTCTCCATGGGCTTTCAGGGCGTGCAGCTGGAAAGCCTGGGATATTGGCCCTGCTATTTAGCTCTAAAGCCTGACATGGGTGCCAAGGGCAAGCGCCAACAGAGGGACTAGGCATCTGAATAGGTGCATAAGTGCTGTGGACTGTGCGCCCGATGATGTCATGCATTTTTTGGTGATTTTTCAAAGTTGCTCAAAGCGGAGAGGTTTGATCTGGGCCTCGTTTTTTTTCAGCGCATTTGATCCATGTGTTTAAATAAAAATGTCTCACTAACGTTCTTGTAGTTGTTTGGAACGGCCAGGTTTTCTTTTTTTAACAGAGAACGCCAACTGCTCCAGCTGCTACGGGGCTGTATGTCTCTTTGGTGACGCACTCTGTTTATGTTTTAACTCTGGAGGTCAGTTGGGACAGATTCTTGGTCTTTTTTTTGCGGCTTATGACTGAGAGAGAGAGAGAGAGAGAGAGAGAGAGAGAGAGAGATTTAAACGGAGGCCCCAGAGGATCAGACAACCTGACAGAGCAGATTTGGAATAATTAGTTTTTATCTGCTGAGGGAGATAGCCACAGGAGCTGCGTGTTAGCCACAGGGTGCTGCTCTGTGTGCTGATGTGTTTTGGACGGCTGGATGTTGTGAATGTGTTTGTGCGCATGTGTTTGGAAGGACGGGTGAGAGAGTGAGTGTGTGTGTGTGTGTGTGTGTGTGTGTGTGTGTGGGGTTAAAGGGATAAAGGTGACCAGGTGTAACAGAATGGCCTCGAGGGTGTGTGTGTGTGTGTGTGTGTGTGTGTGTGTGTGTGTGTGTGTGTGTGTGTGTGTGTGTTGGTGCAAGAGAGGACAGGAGCTCCTTCTTCGCTGAGCTCTTTAAACTCCATGAACCTCCACAAGGTATTTTCTCTCTGTCCAGACATGCTCGTTCTCTCGCTCTTCTTTCTCTCGCTCTCTTGTTTTTCTTTACCTTCCCCTTTCACACTTTGCATTCCCTCTATCCCCGTCTGCGTGGATCCACGGTAACGCAGCGTGTAAATAAGCGCGCTGTTCCATCTTTGCTTTGTGCGATGTCACATTCAGAAGAACACCCCCCTCTCTCCCTCCTTTAAGACACAATGAAAGTGACTGTTTCTGGCTGTGACTGGGAGAGAGTTGTAATCACATCCCCAACAATGCCCCAATGTATTATCCTTACCTGTTGTGTGTGTGTGTATTTTCTGAAGCTGTGATTCATGGCCCCGTGCCCTCTGTGGCTTTGAGGTGCAGGCCAATAAGCCCATCATGGAAGACCCTATAAATCAATATAGCCCTTTGTTTGTTTAAGCCATGCTCTGCCCCAGTTCAGTCCTGTTATGGATGAGATATCAGTCGACTCGTTGCCAAGCAGAAAAAAAAAGGGAAGGAGGGCATCACAGGACCGTCGCCGCAAAAAGACACCCCCCAAAAAATAAAAAACAATCTTAATTGGAACGTTGCCCCAAAATCTTGCAAATATTACAAACCCGCTAATTTGCAATTTGGGAGAGGTGAGAAATGAGATGGAGCCGCACACACACGCATGTATACGCACTTTGATGAAGTTATCAGAGGTAGCTGAAGGAATTAGTCGCCATTAGCCAACGCTATTACATGCATAACAAGATGCAGAGATACAGGGAGAAAGGAAGGAGGAGAACAATGAGGAGTATATTACCCTAATCTAGGGTTTCTCTTCCCGGGCCTTATGAATATTTATTCCTCCCATTACCGATGATGATGTTTCAATTGGGAGTCTGTGTGAGCATGTGCAGTAGAGGAGGGAGGGCGGTGGGAATGTCTGTTCCCTGGTGGGGGTAGAGGGTGTCTGCCTGTAGCCCCCCGAAGACATATCTGCTCTATCATCCTCTTGTTATACTGTATGGGAGACTTTTCTTCAGCTTCCTCCAAAGGTACAGTCAGAGGTGAAGAAGAAAAAAAGATAATATCTGCCATTTGATAAAAAGTTTCTCTCCGAATTGAAGCCAGATATTATTTCACAACTCGTGTCTGTTTTTTTTGTTTTTTTTCATAATCTTCTTAATCCTCTAACCTAGGAAAATGGAGTCATCTTTGACAATGGGGTCATAAGTATTTTTGGGGTAAGTGAGAGACTCTTGGTTGGAGGAATCACTCGTGACAGTTCACAGGCTCGATTTCAGGGACCATTCTGTGCAGTGTTGGCTGAATTGAATTTGGCTTTTAGTGAGACGCAGAGATTTGTTTTATTCGTCTCAGGCTGTCACTTTTGAAGGAGGCCAGTCAAAGCTGAGCACAGTCAGCAGGGGAGCTGATCTGAGAGGCGCAGGGCTCGCTTCAGGCCACCAGGCACATCACAGTCCCTGTGGTCGGCTCCACAGTGTCACTGCAGCTTCTGCCAGCAGTCCCCTCCACAAACAACAGCTATTTATATCACCAGCCGGCTGCTGGGCTTTTTTCACCCTAAACTCTGCCTTTGACCGTGCCCGCGCATTCTTGTTTGTTTGCCTGTGTGCTCACCCTTATGTATGTCAAAGCAATTACGTGCAATTGAAACTGGGATTAATTATTCAACAGGGGAGGCGGGTTGCGACCGGTGACTCTCGTGGTCACCAAAACCTGTCGGATGCGAACGTGCTCACTCAGACACATCATGGAAAACGTGTTTGGTGGAAACACTTGCTCACACGCCAGAGACACAATGGTGGGAAGATGATGACATCCCAGTGGGGCGGAGAATCCCTTTCACAACAGACACACACACACACACACACACTCAAAGACACACACACACACAAAGTCTCTCACTCCTCAATCGTCTGGCTCCTCAAGTGCAGCGGCAGCTAAACTCCGGCATTAGAGAATCCAGACAGTCTATCCACCTGGTTTAGGTGTCACTTTTTAATTGCTGTGCATTTTCACTGCCCTACATTCACGGTTACTAGTACAGCAGAGAGAGGGAGGAGGAGGAGGAGGAGGGAAAAAAAAGAGTAAGTGGTAAGAGCAGAGAGAGCATGTGCGTGTGTGTGTATATTTTGGGGGGTAGGGTGGTAAAATGGGGGCACATATCCTGCTCAACCTCCCATCGGATCTACTTTTTTGACTTCTCCCTGTAATGCATTTGAGATTAAGTATCATAAGTTCATGTCTGCGAGTGTGTGTGTGTACATGCACAGCGCTGGCGTGCTCAGAAGTGTACCCAAGCATGGATGTGTGTTGCATAAGGATGTAACTGCTGAAACCCCTCTTGATAGGCCCCCTCTTCTTCTCTTTGAGCTGAACCCATTATAGTCTTATAAAGGAGGCAGAAGAGAGACGTTTGATATGAAGCAAAGGAACTAGATTGGCCTTATTTCCTGCCTGGCTGCTGCATCGCAGACACTTGTGTTGCCTAGACGATGCAGGCAATTGACACTCAATTTTGTTTGAAATATCACGCCTCTATCATGTCATTATCAGCTTCCCCTGGTAATCCACAAAGCCGCCCTGTTTGATATCTGACAATAAGGGGGAGTCACAGAGTCGCGGAATCTCTCACTCGATTACCAGGCAGGGAGGGAAAAAGGGGTTGAGAATGAAAGGGAGCAGAAGACGATGGAGCAAGAGACAAAGAGAGGGTGAAAGAAATCGAGATGGGAAGATAGTGTGGAGGAGAGACAAGAGAGGCTAAAAAAGTCACACATTTGTCTGATAGCAGAGAGAAGGGGCTGGAAACGGATTATACCTGCGCTCCCTGCAGAGACATACAAAGGAGCCCAACAGGCCTGGCATTGTGGGAAAAAGGGGAATCTGGGCAATAGGGGTGGCACTCATCAAAACTGAGAAAATGGGGCGATCTTGTGAGCGCACCAAGTCCTCTCAGGAGGGCCGATGGGTAGGCCGGGGAAGTGATATTGCTGGAATCGTATCTTTCTTTCATTCTCCCCCTCTCTCCTCCGTGTGTTGTTGGAGTATCTGTGTGTGTGCCAGCCTGCCAGTGTGTCTCTCTCTTCTATAGCTCGCTGGCCCTGCATGAAAGCAGAAGGCCCTCACCCACCCAAAAGGTGGGAAGCTGGCTTATGAGGAACGAGCGTTACCTTCCGGCACTGACGACCTCTGTCATGCGCTGTGCGCTGGAACCTTTGACGGAGGCTAATATTGACATGTGCTGGATGTTTTCAGACGCTCTTCAAAGCAGCGGAGAACACAGCCGTTGGTCCCTCAGCTCCTGGGCAGGCAGAGATTACCTTTTGTGCTCCTACGCCCATTAATAAAGTGTTATCTTTAGGGAGGTGGTGCAAGAGTAAGACAAGAGGGGCCCTCGCTTACACCAGAGATGTGGATCCACTCTTTCCCTCAATCCCCCCCGTTTGAGTGGTGAAATTCAAAAATAATAGTGTGAGTAAAGCATTCCAGGGCGAGGATGCCGGCCTCTGAGGAAAGGGGAGGTTAATGAAGGGAAATATTAAGGGACTGTCTGGGATAAAGAGAAAGAAGAGATGATTCCACCCTCCCTCTAACATCGTAAAACAGGTAGAGCTGGGGCAGGTTAGCCGTGCTGGGTTGCTACAATAAGGTCTCTTTCATACAGGTGTGTTGACGCCTGGGGCAGGCTTGGCCTCGGTCCATTCCATTCACCTGGGCTGATTTGAACAATAACTATCATATCTCTTATAAGGAGAAGGGAGGGTGAAGCGTTAAGGAGGAGATGTCTGAAAGCTGTGTCGGGGCCAAGAAAACCCCCACTGCCGTTGTCAGTGCTTGTTGATGTTGTAGGGAGGAAAAAATGGGCAATTTTTTCTTCTTCTTTCTTGTAATGCCCCCCAACCCCCTCCACATTTCTACTCTTCTCTCTTCTCTCCGTCCTACTCCTGCGCTGGAGTCAGTGTTTTTGTGCCGTAGGACAGAGTGTGGTGAGGAGACAGAGGAACAAAGTGCTGCTGTGTGGAGCAGCAGCTGCTGCTTGCCGGATCAAAGGGGCAACAAACGTGGTCTTCCTGGCCCAACGCTGCTCTGGAGGTGTTTGACGGACAGTCAGCAGCTGGGGCCGCACAGCCCGCCATGCAAGGGTCAGGCTGCTGGACTGCAAGGCCCAGGGGTGACATGCCCTCACTGGACAGGGGGAAGAGGGGAGAAGGTGTTAGATGGGAGGGTAAATAGAGGGAGAGAATGTCTATCTTTGTTTCTTTTGTTGTTTGCCTTGCTGAGAGTTACTTCTGAGTTCATTATTATATATTTGTATCCCTTGACACGTTGACATATTCATCATAATGCACGGCCAGTAGTTGAAGCCTGATTTTAAAGGTAAAAACATCACTTGAATAGCATTGCGCCCCATGCTGCAGCATTCCGCCTCTTTTGGTGCTGACAGAAAATCAGATGGAGGAAAGCGAGACAGACAGAGAGTGAGCATGCCGCAGTGCTATTGATTTATTTTAATTAGCTGCTCGTTAAATCGTGTCAGTTCGCAACACAAATATATAATTCTTTGTCTGATTTTCCACTCGAGTCTTAATGACTCGCGCTCCCCGGGTTTCAGATAGGAATGACTTCTGCAGCTCGACTGACAGAGCAACGCAAATGTTACTCATATGCGGCTGATGGAGGGGTGCGGAGGGTGGTGGAGGGGAGGGAGGGGTGGGGGTTGGGGGTGCCACAAAAGGCCAATGAGTGGAGTAATAAAAAGGGAAAGAAAAACAGGTCAGTGAAAGTCCATGGAGGAGAGGTGAAACAGTGCCCCTTTGAGAGGGAGACAAAGGAGTGTGGAAGGGGGTAATATGGAGGCACCGTGGATGAGAGAACGAGGAGCGAGGGAGAGAAAGACAGAGGTAAAACTATGTAAACACAGTGGCTGCCCTAAACGTGGGCCCTCTCCGACGTTCACCAAAAAAAAAAAACGATCCTGCCTCGCTCCGTTTCACATCTGCACTAAATCAAACACGGGGGTGAGGTAATGTTCGCCCGGCTTATGTCTGTTGACTCCTGTTTTAACTTAAAGAAAGGAAGGAGGGACAGAAAAAGGGAAACTCTGCCTCCGATAAGACGAGTCGGAGGAAGCTTCCTCGTTCCCGGACACCCTCTTTGTCCTTTATCTCCATCCTGGAGGAGCGCAGCCTGTCAAAAGCCCCTTTGTGGGAGTTTATGATAAACGCACAGATACAGCAGGTTCAGTCTGGTGGCACAGCTTTATGCATAAACTGTTACAGCGGGCCTGTTCGGACCATGTGAGCTGATTCAATCAGTGTTGTTGACACTACAGTAGATCAGCGCTGGAGGTTCAGTAGCCCCAGACTGCCCCACTGTCTGACTGGACCATAATTAGTGTTTGCTTATACTAAACACACCCTCATCATGGGGTCAATTTGCATGCACTTCCTGGTCAAAGGACACTCCATGTTTTGTACCCTCCTCTGTCCGTTCTCTCCTTTTTTGGGGGAGAGAGGATCAAACTAAAGCCTTCCTCCTTTGATACCAGCGAGTTGTGACTCAATCGCTGGGGGTTCGGAATCTTTATTTCTGTCTGAGGCGGAAGTATGGAAGCAATGAGCTCTAATAGGAACCAGAGGACGGTCGTGTTTGCGAGCAGCGGCCGGGGATTGAGTTCAGCACGTTCTCGTTCAGATTGTGTTGCATGTAATCTTCCTGTAAAGGCAGACAGGGGCCCGGGAGTTTGACTGACGAAACAGAAATGTTCCCGTCACCCCCGCGCCACCCCCTCGTCCCTGGCATATGAGCCATTAAACTGGGCATGTGCAGGTCAGCCATGAAGGCAGTAAACTGACAACCATTCCTATGTCACAATATCAAAGCCCGCCTCCCGTCTTCGCCTGCTCCACATTTCGGAGCAGTGGGCCGCTGGTTTCCCGGAGAACATGGTTAGTATTTAGGGAGTTAGTTAGAAGACGTGATTAGTGTTCCTCTGTTTCTCTCCGGTTCTGGGTCGGTTTCTTTCTTTCATTGCAAACTCAACAAACGAGTGACCCCACTGGTGATTGGCTGCGTTCCCTCCGATCTCTCTACAGCAATTGGCCAGCCGAGCAATGAGTCTCTCTCTCTCTCTCTCTCTCTCTCTCTCTCTCTCTCTCTCTCTCTCTCTTGGCCGTGCTCCAGGGTAGGGTGGTTTGGCATGACAATTTTTTCTCAGGGAAGGAATGCTGACAACGGGAGTGAGTTACCAGGTGTGGCTGCAAGTCAGTTAACCAGAAACAAGTCCTTTATGACAGATTGAGATGAGGAAGCCAGAAAAAAATAAATAAATACAAGCACTGAGTCAGAGTGAGTGGTTTGCGGTGATTGTATCTTCAACTCTGAGTAACCTTCCAGAGAATTTGCCATCATCTAAAGCTCTTTGTGTTTATGACAACAATGCAGTTGGCTTGTCGCAATACAGGGAGGTTTCATAAAAGAAAACAAATAGTTGCACATGTTTTAGGATTGTGTGGCTTTACAATTCGACCTACAGAAATCTGGGGCTGCGTCGTAGTATGGACGGACAAAAGATATTTTCAGACAGCTCCTCTTCATCATGGGTCCAAGAAAATGATTTCCTCATCTTACTTTTCATGACTCTTGTTTCTGTTTCGTAGTATTTGCTGTAACTAAGCAACTGTCTGCTTCCTGTTTACACTGGCACGCACATGCCTAGTGTACTTGAATGGTCATGTGACGCACCTTTTCAGGCCGGTTAATATGGATGGAGATTAAAACTGATGCAGAGCTAAAATGCTTTTTTGTTTGTTCTTAAACAAAAATGTGATAGTATGGATGCAGCCTCCGTCTCTAACACCCTCAGCCCCTCCCCACACTCACACACACACTGGGTAAAACATAACATTGTGTGCTAGGCAGGGTATTTAGCGCCTAAGCAGGCACTCTCCAAAGCCCCTTCATCCTGTGTATGAGCAGATATTAGTAACCGGGGGTGCCGTGTCAATCCAGGCCAGTGGAGACCCCGTGTCAAGTGGACTCCTGCTGCTCTGGCTCCATCAGACATATCCTGTTATTTTGCTTTGTGATACCTTCAACACAAGCAGCACCAGTCAACTCACCACGTGATCACCGAACTCTGGTTCTTTTAGTCAAGATGCCAATTGCATCTGCGTGTAAACGTTTGTCCTTGCATGTTGCTCATGCCAATTCAGGGCATGTCAGCAGGATGTGCTGCTGGACGCCAATCCGCAATAACGTGTGAAGAATACGCCGACATGTACTCACACATATTGATTGACACGTGCATAATTGTTCACATGCACACTCCCCAGCATGCTTAGCCCTGCAATTACAGAGTTTTTTTTGCAGACTTATTGGCTAAAGCAGTAACCAGTCGCCCACATTAAACAGCGGTGGATCGACTCCCCCACCGTCGAGCTTTCTCCAGGGGTAATGCACACACATTCTGAGCTGTATCCCAAGGAATGACCTCCACATGACCCCCTAACCTTGCCTTTAATTATTTGTTTGAAGACAGCGTGGAGTTCCCATGCTGAGAGGTGCTCTGTGTACTTTGTGTGCATGTGTGTGTGTGTGTGTGTGAGTTGGTGGTTCTGCGCTCTAACATTCAGCAGAGGCAGGCCGTAATAAGCTAGACCACCAGATGTAGATAATAAAACATGGGCTTTTTGGGTTGGAGGTTTTTTAGCGAGTGTCCCCTGTGAGCCTCCTGTGTTCTGGTTAGCCTACGGACACACTGGCGGTGGTTGTGGTCATGTCCGTGGTGTCGATGTGTAGATTTACTGCGCGCACGTATGTTTTAGTGAGTGGTTGGGAATTGGGAGTCCCTGTGGTCAACCTCTGCGTGTCTCTCTCAGGACCTCGGGTCTTCAGATCCATCCATCTGTCCGTCCATCCGAGTTGACTGGCCCCCCCATCTCTGGAGGATTCCTGGTTTTGTTGTTCTAAGCACACGCCATTAGCAGCTCACGGGTCGAGGGAAAACACTGTTATCAGGCCCGACTCTGATAATCTCAATTGGCTTTACTCAGACTGATAAAAGGTGCTCTGAGGCCACCACCAGAGGGGCCCACGGTCACCCCCCGCTCCCTCCAGTGCGCCGCATCGCCTCCCGGTTACTGAGGCAACTTGTTTAGCGTACAAAAACAGAACCTGTGTGTGTGTGTGTGTGTGTGTGTGTGTGTGTGTGTGTGTGTGTGTATGTGTGTGTAATCTGGTGGTCTTCAGCCAAAAAGGGAGTGTTGACAAGAAGCAGGTCCATCTCGTAGCTTGTTGGGAAAATATTTGAATACCCATGTTTTAGAGAATTACCATTTCAATAAGAGCAGATTTTTTTCTCTTTACTTTATGTCATACATTTACTGTAAGAAGCAGGAAAAAAAACAACGGTTTTTAAAGGAACATTTAGGGGGGGGAAAAGAAATCTGAAAAACGGCACTTTGATCATTCAGCTGTGCGTAAGAGTATTACCTCTGCGGTCACTGGAAACCATAAGGGCAAATTTAGCACCTGGGAAGAATATTCCAAACATTACGTGTTTATGGTTTTGTCCCAGAATAGGTAAGAATGCACATGGTTGTGATTTTGAGCCCCTCGGTGTGTCTACGAAGGCCGAAAGCAGGACATATATTTTGGCAGCACGAGCACTGAGCATAAAGAGGGAGTGTGATACCAGGAATGTCTCGGTGTTTACTTGCTCAGCTGGTTTTGATGCTGGTAGCCTCTGTCTCTCTTAAGCACCGCAGGTATTTCAAAGAATCAAAGAATACCGTGTTCCCTTTTGTTCAATCAGAAATACTTTCACAGTCAATAAAACGTAATCCTTATCGTCCCTTAAATCACAAAATCCTGCGTCGCAATCATATCATTTCAAATCCAAACCTCCCGTTCGCTCACCTCTTCCTCTTTCCCTCTGTCTCACTCTCATATGGATGTGTTTCATCTCTGTCTCTCAGGGGCCCGCGGCACCCCTGCGTGGCTGCACTCTGGATGCCCCCTGGCAAATGAGCACCATGTCTCTCTTCTTTTTTTTTTTTTCTCCCTCAAACGTGCATTTTGTACGTTTAACCATGTCACTTTGAGCCGGGCAGATTACAGGCGTTTAAGTTCATTGGAGAAAGTAAGGGCAGGTATCAGGGCTTCATGGGGGATTAGGAGCCCAAATTGGTTCCAGCTCTCCCTTCCTCCTAATGACCAGTTCTTTAGCCGTACTGATGGTGCCGTGGCTCGTACGTTAGAGAGGGCGGTGGGGCCTTTTTTTCTCTCTCTCTTCTGCTTTTTTGGAACCAGCAACTACTCCATGCTGGACAGCTCCAGCGTGATTTGAAACCCCTCTTTAATATCAACCACATGGTGGTACCTGTAGTACAAGCTCCATGTTTTTAGTGCGTGAAAAAGGGAAGAAGAGGAAGAAAGAGCGAAACGTGGAGAGTTTGCCGGACCCGGGCGTCCAGCTTGCGTTTGACTCGGCCCAAAACATCCCATTTCGAGTCAAAAAGGTTGCCCCCTGGCTGGCAGTCACCTCCAAATGACCTCTGGCTCCATGCTGGAAAAGCCGCAGGAGCATGGCCGGCTGGGGAGGCTTTGTGGAGCTGCACTTATTCGCTGCTGTGGCGGTGATAAAACTTCAGACAGCCTAATTGATGGGCTCGCTGACATAACAATACCTTGTGAAAGCACGGAGTGGCCCATGCCTGGTCCTCATTTCTAGACAGCTGGAAAGGGGAGCAGAACCCCCTACAATGCAGCCAGAGTGGGGGTCCCACAGAGGGGAATGGTGGAGGCTGGGGGTGGAGTGATGGGGGAGTCATGAAAGGAACCATTTGTATCCTCGGACATTGCTAACTTAAAGCGTACTTCTAAATTCCAATGGGTGATAAAGCCGCAGAAATAACATCGGCGTGGAGAAGGAGCCGGAGACGAGATACTGTACACCGTGTTAAGTTGTGATGCCTCTAAGAGACGGAGGGAGAAAGGGATGTGCCATGATGAGGGTTCTTCTGTGCCCGGGCTGCACTTAATACTTGAGGAATGTCTCCCCGGTGCCCATAGCAACCAAACGTAATCAAAAGCTTTATTAAAAGAGGGGGGAATAGATCATAAGGAACATTAAAAGTATCCCTCGCTGGGTTCCCAAGTCAGCACACAATTGCCCTTTTGTTTGTTGCTGTTTTGTCGCGAGCGCCTCTCTCTCAAGGACGCGGTGGCTAATGTTGCCATTAAGTCATGCAAAACTGTTTTGTCTTTGTGGTGGCTTGTGATGAATCTGTCCGAGTGTGAATGCCGGGTGATTTAACGTTTGTTTTTCTCCTCTCTCCATTTTCTCTCTCTCTCTCTTTCTCTCTGCCAGGTTCATCAATGCCAGGAGAAGAATAGTACAGCCTATGATTGACCAGTCAAATCGAGCAGGTAAAAAAACAACCCAGCCAACGTACAGTAGAGATCCGCTCCCTCTTCCTGTCTCTCCTCAGCATGAGGACGTCTTTTTTCAAATCCTGGCATGCACATCATGTCTGGAGCCCAGATTTTGTATCAAAGGGGTCCTCTACATTTTGAACCCCCTCTTCTCCCTCCTCCAACTCTTCCTCCCTTCATCCCCTTTTCCATTTTCTCAATGAGATGTGTTTCGGCGGTGGTGTGGGCCGTTCACTGATTGACTCTAATTGGAGATTTCCCAGTCTAACTGGAGAGAGAGGAATATTAGCACTCTATCTGTGAATTGCTAATTGGACACAAGAGGAGTAGCAGAAATGCTAGCAGCAATTTACGAGTTATCTTTTTTTTTTTTTGCACCGTTTTGTTTTGGGTTGCGCTCACTTTTTTTCCTGCCGTGTTTTTAATTTCATCCCCTGAAGAATCTTATTCGTACTGAACATTTAAAATTCAAGTCGTAGGAGCAGTAGATGTTTTGATTTGGATTTAACGCCGATGGAGGGAGAGATTTCCGTGCAAAGTTTCATACCATTAATGAAGGACACATTTATTTGATATCTATTGTGTTCGGATTACAAAAAAAAAGAAGCCCAAAGTGAGTAGTAAACATTCCTGTCTGTGATCCCGTGGAAAGATTCAGTCACCCTAAGCTTCATTGACTGTGGCATTACCGCAAAGAAGCAGAGTAATTTGTCTCAGGCAGGGAAAAGCTGTTTTTGTTGATTAGCAAATTCCCGTCTTAAAAAAGATCTCCTGCACACACCGGGGTGGAGATCGTTGAGCCACGATTAAAAAGATGCGAGTGCAGTGGGCGTCTCTTTTCTAAAGGCGCTGCACTTTTGTGTGGAACATTTGACGGGAATGCCGCCAATATGTGCCAGTCAACAATCTCCACGGAAACAGCATGACTAAACGCCACCCACTCCCCCCCCCCTTTAATCTTTTTACGAATCACAGATTATCCAAGATAATTCAGTTATAGCGCCAGAATACAGTGTTTTCTAGTGTCTCCAAAGAGCATTAGTTCATTAGAGCTGATTAGAAACAAAACAAGATACAAGTGAGAAAATTGATTGCTACTTTATCTTATATATTGTGACAGATCAAGAGATAAATCCTTCGTAAAATATTGGATTTCGCAGCTGTAGGATTATCTACACGTTTAGATCGTATGTTATGATAGACATATTTACGCCGTGTGCCGTGATTCAAGAACTGACTGGGTGAATTTCCTGGCTCGGCAGAAACTCTTCTCACCCTGTCAAACTGCATGCTCCCTTCTCTCCTTCAGAGAACAATGTATCTCCTGTGAGTGTGGTTTTGAATGACACTGGCTGCGAGAGTGTGTGTGTGTGTGTGTGTGTGCACTTGCATGCATGCACGTGGACCAACTGTATGCGTGTTTGCATGCCACACGTCAGTCACTGCGGTCCACAAACATGAGCACAATGTCTTACAGTATGTTTGGGCTGGAGCTGGGACAATTGCTGATTGTCTGGTGTGTTTTCTCTTCTTCTCCCCCCCTTCCCTCCCTCCCTCCCTCCCCCCCTTTTTCATGTCCGCGTTGTGACTACAATCAGGTTTTCTTCTTGATCCTTCAGTGAGCCAAGGAGCAGCGTACAGTCCAGAGGGCCAGCCAATGGGCAGCTTCGTGCTGGACGGTCAGCAGCACATGGGGATCCGACCAGCCGGTAAGTCTGGAGCGCCTCTCCTCGCCGTCCTCACTTCTTTTTGCCATGCCTGCTCCACCAGACATCCAGTTTCACCCGGCGTTATATCGCACGGCTGATCTACGCTGATCCTTCTTGCCTGCAGCATGAGATGTAGTCACCTCAGCGCGGCGTAGGACCCCAAGTCAGCCAAAACCTAACACTAACACGTGCTACACGACCACAATAACCAGGCTGTCTGCTGCCTGTCTTGCTTGTTTTATTTATTTTTTCTTTCTGATCTAACACATGTGGAAAAATCCTGAAAAGGGGGATTTGCTACGCAAAGTAAAAAAACAATAACACCACTTCCTTGCATCTTCCTCTTCCTCACACTCTCATCATTTCCCATCTAACGCTAACCCGACCTCATCCTCTCTGTGCGTGGTTCTTCTCTGTGGACTTCTCTGTGATTCAAACTCCCGCTGACCCTTTTGTTTCTGGTGTTTATCTCTTCTTTCTAGGGCCTATGAGTGGAATGGGGATGAATATGGGCATGGATGGGCAATGGCACTACATGTAACCTCCATCTTGTAAAGCAAAACGCAAAGAAAAAGGGGGAAGTAAGTACTGGGCTCTTTTCCTTGTATTTTTCACTTTTGGGGCTGTGGGATTTTATTAATTTTTTTTCACACACAACTCCCTTTCACTTCATCAGCACTATACCCCCTCTTACCATAAATCTGCAGCAGGCTGTGAGCCCCTACTCCCCGGCATCAACAATTATGAGCTAGCATGCATGGCTGTTTTAGCAAGATGCTTTAAGAGGGGGAGAGATGGGTGGGGGGTGCGGCAGTTGCCAGGGATGAATTGAAGACTTGGGAAAAAAGGGGGGGACGCGTCCTGGGACAGAGAGGATCCGACTTGTGGCGCCAGACCACAGGAACGACAACAACAGAAGACGGAGAGGAAGAAACAACCTGGCATGGCATCGCAGAAATTTATTTATCACAACAGCGCCATCACTCTCCCCATCTTGGACAGCGAATGCAAATGTTGGACATTTAGGGAAAAAATAACATCTCCTGGGGAAGGGGCTGACGGGGAGAAATTAAGCAGGCTCCAGTGAAGCGATAAAGAAGGAGAAGTGAAACTGTCCTCCGAGTGACATAAATCTGTCTGGGGGAAGGATTGATGCCCAAATTATCTTATATGCAAAGACGGGAACACTGCAGTACATTACGGTCCTGAGCGAGATATACGGGCCGTGGGTGACATGGCCGATCCTTCATTGGGGGTTTGGTTTGAGCTGTGTAAAGGGAGGAATGAGTGCAGGGGGTGGTGGGGGGCACTGTGTGTTTTGATTATTTTTACTGGAGGGAGACGATTTAAGGGGGCGGAGACGAGCCTGACCCGAGACTCGCAGACAAGAGCAGCGAGACATGGAGATGAATTTATAAGGTTGTAGACACAAGCATGGCTGCGTCTAAAAGGAGGGGAAACTCTTTCACACATACAGATCCAGTCCCTCAGTGTTACTGTCTTTCTCTCTCTCTCACACACACACACACACACACACTCTATCACTCACTCACACACACACACACACACACACACACACGGCTAAATGGCGGCAGTCTGATTAAGCCGGCCATTCCGCCTCCCGCTAGTGCCACAGTGCTGACATTTGAAAAATCAAGACGTATCACATCCCGAAGGCGGCGGGGCAGAAGAGATTTTATTTAACACCTAAACTCCCTTTGCCCAATGAGGCACAATATAATAACACTTACCTTGATTAAAAGAACCCTTTATATGTAAATGGAGACTGGATTTTCCGAAGGGTCACAGCGGCAATTCTGCCGACAGAGATCATTTCACCCCTCTGGTCCTCGCTTCCTCGCTCCCTCGCTCCCTCTTCCTCGGGGTCTCTCACTCCATTTCTCTCGTCCCCTCCTGTCGTTGCTAATGGCAGCAGGGAAAGAGAGAGAGAGAGAGAGAGTGGGGGAAAGAAAAATCAGGAAGCAATGTTCCCTAAAACAGCCACACAGAGACAACATTTGCTCAGGTTGGCTAATTCTTAATATAGGGCTATATAATTTTGAGACTATTTAATTACGTAACATACTTTATGCTTCATGACCAATTACATTAATAGCTCAATACAGAGGAATATTATCCTCTCTTGATTTGATTACACAGCCACACAATATGGTGTATTTGGTACTTAATTATGGCCAGTCATTGAGCAGGACCGCTGTGCCATAACAGAAGTGCACAGCCAGTCAGGGAGGCAGGCATGCAGAGATGGAGAGATGGAGGGAGAGCGAGAGGGAGAGAGAGAGAGCGAGAGAGAGAGAGGCCCAGTCTGTCCTCACTTATTGTCTTCAGATGGTTTTACCACTCTTGTTAATAAAGAAGTGGGGGTGTACGTGTGGGGTGGGGGTGTCTCAGATCTACTTAACGGAATGACTGCAGCTTACAAGACTGGAGATTAGCAGCTTACAGTGTCAAAAACATCTGCTGGGCCTTTTAACAGGAGCTGCTCCAGGTTATATGGAGGCGAGGGCACCACCCATCATACCCCCCGACACCCCCCCTGCATGATTTATTTGTTTTATGACCCCGGTAGTGGGGTTTTAAGAGACCCGCTCTGACAAACACGTGCATTTCAAATGAACTGACATGCAAAAGGGAGTATTAGAAAATGACACAGCTTTCCACCGATGAGACCGGCCATCAATCTTGGCCTTTGCTGTCTCCTCCTTTCCTCTCTCCTTTCTACCCTCCTCCTCTTCCTTTTTTCTCCCCTCCCTCACCGGGGCCCTCCTGCGTAATTTCTTAATTGCAGTGTACTAAGGTGGAGGAATGCAGAGAGTGAGCATGCCTAGTGACCTTGCTGCGACCTCTCCCCTCCTATTACAGCTTCTAATCCCCCAGGGGTTCACATTACAAAGCAGGCCGGCCCAGACCCAATCCCAGACCCAGGCCCCCTGGCTCCAGCGGGGACCCCCTGCTCTCACTTGTGTCTCCCCAAGGTCCAGGCCTCTGGACCAGCTATGTTCCCATACTCCAGTCCCAGGCTCCAGGAACAACAACCCCCCCATCCCCACACATCTCCCTTTTTCTTTTTCTTTCTGATTACCACAAACAGCCGTGTGAAGAGTCAAACAGTGGCACTGCTGAGCCAGCTCTGTGTCCTGGGTCCTGTCACAGTGTGAGAGATGCCAGCATGCTGGGGCCCATGCACATGTGAAGTGGAGTCCATCTTGAGGGACATCAACATACCCCACCTCCCTTTTCTCTTTAATCTTATGTCTCGCTGTTGTTTCCTGCTCTTGTCTCCACTAAGCTCCAAAACCCACACACCACGCATCAAGAGCAGGACTCGTGTTTTGCCTGAGATGCTTTCATTCCGGGGTGGAACCAGGCTTTTAATGCTCACTGTCTTTGGTTAAACAGCAAACCGAGCCCTAAATTATTCAATAACTTCTGCAAGAAACTCCAAATCAAATATGTTCACAGAGGCGCGTCCCCAAGAGAGAGCGCCGGCTCAGTTTGTCACTAAAGTCAGCTGGGGAATTAACTGTTCCATTTGTAAAAGTATTAGCGCTTCGCCACATCAATACGGCTGGTTGGTTTTCCTCACATCCTCCAGGACCTCCAGTGTCTGTGGATTGACTGAGGATCGTTTCCCAACCTGAGACCTGACCACAACGCTATTGGGCCTTGTAAACCACTCACCATAGCCTAAAATAGCCCCGGCGCAATAATGTCTCCCTTTACTCGGGCGAAGCTAGAAGCGCTGCAGTCACAGACGCAGTGTCATAAAATCTCTTTGTTGTGGGAGTTGTGTTTAAATTGAATCAAGGCCTTGTTAATGGAGGAGGGGGCCTCGTCGCTGAGAAAATGATTTTTATTAATTTGTTCCTCTCTCTTTCCGTCTTCCTCGCAGGTCTGCCAGGCATGCCGGGGGAGTACGCACCTCAGAGCGGTCCTGTGGGCATGAGCATGGCCCGATCCACCTTCACCAACCCTCATCAGATGACCTCTCACCCCTCCCAGTACCGACACGGACCCCCTCTCCACGCCTACCTGCCCGACCACCCCCACGCCCACCACCCGCATCACCACGCCCACCACCACCACCACCACCACCACGCCATGCTGATGCACGGAGGACCCTCGTCGCACCCAGGAATGACCATGTCTGCGCAGAGACCCCCTTTGCTCACTCCCATTGACCCCAGTGCTGGAGGACAAGGCCTGGACATCCACGCCCAATAGTAGAAGGGAACTTTGACAACAGCAGCTACTACAAGAAAACAGTCACACACAAAAAAGAAAGCAGCAGCTCACAATAAATCCTATTTTGAGACTATTTTTAAGAATAAAACGTTGAACCCTTTTGACCAGAATTTGACACTAAAGAAACAGAATTCCAGATGAGCTGTGATAATTCTTTTCTTCTTCTTCTTCTTTTTTTTTAAAACTTGTCAATTTTGTTACTTTCATCCAAACGGAGGACCAAGCTGACAAGAACACTTTGTAAAGTCTTGGGCTTTTGGTTAAGATCAACAGAGGATGTTCTGAACACGTACACGTGTGCAACGGATGGACAAGACGCACACATTCGAAGACAGACACACACACACACACACACACACAGGCACACACTTCTCGCACACTCACCTACACACCTTCATAAACATTGTTCTGTACACTTTCATGTGACGCGCGTGCGCAAAAACGCTTCGAAAATAAAAATCACTCCGGAAAAGGTTTTAAAAAAGAAACAACAGAAAGACTCCAAGAGTTATAACTACTGTAGTATAAAAAGTATAGATAAATAAGTTAAAACTTGTGCATTTTTTGTTGATCACATGGTTTATGTTTCCTGAGCTAGTTTTAGAATTAAAGGTTAACCTTTTTCTCTCTCTCACACTGTGTGTGCTCCTTCCTGGAGGAGAAACTGTCTCGCAGCACAGCACTATAAAAGAAAAAAAAAAGAAACAATAAGAAGATGGAACATCTCAAAAAGGCTCCAGACCACAGAGGGCAATCAGGTCCTGTCCCCCATAAGAGCAGGGCATGATGGGAAAAGGCTGCTAAATGACACCGGATCTCTCCAGAAGATTCAGTTTGAACATTTGTCATGCCCCTTCTTCTTTTTTTTTTTCTTTTTTTTGGTTCATGAATGAATGTTGCCCTGTAGGTTTTAAAGGAGAAAAAAAAAAGTTCTTTGTTTGAATTGCCCAAGCACTGGATTGTGTTGGTTTTATACATTTTTATTTTAATATTATTTTATTTTTTTGTACCCTGGACTCTCGTTGGTAAGAGCCGATTGAAGGAAGCTTCACAGTGGAAAAGCAACATCCTACGGCGCTCCTTCACCCGCGGATCAACATTCTTTGCCATATACGGACGATACTGACACAAACGTTGATTCCGTGGCACTGGAGAAGCATTTGATGGTTGATGCACCAAAAAACCTAAAACTTTAAAGAAAAAAAAAAGGAAAAAAAAAACTTAAATTATGAACTCAATGCTTTTTTTGGGGCGGGGGGGGTAAAAAAAAGCTGAGAGAATATTGTAACAAACTTCGTACAGAGTTCAGTCTATTAATTGTTTCATGTTAGATATTCTATGTGTTTACCTCAATTGAAAAAGAATGTTTTTGCTAGTTTCAGATCTGCTGTGGCATTGATATTGTATGTCCATGAATTCCTTCCTTTTTCAGCACGTGTTCCTCACTAGATGATAAGATGCCGTCTCCCTTAAGCTTTGTCAAAAATACATTAAATACTTGTATGAGGACTGTGACGTAATGTTTAAAAGGTGTTCAGTCACAAATGCTGTAATAAATATTTCATTTTTGATTTTTGTTAGATTTTTGTGTGATTAACTGTGTTAACTGTGTTACACCATTTTCCCATTTTAATCATTATTAGTCATTAGCTTATTATTATTATTCTCATTATAAAATTTGCTTCTGGTAAGGTTTCTCCTGTCAACAATGTTTTAAATTTTTTACTTTTTTCAAATACTCATCAAAATATATCAATCAAGTTGCATTTTCTCCAGCTCCATTAGCAGTGGCTGGTTTAAACCAGGCCCATTTGGTTATTGAACAACCTCTTAAAACGACAATGACAAATGATGGTCGCAACACACACACACATATATATATATATATATATATATCGCCGTGGCAATTTATTTAGGCGCACAAATATGTTCCTCCGAATAATAAACAACTGTCAGATGCAAATGAAGGGAGCAAATTACACAGCAGATTTACCACCGAGCCATTTTGAGCTTCAGACCAAACGATAAACTACAGCAGCAGTGAAGTGGAGATGGATGAAAGAAGACTCCGGCCTTCAGCTCTTAAACTCCAGGGGCCAAAATGTCAAAATAAAAAAAGGAAATCTTACATTTTCTGAATACTGTTTGATTTGTACTTAATTATACCACAGGTTGTTATTTACAGAATAAAGACTTGGTGCTATTTTAAATATGTACTGCCTTTATAAAGAGGCCCCATATGAGCTTAATGTGGAAAGAAGTTAGTTACGTTGGATAAATTCTCCCTTCACTCCATCTCTGTCGTTCAAACAATAGTCAGGACTCATCCCCGGTGTAATTGCTCCTGTAGTGAGAACCACAGCTCTCTCTCTCTCCCTCTCTCTCTCTCTCTGTCAGTGACTGCTCTGCTCGTTTCTGCCGTTTTGCAGCGCCGCCTGTCGGCCTCGAGCGGCACTGCCGTCCACGAGCACCCAAATGGGCTTTGATAGGCCATCTCCTCTCTCTTTCCTCCACCTCTTCGCCTGTGTTCGCCCGCGGCCATCCAAGTCATAGCCTTAAACCAGAAATGACAACCTCACTTCTCCTGAAATAGTCTGTGCCCTTCTCACACGAGTTAAAAACCTCTGCTTCCATGGCGCTGGATTTATCTTCCTTCACTCCTTTTTATTTGTTTTTAATTTTTATGGGAAACACTGTTTATCACTGCCCGAATCCTGTGTGTTACTCTACAAATATAACAAGTCATCTACTACAAACTGTAATGATATTTGATTTATTAATAATAATAATAATATTACATTTATTATTTATGATAATAATCACAATAATAATAATAATACAATTCAAGTTGATTTTATTATTTTCATTTGCTGCACTTAAACTGGCCTGGCTTGGATTTTCGTTTATAAGTTGAGCTGTATATTTCTTATTATTGTCATGTGGCCTGCTCTTTTTTTCTTATTTTGCAGCAATATTCATTTAAAAATTTAATAATAGTCTTAATGTGACCTGATAATTTATTTTCTATTAAATAATGAAAAAAGAAAAAAGAATTCAACAGGCTGCTGATGTAAAATACATTTTATTTAGAATCAAACACAGATTCCCCTGTTTTGAAGCTAAGGCCTGTGGATTTATTTATTTAACAGATTTATTTTTCTTTTTTTTTAAAACAAGAGACAAAAAACTGAGTGATGAAAATCAGAATAATTCTTTTTACAAAACAAATATTTCTGGTAACGCCCAGAAAGCTCTTTTTCCAAATTTGAATCACTTTAAAATACATACAATTTTGTTAGATCATTTTAATGCATGTTAACGTGTTACAGCTTTATTTCTATTTGGGTTGTTTAGTGTTTAGTTGGCATGTTGCGAAGGGTTGTAATGAAATTGCGGACACAATACCTGCACACAGCATCTCCGCATGTGTCACATGTTGTTCCTTATAAAAAGCTGGTTTAGGCCTCAACCAGGGGAAAGAAAAACATGCATGTATTTTATTGGTTTTACAGGAGAATCTAGTCAATGATGCCTCCTCGTCTCTGAACTATTTAACACGTAGAAAGTCCCTGTTATGTGTTTCTCTCTCTCTCCCTCCCTCTCTCTCTCTCTCTCTCTCTCTCCCTCTCTCTGTCTTTTAGCTCCATTATTGTGTGGATAAAACGGAAGGAAGAAGTCCTCCGTTTTGTGCGGAGATTATCAGATGAAAAAGAGAGAAAACGTGAGGATTACTGTGGATGGAGAGGATTTTAATATTAATAGTTTTTTTTTTTCCTCCTCTTTTCTTTTCTTTTTTCTCCCCCTCCCCCTCTCCTCCTCCTCCCTCCCTCCCTCCTCCTCCTTCCCCCCGATGAGACAGAAGGTAGATTGCCTCTGCTGCTTTCCTTTTGCCGATTTGGTGTGACAGGGATGATGGATGATCCAGCCGAGCTAAACAACTCCTCCCCTTCATCTCCTCCCTGTCACAGCCAGTCCGGGCTGCTGCTGCACGAATAAAATAAGGAATATATTCCCCCCTCTGCGCTGCTGCACAATGCAATGGGAAGACGCTCACCGACGCGCCGTGCAACAATATTAAAAAACAAAAAGTCCACGCGCACTTTTACGCGCTTGCAGACACCGTGCGCAACAGAGGCGACATGTTAATAACGCTCCTACATTATTGGCTCTTTTTTTTTGTGCTGTTGAGCATCTGGTAAAGTGTGTGTGTGTGTATGTGTGTATGTGTTTTTTATAAAAGATGCGTGAGTGCATCTGGTTGCAAACACGTTTTAAAAGCAAAGTTTATTTCTGCTGATTCTGGTCATGAAAACGGACGCGCACACACGCACGCATGGGAGCTGCAGAGTCCTTCGCTCTGCAGCTGGCTCTCCCCAAAGTGTCTCGCTCTGGGGGACAGTTTTTTAGGTTTTGTGTGTGTGTGTGTGTGTGTGTGTGTGTGTGTGTGTGTGTGTGTGTGTGTGTGTGTGTGTGTGTGTGTGTGTGTGTGTTGGCCTCCTTCTTTTTTCAACATTTCAGCACTTTTCTCTCCTCCTGCCATAAGGTGTTTCTATGGCTACGTTATGTGGGCCTGTGTGCAGCGGGTCAGAGGCGGGGGTCCCTGGGAGAAAAGGGCCGCATTTGGCTGATCATTTATCAATGTCAACCGCATAATGATTCTCCCTGCAGTCCCCCTATTGATGAGGATAATTACATTAGCTCAGAGTGACTGATCAATAAAGCCCGGGGAAAATGGTTTATTATAGTAGCACCCAAAAGCCTTTCTGGCTGCTTCTCTCTTTTTTCTTCTTCTTCTTCCTCTTCTTCCTTTTTCAAAAAAAAAAGAAACATAAAAGACAGGGTTGAGCAAACCAAACTCTGCAAAGACAATCGAGTGAGAGGCGAAAACTTCATCTGGTCACAGATTTCATGTCGGAATTTCACTCCTCTCTCTCTTTCTCTCTTTCTTTTTTCCAGGATTGTGGCTGAAGCCTGTTTTGTCTTTTTCTTTCTGTTGTGTTGCTCGAAGTGAAGAAAAGCCCCTCGTTTGAGTTGTTCTCTCCATTTTACATTTACAACGCGTCTTTATCACATGAGGAAATATTTCACCCGAGCTCAGAGAGAACACATCCAGTCACATTTGTCGTATATGATCCTCTTCTCCTAATAGAAGTAGTTAAATAGCAGCTCGTAAAACCTAAAGATTCAAAGGTTCACATTCAAATGTTCTTTTTCCAATTGATGTTGACTCAATAAAAAAAAGACGCTCAAAAGGCAGCAACACCTGATGCAGTGTTGAAAAGGGCCTTAGAATTAAACATTTAAAAAAGGAATCTTCTTTTGTTGGTCAAGCAGGAAAATGACTCCACTGAAATAAACAAAATATAGACGGTCAGTGCACGGATCCCCCCTCTCTCTCTCTCTCTCTGTGTGTGTGTGTGTGTGTTCTTTAATTGTCAACAACTCATCCCCTGCAGGAATGTTGCAAACTCTTGCGCCTTAATTCTCCTCGGTGCCGCGCGCCAGCTCCCATTTGCCGCTGATGAACGTGTCTGCAGGAGACAGCTCCATTATCTGTTTATCATTTATGATGGTGTGTGTGTGTACGCGTGTGCGTGTGTGTGTATTCCTCAGACAATGGAGGGAGAAAAACTACACGTGCACGGAGCCACCGATGGCTCCTCACTGCCCTTTTCACGAGGACGACGCACACGTTTATTTATTCGATGGCATTTTGATAAATAAGAAATTAGGGTTTTATCTAAAAAACCTAAAAGGGCCTGACATATTAGAATATTAACTAAATATGCGGAAAATTGCACAAATCTGGTTATTTTTTTTAAATAATGGTAAAATAAATTACAAATAAATAAAAAATATATACATTCATAGATCAAATAAGTCCAGACAGATAATTTAAATAATATGCATCATTATTTTAGAGCGAGGCTGCAGAAAATCTGAGTTTGTTTTTTAGGGGGGGGAATATTTAAAAATAGAAAATAAATGATATGGGTGATACTCGACCGGGACCCTCGTGCGCGTGGCCGCCGGTGTACTTGAATTAGAGGCGATTTTTTTTTTTCCTTTTCACACTTCAGTGGTGCTTGTCTTCTTAAAAATGAGTGACAGTCTCCCCCACCCCACCCTCCTCCTCCTCTCCCCCCTTCACCACAAACACACACGCACACACGCAAGAAGACCCACCCCCCCACACACAAAAATTAATCTTAAGGATGTAAAAATCATAATTAGTGAAATAACATAGCTACAGGGGCTTGGGCATGAGCAGAGACTGGAGATTGCGGTGACCAGTGTGTGTGTGTGTGTGTGTGTGTCCGTGTGTGTGTGTGTGAATGCATGTGAAGTTGCTGGGGAGGCAGAAAGAAAAAAGAGAGGGAGAAGGGAGATGGGGGGGGGGGGTGCATGTGAGTGCAGAATAAATAAAGCGCAATAAAAAGGGAAATAGCCGCAGCTTAGTGGAGCCTTGAGCTACTGAAACCTTTATTTCAATCAGTTAAGATTTAATTAGCCGAGCCCAAGGCCTTCTCCATCCGGAGCTGCGCCTGTCACCGTTCGGCCGTTTTCTCTTCCCAGTGAAATAATCACAGTTCTGTGGCTCGAGAGAAGCCACGAGAGTCACAAATATATCTGCTGCTTGATTCCCTTGTATGAAACTAGGAGAGTCCGAGCAGTGAAATCACTGACCCCCCCCACCCCTTAATCTGCTGCTGATTCGTTTTTAATTTTAATTTTTAAAAATCCTACAGGAAGCTGCAGCAAAGTGAGACATCTTCACCAGAAAGTGTAAACAAACAGAAGAAGGGATGAGAGAGGTAGAGGAAAAGAAAGAGAGAGAGAGAGAGACAAGGGTGGTGGTGGTGGTGGTGGTGTTGGGGGGGGGGTCTCTAAAATATAAAATGACTCCAGGTTATTGATTAATGTGCGCATATCTATCAACTCAATTAATTAATAACTCGCATATAATATAGATGTTCGATGGCTTAGGGGAGATAGAGAGAGACAGAGAGAGAATGAGGGATAGAGGGAGAGAGGGAGAGAGCTGCATGGCACCCCCTCCCCACCACCACCACCACCACCACACCCTTGGGCGCACATGTTATTACAGGAGGGCGACCCCTTCTGGAGGCCAAAGTAAATGTGTTTACAGAGGCAGCAGATGTGACTCCAGCCTCGGAGACGCTTCAACTCGCATTTCTTGCAGAAAATATTGAGAAATCCCATCATCTCCGTTCAACTCTTTGGATTATTACTTATTTTACACTCAGGTAAAAGTGTCTCCAGTCATTTTCTCTGCAGCCTGTTCCCTCTATACACTGGGATGATGAGAGCCTGACCCCCCCCGTCTCATATTTACTCACAGGTAGAACGCTCCTTATGCATGTATTACGCGCCCACGTTGATGGTAAAATCAATAAAGATGGATGGTGTGGGTCAATATTTTGCTTTGCACCTGGGGACTTGTTGCCCGGCTCCCCTTCCTCAGTGTGTGTGACAGGGTGGGGGTGGGGGTGGGGAGAAATGAGCAATTCATAATACACCACCGCAACATCTCCGCAAGAGAGAGAGAGAGAGAAGAAATAAAGAAAGAGAGAGAGAGAGTTTGAGGAGCTGAAGTCATCCAGGGGCCTGAAGGAGCCGCTTCCAACGCAGACATCATTAATCACGGCCCACTTGAAGATTATTACTGAAAGTATAGAATCGGTAACCATTATCGTCTCAGATGGCAGTTAAAACCTCTCCTTATTTTTCAAAACAGTGTAATGACACAGAGGAAAGAGAGAGAGAGAGGGAGAGAGAGAGGGAGAAGACAGGATGGAGTTACTTTCCTCTGGAGGAAATAACAAGGAGAGACAGAGGTGGTCCAATTCATTATGGAGCATGGGTTGGTTTAAAAATAATAATAATAACAACAATAATAATAATCCAATACAACAAATAAATATCGGCTAGCATCTTTAAATAATAAAAAACAACAACAAAAATCATAAAACATACATTTTATGATGATACAAATAATAATAGTTTATTTTCATATTTCCAATATACTCTTTAGTATTTAGTGTTTGTTGTTATGACCTGAAATCCATCATCCCTGCATAGGCCTGTATTTGTAACATTATTTAAAATAACAGTAAAAAACGAACTACTTTAATTTCTTGTAAAAAAATATTAATTAAATGCGTGTATTGACGTTTTTTATAAACAACAACAAAAAAAAGCGATGGACATATTGAAATCGATAAAAAAAAAGAGAAAGACACCAAGAACATTACTGCCTTTAATATTCCTGAAAATGAAAATAGAAATGGTTTGGTCTAGATTTCATGTTGCAATAATCTACATTGCACAAAGGAATTTTCGGGGGAAATGTCAATTTAATTTGTTTTTAATTCAAGCAGAACGCAGACGTCAATGGTTTGTTTTTTATAAACAACGATCGTCGTTATTTCTTTATTTGGTCTTTAATCCGTTTTTTCCCCACTTGGCGGATCGAGTCCTACGCAACTCGGTGACATCACAAAATAACTTTCGATGAAACGTTCAAGATGCGTAACGACTGAGGAATCGCGGGAGTGACTCTGCTCGGTTTACGTTACAAAACACAGTGCGTGGAAGAATGTAAACGCGTCCACGCTGTGACTCAAACACAAACCCTGAGCCTCTTTCTTTGTTTTTCTTCATTTACACAAAAATAATTCCATGACATGTTGACGTCAGGAATCCTAGACAGATATTTCATCTTTTAATTTTATTGTGTAAACCCTGGTGTGTGTGTGTGTGTGTGTGTGTGTGTGTGTGTGTGTGTGTGTGCTGCTGTTATTTCCTGCACAGCCCAGGAGACAGCCAGGCAGAGCAGGGCTCCCTGTTAGCAGTCGGAAGCTGCAGCGATGAAAAGCAATAGCTTGTGTCAAGAACTTTTTTAGCACATCACTACAGCTGGTGTGAATAAATAGAAGCCAACTGAAGAGGAGCAGGAGGGGGAGAGAGGGAGGGGAGGGGGTGACATGAGGCTATTTGGGTGTGGGACCACAGGGGTTTTCATATCTCCCCCTGGACAATAGAAGCCCTGTGTGCAACTGTCTCACAAGTCCAACTCTGTTTCCCAACAAGGAGCGTAAACTGTTGTCAATACTCAGATAGCCTTCATCTGCCAATAATGACAGGCAGCCGGCCTCCTATCTTATCTGTGGGCCAGGTAGCGCCTGTACCTGGGGAGTGGGTGAGTGGGGGGGGGGGGCTGAAGAGAATAACCGCTGAGATAAAGAGCGTCCGGGCCAATGGGAAGGCTCTCGTCTGTCTGTGAGGAGTTAATGGAGAACGCCACTGGAGACAGGAAGTCCTCAGAAAGTGAAAAGCACTTTATCGCGCACCTGAATGGCGCGGCATTGGGTTTCCCTCCGAGCCAATGGGGAAAACCACATTACAGGTCCTTACACTGGGTCATTACAACAGGGCGATGGGGTTCAAGTGATCCATTGCATTTGAATGACAACATCCCGTCGCTCCATTCACTCCTGCCTCTTGTGTGACCTGCTGATGATCCCTGCGGGACTGGGATGTTGTCAGTGGAAGTGATGACGTGACAGGGGATAGGGAGCAAGAATCCGTCCATTCAAGGGTTTTACTCAAAGTGCAGGTAAGAAAAAATCACACACGTGCTGCCTCACTCACTCGTCAGTGAAGACAGTCGTGGTGGCTGCAGTTTTCTTGCAGCAACAGGTTTACTTGCCCGTAACCCACAGTGCACTGCAACGTGACATCATCAGGCCTCTAAAAATGAACTGCAACATCGATCCCTCGCAGGCTGACCTCCCATAAGTCAAATATAGACGGTGTGGGACATGTGTTTGGACGGGAATGTATATTTACCTGTCACCGGGAGCTCAAGGACACGGCAGCAGCGAGGTTGTATCCAGCTCCAGAGCTTGAGTGTTTTGGGGTGAAAATGAGTTGTAAAAGTGATAAATGGCCAACGTTGCTCGGGCTGAGGAGCACTGGAGCTGACACCATGCTTTCAGCCAAACAGTTAATTGCTCAGCACAGTGAAGGCCCAACAAAATACTCGTAAAGCATCACACACACACACACATACACACACATACACACACACACAAAGTAAAGTCCAGTCAACCTCTTCCTCTCATCTCCCTCTCTGCCTCTTCCTTCTCTTGACGTGTCTGGCTAAACGGCTGCTTCCATCTATGCCCTTCACAATTTTCCTGCTCAAAAATATTATGTTGCCCGTGGCAACAATTCAATGAAATAACCAATCGCATCTGCTCCTTCAAAGATTTCCCCCCAAATTAAGCCGAGTCGGTACATAACGGAGGAGTTGTCTCAACTGCGCGTCAGGATTTCAAGCCAGGATTTATTGTGGTGTGAAAGACGATAAGACTTGTTTTGACAAATGTAAAGGGCCATATCCGCTGTTATCAGCTGGATTAGCGGCTGTGATTGTGTCCTGGATTCAAGCTTCACTCTCGCCGGATGTGGTGCTTGCATCCCATAATAGCTGCGCTCGTCTCCATGGCCACCGCCACCCGTGCACGCTGGCCCCGCCTCCTCCTAAGTGCACTTATTTCATAATAACAAGCTTGGCGACAGCTCTCATCAGGCCATCACGCTCACAAATAGAGGACGAGGGAAAAGGGTGAGCCGGGCTTTGTTTTGACTGAATCAAATTTTGTCTCCAGCCTCTTGCAACTAACCTTCTTTCCCCCTGGCGACCTCCACAGCTGTATTTTTCCAGTCTTTTAGAATGTCACTGGCGCTCATTCGTCTACCGCTGCTGTCTCTTCCTCCTCTTCCTCTCCACCACCCCGCTGTTCTCCTCCTCACTCCCCCCCCCCAGCCCGAGCCCGTCTCTACGCTGTACCCTGTACCTGTACCTGTGGATGTTAGCGGGCCTCCTCTGGACCCTCGCTGCGAACAGGAGATGACACAGTTTCTGGGTCACTTCTGTCACAGTCCAAATGTCACTCTGGGGGGGCTGACCTTTCCGGTGGCCGATGCTGGAGCAGGCAGCCTCCGTGCGGGCTGTCACCCCTGTGGTTCCCAACGCAGACGCACGCTCCCTTCATTTCACTGACAGAAACCTTTTTTTTCCTCCTCCCCCCCCACCCACCAAACTCCCCATGCTCCTCTGCGGTATTCCCCATGTCCTTTCCATCCTCGACGATATATGTTAAAAGAACGGGGACAAATCAAATCTGACAAGCCAAATAGCCACCGTAAAATATGGCTGATGTGTGTCATCTTAGCTAAACTCTGGGCGATCGACGGCCCCAAAGAAGGCCACAGACACATGGTGTATCAGGTCTCCCTGGTGGGAACTCCAAATATGCTTCTTGGATTTATTTGAAGGTGTGGGTTACAAAGCCAGCACGACAAAATGTTTTTGCAAATGAGAGCTTGGCTCTAAGTGGAATACCTCAGTTAACAAGAAGCCCAGTCAACACCTTACATCCTTGTTTCTCCTCCATGCCCTTCGGTATAATATCATCAACATACAATCCAGCCCAAGTGTCTTGTCGAGTTGCTCATTATGAGATGTCAAAAGCGGAATATTTCATAATGCCCTGGGTGCATGTGATCACATGTCACATCAGTGTCAGGAGTGACTTTTTTACAGGGTGTTCAGAGCTGTGAATATTTTTTTGGAAGCGCCCAGGAGTGTCTGTGCTTGTCCCGCTCAACCAATGAATCATACACGCTAAACTAAACTAGCCCCACATCTCCCACACCCTTCTAAGAATATTACTGTGTCATAGTTTCCCTCAGACATACCATCTGCCCCCAATCCCGTCAGTCAAAACATCCACCGCTCTGCCATTCAAAGTCCCCCTGACCATTTTTCTCATGATCCATTGTTGTTTTTAAATAACAGTCTCTGATTAGCAGGCAGAGCTTCCTAAAAATAAAAAACCAAATCTCTCCATATGTGCTTCAGCTTAGTAGAGAGGCTGCTTTTATTTTCCAGCCATGTTATTCAAGCCCACAAAAAAAAATCCTTTTTTAATTTTAAAAACCGGCTGCTCTGGCTCTTCCAGGAGAACGTTTTATTTATTTCCACCCTGTGATGTCTTGCTGGCTGAGGGAGGCTGAGGATCCCTACTAAAAGCACCATGCTGCCTGTGGCAGAAATGGGCCAGAGCCCTCTTCACATAAATAACCCAGAAGCATGGAGGAAGTCCGTTTGGTGGTCTGCTGGAGGGATAGAACCTACCCTTCACTCTCTCTCTGGTTCTGTCCTCCTTTCCTGCTCTCTGTGTCTCAGTGGTCGATCTAGCAGCTTGGCTGAAGAGACATAAAACAGCAGGGTCTGGAAGAGATTGGGCCAAGATGTACATCTGAGTGGAGAGTGGACTTCCAATAGCCCACAGCCCAGGGCCAGACAGAGCGGATGCTGTGAACTGCATCAAACAAATCTGACACATGGGAGTCGAAGATTTAAGAATCGTAACCAGCATGACGACACAGAACAAAATATGTAAATATATCATTGTGCATGTTGTTTCTTGTCAATATTGCTACAGAAAAAGAAAAAAAAAGATTAATAACATGCTTTATTTCTTTTCTACTTCTCACTCAATTGATTCCCTTTAAATCAAAAGCATTATTACAAAAAAAATACAGTATGCAGAGTCTGATTCTCTCTGGATGCCTCTCGAGGATCAAATTTCCCCAGAACCGAGTTGTTCCTGGCCCCAGGAAGCAACCTCTTCGTTCTGGCCTTATTTGGAGAGCACTCGAGTGCCCCATTGTTGTGACAAGAACAATGAATCTAAAAAGAGGTGGGAGACAGGGGCGAGGAAAACAAGATATAAAGACATCTGGCTGTTAAAAATCATCAGATGGAAGCTGTTTTCTCTCCTATTTTTTACACTCGCATCATGGAAATCTTGTCAGCTGACGGCATCGTCGGCCCGTGCCTTTGAAGTAGGTTTTAAAAAAGCCATATTTAGTTTGCATTGTGTGCAGAACCTAATTTATAGGAGTTGACCCTGGCTCCTCGTTTGTGCGACAGCCATCTTAGAAAACAATGGCAGGAAGGCTTGAAACTTGAGAGGAACTGAATCTGCTGTTTTCCATTTTTTTCCCCCTGTTCTTATTCAACGGAGAATTTTTTCCCTCCCCGAGTAAAATGGCTCTGTTTTTGTGTCCAACAGGAGCCATAAACTGATGTCTAAGCATTCCACGGCCAGGCAATAGGGCCTGTTTAACTGGACACATGGGGACAGTTGTTTTGTACCACATGGAGCAGGGGGGGCCTTGCAGAGGAAGCCATGGCCGCCTGGCGACCCTGCGGTGACCCAGTGGCCTCCTCATGGAGGGATCAAGGCCTAGATGGCAGCCGGCTGAGGGTTAGAGGTTTAAGGGTAACAAATCAAGCAACACTTTAGTGGTATTTAACCTCCACATTCCATATCTCTCTAACTGTGTGAGCAGTGCATGACTGTGCAGAACAAACATAGAAATGCTTATTTTTAATTCTGCACTGGGGAGTTTCTCTTTCTCTTCAGCAGCAGGTTTGGGGAGGATTACACCATCACTTCATTCGTATCTCACTGTGTCTTTCACCTGAGCTCTGCTGGGATTCTTCTCTCTGCACGACAGTAGATCGGCTGTGAAGCCTCTGTAATATTAGGAAACCAAAAAAAATCCATTCTCTGCTTTACTCAGTTTCAATACTCCAACAGTTAGGAGGCTCAATACTGTGTAAAATGATTCTTATAAAACATTCTCTGAGGCTGTGGCAGGTTCTTCACCCCTTCACTTTCTTCCCTCTTATCGTTTTGAGTGCAATAAAGAGGAGGGCAGGACAGAGACCCCCTATAGGCAGTGCATATCTGCCTCTAAAAGCATCACTCAACTTTATGTTCACTTCTGGTTCCCCTAGCCCAGCTGTGTTTCTTCCATTAGTATCTGCTCATAAAAGGTACTGGGATTGTAAAGATGTGCAACACACGAGTGCTGGATGCTCACTCACCTTAAAATGGAACTCAGGCGTTTCTATGTACCTGTGGACGCCAACAGAGACGTACAGTTTGTGATGTTAACCTTCATAATGAGAATAGATTCAATTTTTTTTAATCAAAACTTATTTATTAATTATTAACATAAAAAACGGCAGCGTACATTTTTTTTGCATACATCATTACCATGTAAAATGTGAGATATAAAAAAACATGGATTAATAATTTTTTTTTGGGGGGGGCAATACTACAGAACCCTAATGGAGCTAATACAGCGGCAAATAATTAGCATTTTGGCTCAACAGATGATTTAATCTATTAAACTAATAAAGTTAGTTAAAGTAAAAACTAACTAAGTTGATAAAGTAACTAATAAATGCGCGATTGTGAGTTTTTTGCGATTACCGTATTTTTTTGTTGGTTAATGACAATGATTAGAAAAATAGTTAACTGCAGCAGAGACTGAGTTTTTCCTCATTTTAACACAATGAAAAAAAAGCAAAGGAGAGATTCTGTGTGAAAAACTACTACAACAAATTAAGATTCAGAGTTAAGTAATCTATAGAAATGTAAAAGTTGAGAAAGTTAAAGGATAATCCACCCGAAATACACTGCTACAATGTTTTGATATTGGTGTGATGGATTAAAGCTGTGATGTGAGCCCTCGCTGCAGCCCTCAGTAGATTTTCTAATGTGAAGTGAAACGGGTCACAATGAGGTCAGCTTTAATCAGAAATGATCCTGTTTACCCCCCCGGAGAGGGAGTGAGAGGGCACTGAGTGACGCAGGTGAGAGACAGGCGTCCACGCGGACCGCACCTCGCTTATCTGCGCAAATGTAACGGAGGAGGAAAGAGTGACAAAGGCCAGGGCTTTGGGTGTGATAAGGAAGGGCCCGATGTCCTGCTTTGGCCCCGGCTCTCACCCTGGCTGTCCATCGCACGGGGCCATCCAGGGGCCAGGAGCCGACCGCAAACCAGGAAAGCAGCCAAGAGTGTGTTTCGCACACAGGTATGAATCTGACCCTGTGCTGTCAGATATACAGAGTGCTGGTGTGTATTTACATGTGGTAGCTTTGGGGCATTGAACGAGAGGAAGAAAGGGAGAGACAGACAGAGACAGAGGGTCAGGCGGAGTTCAGGGCAGTTGTTTCACACTGCAGGAAAACCAAATTGCTTCTGGATCTCGGTATCCACCCCTGTGTAGTTCAGTGTTCCAACCCTCCCCGCCTCCTTGTCTTCCTCTTTCTTTCCTTCCATTCATCCTCCCATCTACTTATTTGGGTGTTTTTTTTTTTTGCTCCACTTCTCATCTTTTCTCACTCTTTGTCCTTATTCTGGCTCTTGTGGCAGTTGGTCCTGCTGGGTGGCAACGCACAGGGTGGCGATGTCTGTAGGGAAGCAGTCTTTAAGCAGGATACCTCGGTCCCTCTGGCAGTCCAGCTCTCCTATGAAGCCGTACCAGTAAATCACGAGGCCCGGACCAAACCTGCGTTGCAAAACAAAAAATAAACAAACGCCGGGCTCTTGTTAGTGCATCATCGCTGACGTCTCACAGAGTTCCGAAGAAGCCATCAATGAGTTGCTGTCAAATTCAGAACCACAAAATGCTTACGGCTGTTGACTTTGGAAGTGGACATATTAGACAAAGGAGAAATACAGGAATAAGTTAGAAAGGTGGGACACCAGTGAGATTCATCTATGAGAGATAAGGTCGCTGAGGTATTTTACTTTGATCACCATCCAGGAAACATGTGCTGAATCAAAAAAAGGCCGCCAGGGAGATTAAGATCTTTCTGACAGGGTGATACACACTCGATCACATTACAATGGCAGCGAAATAACAATAATCCGAAATAACAAAGCTCTACACCAAGGCCCCCGGATGCCGTCGTCGAAAGCCTTTGGCACATAGCAGAGCACACAGAGTTCAAGACAAAACTCGGAGACTTAAACACAACGCATCTGGAGGTTAATGGTGGCCGGTCCAACTGTGTCCAGCTGTTTCATTCACGTTCACTTTGAAAGATTAAGCAACTTTGCCTCAGCTGGAAAGTTTCGCAGTTCCTAAGAGCTATAAATAATGAATTGCCAAACAACGGAGGAGTCAAGTTCAGGCTATTTGAAAGTAAGGTGTGATTTTTTTGGGTCTTTCCGTCTCATCATCGTGCTCCATGGACACTTCAGCTCCCGTAGACCTGAAGATCGGCTGATAAAGGTGCAGGAATAACCACAAATGGAGGAGTTCTTCTCTGGGAATGTGCAACGTTATTTCACCACTTCACCTCACAGAGGCAATAAATCATCTTTCAAGCTATTTATTATGCCCCAAAGAGCCACTGGTGGCCCCTCTCTGCCTCATATAGATCATACCTATTCTTTGAACATTAGCTGCCATGCATAAAGACATGTCACAGTTGAACTCTGAGTGGAGAGCTCCTCCGTTACCATATGCAAGACCAGATTCGGGGGGCTGACAGTGCTTCAGTCCCAGACACTCTATCCTTAGACAGTTAACAATGTTGTGGGGCCTCTGGAGACCTAGACAGGAAGCAAGCTAAAGGGCCACAGAGAGCAGCAGAAGTTCAGCTCCAAGGTAAAGTGCATAAAACCTTGAAGCGGTGATCAATCATTTCATATTAAATTACTGACTCCAACACCCTTTGTTGTTATATTTTAATTACAGTTACAGGTATCTTTAGTCATTTGTGTGGTCATAATTCATGGTATTAGAATAAATACCTAGAAGGTTAACCTTACAACTTCGACAAGGTATTTTAAGAGCATAAATTATAAACCCGGAGTGCAAAAAATCAGATGTTGTGACATTGCCAGCTATATGTACACATGTACTGTACTGCGTCGGCCGGGCCTCGAGGCAGTGCATGTTTTACATACAGTACTTGTATGGAGACAGACACATGCATGAAAAAATATGTGACTGTACACGCACACACCCCTCCCTCCATGAGGCCCTTGCAGCGGTACATGCTTCTGCACCCCATCCCCGCATTCTGCGTTTTACAGTGTGTGATTTACGGCGCTGTATCTATGAGCAAACAGGCCAAAGCTAACAGCCCTGGAGAAAGCCCACAGATGCACGCTGCAAGTTCACCGCAATGTCACACACATAGCTCAGCCTCTCAGCGCCGCACAAAGCCCGAGCACCCGAAAACTCTCATCGTTTCCACGGTCCACTGCTGCACATGGCCGCCAACTCTTAAAATGGTAATGTTATGGAAACAAAACCTAAACATTTACATTAGATGACTTTAGAAAAGGGGTTATGCTCTTCTTTTATATTCAGCTGGCGGGCTTGGATGTATTTCCTGTGCTCTGGATGGAAAGGTGAGGTGGAAAAAGGGGAGAGAAAAAAAAGAAGAAGGGAGACCCGTTTGCTCAGAGTGGAGAGGGGCAACCTTCTGGAAAGGTTAAAACTGTACATCAACAGATAAGGCGGTGGTGCACGATACATCATGTCAGGGGAGGCCGAGCACAAATTGAAACAAGCAAAATTATAAACACAGGGGAGCCATGTCACCAAGGCCTTTCCATACTCTAAAGAAAATAAATGGACTTTGAATCCTACTCAGAATTAATACAAGTCAATGCAACGCGGACCTTGAGGTAGAAATGTGAGACTGGGAATAGAAACACTAACAAAGAGGGGGGGGAGGGAACAGTTAGGAGGCCAAGACTGAGCCTGATGGATAAAGGATGAGATTCTTAAGAAAAGGTTCGAAGCAGCAGCCAGATACTGTAAAAAAAGCAATTATAATAATAGGATATACAGTGTGGTGCCTTATATGCTACTAGTCCCTCTGAAGTTGGTTTTTTTGTAACACCTGAGGAAGTGGACACAAGTTCAGTTTGAATTTGTGGGCAAATTATGGTGTATTATGGGGGACAGCTCATCTTAACCTGGCGTGTGCTTATTACACACACACACACCGCCTCGAAGTCAGAGTCAGCCATCTTCCCATAAACACCTAACTATGTAACGAGTTGGGGAAATTGTTTGTAAAACGTCGCTAATTTTAACTCGGGGGCCACTTGACAAGCCCGGGCGGGGATAGCGGCTGCCAGCCACGCTTTCACTGGTGTTAATGAGCGGGTGGTGGTCGCATTTATAGCAGGTGCCAAACGGCTTACTACCGCAGCCTAATGAGAGCAAGGCACTCAGGAACCAAAAGCCCTGAATGGAGAAGAGGGAGTGTTGTTAGTGTCTGCCTGCAAACACACAGCGAGGCGAGTCCCACACAGAGGTAGGGGCAGAATGAAATCTCTGCATCTTAAATGCACAGCTCATACATACTCTCTGAAGTGCTAAAATACAAACTTTTAACCTGCAAAGAATGCGAAACTCGCCTTCTCGAATTTATTCCTGCCCTTCTCATTTTCTGTGAAGTCTAAGGTTGCTGGAGGTCAGACGGCACGCCCCCCCTGAAAAAATCTCAAGAGTTGAACATTTCCATCGAACACACACATCAAGGTTAATTTGTTCTGCCACGTTTGGTGAGAAAAGGCTTTGCTAAAACCGGGGGCCGAGCACGTCTGCCAAAACACATTACACGACATGATGAATTATCAATAAAATCAAGATGAATTTACGCTCGACTCTAAAACACCCTCATTTCATTTTACATGCCACACAGACCCTTTTCAAACAAACGCCCGAGCAATGATTTAGACAGCGTAAGCCTCTACCTGAGGGTGAACTCTGTGTCTCTGAGGTTTCCCCACAAAGACCTCTTTGTTTTCAGCATCCATACATCAGGTCGCAAGGTAGGGCCACTAAAGCGCTGCCAAACATTAGCTTTAGTCAGTCATTTCTCTGCTTCCAGGTAAGGAACCGGCTGAACTTCTTTTGAGACAGAAAGCACTGAGAGTGATCGGGGGGGAGAGGTACGGAGGAATAAAAGTCTCTGTGTGGGAGACGGAGCAACTGTGTACACAGCAAGAGAGAGAAAATGTGTGTATTAGTGACAAATGGCCTGTTCTCTGGGGGTCAGCCTCTGCTTATAGGCAGCTGCCTAAAGGAGTTTATTTACAGGGTCAGATAATGGTGGTGTAATGTGTTTGTATGTGTGGCCTTTTAGAGGGGGGGACCCAGGGCCTGCACACCAGGTAATACGGCTCTGCAACTGATCAATGAACATACAGCTTGTGTATTTTAATGGCCTTGCAGTAGCTGTGTGTAACAAATCTGAAGATTGGTCCGGATTTGCACACAAATATTATATTTAAAAGGCCGACTCTGCCCGGAGGTATGTCCTCAAACAGGGAGGTTAATGATCCCTCTATACATCCCATTGTCTGTAAGTAAGAGGAGATGAATGGAAGAGTTAACCTCCCACAGACAAGTTATTTACATGAGTCCATCTAAGAATAGAACACCTTCTTTGCTCCCCTCCTCCTCCCCATTTTTCTTTACGGGCTAAGAAAAGTTCAACGCTGCTCAGGTATGTAAAACACAACAGGAGGTGGGTGTCGCTGCGCGTCGCCGCAAACCTACACTAGCATTGTAATTAAGGCGGAAGAGAGAGCAATAAAGAATAAAACATCTTCAGCCAGGTGTAATTCTCATAGACGTTTTTATGCTTTCTATCGATGGGGTATGGAAATGGAACGTGGCGCGGATGTGGTTCCTCTTTGTCGCTGTTGGAGGTACAGAGTGTTTTATGTGCAGGGGTGTGGAGGTGTAACGTGTGAGCTTGAAGGGTGTGGGAGGTCGCGTCCAGTCAGTCTGGTGTGAGTTGCACGTTAGCTAAGAGCTAATTTACGCGCACCGAAGCAGGATAGCAACACCACAAGAGGCTTCCAGTGCTTTATCCACAGCAACCGCAACAACAAAGACTTTCTATTCTATTCTATTTAAAGCTGTCCAGTCCATTGAACTTTTAATGTAAACAATTGTGGGTGCTCACAGTAGGTGCTTTCAGAAAAAAAAACTGTAATCAATTTCAATTATACGTTTATTCAAATGCCAAATAAATGTAGATTCTATCAATAATAATTATATAATATAAATTAATAATGTAAAATATAAATTCTCCATATTACTTTACTTTACATTATTATATATATATATTACAGCACTATAATGCAGCCTAGAGAAAACCAATAAACAACCTGTATTAATCTATATTTAATACTAATATCTAGCCTGAAATCATGTACTGTATACATATATGTATAATTTGATTTCATTACAGTGGTGTTTAGGATGTGCCGTCCTACTGCATTAGAACAACAGTTTTATTTTTGTGAACCTGTAGTGTTTATCTCCAACTAACGAATTATCACTTTCTCTGCTTCCTCACCTATCTGCTCAGCCACCCTCTCACGTCAGACAAAATCTTATCTCACACACACGCACGCACACACGCACACACACACACACACACACACACACACACACGACATCAATCAGCTGATTGATAACTTGGCTAATGCATGATTATGTGAATGGACCAATCAGCCTCAATCCTAATTTTATTTTGATGAAACAATGGTGAGGCATAGAAAGCAAAGCTTCACAGCACCATTTGGTCCTGGTTAGGATCTGTTTGTACAATATCATGCTTCCCAAACATCCTCCAGCCAAAGGGAGGGGTCTTAATCAGTGTTTGGAACTCGTTAAGTCCCTTAACTGAGCATGTCGCCTACCACATTAGCAACACATATCTAAGGGAACAAGTGTGTGTTGTGTGTGTAACGTGCGCTGGTCCCTTTTAGATCTACGGCGTCACGGTCCAATGCACTTTGACACACACTGGTCTGCTTTGGATGTGGAGCGAAACCAAACAAGGTGTGGTTTGGTTTTGTCTGTTTAGTGTTCAGAAGTGGGTCCAAACAGCACTGAGGACACGGCATCTAACAAAACAAACGACGACAGCTCTGTGACGACACCAGGACGATCCATGTTAAAGTTAGATCGGGGGTTCTGGAACAACTCGTACTTGGAGACAAAGACTTTCTGTGCAGCATCCCTCTTTTACAAATACAATCACTTTTACATTCGGACTTCATAATAGGGATGTAAGAATAAAAAATGTTCCGTCTCTGTATTATTCTGTGGCAGTCTAAGGGTTAACATTCAAACGGTCAGAGCTCACCTGATCTTTTCTCAGATATCGACTCACCATCCTCTATAATGACCCTCTATATCATGAAAATGGCTTTATCTCTTCAGTTATGACATACTGAGTGGGTATTCATTAACACTTGATGCTGATATTATTAAATTCTATTATGGCTGTGAATGGTGTCTCCTCTGCAAGTACTGTACTGAAGTCATGAGTAGGCAAGAATCACGTCTGTGAGTCTGCATGAATGTAAATATATTTTAAATGCACATACGAGTCCTGAATTAAGATTAGCTTCATTAAATCTAATATAGGGAGCAGAAATAACAAGAAAATGTCTCTGAGGCTTCCATTGTTTTCAGATGAGGCTTATTAGTCTCCAAAGCCAAACACTGGCCACAGTGCTAATTTGGAGATCTGTCTAGAGAGTCCCTCTTGCCTTTGATGAGTCCCCATGTTTGTAAGTTCTGCTTGGAGACAGGAAGCTCCCTGTGGTGGCGGGCGAGCGGGCCGGGGGCTGGGAGGCTGTGCAGACAGAGAGGACTCCAGCGTCAGGGGGATACATGCTCCTTTAACCTGTTATTGTGAACTCCCAGCAGCCCAGGCCGATAATTGCCACCTGTCTCTGGGGAAACACAGTCAAAAGCAGGCAGAAGGACGGCCATTTTGTGTCTGCCGCGGCTCCTTGGCCCGGACGGCCCTGGTCCTAATCCTGCCCTCCTGGCTAATGTGTTTTCAATTTAGGATGATCCCCTACTACAGGCACAGCACTAATCAACAACAGTTTGTACTGTAACCCTATCTGCCCTCGCAAGGGCAGCGTCAGCCTGACTGGGCGCCTGCGAACCTGATGTGTCCAGCAGAGCAACAGTGTTGTGTGTGTATATGTGTGGATGATATCATGTTTATATGCGAGGTCACAGGATGTGTGTCTGATACATGACTGTTTGTTTCCACCTATGCAGTTGAAATATAAACATCCATCCAGATGCAACACAACAGCACCTACGAACTCTCACACTGGACTTGTTGCTACGTGGACTTGTCTTTATACTTGTCCTGCTACATCTTAGCACTGCATTTTACATCATCTATCACAAGATTTTATACAATGCGGTGTGTTATTGGGATTAATGGAACCACACTAAGCTGGTTCAAGTCATACTTTTCCGATAGATTCCAGTTTGTTCATGTAAGCAATGACTCTTCCATGCACACAAAGTTTAGACATGAAGTTCCACATGGTCCTGTTCTAGGATTGCTATTTTCCACCCTATATACCACCTTTAGGCAATAGTATTAGGAGGTACCACATAAATTCTCATTACTATGCAGATGACACCCAGCTGTATTTGTCTGTGAAGTCAGATGAAACTAATCATGTGGTCAAACTTCAAGAATGTCTTAAAAGACATAAAGGCATGGATGACCTATATATTTTTTATATAGGTCATCAAAAACTTAAGTTATTGTACTTGGCCCTAAATACCATTATCTGGCCTCCAGCTCTACTGTGAGGAACCTTGAAGTGATTTTTGACCAGGACATGTCCTTTGACTCACACATAAAACAAGTCTCTAGAAAAGCCTTCTTTCACCTGTGCAATATGAAGACGATTGGAAACACCCGTGTCTCAAACGAAAACTGAAATGTTGATAAAAAAAGCTGCAACATGAATAATGAGAGGAACTAGAAGGGATTCATTGAAAAGTCACTTTACAAACTAAACACAAAATTTACTTATTAATGTATATTAAGAAAAAAAGCTCAGGGCTCTATTTTCAACACAATGTGGGAACACCTACCATTATTGTAGGCAGAAAATATTCCCGTTTTCAACTAAACCATGGCTGATAAAGTTATGATGGTTAAGTTTCTTCTTAAGTTATTAAATGATTGCACTTTATTATTTATGTCACATGCAAATATTGTTGCAAAGGTCCTTGTATTTACATTCTCAAAAAGCCACACTGTTCATTGGGCCCTTCTCAGATATCAGTCAAACCTCTTAAACTCTGCCGCCACTTCAGTGAGGGCTAAAGTAAAAGTTAGGCATGGAAAGGCAGGTGTGAATGTTTGTTGTGTAAAGGCCTTGTAGCCTCTGCGTCCATGAGCAGAACCCTGCCCCAAAATTAGAGTGTGGCCTCTAATGTCTCCCTGGGAGAAAAAGAGGCCTGGCTTTCGTCCAAGTCAGCACCTTTGGAAGTGCAGTCGTGTTACCACCACTAAATCAACATGTCAGCACCCAGGCCAGTGAACTTCTTCACCCAGACTCAACCGCTTACAGCTACCTCACACACCTAATGAATTGGCGTGAATGCCCATCTGTCCGCCAAAATGAAAAGGGGAAACTAGATATGAAGAGAAAAAGAAAAAATAAGATTTTCCCTTGTTCCGGCTGTTGCATGGAATATTTTTTATAAATATTACCATTAGCACCCACTGAAAAAACTGTGTAAGTGCTCTTACGTGAACAAAGAGCTGCTGTGACAATCTAGCAAATGTCAGGTTAAGGTGTCCTCGACGTCAGCCTTGGCCCCTGGGTCCAAAATGGAACTGTTCCAGTTTGGGGGCGAATTTGGATACGGACACAGGCGAAGGACCACAGAAAGCTGTGTGCTTACTCGGCAGTCTGTTTACATTCCTAAGGGTAATTTTAGCCCCTGGGGGGGAGCAGAGCAGGGAGGCCGACATGTCGTTGGGGCTTGTCAGTGGTCGACGGGCCAGCCGGCGCAGTGGCGGCACCTGGACATGTGGGTGGTACACACACACACACACACAGAGCAGACAAACCACTGGAACTGTTCTATGTGTTTGCCACTCAATTATTCATCAGCTTTAGTATTAGGAAATGTTTTTTAAAGAACCAGTTTGCATCTTCCACCTAATATCAATGGCTACTCTGTGAGTGGACTGGACCACTGAACAGAGACAGAAGCTGTCGAAGACGCCTCGTGGAAAACCACAGGAGTGAGGGTGTAGCACTGCTAACTGGCCCACCACAGAGCACTATTAGCTTTGGACAACACAGGATATCCCCAGTGTTTTCACTGATGATCTGTGGTGCAAATCTAATTTCATTGTAGTTTTTAAAAATTTGCTATGCAAACAAAACAATAATCCTAGCTCAGGAATCTGCTGAGGGCTTCTGTGTGCGTGTGGGGATTTGTCTTTTTATTACTCCCAGCCCAGAGTGTCCCTTCAAAGGGCAAGAAAGCAAGATGTCCATGTGTGTTTGCGGTGTGAGTGCACGTGTAAGAGAGAAGGGGGGAGAGAGACATAGAGAGAGAATGAGAGAGAGAGAGGGAAGGAGGGAGAAAGAGAGACCCAGAGCTTATCGAAACTAATTAGGCGAGGGATCAGGATGGAAGTTAAATACTGGGCTACATGTAATGAAAGAAGCAGAGTGGGGGACATCTAGGGGTCAGACCCACACCAAACAGTGGTCCTCAGGCAATCTGGTATTGATTTTCACTCGTTTGGGGAAGAAGGTGGACGGGTGGGAGGGAGCCACGGACAGAGAAAGAGAGAGAGGGAGAGAGGCAGTAGGGCAGAGTCTAAGGGTCTCATGAGTTGTCAACTTGACAGTTTAACCCCTTTTGGAGGAGAACAAACAAACAGAGGGATCTCCTGGGCTGACAGCGTTGATCTGTCATAGCGATGACACTGCAAAGCCCCACACAAGGCCCACACAGGAGAGGAGAGTGGGGAGGAGAGGGAGGGTGGATGGATACAGATATGCAGAGGCACATTCCCCAACCCTAAGAAGATGGGACTGTGCTCTGATGAAGATCTGGCAACCCTGATCTACGAATATCAGAACCTTAATAATTTGGAAATGGATTTGGAAAAATTCAACATTTCCATTGAATTCCTTAAATTTAAGAACAAGTCAAGACTACATATGTGTACCTTTTACAGTATGTGCATGATATTCCTTATTAATGGTTTTACTGTAAATAGTAGTAAATGACACAGGCAAAAGAGTAAAGGTGAATCAATCCCATCAGTTACATTTGAAAGTTTGTGCTTCTCTAATAAGGCAGTACGGGTCACAGTCCAAAACCACACAGACACACAGATGTCAGCGCTCCTCTCTTGTCACTCAAACTTTGAGGGCCGTCACCCCGAGCACCTTCCCTCTCATGTCCTTAAACACTTGAAGACCCCTTTCACTTTTCCCCTCAGACCGCCTCATCGCTTTGTCACATTGCCAAAGGGGACTCCATTAGCCTGGCCATGCACAGTTCCCCCAATTCACCCCACACACACACACACACACACACACACACACACACACACACACACACACACACACACACACACACACACACACACACACACACACACACACACACACACACACACACACACACACACACACACACACACACACACACACAGAAACAGAGCGGCAGAGAGAGGGAGAGGGAGCTTGATGCGCACAGCTAAGGCTGTCCACATCAAATTAGAGTGGCCCCTATAGTCCCTATTACAGCCTGGGAATGCTCCATCATGACGGATGCTACGGGGTCCCTCACTTGTCAGCAGTTGTCAGACAGAAAGGGAGTCTGGATACACACAGCTGACAGGTAATCTTAATGTCTTCAATTAGCCCAATTAGGCCTGTCATAAACAATTCGAAAAGTGCTCGACCAACACAAACAGATAAACGCACGCACAAGCGCACACAGGCACACACAGGCGCACACTTACAAAACAAGGTCTGCGGGGTATTAATGAGAAGGGTAATGGATATATCAGTGGACGGTTGACTTGTCTTTTGTTTCAAGGAGGGGGTGTGTCCCCGGCCCTTGCTCTCAGCTGTGCACTGCTGGCTGCTACCTGGTCAGTTCAAATTGTACTATCTCCTTTCATTAGCGCATCGCCGGCTGAGAATCTGAAAGGCCGTGACAAAATTCATTTGAGACGAGCTGGAGCAGATTGCCTGAAGCAGGTGCTATAAGGGAGATAAAACAAAAGCAGCACGTGTGTGAAGCTCCCTGTGTGTGTTTCTTACCTTTGTGTGTATGTGTGCGTGTGAGTGTGAAGGGTTTGTCATGGTCTTCACATTCTGTTCTTTTCCTTGCTATGGTAAATGGGTAATGACACAAAAGTACTTCTGGAAAAAAACAGAAAAGAAACAGGGACCAGTGCACACTTGGAGTGTTTACAAAGCTGTGGTGAAATCTAAATATTGTTTCTAGCGTGACTAAATAGGCCAACACCTTTCAGTGCTGAGGATGTGCGATAACTAACATTGTTTGATTTGGTCTCTCCTTTATAATATCTTATCGCGGAGCAATGGTGACACCCACACTACATCATCAGCTTTTGTCCTCTAACCGTTTCTTTAAATGCATCTATTTGCATTCACTATCAATTTCTTTCTCTCCCGGGACGTGGGACACGTTTCAGGAACCGTGAGGCACAAGCTAATGTTTAAAACAGAGATTCCACAGTTTGCAAACACAAGAGCCGAGCAAAGTTAGCATCAATATTTGAACAAGAACTTGACATCAACACTGCCTTGATCTTATGTACAGAGTCCCTGAAATGCCCCACATCAAGCAGCACGCTGACACGTTGAGTGCAGCACTTACACGCTAGTGTGAAGGCACACAGGCCAATGTTGTACAAAGAGAAAAGAACTAAATACAATCAACAGAGAGGAATTAATTCAAAACCAAGGCAATATGCTGAATGGTGAAACACTTTTTTTTTTCCATTCAAGGAGTCAAACTAGGACAAGAAGACAAACCAACTGATATCAGCAAAAATCTGTGATGGACCTCTAACTCTACGTCTGATCTTTACCTCAAGTGACGGCTGGAATGCCATCTGAGGGGGAGAAAAAGAAGGAAGGAAAGAGAGAGAAAAGCCGTCACCGGGAAGTTGTAATAGGAAATTGCTCTTGGCAACTATTTGTTCAAGCACCAGATTTTTTTCGTTTTTATGCCAACCCAGCGAGACCCCATTGGAAAACAGGGCAGGTCCCCCTAATGAGTAATCTATTTCAAAGCAGTCGTGTCTGGGCATGACAGTTTACTGAGAGGCTTGAAGAACTGGTAATTACCAGTGTTACGGGGCAATTAATGCATATTACACTGCGGCACTCATGGTGGTGACTGTCAGCTCCCCAATAAAAATGAGCACTCTTCAGCTAAAGGGTGACATTAATTGGGCCCTTAATGACTATGCAGAGGAACCAAGCCAAATAGGAACAAAACAGGGGACTCACTCTGACTCCAGCAGAGGGCTGAAAATTGGACTAAAAATGAGATTAATTGCTGTTTAGAAAAAAAAGAAGGGAAAAAATGTGGCGAGGGGAAGGCGGAGAAAGAGGTTGGAATTATAGGGTGCAGAGAGCAAGGGGCTCCTCATACAAATGACAATTCAATTAATTATTTCATACTGTATTTTCTTTACATTAAAGGCAAATACGATTTTTTAAACACTAATAGCAGCCAACAAATATTTTCTATGCAAAGATAAAGTGGAGTAATGTGGGGATTCTCTGTTCTTTGTATTTGGTCCAGGCGTGTGTTCATGTTAGCGAGTGCGAGTCCCTGCATATGTTTATAAAGCGAGATAGCGCTGGCACATATTTGGCAGTGATGTAAAAATGAAATCCAACTGGACACGCTAATTTCTGCCACTTCAGTTCGCTGTGGTGTCAAAACACTCTAAACACGAGTGACCGGCCCACCGTGGTGCTGTTTACCCAGACTCACCGGAGCTACACCTTTTTTTCACACACAGCACAGCTATTCTGCCGATGCTAGCCATGCTAACTAGCTGCTAAACGCCTGCTAAATGAATGCTGCACTCTGGGCTGCAAAACTTAGCGCAGCATCAGAGTAAGTTCTTAAAACACTAATATAAGACGGAAGATTGTCAAACGGAGGCCACGATACTGACAAGGGCAAAATCCATGGATACGACGGGTAGGATCAATTTGTGTAGTTTGCACTGCAGCTAGCTAGATTATTTTGTTTTGTTTTGTTTTTGGTTACACGATGAAGCTTTTGTTTGTGTCCGAGATGCTGTTGTTAGTTCGACATCTAGTGGGGGTGAATATCCCATATGTAACCTTTATTGAGCGCATTTGAAAGGCTTTGTCTTGATATTTTGGCCATTGCATAAACAGCTACACGTATATGTTTCACCCACACAGAGTCATGGTGCATAAGCTCAATATACTACATTCATCATTTACATTTATGTGAAAAGGAGCGTTCCCCACGTAACACAAAATACGGATAGAAGAAGTATATATAGCTGCGATGTTTTCCATAATGTGCAAGAAAGAAATCATCTTCAGAAGCAAGTATTGAGAGTTTGTGGGTTACACACTTTCCAATGAAGCCTAAAGCCTTAAGTTAAACAGTCAATAAAACATTAAGCGGGGCTTTAATTAAAAGTAAATCTGCCAAATTGCAGGCCTTCCACCCACAGAAATGTTTGTTTAGATGGAGATCAAGGATGTGGTGAAGCTATGAAGTAATTCTGATTAATGTTGCTAAAGCTAGGCACGTACTGAACGCCACCTGAATATGCAATCCCCCAATCATAAAAATATCAGCATGCAAAACATGCCGTCATTTGCATACATTTTTGATTTTGGATTTCCTTGCTATTTAAATATGCAGTTAGAAATAGTCCAGCACTGCCTCTTGCGCTGTCACGCTGCACACTCACACTGTCATTGGTCCTGATAGAACTCTTCCGCTTCAAAGGGAGCTTTGCAATGGAGAAGAGAATGAGCAAATATTTGAATTGCAAAAACACATCATCTACCGAGGGGAGAAAATTCAAGATAACTTTTTTTAGAGTTAAAGACACCCCCCAACCCCCAGCGAGCTAACCCTCTGCACACAGCACAAAAAAAGTCAACATATTCATAGTGTAAGCATGCCGCTAATTTACCATATCCAAATTCGTGTAATGGGATATGACACGTTTTAGAGGGGATTGAGGGAAAAAACTATAATTTGAGGAGAGAACCATAAAATGTTTAAGCTGCCCCTGTATTTAACTGAGATCCAGCACACAAATCCAGGTTCTCAGACAACCTGACATGGGTTTGATTACAGACTGAAGTGTAATTAGCTACTTAGGTTATCCTCTAGGCTGAGAGAGCAGCACTAGCACCCTTACAAGCAATATTTAGATTCTGCAGAAGAAACTATTCCCCCCCCACGATTTCAGCAGCCATTTTACAGCCATTTACAGGCAACCACTCGAGAAGATTCTCTGATGGTTTCCAGTTTTTTTTTTGCAGAACTTAGCATAAAAAAGTGCAATAAATAATCTTCATGACAAATCAGTAATATGACTCATAGCATATTTGAAAGTATAAGCTCCCCAATTCGATGCCAGGATAAATAGAACATTTAAGCCAAAACGTACAAGTCTAGCCATGAAAGCCATGAACAACATTAACAGCAATAAATACCCATCTTCAGACATCTTGAAAAACACCCTATTCAAAAAAGGGGGAAAACACTCATCTCCTGTGTTTATGATTGTAAATTTATTTACCACAGGTTCAGTGCTACCTTGAATTTCAAATTGGGGGGAAAATGTGAGCGTCTTAAATACATACTCAGAAAATGTGTGGGACACAGGGAGAATTAAGTAAGAGGCTAAATAAACTGTGGAAAGAGAGGCAACCAGCTACTGGTGGAAAGAAACTCAAGGCTACATTTCTTTTAATAAGCGAGTCAAAGCTTTCAGTGTAAGAGAAGTAGTTTATAGACTCCATAGCAAAATTAGAGGATCAATTTAAGTTTATAGGGTTACCTTGATATTAAATTATATCTAAACATCGGTCTTAAAATGCTTATTTCTTAACTCACCGTTAGCACTACCTTCAACACCTCAATACACACTGTCCACATCACTCCCCCCCCAGCAGTCCAACCCTCGAGTGGCCTCCACTCCGTGTGAGCCGCCTACTTATGAGTAGACAACTTGGAGACAGGTCTGAGCAGAAATCAAACCTGAATGATGGATAGCTTTACTGCACAATGACCTCTGTCACTGGGTTCTTGCCCTAAATCAATGCTGGCGATAAGGGCCCTGCACCAGCGCTCACCTTGGTATGTTCACCAGCAGACCTTATCTATGGCAGGAGGAAGTATGAGTAATAACCAAAGACAAGCTACGACAAAACCACTAACCCCGCCTTGTCAAACATAATTTACAATGTATATTCCCTTAAGCCCCCCCCCCCCTGCTGCTGTTAAAATAGTAATTATGAGAACCAGAGAGATTTGGGACTGAGTGTTTGAAAGATTAACCTGTTATAGGTTGGTGGGAAGGCTTTGCACATATCTTTGGTCCAAGTGAGGTTCTTATTTTAACAAGGAGGCTCGCAGACCTGAGGACTGACATGCCCTAGTCTTTATACGCTTTAGAGCACACATTCAAAAAAATAAGATGAATAAGACAATTTAATTTCAGCGCTGTCAGGTCTGTGCGGAGAGTCCAAACTTTCGGTGATGCATGCGAGGAGAGGTTGGAGGTTAGAGTTGAGAGGAGGGTTGACAGGAAGTAGAGGCAAAGACTTTATGAAGATTACAGCATTGAGAACTCCGAGACCTCTCGGTAGTTTCTCATTTGACTGTGCATGTGATGAAGTGCGTGTGTGTGACACAGAGAGAGACACGGGGAGCACAGGGAGAGAGCGAGCATGCTTCCAGGCAGTCGCATCAAACTAGGGAGAGAGACCGAGCATGACATCAAACGTTGCAATTAGCTGACCCCTTTCTCCTAGAGTCACAGTTAGAAAAGCTCTGCCTTTAAAACCGTGATTAAAATACATTTGCTTTCTCATTCAAAATGACATTTGACAAGGTTAGTAATATTTCAACTAACTGCAAAAACATTCTTGTGGCTGTAATCCTTTTTTTCCATCACTTTGCAGGGGCGCAGGTAACCTCGGAGCGAGTTTCCCATGAACTCAGCGCTACGATTTGAAAACAAAACGTCCGGGGGTGAAAAAAAAAAGGGAAGAGCAGTTCAAAGTTTCACTCGACAGTGTTTTGTTTCACCCGGGCAGTCGAAGCTAAATGTTTTGCAATCATTATTCAGAGAATTTATCCCCTTTCTAATTCAAACCACAACAAATATTTAAAACAGAGCCAGTAGTCTTCTCTCTAACCACAAGCTCCATCCTATAGCACAGACTCGGGGGGGGGGGGGAACTGAGGACTGTCAGCAGCTAGGGTTTCTCACACTGTTAAACCCCCTCATCACCGAATTACGTCAGGTGTAGTCTGTAGTCCAGTGGTCTGTCCAACAGAAAAGTAATTGATAAAAGTAAAATAAGATTTGATTTAATGGCCAGACAGTAAATATACATAAATAGTATTTTTTCAAAGGGTAAATAGTAGTCATAACATTGTTTTGGAATCGATTTAGAGTTTTTTAAAAGTTTTTATAAAAGGGCTGCAAAATGTCAGCGAACTTAAATAAACAAGATGTAAATGGTGTCTGGGACGGTCTTTGTCAGGGAGCAGTCCTGACAAAACAAGCTGAAGATAAGCCATGAATAACGTGAGGGGGATCGGAAATGGTCAAGCCAAAAACTCTTGAGTAAAGTTAATAGTTTTCACATCCATTCCAGTTGCAGGGGAGGAGAATGTGAAGTGTCGGGGCCGGACAGTGAGCCAGCCCAGGCTTAAGCTGCAGCTGCGCTCAAATTGAAGTGGCACTTTCTATCAGAGGCCTTTCGCCAGACAGCTCGGTTCTGCCCTTTCACTCATAACCTCCGTGACACACAGACACCCATTACAAAAAATTAGAGTGGTCATTTTAAAACACACAGCCGTCATCGGAGAGACAGATTCCGGGTTTAACATGGCGGAAGAGTCATGGCGTGAACATGCCAGCTGATAGAGATATCACTCAAGATGAGGAATACATCTCTGCGACATCTCCCGGGCTGACGTTCAAAAAGGGGGCGGCTCCAAATCCCCAAAAACTCTGCGTGGAGTTTTTTATTTCACTTGTGCAGAAATGTAGGCCTTTTGTTATCTTGCATCAGTCCAAAGGAAAAGGATTGGGTATCGTCTGTTTCAACCTCCCGCCCATGATGAAACGTTACATCGACAGCGGACACAGTTGGAATTTGGATCATATCATTAACCTGTTAACTCTCTAAGCCCTTGTCACAAAGGTTTGGTTTATGGTGGACACACAACAGAAGAAGAAAAAAACATTAGCATTATTAACATAAGAGAGGGGGAAGAATACATTAGGAGTCATATTGAGCACACATTTGTCTTAAAAAGCATTTTTTCCCCCCTGATCATTTATAGACCTGACAGAGCTTGTGGAGACAAATCTGTTGAACTGATAGATCTTGTACATTAAATCCCAGAATTGATGAGCAAAAAATCAAAAGGTCAGCACTTGGACACAGGCTCCTCATGTGTCTTTGATTACACACTCCCACTAAGGGATAGGCAGGCAGAGATGTTTAAGCTATCAGGCAATCAGACCGCCGAGAGACGTGAAACTCAAACCAGAGACGGGAGAGGGAGAGGGAGAGGGGCTGCCTGGGAACAGAGATGGGGGGAAGAGGGTCCTGATGAAGCTCTTTAACAAATGCCAGGCCAGTGCGGAAAAGACTCAGATGTGCTTGTATCTCATTCAGTGTTTTCTGGCAACAATGCACTGAAGTGAATTAATACTGAAATATAAAGCAAAGTTCACAAAAACAAATATCTTTTCATCTGGTGTTTTAATTCGGTTACTTAACGGCACATCAATCAAAAATGACTGCCATGAGGTACAATCAGATATAGGTCTTACATACCGAAACAAACAATTCAAACCATATATCAACATTATTTTGGGAGACGGATGAGGTCATGTGGCGAATGAAAAATGTAAAAATACGGTCCAAACTAAAATGAATGATGGACACAAATTAAAAACAGCATAGTTTGGCATCATCTATTGTTGAACAGATGCAGCCAATAAATGGTATTTTACAGGTTTGAAATATGTATCTTTTAAATAACTGCATGTAGTAACAAGAAAAAAATCTTTCTGCTTACACATAGAAGTTTTACCTCTAAGTGCTAATGTAACTAAGCGCCACAAACTAGAACTCCATGCATTTGTCTCTATCTTTAGCTCCACCAAGGAGGTTGCGTTTTCGTTTATTTATCAGATAGTTAGCGGGATTATGCAAACTGGAGGGATCACCATGAAATTTGGTGGAAGGATGTGGAATGGGTCAGGGCAAAATATATTTTCCACAGTTTAATTGATTTCCAAGAGAATAATTAATGGATCTTGATGAAAAAAACTGACTGATATTTATGTGTGTGTGCAATTTGGTGCTGATCCAAATAAAAATCTGGATCTAGTGAATTTAAATGTGGTTTCATGAGAGGACAGTTGGCGGAGGTATGTGCTATCTGAGTGACCTTATAGTTTTTTATGGAATTACATTTGTCCTAGTTATTTTGGTCCTTTTCTCCAGTTTACTTGATGGTGAAGACCGGGACTAGAAAGACGTCTGAGAGCCACACAAGAAGGTGAAATCAGTGGAAAGGATGAAAATAAGCATGGGTGGTATAAAAAAAACAACAAGGTTATGTGAGGGACAGCGGGCCTATAAAAAGAAACCTACTGTCTAGGTTATCTATAAGGAACCACTTATCACAAGCAAGCAGCTCCACACAGTGACTGATGGGCCTCCACAGACCACGAGTACCCCGCACATTATCTGGTACACACAGAGCTGCTCTTTAAACACAAAGGCAGAAATATGAAGCATTGTTTTCATGGCTGTCACTTGGTTAAAAATATTATATTTATTTTCGGTCAGAGGAGAAAGAGTGTGTACTGTTTTTTTTGTGCCCAAAAATACACAAGGTATTTCTGGCCAACACATAAATAAAAGCTAAGAGTAACCGTCAACCATAAACCATTAATTTGCAGCATGTAAAAGACAAATGATTTAAATCAAAGAAGCTCTTAAAAAGGTTCTATTAAAATCTTAATTATACTATTAAAAATGAACACCAGCAGCCTGTACCGTACATGAAGCTATGCTTTCAGTGTGATAGGTCAACCTCAGAAAAACAATTAAAAAAAGAGAGAAAATATCAAGTAAATTCTTCTTTTAAAACTGTTGCCATTTTACAAGGAACTAAAATAAGCATTCATCTTCAATCCATGTGACACATAGAGAAATAAAAGTCCTCTTTCTCTCTGTCTAATGCCGTTCCTTAACACACAATGTCAGAATGTATTGAAGGCTGGAAATACAAAAGACCAAATTGTTCCCATTCAACTGGGAATTTGTTCTTTTTGTCTTGGTCTCATTCATTTCCCGTGACAGGCCCCAGGACTCATGGTCCAGTGCTCTCCTCGGGCTTTGGTACGACATTGTGGGATGGATCTGATGACTCCTGGGCCCTCCTTCATCTCCGTCTACAGAGGGGTTAAGATGCATTTAAGCCCTTTATAGTTGAGCAGCATTAAGATGCTTTTGGAGCAGCTGTGAAGGTGCATGAAATTAAATATTTAAAAAAGGCCTCATGAACCAAAGGTCCTAGAAAGCATTCAATAATTGTGTGGTAGCTTTATGTTTCCTGAGATTAATATGTTTTACTTTCAGTCATTGTGAAAGATCGAGGAAAAAAAAACCAGAGCACAAATTTTGTATGACAACTACAATTATTTTCCCATTATCACTATCACTGTAACTTTTCTGCAGATGTGAAGCTATTCCCGAGTGAGTGCAAACAGGCCTTGGTGAGGCATAGCAAGCATCATGCACTGTGAGCACAAACTATTTGTCTCGGCCGTCGCTGTGTCAGAAATATATGACTTTGAGTTTACACATTGACTGTAATGTAGACCTGGACGTCCTTTGGGGGCTCAGGCAGCTCTATCGAAATTTCTCCTGTTAGAATTGAGTTTAACAAAAGCTCCATCTAATCCTTGCCCAACCACTTTCTGCGTGTTTGACAAATGCTCTGGACTTCTTCCTGGAATGAAACCCAGAAGGTCAGCGGAGAGGTAACGAGAAGAAGAAGGAGGGGAAAAACCAAGTGACACTGAGAAAATGGGGAGGGGGGCGGGGGGGGTGTCTCTGTGAGTCTGATGACATACGTCGTGAAAGCTGACAAAAAAATGTATGTTCATCTTTTTAAAAGTTCCATAGCAAAACAGGAATTCGTGGAGCGGACATGCTTGCACCCCATTTTACTCCAGGCTTTCCTCTCCATCTCGCAGTGTCACAGGCGAGCGGAAAGACAGGAGGAGGGATATATATCGCTGGGGTGCCGCTTTCTGTCCCGCTCCTCGTTCATGCACACAGCGGCCGTGTCAAAGCCGCTCTCACACTCAGTGGTAAATGACAAATTTGGATAATGCACAAATACAAACCTATAATAAAGAGCAGACATAGAGGCTTAGCCAGAGCTAAATCCTGAGGCTGCAGGAGACCTGAGAGTGCGGATTACACTCCAGACGCCTTAAACAATGCACCCAAATGTGCATCCTTAAAAGCATGAAATCCTTGAAGCATCAGCGCCGGCTTGTCATTTGCCATTAATATTCCGAGTTGCTTGTGCTTTGGGGGCCAGCATTGCACTTCTATGTGCTGATGTGCCCTAAAACAAACACTCGCAAAGCCCTGAAGGAACCACCATTGTGGATAGCTATTTTTTCTAGCTGTGGAATATTCTAAGAGAGGATGTCATAACAAAGGAAACAATAAAAGAGGCCACGTTCCTGCACTGCAAGGGGTATCCATAACTATAAATAGGAGGAAGGCGATGTCAGAGGCGCTTACGCTTTACCAGGAAAACTGATGTTTGTTCTTTAAAAAAAAAAGGAGGAAATTAAGCTCCAACTAAAATTTTCCATGCATATTAAATACATAAAAACTCCACAGCCTTAAAACCTTGTAACAGTGAAAATATCATCACAGTTGAAAAGCAAATACGCAGCAAGAATCTATCACCATGAAAAGAGCATTTTGTTATTACCTCTGCCAAGATAGTTGTATTACGCATAAACTTGGTGGAAAGATGAGGAATGGGTCAGGGAAGAATCCATCAAATTTCAGATAAGGGGGCGTATCCAGGAATTTTTTACCTTCATTAACATTACGAAAAAAGGCAATTTTTTAACTCTTTCACTGATTTCCTAGGAAAAGAATTCATGTATCTTGATGAATAAGATCTGGAATATTTAGGGGACTGATAAGATATGACTCATATAAGTATGTGCAATTTCATGCAGCTGGATTGAATTTAAGGACTGTTAGGCCTTGGTGGAGCGACGCTGAGTGCCATTGTATTCGGCTATTGCAATTGAATTTCGCCTGGTTCTTTGTGGTGCACATCTTTGACAGGAAGGTGAGGTGAAGTATGGCAGGGCACAGGTCTTGGAGGTGTCACATTGTCACCCCAGAATCGCCAGTGCTTGTCCTCGGGGACGGCCCTGTTGTGTCCAGCCTCATTGGATCAGCAGCAGGCACGGCCTGTGGGCGCCCTCTCGCAGGTGACATACCCTATTTTAACTGTCTCTATGATGGCCCTACTGCTGCTGCTGAGGCCTGTATTACAGGCTTCAACTGCATTAACATTCCTGGCTATTTGCAAACAAACAACTATTGTATATTTCAACATATGAACAAATGCATAATTTCTATTTAACAAGCCATACTCATAAAAGCAAAATATCTGTATATCGAAGGCTCTAGGCGTAAAACCTTTTTAAAAGATGAAGAAATAACCAGATGGATTTAATAAGGGTTGTCTACAGCACATCTCGTCATTACACTCCACTAATTAAGCATTCCTGCTGTCACTTCTCCGGAAAGTTCAACAAAAATGATGGACATGTCCATTTGAAAAATGTACAATATCTTGAATCAAAAAATTAATTTGATGTCACACACATGGATTGATGGTTCTGAGGTTATAACAGAATTACCGTGCAAAATCTACAGCATACAGTCCCAGATATAATTGGAAAAAGTTCACAGAGAACTCAAGATGTCTAATTGCAGCTGTGTCAACGAACATAAAACATCACATAAATCAGATTCCTGTCTATTCATTAGCCGAAGTGTCAGCGAGCAGATTAGTGATGTTGTAGGAACAGTCTGGCGAGGCTTCAGAATGGGTTTCTCATTAATTGTAGTTTTGCCTCCATTATGTTTGTCAAAAAAAAACTGTTAAAAGAAAGGACAAGCACTAATATCACTGGCACTGATTTGAATGGAGATCAATATGCGCTTTTTGGAGCCTGAGAATCCTCTGCTGGTAATTATGGGAGGACATTAATCAACTACATTACAACGGAGCATGACTTTTAAAATTGCTAAAACAAAAGAGCGAGATGAAAAAACAATGCCTGTGCGTGCATTCAAGTCTCACCAAATTTCCAAGTGGTCAAGCCAGATGATGTATAATGGCAAACCCCAAAGTCCTCACCCCCCCATTTCAAATGAGGGAGAAATGAGGCATACTGTCCCATTATATTGCTATAAATCATTTTTTGTGGCCGGCTGACAGCTTTTTATCAGATCTAACCTTTTCAAGCCTCCATTAAGAGTGCGAACATTTTCAACTCTGACACATTTGCAGTTTACGAATCTCACAGCTGATTTGCTTTGAGGGGGCACGCTGGCGTTCATGCTCATTTCCACAGAGGCCGTCCATTGTGTTGGGCCAGGTGGAATGGGGGGAGGGAAGAATGGGGAACAGTAGAGAGAACGGACTCTGAATTTTCTGATTTGACTCCACATTAAATGTTTTGATTTGAGATAGTACAGTGTGGAATAGATTAAAGACTGACTTACGCTATTGATCCATTTATGACACACGGTGGAAGCATGGACGGGCAATCAGGGGCCACACAGATCCCTCATAATTAACAAATTAATAATGTTTTAGAGAAGAGATGCTATGACACTTTGAAACGAAGACTAGACAAACAGGAAGACAAGCATTACATCAATTTCAGAAGAACCTTTGTAAACATATTTGTCTAAAGTTAATTTGCAGCCTTTGGTGTGTTCATGTGCTTTGAAAATGGAAAAACCATGGACGCTGGAAACAAAACGTGTTCATGTGTTTAGAGCATTTAAAACACGTCTTTCCAATATTTGCATAATAACAAAGAAAAAAATCAGATGTCACATTAAATCATAAAAACGTCTGTATTGGCTAAAAAAACCTGGTGTTAGACGCTTGGAAGAAATGGACCTGCTGAAGCTACTCCTGTATGAAGAGCTGATTTTATATTGATGTTAATTGCACCAACATTTTTGCCAACGATCCAAGTAGTTGTCCTGTTTTAATTCGAATTTTCCCAGTCGAGAACTAATTGTCTCTACATTATGAAAAATGTTCTTTCTTGAGAAAGGCTGTGGTGTTAATACTTTCACAATATATTTTCAACTAGTTGTGATATCCATAAATCGATCTATTTATCCATCGATCGAGTAATAACACTTCGCTGGTGTCTTTTGTCTTATACATTTCAGATTGACAACAAATACCCAAATCTCTATTTCTGCTTAATGCTTTACTTTAGTGCACAGATATGAAAGGAAGTCAACATATAATTTTCCTTGTGTGAGTATATTCTTTTAAGCGTGTGACAAGTTAAACAAATCAGACAAATACTAGGTAGAACTTCAGCTTGTAAGACACTACGAGAGTTATGGAGGGGACTTTGCCAACCATAATTGATTTAAGTACACCATAATCAAGAGGGGGCAGTTAAGTTGGTACCACGCAAGGGTCCATATTTCATTACATGCTGTGTTTAACCTTACCCACTTCTCCTAAAACACACAAGAGGCTCATTATGTGTTTAATATTCACCAGCAGGTGAATAATTTTTATGCAACTCTGATAGTTGGGCAAGATGGATAACTCAATTATCTGAACATCCGTCAGAGCAGAGGGCTTGCTGGCTCTGGAATGCCATCAGCTAAGATTGATGGCTGGAAGACACCGAGAGCTGCTGCTTCGCCATCTCATCCAGGCACTGGGCCTGAACACAGCGTTTGATTTTGCTGAGGACCGTTTTTCTCTCCTCCCCCCCCCCCTTTTCCTCTTTTTCCTTGAGAGCATTGTAGGTGAAGCGTCATTACCCCTCACTCCACTCAAGAGGGGTTCATTATGGGGTTAGTGTGTTGGCAAGACTATTGTTTAGATGATGAATGCTGTTGATGAGAGCTTTGGAGAGAAAATTAGTTATGTCTTTTTTTTTTTTACGTCTACAAAAACATGTCCCCATAGCTCACTCTGCGATGCTTGGGGGCAAAGAAGGAACAATTAACACAAGCAACGGGTGAAGCAGTTCAGTTAAAGCAAAGGGGGAATTCACAAAAAATAAGCAAATCACTGGAAACGTCAATCAGTGGGAAATGGAGTAATTACAAACACCGCTGTGCAATTCCAAGGCCGGTCAAAAGGGAAACTGAAAGGTTTAGAGTCAAGCAGTGAAATCTGAGTTTGAGGAATGGACAAACAGCCTAAACAACAGCCCTTCAGGCGCTGCGTCATAATCTCAAACCAGCTAATGAGAAGTGAAAGCAGGATGAGGTCACCGCATCACTCTCTTGTCCCTTGTTTCTTCAACGGTTTACGTTTTTTGGGACCACAAAAGTGGTAACCCCCCAAAATCACTGCCTTCACTTACGTGCACGCACACGTGTAAACAAGACGACAGGGCATTAGCTCTAACAATAAGAGAAAGACGAAGCACATTTGGAAATGTCAGCAGTAAATGTCAATTAAAAATTACAAGGGTGCGGGAAAAGGTAGGGTCTGAAGGGACTGACAGTTTTTCTTTTCATTTTTTGACACGACAATGTTTATCTGACCGAGCTGCCAGCTGACATGATGGGATCTACTTTGACAGTTCCTTAATACACTCGGACAAGCTTGCCCCAGTGAATATCAATGAACGACACCCGCGAGCAAATATATAAGGCTCGGAGTAATCCTAACCGTCCAATCAAGCTGTTAGTGTTCTGATAGTTTGACCTACTGTAAACTAAAGCCACGAGGAACAAAGAGGAAGCCCGAAGACAGACAAATGCCATTTTCTGCAGTTTAAACAAGGAAAGCATGTTAACTTATACAGAAAAATATTTAGGGAGACATCAAATCTTCATGTCATGCAGCGATCACATAAGTATTTTTTCACTAACCATGGTCTACGACTACTTTGGAGCATAAACAAAGCCTTTTTTCATTCACACACTTTCTTAGAGGGATATAATGAGTCCTAAAAATATATTTTCATATTCACACCTCTATAACTTTTAGTTCCCGATGGCAATAATACAGAATAAATTTAAAAAACAGACTGCTTTCCTTCTGGGAGCAGGCCATTTGTAAATCAAACCATGTAACTCAGAGAAAATAAAATGCATCATTGATTATGACCTTGACCTCATCCTTCGCATTTTAACTACTCAGTGATATTAGATGAGTCATCGTCCCTGAAAAATCAAATAATGGTTCTGCCGGCAGCTTCTGGGTGAAACCAGGAGGTCAGTGTTCTATAGTCAGGGATATCGTTTTCTGAACATAGAGCCATTACTTCCTTGATGTTTGTTTAGCTATCTATGATTCAAAAACTTTCCTGTAAGGTGTACTTGACATTTTTACATCATTGGTAAGATATTTCTTCAGAACTCTGACTAAAGTTAGGTCGAGACACTACTGACATACCTTCCTACCATTTTATTTTAATTTAAATACCATATGTTCCTGGGCCTGTTTGTGATAAGAAGAGGCTTAAATTACAAGAGCATAAAAGAGAACAATACATTTTCAATGAAAATGAAAAAAAGGTGATCTACATCTGGATAAAACCTGGTATAAATAAATCTTTCACTACCTTATCAGTTATGGGCAGAAAATCGAGGGATTATCCTGGGTTGGGGATGAACGCATACAAAACCACACCATGACAATTCATTCATGGCAAAACAGTTTATTTTTCTGTGTTGAGGTCTTGATAGATTGAGAAATCTGATCCAAGAAAACCAAAACGAGACAGAGAATGAGAGAGTCTAGCTGTGCCCAGGGTCTGAAACCTCCTGGCGCTTCAGTGCCATGTCACAACATGTCAGCTGGCCGTCATGGCTGACGGGAGCCTGGGCCATAGTGAGGTGAATGGAGGCTGTGGGGGCAACGTTTTCGAATTTGGTGACTGGAACTTTGTGCCACGGGAGGCAAGAAATATAAAGAGCATGTGTGACCGACCCCTACTCTTCTCACTGTGTGTGTCACTCCACCCGAATTCAGTTTGAAATGAAGCCTAAATTATTTGGATAATGGCAGAAGATACTTTGTATGACAGGTGCTCATAGCCAATATTCTTTACTATGATTAAAAAGTGAATGGGTGACCTATGCCCTAATTTATTCATTGGTTGGGACATTATATGACATTTGCAGCCTTTAAAAATATAAACTAGCACATGTATTACTGTAGGAAAAGGAGCTTATAACACCCAGGCAAGTCTCTTTTCTCCAGAGACAGTGAAATAACTCTGCATGTTGTACTGCTTTTTCATTCTAGATGTAAGAAACACACACACACACACACACACACACACACACACACACACACACACACACACACACACACACACACACACACACACACACACACACACACACACACACACACACACACACACACACACACACACACACACGTCTGTTGCCCCGAGGTCAGACCACAAGGGCCCGTTCCTGTCCAGACGTTCTCATGACAACAGATGCAATGGATTAATCACCCATTTCCCAGCTTTCCTTTGAAAACAATATGTGTACTCTGGAAAACAATCAGGCTCCCAGGCAGACCATTCAGGCTGTAAAAGCTTCAATGACTGGCTGGATGTGGAAGCAGCGTGATGTGCCACATGTACTGTAGAGAAGCGTGGGGTTAGTGTGGCCTATGCCAAAGAGGAAGTGGTTAGTGTTGTAAGACTGAGATATGAGTTGCATTTATAAAGCTGATTGTTGGTTTGTGGTCTGAAAAGGAGAAGTTATAAACAATATGCAGGCTGGGAAAACGGTAGTTTCAACATTCTTTGGTTGATTCAGATAGAGGGAATAAAAAACAAATACAAAGAGGTGAGAATGAGAAAGATGACTCACCTGTTCCAGTAGCTCCAGAACTGCTCGTTGAGATAGGTGCGATGACTGTAGTCGTCTCCAAATGAGGCTTTGCTCTCAATCCAGTGTACAATGTGTCCTTCCACAGCTTTTAATAAATAAAAACACACGAAAAAAGCTCAGTAGACGGGGGGGGCAAGATCCAGATCCACACAAGCAAGATCCAGATGTGGCAATGACATTTTCTCAGTTTATTCCCTATGATTCACAAAAATCAAAGAACATCTGGCATTAAAATGACAATGTTTTGACAATTGCATAATGCTCTTTGAGGTTAAACCACCCAAGTTGTAATAATGACATTTATGATGCAAATACTGACCGATTGGAACCTCCAGGATGATATCAGGTGTTTTATCATAGCCCATAGCTCTCAGTTGGTTTTCATCTACAGGAAATAAAAGAGCAGAATAAGTTTTACTCTTCACTGAACAAGCTTTATTAAGTAATCAGATCATCGATCACAGACTACTGACCTAACCGCATTCAGCAAGGTGGCGGTAACAAAACCCCTCATTGTGAGCAAAGCAGACAAAATAACAGTAGAGGACAGGAAGCACGGTAAGACCATTAACTACATCTGCCACATATTCGCTTTCATTGCACAAAAACACATTAAAGCCCAGTTACAGAGTTGCTCTCCAGTTTTGCAGTTTGGCAGGGCTTTATAAAATATATAGCAGGAGGACAAGGTTGGCATTATAGCCTCTGGAAGCCTGACCCCTGCCTGCAAACGCTGCAACCACTGTCCTTGACTTCTGGCGTGCTTCAGCCATTATCCCTACAACACCTGATTTCTCCATTAAATCTCAGGCTGACCAGGTCATTCGGTTCCAAAAGGCCTGCCTCTTTGTCTCCAGCCAAGCTCAACTAATGGGGCGTGGAAGGGAATTGAGGAGAGATGGAGGGTGGCGGTGTCAGTGGTGGTGAGGAGGTAGCGTCAGCCAAGGATGGAGAAAGAGAGCCGAGTGAGGTCAGGGAGGCTGCCAGAGGCCTGCAGTGGGGCATCCTGGGTGGGGTGTGTGTGTGTGTGTGTGTGTGTGTGTGTGTGTGTGTGTGTGTGTGTGTGTGTGTGTGTGTGTGTGTGTGTGTGTGTGTGTGTGTGTGTGTGTGTGTGTGTGTGTGTGTGTGTTGGGATGGGGACCTCTATTCACTCCTACCAGGCTGTTGACATTGTCATGTGGCTCTGATCGCCTTTTTACATCACCTTTGATTAAAATTAATGGGCCATCCCTGCTGTTGGGTAGCTTCTTTCCAATCCATTCATCAGATGGGGTGAGGCTGCCTCCGTGGCCCTCGTGCCCCCCGAACTCTGACAGTTTTAGAACAGTCCTCTGTACAGCCCTGGAGAAAGGTCAGCACTCCAGGTCCAAATAAATGATATGGTCCTAATGACAGAGGGAATGACTTTTATCCTTCATCAGTCATCTGACCTCGGGGATGGTGATGATGGGCTAACTGGGGGAGGGGGGCTGATTTAATATTATTGGAAGAAGACAATGTTGGAAGGAAAGTATATTAAAAAAAATTATCTGAAAATATAACGGGTCAAAATATTAGGAACCACAACCACGTTACAATAAGATAATAGTGAAACATTAAGATTCTACCTTTATTCTTTAAATATTCATTGTAGCCTGGTGCATATTTGATAACAGCTTCTGGATTCAAATCAATAGGAGATAATATCCTGTGCATCAGTCATGTCCGGGTCTTCTCTTACTTAGCTTACACAAAAGACAACACTGACACAACCAAAGTGACCTGAAAACAGGGGATGACAAGGAGGTCAAAGGTCGGCTTACCCAGAAAGGAAAGGTTTCTCTCCTTGAGTTTGTCCCGCAGCAGCACCTCATGCTCTTGGCCAATGGCGCTGAGAATAGAGAGTCAAGGATTCCAACGTACAGTACAGTACAGTAACAGACGTATTTTCTATCGAACCATAGACATGCTCAGATCTTTACTGAAATAAATGTACTTCTAAAAATACATACAGCTTTAAGGTGTGAGTAGCATTTTGGTTTTACCTGGATAAAGTGGGTTGTTTAATCCATAAAATCGTATAAAGACTTTTAATACTTTTTTCTAGAGAGAATAATTCAACCAGTTTTTTTACTGTGTGTATCTTAAAACAAAATAAAGCATTTTGCTGCAAAACCAATTATGAAAAAGTAGATTTTATAAAGCTTTTGAAACAAGTTCATTGTGACAGGTATCATAACTGCTATAACAGCAATACTGCAATAGCAGATGTGTTTCATGTTTTAAAGCAAATAGAACTTCAAGGAACTGATTTCTTGGTGATTTAAAGACTTGATTCTTTGAGGAAACTTTTTTTTCTTCTCAGTTGTCCAAATTAAGAATCTGCTTTTTCTCCCCCACTGGTTTACTATGCAAAGTGAGAGCCATTTCTCTTCATGCCGATGTATAAAGTCTCCAGGTCAACCTTAATCCGCTTTCACAACAAATCTCCAAAGTGCATTAGGAAAATGAGGAAAACGAAACACATGCCAATTTGGCAAAATGCACAGAGCGCCTGGACCATTGCTGCTTCACTCATTCCTCTAGAATCCCTGAGAAAAAAAAATGCTTTTAGAATAAATGCCATTTTTCATCAGTACGCAAGATGCTTGATTCCACAGTAAGGCCGGATATCATATGCATAACTTGCCTACTCCAAGAGATAGAGAGAAAAGTACTTAGGCTATTGTATCCTCAACATACACTAATCACTTAAAAAAGAAAGAGCTAAACTTTCTTTCTCATGTGTGGATGAGCTCTTTGTAAGCACATAGTAGTGGGGCAGTGACGATGAACTCTGTGTGAGTCACTGACTAAAAGAGCTGACAACAAAAAAAGTAAAAAGGGTATGTAGAAGGAGGGCAGGATGGGGCAGGGTTCAGCGACTATGAACAGAACAGCCCAGCCCCACACACCAAAGGCTGGACAGACATGATACCACACAGACTTGCACACTCATTCAAATAAGTCTCCTCCCACTGGAAATAGTTGGTCTGCCACACAGCTGCTTCCCCTTACACAGCCTGGACTGCAATCTTTCTCCTATTGTCAAAGCTAAGGCGGTGGGTATTAGCTGTAGCTGGGCAATGGGAAGGGAGAGGAAACACTAGAAGTATACAATTGAATTAAACATATATTAAAAAAAACAATATGCCATTGAAAATTTAAAGTTCAAGTTGCCCAAAACTCTCCGTGGTACTGGAGTGAGAATCCTCAGAGGTAAAAACAGTGATGATTAAAAAACAAAACAAATCTTCTGGGTTAAATAAAATATCAAACAAAAGAACAAGAAGAACACGAGGGTTATGAATGCTAATTTTCTTTCTTGTATCATAGAACATTGGGTCTGATCCACTGCGTGCACATGGAGATGCATTTAGATCAGTCTATCCTCCTCCTCTTTCCTCCATCACCTTCCAGCCCCTGTATCGGTGATAGCGGGATGGCAGGCAGAATGAAACACTTCCCCTGTGAAGCAGAACTTTTATGTCAGGTGAAGCCAGACACATCTCATCCCCTTCAATAGCTCCTCGTCAATTTCAGGCTTAAAATTTTATGGGATAGGATACTGTTTGATGCAGTCTACCAGCGGTCCATAACAGCAGTCATTTATTGTGCACTGAAAAGAGGGGGAAGAAATATTATGGCGTGCGAAAAGGGTGGGTGAGCGGGTGGGAGGGAGGGAGGCGAGGTGAGGGAAGGAAGCCCCGTACAGTGCGCTCCGGGAGAGGAGAAAACACATGAGATGCAGGCAGATTGGCAGGCATGACCGCCGGCTCTCACGTGACCTCATCAGCAAACATGAGCGGCTGAAGCCGCCTGTCAGCCGGTTACGACGTTTAAAACCTCACTGTACACACGCAGTCGATTTGTAACACGGAAACGTGACACAGGTAGTTAAAACAAACAATTAAAATTATTTCCTTTAATATTTTGCTCAAATTTCAAATTTCAAACACTTACTTGGTAGATGTTCTTGGCCAAAACCTGGTCCGGGATTAACGATGGCTCCTTAAGCATACTGTTGAGGACCGTTTTAGAGGCTGAGAACAAGAGAGAATGGGCCAAAAATCACAGAAATATTATAATGCAAATGACATCAAACATTAGTCATTTTCTAGTTGTCTCATTTCTTACAAACGTAAAAGAAAAAAAAATGTAATTCCTGCAAAAGCAAACTATTAAAATATGGAGACAAAAGACAGCCATGGCCCACTGTAATTCACCATGCAACTGCTAATGCAGTATTTTCACTCTAGCCCATTAGATGTCCGCTTGGTGTCTATACAGATTTTCTATATATAAATGTTTCAGTCCAGAGCACAGGAGCACCATGTAGTTTATCTATGTTATGAACGCCGACTATTCTGCATCTCTCATCCCCATTCTTGCTCTACTAACATTATAAATCAGAGCGGGAAGCCCGCTGGATTGATTCGCTGGTACTGCAACAGCAAAAAAAAAAAAATCCTTAAATCATTTCTTAAAAAGATCGGGATTAAATGGATTGTATCATTGTGTGACGAAATGGTTGAGGCACGCCATTTTAGTGATATATATACACACGTGGTCCTGACAGACTTGCAGCAATACAGACAATACAAGGAATGTTTCTATTCACATTTCAGGCATGGATGGTGCCTGTGCCAACACTGCACACAGACTCCCAAGCTCATCGTGAAAACAGTGCATAACATAACTGTTAAACACTGGACAGGTTTATTTGAAGATTTATCAAAATGGCTTGAAAAGTGACTTAGATAAAAAAAAAAGGATGGATGGGAAAAGACTTGAGTGTACATTTCCAAATGCTGACTGGATCATTAGGCATCTCATTAATAGAAAGGCATTTAAAAGAACGTTAAAAAAAATCCTTAAGACCCTTCCTTTCTATTCTGTCTTGTCCCTTTGCATCTCTTTCATAGGCATGACTCCTTCTGAAAACCATGGAGGACAAACAGAGCTCTGATCCCTCATCTACCTTATGACGAAATAAAGGAGGGTGGAAGAAGAACAAAGCACATTCAGCGCTCCCTCCTCTATTTCCGTTTCTTCTTCTTTGTCTCCATCTTTCTCTGCCACCTCCTCTCCATTTCAACCTCTCCCAGCGACGGCGTACTCCCCCAGCCCATCCCATAACCCCGCGCTCCTTCTTAGAGCTGCAAGGCACAGGGCTGTGCTTTATTTCTTTGCTCATTTTTCTCGGAGATTGGTACCTTCACACGCAGATCCATACCGTGCTCCTGTGCAGTGCAGGCGGCGGTGAAGAAAGAGGGTTATATTTTCCCCTTGAGTTAGGACACCTCATGACAAATGATAATGGATAATCAATAAAGCGGGAAATATGAGGCAGCAAACTTTATGAAGCCAGGAGACATATTACTCCCCAACAACACTGGTTTCCCTTAACAAAGTCACTACTCGACTGTGCCTAATAATCTGAAGGAAAATCAAAGGACCTGCAACCACATCAGCAATATTGGCAACTTATTCCACTTTAATGGCATTTTGATTGATTTTTTCCCTCTTCCTAATGGTCGCTTTATAGATTTGACGCTGCTTCTGCAAAACAGTAGTGTGTAATAAACCTCCCTGAAGGCAAACGGCAGCCATTAAAGCTCTTGTCTTACTAGCGCTCATAATTGAAGGTTGACCACCAACACAATTTGGTCTCACGCGAAAAACACACACAAACACACACTCCCTACACTTCTCTCTCCCTCTCTCTGTCTCTCTCTCCTTGTCTCTCCAACCCCTTGATATTTTTGGTGGACGGCCATAACAAGTGACAGGATCCCTTTCTCCTGCTCTTTCCGAGCGATGGGGTTAAAAATAGCCATAAAAAGGTGACCTTGGCGCTGACATTGTAGAATTTCAGCCAAGCATTGACCTGATGAAAATGGAAGGCCAGGCCGCTAATAAATCAGGATGCTTTTAAAATGAGTTTACCCTAATGCTCATTCATCACGGGCTGTAATGCCATTTGCAGGCCCAGGATTCGCTGCTGTGCACAAACACAGCAGTAAATAACAACAGGGTCCTAGTATCCCTCGCATCGTTGCAGCCTCCAACATCAGCATACATTTATTAAAGACATCCCCGCCTTGCACGGCAAGACTCCTCTATGACACCCTGAGCTCCTCTCTGCCACGCACACATACAGCAGGCTCTTTAAATACACACTCAAAAGGCACACACACAGACACACGCGCACATAAAACACGTGCAGAAAAATAAAAAGCATAATCTGAAGAGCACCAGACACGGAGAACAAAGCCCTGCAGCACGACTTTGCACCTTGTAAACATTCGCAAAATTTACTGTAATTGTCCCATGTTGGTATAAATTCCGACTAAGGTACCGTATCAGATCGTCAACATCTGAAAAGAAGAAACAAAAACACACAGACGGAGAAGAGGAGAATAATAGATGTGAAACGCTACAGCCTCCATCGGGATTCGCTAAAGAAAACAACCAGTGTAAACAAATCACGGGCTTGTTTTCATATGCAACTCCAAAACAAGATAAACTATATAAAGCAAGGTAACAGCAACATAACCTTGGCTTGATTTCTCAGTGCTCATACTTCATCATTTGAAACTACTCTTCCTCTCTCCACTAGGGTGAAAAAGTCATTATCTCAAACACAAAAAAATGTCGAGAAACCTCATTAGATCGCAACATTTGTTGAGGGAGGGCCGTAATAAACAGTAACGGATGACGATAGTTATTGCCCCTGACACTGATGAGCTCCTCTGCAAGTTTGTTTATTAATTAAAAAACCCACTTTTTTTTTCCACGGGTGGGGAGGGGTGGGGGTGGGGGCGCTTACCCATTTCCTCTCCATGCCCCCCTTCCACCCACACTCCCCATGCACACAAGCCATTGAGCTGTGGAGGGGCACTCGTTCATCAAACTTCATGGAGCAAGGGAGAGACAGGTCCTGATAATGTGCGCCGCTAAAGCTGATTTTCCATGATGAATCTCGGAGCATATAAATTGGCTAATATCTGAAAACATTTACAGATACTAGAGGAATTGACTACTTGTGGGACATGATGGATGAGGCTCTCCGACGCTGGCCGACAGCTCTGCAAATCTCTGCGGCTGCCTAAAGCCCTCATTTGATTTTCCAATTTACTCCTTTTAAATTTATCCTCCCGTATTGAAAAAAAAAAACAGAGGATGGGAACGAGAGAGAGAGTGGGAGACGAGACGAAAGGAAGAAAATAAAATGTGTGTGTGTGTTTTTTTTAAAAGATATCTGTGGTGGTGTGTATGTGCTAGTTGATGATATGAGGTGGTATCTTGTGTGCAGGAGGAGCCCAGTCCCTGAAGAGGTTACTGGGGCAGAACTGATCTGCTTCCACCTGATTCTCCCTGATAGCGGTGAGATAGAACTCCACGCTTGTGTGTGTGTGTGTCTGTGTCTGTGTGTGTGTGTGTGTGTGTGGCAGTAGTAATAGCAGATCTGGGAAGGTGCTGCTATGAAGAGAGGCTTCCTAGGTCAGGCCATTAGACTGTGGCAGAGGCTGACTGGAGCTTCTCTGCTGAAAAGGGAGTAATTAGTATACTTGTCAAGTGAAGTGCCACGCTGATGCTTACCTCCCTTGCACCCACCCCTCGTATGCATACACAAAAGCACAGAAACACTCATGTTGCCTTCGCCTCCTTACTCCCTCCCTTCTGGCTAATGAAGTGCCCTTGCTCTCATTATTTGAAAGAAAGGCTACATATACACATCGGCTCCACCATAGCAGAGAGGTGAGGGAGAGAGGAGAGGGGCACTTGAAGACAACAGAGGAGGAACCCGAACAATCATCGCGGACACCGAGTTGAGATTTTACTGGATAGAACGTAATAAAATATCAGTTATCAACACGTCTGATCTGCAAAACACTGAAGCTATTATGAATTCTGTCAAGGAACCAAAGGATCACAGTCGACGCTAACATTCTCACAGTGTTAACATCAAACACAGGACATTTATAACCTCGCGTACAAGGCTTCTGTAAAGGAATGTGACAATAAATCTTAAAGGCGGTCGAATCACATAGTTACAAAACATGGAGCAGCAATCTAATCTGGAGCTGGGCCTTGGGAAAATGGAAAAGGTCAAATAGCTGGCAAAATTGCCTCCTCAAAAAAGTATGTCTAAATCTAGAGGCACATCAACTCCTGTCAAAGGAGGAATAGAGAGAAAGATGAAGAGATAGCAGGGAGGGGAAGAGAAAGAGCAGCAGCTCCCCCAATGTGCCTGTTGGTGACTTTGAAAGTTAGTGGTGTTGAAATGACAATATGTGTTTTTTTTGTATTATTTACAAAACCCATCAGTAGGCTGAGACATGTAGTGAACACACGATGCAGGTTTAATCCAGTTTCTGTCCACATCATTTGTGTCAACGTGAACATTTGGATTCATTTTGACATTCAATTATTTTTTGATGCATTCATTATTATGATTTTTATACCAAATTAAATAAAGTTTTTTGACAGGAGGAAAAAATTTAAATCATTATATTTTCTCCAATTCATTTCTATTCAATTGTATTATCATCAGTGGTCTAAATCATATATACTTATAATTTGTAAGGTATAATGTGTTTTTCACAAGGCAAAGCAATTTGTAAACATAGATATAGGAGGTTTAATGACATAATTTTATACCTTATTATCTTTAATGGGAGACTCGTGTAGATAGATACTGGAAATAAAAAAGCAATAAAATACCAAATTCATGCAAATAAATGCTTTTGTATTTTTCTGTATTTTCATAGATTGTCCTTACTAGTGCAGGTTGTAGTAAATTACCTTAACATCATAAATGGTGCGGCTTGCTGGTGACATGCAAAAAGTGGATATAAAGAGCCAAATATTCCCATGTGACCTTTCCTCACCCGGCACCCCGTCTGTTTTCATAAGACAAGGAGCATTATGGATGTTGATATTATATTCAATATGCGATAAAACTGCTTTGAATGTATCGATTTATTTACCAAAGCCAGATAGATTTCATTCAGCGTGACTGATGCTCCCTCCAATACTTTTGCTGCGAGCTGAGACTCATCGGTGGTGCCGTCATGTAGAGGTGTATAGTGGTGGTGGAGGTGGCGGTGTGTGTGGGTGTGTGTAGCTATTGGGAAGGAGGGAGGGATGGAGTGGAGGAGGAGGAGGGGGCGCTACAACAAGAGAGCAAAACAAAACAAGGAAGGGACAGAAAACAATTTAAAACTCTGTATTGATCCAGCAGTAGTGATTGTACATATATTCCACAGTCCCATAGGCCCCATTCCTGTGTCTCTTAAATGCAAAGAGAGAAAGAAGGGAAATAAAAAAAAAAAAAGTGGGAAAAAAACGATGGTGTAAGGCAAAAGGCAAGCCACTCACCCAGTTGGGGGTAATGTCCCTTATATAGAAGTCTATTGATCTTTGCAGTGCGCCTGCCTGCCCTCCCTCTGGAGTCCGACAAAAGCACACGAACACACACACGAAAACACAACGAACACACACACACACACACACACACACACACACACACACACACACACACACACACACACACACACACACACACACACACACACACACACACACACACACACACACACACACACACACACACACACACACACACACACACACTCTGGGGCTTGTAGGGGGGCATGACAGATATGCCTGCCAATAGCACTGAACCAACCTGTTAGCTAATTGCCAACAAAGACAATTATCCTTGCATTGTTTCATAATGGAAACACATTAATGGAGTCTAATATACACACGGGGAGATTGGACGCTTTGACCGGGCAGCCCATGTGGGCAGCGATTCATTTGCAGCGGCCAGGCAGGTCACGAGGAGATTGCAGAGAAGCTCTTTAAAAACAAAAGTCACCCTCACGGCCGCTGACTTTACAACAGGCGACAGTGGAACAGCAATGTCGAATGAAATCTTCATTTAAAAAGTGTTCCAGCAGATAATGGTCAAACTATTTTACCAGATGAAATTTTAAGTGAATTTTAATCTGATCTAAATCGTATCAGATTTTCTCACAGTGTGTGTCCTCAGTTTCGGCCAAATATGAATCTGTGACTATCCTGTAAAAGCCATCTCGACTCTGTACAATCGCTTTGTACAAGAACCACGACCATGACATTGCTCACTAGCCTGCAAACGCTGAGACGGTTACAACAAGATGGTTACAACACTGTTTTAAAATTAAACAACGATCATCCGGGGAAGTTTCATCGGCTACAAATCCATTCTGAGCAATAATAAAGCGTGTTTTCACTGTATGGAGATGGAGGGATGCGATGTGCTATTATCTGAGACGGAGTGCTCCTCCTGGATGAATGCCCTGTTCTACAAGCTGCTCAGACTAGTATTTTGACAGGCAGTGGATAACGGTGGGTCCAAAGCAATCACATCTTTGACTTTGACAAATGGCTGTGCTGTGGCGAAGTTGAAAATAACACACATCCACTTTAATCTCTTTCTTGATTAAATTGGAAGCACGTCTTTTTGACATCATGCGATTCACTCTCAAAGCACTGACTACTCCACGGATACACACACCCAGGCCTCAGGATATGCCTATTTTTTGGTAATCCCAGGATAAGAGAAGAAAAAGAAAAGAGAAAGGGAATTAAATAATATCAAACGCAAGTTAAACTGCCAGTATCTCTCCTGAATCATTTTCCAGGAGATACAAGAAATGTCTGGTCGTGAAATGAATATAACTAGAATGTACACAAATTCGGGGCAACGTCTTTGACACGTTTAGAAATCGTGTCCATGTTCATCAGCGATACCGAGGAAAGGTTTGCTTTTCCTCAACTCACTTTCCGCAGCAATCACCAGTATGGACAGAGTAAGAGAAGGGGATGAGGGGAGAGAAGGCAGAGGCAGATGGATGCATTGGGGGATGGAGGAGGGCAAGGGGAGAAATCAGGGCTGTTATAAATAACACTGATGAGGTGAGCTAGCATTGATCCACACCGCAGTTGAGAGGTGGGTGGTCCACACAGTGCTTAATTGCCAGTCATGTGCCCTGGGATGCAGCTACCACTAAATGTGGTCTGTGTCTCATTAGGCTCGGACAGGCTGAAAATACAGCAGCTAGGGCAGAAATTGGGACTTAAACAGAAAGAGATTCAAAAGACAAAGTGCTACAATTAAGAATGATGGGGGGGGAATGATAGAAAGGACAAAATGGGAAATGGAAGAGTGTTACTCACGCAGTCCACCCTCCAGGTCCTGAAGGAATCTGTCCAGGATGATGCGAGCCATCAGTGCAGGAGACAGATCCACCTTTTCATAGATTGAAAGGCAAAAAAGGAGAATTAACCTTAATAAAAAACAGGCTATGGCGTCAATAGGGACTTAATGCAGCTTCAAAACATAGGGATAGTGGAATTGTTATTCCTCTCTAGAGAACTGCTCCATTTACAAACCTTTAGACTAAATCTCAAATATCTCAAGCAGGAAGTACAGGCATATTTCAAAGAGCCCAAGAATATGGCCGTGAAATTACACAGCCAGTCTAACTTGGGCTGATGTCACATGGATAATAATGATTGTAATGTCTCTAAATTATATTATTACGTTTTCAAACCTTGACCCAACTTTCGACAATCCCTGTGCAAATTGGTCTTTGAAAGCCTTGCTTTGCAATAACCTTTCCCACAGGAACAAGAGATTGCCTATTACGCAGCCAAGCTACCCAGCTGAATTGCCTTTGCCTCTGTCAAACGGACAACTGTAGTCTCTCATCTTGTATGAAAAAGCAGTGCACGCTCTGCCCAGGCTGGAGACAATGTAGAGCTTTAATCATCGAATGATCACCAAGGCAAAACTGTAGGAACCAACAGGACGCACCAGTGGGACTGTGGGAATGTACTCCTCAATAGGAAGGAGGGAACCTATGGCTGCAGCACTCTTTGAAGTCAAAGAAACCTTGAGAGGTGTGCAGGGTCTTGGTCTGTGCGCAGGGAGAAGCTCGGACAGGTAAAAGAGCACGAATGAATGATACAATAGAAGACTACCTGACTGCTTTCCTTTCACAATGGAAACAATGGAATTTTGGGGTGTGATGCTGATATCGATTTTACAGATTAGGCGGCCGATAAAAATATGATTTTTAATTAGAGCACGACCAAGTTGGATTTTTGGGGGCCAATGTTGATACTGATATTAGGGAATAATAGATGTACTGGTAATGATCGATAAGATGTAATTATCAAACCCTTATGACTAAGAAAATGTAATTGAGGCTTAATATTTTATAGTTTAACTATAAAATTTATTCTAAGTAACTATTAATAAAAAGAAAACACAAATGCAACTAAATATTTAGAACTTTAAAAGAGACAATAAACAGATTTTTTTAAGGTAAAATGCTCGTATAAATACACATTGTTTCTGAATTTATGGTCAACCAATTAGTCGTTCTGCCTCTAGTATCATTTACATGGTAATATCGTAATGAGTTGCACTGAAAAACCAACAGCAATTCTGATGACTTACACAATGAGACGATTATTTAGTTAAATGAAGAGGAATCATAAATGTACAAGCTTTGAAAGTATGACTGACTGAGCCTCTCAGAGGAATTGGTAGTAGTTTGCTGACATGAAAACTTTTATTTCATAGAATAAACTATGCAGAGAAGATGTGAATTTATGTTTACAGATTATGTAGAAAAATTACTTTTATTTTCTTTATTCAAGTAATATATTTTTGTGTTTCCTTTTTATTTATCGTCATTAATAACACATTTTCTGGTTAAACTCTAAAACATAAAGCTTTAATTAAATTTCTTTGTCATAAGGGTTTGATAACGACATCTTATGACAATACATATCAGCTGACATATCAGTATTGGCCCCCAAAAATCCATATCCGTCAGGCTCTAATAAAAAAATACACTATAAGGAACATATATATATATGTATATAAAACTATATTTTAAGCATTGCTTTTGATCTATTTAAACAATATGCTGCAAATAAGCAGACACATTGAGTTATTCACGACTAAATTTCACAGCCTCGTCAGTGTGTAGGGAATTAAAACATTGCTTGAAGAGTTTGCCATTTCTAACTCAGTTTGTTATGAGACACAACGCACTTGCAGCCAAAGATCATTTTTTCTCTTGTTAGCATAATTGGGGACTAAAAGTGAATTTGCCCTCAGCCTGTAGTGAGAATGGCGCGTTTCATCTTCTCTCTGATGCTTCCTGGTAACGCTGGGAGCAGCGAGGCTTCTGTCTAAACATTGTCTTTTTACCCGGAGTAGTATTTGTTAACATCTCCATAATATTGCACTAAGAAGGCAGCTTGTAAAAAGGCTAAACATGTCTATAATAATTAAGGGGTGAGCGTCGAGTTTATATCTTCATTAAGACCTCTGATAGCATTTCAGACTTTGCATCTGTAGCCTGCAGCTAGTCGTCTCTCCTCTCCCCAACACTCCTCATTTGCTCTCCCCATCTTCTCCTCTCTTTTCTCTTTGTGCTCATTGCCTTGCTCTCCGTTCACACCGTTGGATAACAAGAGAGCGTCACATTCCTGGTAACCTGCATCAGGGCTGACACATGAAAAATGGCAACATTACCGACGCTGGCCCAGGCTGAATAAGGACCACCTGATTAGTTCAGGTACTTGCGTCTTCCTAATTTTCATATTAATCATGAGTCCATCTCCTCTCTCAAGTCAGACCACAGCAATTCATGTGTTTCACATGTGACTAAAATTCACAGAGTGTGAGATTCCTGCTGAAAATAATTATTGTTCAGTAAAATTCGGGTTTTATTAGCCCACGAAGCCAATGGGTGTCACATACAATCCAGCACAACTGTTCCTGCTCTAAACCCTGTATGTTGAAGCGACCTTTACATAAAGATTCTTATAAAGCATGCAAAAAACGTTGAATTTAGAAACCTTGTTCATGTACTTCTTCTGCAGGCAAAAAAAGAAATCCATGAATAGTTTTCATCATTGTTAATAATTTCCCTCTGTTGGAGATATATTGTCTCATAAAAGGGATGAAACTACATCAATTAGCGATCTGGGAGACCATGAGTGCTTGGTTTAAATGTTAAGTAGCATATTAAAATGACAGTTAAATGGTTCATAGACAGTTATCTCTGAGCTGGATTTAATCCTTTGGAGAAAAAAAAAAAACATGTGTCAATTAAATGGAGAATGAATAATGGCAGTTAGCTTTGAGGTGCCACTGATGCATATGAACTACTCTTATTTTAGAAGAAACCCTCAAATCTCATTGCCTGGTGTAAGCACCGATAAAAATTTAAATGTGCATTTAAATATGTTAAAAAGGTCACACAGCTCATTCGCACAATCAAAATAGGAGAAAACGGCCACGACTAACATGTATGCAAATGGAAAATAAATTTTAAAATGCAAGACTTTCAATTTGATTTAAAACCATGTGATAATCTAAAATACATTGTATTATATTATAAATAATGTATAGTAATAATTCAGATAATTTAGCTTCACTGATTGATTCTTTGACTCTAACTTAATGGAAATAATAATTATTATAAATAATTTACTGACATACTAGTAAAAGATGTAAGAAACACAAGTGGCTATTTTATAACAGCCACAAACACCCTCTGCTTACTATTAATCTTAATACTTGGATTCAAGTTCACATATTGTCAAATGTAAGTTTACAATCGCCACTACATCAACCCGAGTAAATTCTACAACCAGAGTAAAGTCAACAACTGATGAAGTGATGAAGAGAGGAATTGACCACTGACCCCGTCCTCACCTGTCCGCAGTTTGCGGCAACTCTGCCTGAACTGCAATTTACTAAATTACATGATAAAACACAGAAAGTATTTTCACATCTGCCTAATGACAGCGACTTAATTACATCAAATAATTGATAATGAAGGAGACTATTTTACCAATTTTGATAATGACTAACAGACGAGTGGGGGGGGGGATTATTATCAAAACTGCAGCCTACTTCTATCTGTCTATTTAGAGAAAAAAGGAAGAATCAAAGGCAGAAAAGAAGACAGAGAAAAAACTAAAGGTTATGTCATTACCTCATTGGCCAACTCCAGCAGGACAGGAGCAGTGGGATGTGCCTTGCTTTCACTTAGATACCTTCATTATGACAAAGAACAACAGCAGTGAGAAAAAAAAAAGACGTGGCCCACAAAAGGCAGACAGAAGGGTAGAGGGGACTAGACCAGGCTAGCCAAGACATGCTAATGTCCCTGATGACTTTGCCCTAGGTGGCATATGGCAGGCTTGGTGCGGTTTAAACAGCAGCGCTTGAAGGGCTTCAAATTTCCTTGACGCCAGACAAGCATATGATAGTTAGTTAACCCCTGCCGCCCAAAAAGCCTTTTTTCCCTCGCCAGCAAGAAAACAGCAGCTCCCCCTCAGATCTTACCCAGATCCTCTCTGAGGTTTGTTGTTGTAAGTGGATTAGAAGTGCATTATCCAGCCTTGTTTTCCCCAGAACAATGGCCTAATAAGCTAGATAAAGGCTAATTGTAATATGCAAAGAGGCAGTCCCTCTACAGTCTGTTTTTCCTTTTTCTAATTTATCTGTATTCATGGAATTAAAAGATAATCATCCCATCATAAGCCTGTGTAAGGAAAATGTCCAAAGGCTGGTTATTTACTTATTTTCTTTTGCTTTCAGTTTGACATGGAGAACAGAGCTTTAGCTTAGCAGGTGCAAGTGGAGGTCTGGAATGAATCCTGAGGGTGGTGATTTGTTTAAAGGAGATTATATCTGTCATGGTGGCCCACCTACTCTCATGTGACTTTGGCAAGTCCCCTCCACCGTCAGACAACAGGGAAGACAAAGAGAACACACACACACACACAAGTGGGAGACAGATAAAAAAAAAAACAGTGATAGAGATGAGGGGAAGATAAACACAGAGCAAGGCAGAAGAGAGAATCGCAGTAAAGTATGAATACAATATGAATACAGCACCTTTGGTAGTGGTTTTCAATGACGTCTGGGGCGTGATGTCTTGAGAATGTTCTTTTGGTTCGTTTCTGTCACAGAGATCACAAATGTAAATAAAAACAACAACAACAACAATACAATATTATTTATGAGGAAATTAAAGCTTTACAATTTTACATCCATTCTTAAAGCAGACCAGTTCAGCCCTGGCTCCTCTTACATGCTCTATTGTACATGAACAAGTGCAGGAGAGTGTAGGATCTAGGGGTCAGAGTCATTTAATTTCAATAAGTTTGTAGGGGTCACAGTGTGCCAAGGCAACCTTGTTCAGACCCCCATTACCCCTCTACCCCCCTCACTCGAAACCTTGTATTCATTTCCCCTTTTTCGATCAAACAATGACCCTATTCCACATCCCACACTCTGACATTTCCATGCAATTCAATTGCCATTTTTCGCTGAGAGGGTGGAGGACGGGATAAAGGAGGAAGAGCATTGGTTAAAAAACAACTTATTTAAAAACTACTACACACAAAAAATGTAATTCCACAGAGACGGGCAGTGTGACTGACACCTGTCAGGCGGATGATAAATGACTCCATTTTCTGCCTGTGCTGCCTTCTGCCACTGGCGGCAGCGGCCATTTATCATCATCCGCTGTCAGCCGTGGAAAGCAGCAGTGACAGTGCGAGTCAGCAAACATTTAGCACACGCAGCCACACTACACGGGGAAATTATTATTGTCAGAATAATAATGGTTTAGCATAATTTATTACAGGTCCACCAAATAAGCAGGGGCTAGATGTTATTAGACAGATGGATGGGAAGGCTTGGCAGACATCCACCGAGGCTCAGGCAAGCAAGGGCCCTCAACGTGAACGTGAGGAGGAGGAGGAGGGGGTGGTGGTGTGGGGGGAGGCGGGGGGAAATAGACGTGGGTATGGTGGGGGGGGGCATCCTCCAAACCAATCAGAGAGCTGGCAGTTCAATTACAAAGAAATAAAGGGACATTCATCATTCAATTAGGCACCTGTCAGGGCTCACAAAGGAAGAAAACTTCTAACCTGGTACTCCAGGGAGAAGATGCTCAGAAGAGTGGACTGCGAGTGACTGGAACAAATAAAAGAAGGACAAAGTTAATTACCAGAGTGCATTGCACAGAGACAAAGGGAGAGGGGGAGCTTCAAAGCCGGGGCCAGCTGCCCTGTAATCTAAAAGAACATGAAAACAAGTGTGGCAAAGTTGTTCCAGATGAACACCTCTGACAAAGGATTCCAGCCACGATGGCGTGGGGGTTTCGAGAAAGGGGGAGGTTGTGTGTGGTATGAGAGACGAGAAAAATATAGCCCGGTTTTTTTTCTCCTTTCACTCACAACATCCTCCTATTTCTCTCCTGCACCGAAAGCTATAGTGTTCATAATTAGAAGTGCAGCAAAACCATACAAATGCAAGACTGCATAATAAACATGGAAAAATTAGAGAGAAATCAATGACATTCTTGGAAATAATTAATAGGGTTCAAGTCCATTCGCTGGGGGAAAACACTGCATTCATCAGCAATTACACTCCCTGGGTCAGTAGATATTTCCTTGCAGAGATGACCGCTGTGAGCGTCTGCATTTGTTTGTGCGACTACTGAAGCAATGCCCAGATATGAGAAAGTTTCCCTGCCTCACCGTCGGTGCTGGCATATGGGCCGTTCGGGAGCCCTCCCACTGCAACTGATGGGCTTTGAAAATGGAAACTTTCACTGCAGGAAGCTCGGACTCCCAGGAGTCGGTCAATTCCATGGGTTGCCATAAGCTACATTCATCTCCAGCTCCAGTCAATGTCAAACACCTGGCAGCGAGGCAAACCTGGAAAACAGGCAGCTCCTACAGGGACTCGCAGCCCCCTCGATATCCCCACCCAGCCCCCACAGCATCCTTTGGGTTGAAGATATTTAAAGTGGTGACAGATATTATTCTAATTGGATGGTACACACCTCCGCCCTGCATATAAAACAAACATAAAGATTCAGCAGAGGCATGAGCACACACATACAACCTGCTCTGCGGTGGTCTCCAGTGGGTCCGTGTCTCCATGTACTGCGCTCAGTACATTTGATTGTTAAATTTAATGGACTTTTCGTTACAAGTCACCTGAGAACGGTATGTAAATACTGATGTGGAGTCGATGCTTCCAATCTGCATTGAAATATTGAGCCCGCATAGGCCTTCAACATCAATCACTATAAACCATGAAATAACCATGTGGCATGTAAACAAAGCCAAAGGAATCTCAAACAGTGATTTCTGTCTGAAGTCCCAGCCTTGTGACCATATCTTAATAAAAGCATTTCAAACCGCTGGAATAGTTTAGCACTTTATAATCACTGAACCCACCAAAGACGTCATCTTGGGTTCTCCAGATGGCAGATTTAAAACCGTTTTAATGCTCTGGCTGGAGAACAACTCTGTGAATCTCAACCCATCACACAGATGAGTCGACTACAAAGTTACAGTCACACAAGAGGAGGACAAAAACGTTTGAAGTAGAGGAGCAAAGGGGGGGAAACAGTCAAAAAAACATTGCCACCTCAGCATTAACTTACAATGATGCTTGGGGATGAAGGGGCCACTGCAATTAAGTGGGCCATTAAATGATCAACTGTCAACATGTAGACACTTAAGGGGAGAAAAAGAAAATTCTTCCACACTTCAACCTTGCACCTGAGCATTTCAGCAACATTACAGCCTTATTGTTGGCATGGGACCATCGCGATCCCCCCGTCGGAACAGACATCTGTTAGGCTTTAAATGGATTACTCTCTATAATGAGCATGATTACTGCCTAATTGCTTAATCTATACCCTGTTAACTTTAAAAGGGACATAAACTGCTCTTAATATCTGGGAAAACATATCTGTTTCAAAAACACTAAAAACTTTGGAGCCTTTTGTTTCTCTTTCTCACCTTAATCAGTTTGTGCAGACAAAAAAAAAAAACTGCACCACAACTGCTGAAAATAAGTCACATATGAAACAAGCAAAATATTGTGAGATTTTAAGAATAATAAAGAAATGAGGGCAATGCAAGGAGATGGGCACAGATATCTGGATCCAAACCAAGAGTTGTCTGCGTTTTATTGGGTCTGTCAAGTTTTACACTGAGCTCATATTGTATAATGCCCCTTTTTCCGTTTGACAGACATTAATAGTAAGTTATCGCAGGCTTTACATTAATGTATATCCAACCTGTGCTCTCCTGGGCACAGTATGCTCACTCCATTCTAAAATATGGAGCCAAGTGCAGTGTTACAATGGGGATCTGATCTGCCTGCTGAACAGTAGCATTACATTTTCTCTGTAATATATCCACCTCCTTAACTCATGATATCAGCATTTAAAGAAATTCAAGCCGGGCTCAGTGGTTATAAAAACAAACCAAAAGGAAAAAAATATATATTACAAAACCAGATTAATGCATTTGTCTTTTGTCTCTTTCGCATTTACCAAAAGCCAAGGTATCAGATTTATACACATGAGAGCAACAGGATTAGAGACTGTGTAATTTTATAAATAATGCTCTGACAAAAAGTGTTTGATAAGATTTTAAACATTTTCCCATTAAACTACAACTTTCTGTTGGTGATGAGGTTACAAATAAAAAATTACCCAAAAGACCTAAAAAGAGTGTTATATTAATTCAAATTGTTTAAACTATTAAAAAACTAATGATTAGTACTGGTAGCAGATGTATGCACATGACAGCAGAATGATTAGTTTCTGTTTAATTTTTTTAATAATGTTCTGACAAAAAGTGTTCATTTTTTTTACTTTTTATTAGAGTTGTCGATGATGTAAAAACTGGAAAAATGAGCAGAAAACTACAAATCAAATCAAATTTATTTTATTTGTTTGAAATTAGTTTAAACTTTGCTCTTGGAGTTAATCCTAAAACTGTTCCACAGCTACGACTGAGGATGGGAAGAAATGAGCTTTATTATATCTGCAAATAAATAAAGCTTGTTTATTTAAATTCAATGTAAAAAAAATGATTCATCAACCCCTGTCGTACTCCTTGGTTTAATAATTTGGTTTCAGCCCTGTGTTCAGTTATTGAAAAGTATTCCAGCAAATAAATAAAACCTTTGAAAATCCAGTTCAAAAAGAGTCTGTGACACTGCAGCACATTCCTACATTGACCTTTATGTGGGAAGAAAAAAAAGAATAATAAAAATCCCTCCCTCTAGGAAATAATTTAGAACATGGGGAAACAGAAGGCTGGGAGACAGAAGAGTGGTTTGGGAATCATTCACTCTCAACCTAATTACCCTTCCTTACAACATAAGACAGAGCATTAATATGCACTGGCACCCAAAATAGTAAAGCAGCAGATTAAATTAAAAACAATTAGGGACTTTCACTTTGTCACTGAGCTGGTATGCCTGTCTGGTCAGTGCTTCAGGCTCTATTAAGCTAGGCTATCCACTGGTTGTGAATCTGACAAATTCAAGCTTGAGTGTGGAATTGCCTGATCTCTGTGTGCATTCAGACTGTGTCAGTGTCTTGGGCATACATAAAGCCACACACACACACACTCACAGGGAAAAGCCTGGAAATTCCCATCGACCTAATTAATAGGATATGGTTGAAATTCTAGCTATCAATTATATTTGGAATCTTCCTATTTACAAATAATTAATTATAAACAATAGCTGTAATTTAGGTAATGAAAGCCACCTGGCTAATGGCATTGGTATCATGTGCTGCGAGAGTGCTTAGCATTTGGTGGATCTGCATGCAGAGAGTGTTGCATGGCGCGACTCTTCGGGGCATAGCCCACCCTTTTAGCTGGAGAATGGGAGCCAGTGGGTCCAAACGACATCCAAACATTTGGCTATTGAGGGGTCGGTGTTTTGGGAACCCGATGATACATGAAACTTATCAATTAATACAAATACAATATATTTACATTACTCAAGACATTGTGCTAATAACAAACGCATGTAAGTGTACAGTGTATATCAATTATTCAATAACAGTGGATAGGATAGGTGATTGGTAAATGTGTAGGATGAATGATAGGTGTGGAATGAAATGGATGTAAGTAAGACTGTGGATATTGGTGAGTGTAAGTCCCTATTGCACTCACAGTGACACGTGGATGGTAAGTTATAGACCTTATAGACTGGGTTATCACCAAGCTGTTCTCTGACAATGTAGATTGTCTTTTCCCAGTAGGGCTTTAGTTTGCATGAACCTCCTCCTTCAGCAACATTGCGAACAAGGACCCGGTCACCTGGCTGAAGAGTCACACCTCTGTTCCTTCTGTCATAATAATGTTTCCCTTTAGCACTTCTCTGCTGGCTGTTCGTGCTCGCTATCCTGTATGCATCGATCATTTTCTCTGACCATTTTTCTGCGTACCCTGTTGGCGTTTTTGTTTCTTCCTCTGCCACCAACCCAAAGAGAAGGTCAACAGGAAGAGGTGGATGGTGACCATATAACAGAAAAATACGGAGAGTAGCCTGTCGACTCGTGCTTGGTACAATTGCACGCATTAATGACGTGGGGCAGGTGATCTTTCCAGTTCTCTCTCTCTTTCTCGCCTAAGGTTCTAAGCATTTGCAACAGAGTTTGATTGAACCTCTCTGCAGGGTATATTCTACCTGGCTTGTATCTTATTTCAAAATGAAAGTCTGAAAGCTGACCAACCCAGCGATGGCCTACTGCATTAAGCTTGGCAGTGGTCATTACGTAAGTCAGGGGATGTTACCGGTAAAGATCGTGAAGTGGGGAGCATAAAACAGGTAGTCCCTAAATGTATCACATACGGCCCATTTTAAGGCTAAGAACTCAAGCTTACCACTTTGGAGATGGTAACTCTGCTCTGCTGGTGTTGATTATTCCATTCCACTGGGGGTGCCTGAAGGCAGTTGAGGGCCCTTTGTTTTCCCCCTCACAGGCTTTGGTTGAGGTGAATTGTGCTTTACTTGGAGCAGCTCATATAGTGGTCTTGCTATGCGTGAGTCTTGAACATATGCCCGGTAATAGCGAAGGAATCCTAGCAGTCTCTGAAACATCTCCTACTGTCTGTGGAGTTTTCTCCTTCAATGCTTGAACTGCCTCAACTGGGTCCACTCTCACCCCATCTGCAGACACCAGCCGACCAACGTACCTGATCTTGTTGCGAAATAACTCACACTTTTCTGGCCTCAACTTAACCCTGTGGCGCTGTAGGGCTTGGAGTACACGGCGCAGCACCTCAATGTGCTCTTTGAAGGACCTCGAGAATCAGAGGACATCATCCAGATAAGGAATGCAACACTCATCCCTCAGCATGTCAAGCATTTCCTCCATGCTTCTTTGGAAGGCTGCTGGTGCGTTTGACAACCCGAAGGGTATTCTGACCCACTCGTATAAACCCCAAGGGGTCGTGAAGGCAGTCAGGTGTCTCGAACCTTCAGCAATAAAGCCTTGGTGGTAGGCTTTCCCCTGGTCTAAGATGGAAAACCAGCTGTAGCCTCCAAGCAAGTCAATCAAGTCCTGAATACGGGGAACGGGATGTCTTTCTGGCACAGTCTTTTTGTTAAGCAGTCGGTAGTCAATACAAAAGCGCAATGATCCATCTTTTTTTCCTGACACAAACAATAGGTGCGGCATATGGCGACTGAGACTAACAACTCCTGAATGTACTCGTTTACTTCCTTGTACAGTGGCTTGGGAATGGAAGCATAAGCTTTCTGAACAGGGATGTCGTCGCTGAGCCTGACCGACATTTGAAGAGAGGGGATGCATCCAATATCACTGCTGTCTTGGGAAAATGCTGCCGCCTCCTCATAAAGCACTTTATGGACATCAGCCCTCACTGTTGTAGCCTGTGGTGTCTCTACTTGTTGTGTCATTGCCTCTCCCATTTCTATGACTTTGGTCACATGTTGGATGGAGCCCAACAGAGTTCTCTTTGGGAGGGTGATTTCATGGTTAGTGTGATTGGAGATGGGCACGTGAACAAGAGGCCACCTTCTCTTACTGATCTCTAAGAGGCCTTCCCCAACGCTCAGCTGTTCTAGGCTTGTACTCTCTTCATATAGAACAACAGGGTTAGAGGGGTCAAAGCTAGGTGGTACTCTGCACTATACACATAGTGCAGAGTACCACCTAGCTTTGAGACAGAGACAGCCAAAGAGACAGTCCGGGGTGCAACTGCTTCGGTGCCAATTCCACCTGAGTGCTGCTGTCATTTACTGATTTCTCCGTAATGCATATGAAATGTAAAATAACTATCATGTATATTATTAGGAATAATATTAGACCCTGAAAACTCACAGAAATTACTGTTCATGTAATTAAATCAAATATTTTGGGGCATACCACAATTGCATCTATTATTCATGAAGTCCTTAGCCTGACATGAAGTTGTAAACTCAGCACAGCTTCTCCTCTTTCTCCTCTCTGCTTACACACTTCATTCATCCCTTCACCCTTCCAATGCTCATCTAACCACATAAAGCTGGGGAATTAGTTTGCCAGCCTCTCAGCCTTCAAGGGTTGTGCCCCTAAGCCCCAACTGCCAGTTTGTGTTTTGTTCAATATGGGCAGTCAGAAGTGTGAGGCCGTGCACTGGAGGCCGTCAGGGATGCCCCCACAGGCTCTGCACTAGATCAGTCTCTGGGTAATGTCATTGCCACTTCGAGGCTGTAAAATCACTGTGGAATTCTACCTTCACAAGAGCAGCAGCAGAGCAACTCAGTTGATTCAACGGAGATAACAGTGGAAATCAACAGATAAATCCAGCCATGATACATTTAACTGGGATTCTCAGAGATTTCAGAAATCCACGTTCACATTTTTAAAACCTTGATTCAGGTGAGCTTTAATAAAGGCTTTTGAACTCAAAATAAAAGTGTGAATTTTCAGGCGAGACGGTGGACAAATATATCTGTAAACAATGGCTACATAACTTGATAAAGGCCAAAACATTTCTCATTTGCAAAAACTCAATATGATTTTTGGTGTTATTTAAACTACACAAATATTTCAAATCTTCTCATTAGAAATATTCATACACTTTTGTAATAGACCAAGTCCGTAATCGGTTAAATTGTTTGGGTGTAAATTATTACCAATGGATCTCCATTTTTACACTGTGTTCTACACTGTAAATGATAGGCATACCTAAGAAATAATACAATAGAAAAAAGCTGTTATAATCTCTAACATCTTTTCTTCAGTTCCTGGGATATAAGTTAAACACAATGTATAAAGAGCCTGCTAGTTTAATGCGCCGTGCCTGTTACCAAATCCCTAGGTTTAACTAACGTGTTTAAAAAAAGGAGAGATAAACACTACAGCCACAATAAATAATCAATGAGCAACTCCCTAAGCTTCATCCTGAGCCGAGATATTACCATCAAAAACAAAGTGTCTGCAGCCAAGAAATCACCATATCAATGGCACATGCCACAACAACCCTGCCCTGCGCTTTCCTTCCAAAGATCATGGTAGATAAACCCCAAATAACAGAGAAATTAACAAATGCTTGACATTTGCTCAACATCCATTATTCTGACACTTCTTCAGAATTTCAAAAGGCTGAACGCATGCTTAATCAACATTCATATTCCCAGAGCGAGCCCCAGCACCATATTGCAGCCCGCCTCAGTGCTGATGAAAACGGCACATTAGGGCCCGATTCGAAAAACGTTCAGGGACTCCTCACCGGGGAGCTCTGAGTGCGTGTGTGTGTGTGTGTGTAGGAGAGAGAGAGAGAGAGAGAAGCATTGGTTGTGTTTAGAGGGGAGGGATGCTTCAGACTTTGTTGTTTTTTTTTAAGCATTTTCCAGAACAGAGGCATCTGCCCCCTTTCTGCAAACCCTCTAACTTTCATGACTGTGAAAGCCATATGAGGTGTGAGCTGAATGGCGTTTTAAAGCAGGGGGGGTAATCATTACATCCAAATTCATTCATAATATAGCACAGAAGGACACAGAGGAGTCGCACAGACCCTCCCTCTTTCTCTCGCCCTCCTTACACACACTCTCTCTGGGGACAAAGGGTGGAAGGACTGGGGTCCCCTCTAGACCCGGGGGAAGCCAGGCAAGGCCTCAGAGAGCATCCCATCATTTCCAATTCTAATATGTGGCAAGAGAAGGACTTGATGGGACTGATGTCACATTTTTCCTCACACCGGCCTGCGATGAGCCCTCCCACAGCCCGTCCATGCTAGCCACGGTCCAGATACTAGACAGGACACCGTGGCTGGCTAAGAGGAAGGCCAGGAAGAAAGGGCACGAATGGGGGTTGATATTTGCATGTCCCTCCATTGTGAGTGGGGGTAAAAAGTGACAGCACCGTGTCCAATTCTTTTCCCCCCAGAGCAGCTCGGGCCCGGCAAGAGAGGCCAGGCTGACAGATGACTCCCAACATCTGTGTTATGCAGCCGTTACAGATGAGGGACTCCACATCACAATCTCTCTCTTTCTGTCTGTCTATTGGACCCTCCTTCTCTCCTCCCACCAACCATAATGATAGCACAACAAAAAGGCTGACAGACGCTCCGTGGAAATTACCCTGAAATGGCCTATAACAATAATTTTGTCCAAAGTTTAAATGTTCCTCCCTTTGAGTCTTCAATCAAAAGCAATGATTATTAAATGGTTTGGTTCTCAATACAGAATTGAAAGAGTTGAGGATAATGGTTTTTCCCCATTGATCAGTATCATTAGAATTGAATTTGTTGAAAATTCCTATAATAGTAATAATAAATAAATACAAATGTAAAGTTTAGGCAATATAGTTTAAATATATATCAGCATCTGAATTAAAATATTTTTTTCCTGACACCAATAAATAGCAAAACTCCCGTGAAATTATTAAATAGATGTTCAAGATAATAATAATAATAATAATAATATGTATAAATACTTCAAATCATAATAAAAAAATAATATTCTAATTATTATTGCTATTTAATTACAATTTGCTCAAAAATCTTCACTTACTTATTACTTAAAATGATCACATGGTACTGTCGTATCATTTAGATAACATTTCCTAAAGTCAATAATAGATACATTGAATTATAGTCCAGCTGTAATTGCAGGTAACGTGCATTTGAATACATTACCTGGGAAAAATTTCGATATATTGACTGGACAGATGTTAGTATTAAAAAAAGTTAGAAAACTGTATATTTAGAATAATTGTAAAAAATGTGGTATATGCCCCCGAAAAAATAGTCACACTCTCCACTCGAGCCCTGGTAGAAAAAATTGTAATCTACAGTTCACTCAACATTGCTGGAATCATTTAGAAATGAGCTAATGCAGTGCAGCATTATGTGATATCCCATCCCCATCTTTTCTATATCTCTGGCTATTATAACCCAGCCAATCTTTTGCCCACCCCTTCAGTACAGGGCTGTCCACAACAAACCCTTCACCCCCTCCTCCAGCTCCCCCTGCCAGGCCCAGCCTGGCCAATATTTACGCAGTGGCAAGACTCCCACACAGTCCGAGGGGACAGGAGGGGTGTGGGGAGGGGGTGGCTGACTGCCGTGCCTGAGCGCATGCTAAGAGATGATGGATGGCCTAGTCGATATGTTATGTCTTAAGAGCCTGATTTCCTGCCAGTCCAATCACTAACCCTCCAGAGCCCAGCTCAGCTGATTGGACAACCAGAATAATTTCGCAGGCTGTGAAAACACTGCTGCCATGCCTGTCTGTCAGGCCCAGTGACGAGACTCAGGGATTTTAAAGTGCAAGGGCCTCCCCAAGATTGGTTATGGTGAACGAAATAATAACAATAACCAGCAAGACTAAACAAAAGAGCCAGCACCTCCGGGAGAGAAGAATCATGCAGAATTATTGGAATGGAAACACTCCAATGTTTTTCTTTAATTATTACACACACCAGTACCACTTTTTGAAGAATTGGCATTTAGACTGTTTGTGAAAGACAGTTTGGATTAGGAAACCAAAAGGAGAAAGGTAGACTCAAAATAAACATGAAAATGGCCTCCTAGTGCTGCTGCCTGAACATACAGGATATTGGATGCACTTTACATGCATGATATATTCTGTAAAATGCTGACAGTGAGAACAAAGGTTGGCTCAAGACCCACTGAGTCCCCTTTGGGGAACCGATACCTTCCTCTAGATTGGTGATTAGGGCCCGATGGAAGTAGGAAGCTCCAAATACATATGACTTTGTAAGTGACCTCCACGGGATCAGCCGCGGTGTCCTGGTGTCCGGGTTGGCCTTGGGGGATTACACGTGTTACGTTCAATAAAGTGAGGGCCCTCAGTGTCAAGGAGAAAGGCAAACACAACCATTAACCTCTCGCTTCGATTTCCCGATGTGCAGGCGCTGCATGGCATAGCATTGGCTAATGCTGCGGTGAAAGCCTCTGATGAGACCTGTATGGAATTAATTAGTGACCATAACAAGAGAATTAAATGGGATTATAAATATTTAATTATAGAATATGAAAAAAGAAAAGCAGGAGTAAATAATGTTCCTCAGGAGTGTTGATGGACAGACAGTTGATAAATGCAGCCCTGTATTTGTGTATTTAAGTCCAATTCAAATTTCACTCGACACACTGTTTTTAGCCTAAACGTCTTCGCGTAATGATCACCGCCGACATTTAGGCTAAAAACATGATGCTAATGACTCGGTTTCGAGTTGAATTTGAATTTCAGGGCTTCCGGACACTTCGATGACACCACAGGAGCAGTGTGGAGGCGTTTCTTTTCCTGTAGTTTATTTACATCTGAAGAATCTGTCGCCTTTTACTTAAATTGAATTTGTTTTGTGGACTCAAACACTTCACCCACGCCCCCTATAAGCGGCATAGTGGTGAGTAGAAAATGAGTGAATTGTAATTTTTGGGGGGTGAACTATCCCTTCAAGTTACTCGTATGTGTATGAATGTCATGTTGTGTATTTGTGGACTCACTGAATGAAAAAGTCATGATAAAAGATTGTCAGGCACGTCAGATGTCTCATGTTCACACACAGCTGTGACAGTTAAGAGTTCAACGTGGGACCACTTACTTTGGGAATCTTTCCTTGAGCATCTTCATGCACTGTCGGGTGGGTCTCAGCTGTTCCGCGCACCTCACGATCTCCTTGTATCCAGCTCTGGACAGCCTCATCTTCTTCCCTGTGTGTAGCTGCTGTGTTTACCTGCACGAACAGGAAGCGGGGTTGGTCAGAGATGTAAACAACATGACAGCTGTCAAAACCAGCTGCCTTGCTAACCAAACTTAGCTTTGTGTTGCGGCTAACGCGGGCAAATAACAGCATAAGAATACATGAAACGTATCGTCTCATCTCGCTGCTTGACTATTTAACGCGACACGTTACCGTATATGACAAGCTGGGCGATGCATAACGCGTTAAAATAGTTGTTTACCGGTGTTTGCAGCCGCCTGTGGGTACTTCCCGGTTAGCTGCTTCCCGCTAGGAAGTTGAAGAGGAGACGTTCGTGTGAGCGGCGCGCTGATTGGTGCGTTAGTCCACGAGGCTGAGTATGCCGGCTTGTGATTGGTTACTCTGCGTCCAGGGGGGGGCGGTACCCAGCTGCTCACTACCTCTCCATCACATCTCTGTGTTCTCTGCAGCTGCGAGCAGGTAAACAAGCGACACACGCAGGAAGTAGAGATGGAAAAAAGATGCTCCGGTTCGGGAACATGCTCTTAAACGTGTAAACTGTGCGATGGAGGGAAGGAATTGATGGAGAAGAGACGGAGAAAAAAGAGGCAGAGAGAGAGAGAGAGAGAGAGAGAGAGAGAGAGAGAGAGAGGGTGTGTATGTGGTCCAGTGTAATTAAGTACAACCACTTCACAGGTACTAGTGTTACTGTTTTAACAATTTTCAATAATAAGTGTGGTTCTTCATTTATAACATTGATTTATAATGACAGCAGAGACGTCATATAGCCCAGCAGCACTAAAGCTGTACTAGTACCTCTGAAGATACTTGGAAAAAAATGAGGTGTATATATCTAGATGTGAGTATCCTACAGTGTGATGTAGTAAAAGTCGTAGGATTCAGACAGCAGTTGAAAACAAACTAAATATTTAATTCACAAAAAGATGATACATGGTCCCCTGGCAGTGCTGGAGGTCGTGACATAGCATCAGTTATCGCCCTGCTTTACTGCCTATACTGCTGCCTTTTTGATTTTAGATGTTGGCTCCACGAAATTACAATCCTTGAACAATTTTAACATGGAGCTCTTTTCACTCCCCCCTCCAAAATACAACATCCTAAACTTACTGTATTAACTGCAGTGATTGTTAATGTTGAAGTTTGACAAGATCGCCTGCAGTAAGCATCACTGATTTGAAATGAAGTGTATTCTTTCACCTTTGCAGTGGCTGAATTATATGCGTGGATAGAAGTTCTACCCCTGCCTGAGAGAATATTAGTCTGGGGCTTCCCCTAAATGATTTCCCCACATCCTGCAGGAATTTTTGTGAGCCATCCTCAGCCGTGGGCCCCTGAATGATCAACACCTTTCACCTCAGCAGCGAAGGTATGGTGTCATATGAGCCCTGGGCAGAAATAACCAAATGAGTCCAAGGAAGATGATTAACTGTAGAGAAGTGTGTTAAAAAAGACTCTGCACAAATATAATTTAGTATTTAAAGGATAAATGTTTGCTCTGGCTGCAACACGCAATATGCTTGCATTTGAATAGAAATAACTTATTTATAGTTACATATGCAGAGTTCTATTGGAGAAAAAATTATCAGTTGATTTATAATCAATTTAGTTTCAACTCTATGATTGTCTCTATATAGTGTTGATTTGAGATAACACTGAGATAAAACTAAAACCTTTAAGACCTCGTTTGTCAAATACATCCCTTGAGCTCAATATAATTTAACAATGTCATTGTTGCATAATTAGTCTCTGAACAGCACGGCTCAGTCTAATAGATTTTCTCTGTAACCTTCTCTCCTCACATAGAGATGCGGCAATGTCTCCGTTGTTTTATGGTGAGTTTTATATTTTCTGGGATTATTGTTGTTTTTGTATGCAGGATATCATTTTTATAAAAATCATTCCTGAAATTGTTCTATAATTTTGCACAAAAAAACACAATATCATCATCCCAAATAATTTCCCTTAAAATATCCAATAATCTGAAGTCAAATTTGCATTATTGTGTCTGAGTCTGTGTGACAATGTCAAGTAATTCTATGTTTGATTCTAACATTCTTTTGACAATAACATTGCTGGTTTCCTCCATTGTGAGCCAACAATGCATCGGTGAACAGAAAGACTCTATCTGACCTGTGGTGCATCAGAAAATGGAGCTCATTGTTGTTGGGCAGTGTAGTATGATGACTGAGATGAGCTGAGGTCTCGGACTCTGTGCTCACCGGCACAGTCCCTGGCTTTGAAAGGGCTCACCACTCTGTGGTGGCTACAAAAGGGAGCTGTGTAGTGGGATTGGTATGGCCAGATAAGATCTGGGCCTCTGAGGAAGTCTGGTCTGATTGCTACAAAGGGCTGAGGTCAGGGGCAGCAGGAGCAGTTTACTCATCTAGGTATCAGAGGATCAGTGGTTTTGGTGGGGAGCCGCGTATGTAATAAGTATAAAAGGATCAGTGTAATGTGATGCTATAAAAAGATTAAAATCAGAAATAGGGTTGGAAGGTAGTGTACTCTAATGGCCCCAAAAGCTACGGGATTAGAGATTTTCTGTGTGTAAGCGTCCGCTCCACACCCTCGCATTGACTGAGTTTGTGTCTGCATGCATCTTTGATGGCTAGAGAGAGCCACAGTGGTCTGTGATGACAGCTGAAGGGGAGAGGGAGGCGATGGAGGGGATACAGGGAAAGGATGCAGGGGGAAAGACGAGTGCTTTGGAGGCTGCGTGTAAACAGGGCAGTGGTACACACCGTGCCGTTAACCAGCTGTGAAGACTGCTCACAGTGGGAGATGAATTTACAAAGGATGTCTCCCTCTGATATCCAGGAGACTCCGCACTGATCTCTGCTCCACTGCTCTCGGCACACCATTGTAGTGCTAAGCACTGTGCCACTAATGGCCCTTATGTACCTTAATGCCTGGAAAACATTTACATTTTGCTCACAGCGGAGGGAACGTGTGTGGCTGTGGAGAAAATGTGTGTGTGGGTTTTTAATCAGAAGCATCCATCAAAAGTTCTGACAATAAAAGTATCATCATCATCATCATCATCATCATTCAGAAGATTTGAGAGTTCTTGTAATTTCCTTTACTCATCACACTGATTAAGGAAATTGCAAGCCATCCAATATCTTGCACATTAGTCCCTCCTTATAATGTCCACTAATATTACTCACCATACAAAGAGAGCTTTTTGTTGCACTAGATTGTCAGACATTACTGTCGTAATGTTTCTTTTTTTTTTCCACTTGTGAAGTCAGTGACTGAACTCCTCCGCACCGCAGAATTGCTCTCCAATCTTTAGGGAGTCTGGGATCTCAGCTCTAAAAGTCACAGTTTAAACATGAGGCAAGCCATAACCAGGAAATGCCTGTAGTGTTAGCAAGGTATCGGATTCATGCATTCCCCTCTGAACAGCATGACTGCCCCTGAAAATCCCACATCCATATTTTACATCACGGGAGACAAGACACATGTGTTTCACCCTGGCTTTCAAAGCTGTTTCTTCCATTTATTTTATTATGCTTTAATGAATTTAATTAGATGACATGTAATTAAATGCAACTGTGCTGCTCACCCCGTAACATACACACACACACGCGTGCACGTGCAAACATATGCACACATTTGGCTGTAAATTGCTCAAAACAACATGTGCGATGTGAACAGATTTACTGGATTAATAGGGGATTGATAATATTTTGGGATTGTATTTCACTCTAAACGGCTGCACGCGGAAACAAAGGCTGCAGCCCAGGCTCATTAATCATAGTCAACGGGTTGCCCGGGTGCAATTTGCATGACCGAGGTGGCTGCACATGCTGCTGTTCGGCCTAGGTTGCTGGATCTGCCTCGATTTGGCCAGACCGTTAACGCTGCGTCAATCAAGGATAACCCAATAACACTATGACAGAGAATGAGGGGGGGGAAAAAAGATTTTCTCCTCATTACGCCACACTCCTTCCCCCTCCTTCCCTTTCTCTGTCTGCCCAACTTCTTATTTTAGTTAGCACTAATTAGACTGGCCTGATGAAAAATGGAACCATTCTGTTATGGTTTTTAATATAGAAATATAACAGTGTGATTTATTTAAAAATAAGAATGTTTTTTTAAAACATGTAATAATTTAAAATATTACATTTTCTAAAATATAAATACACTTTTAAGGTATTTCAGTATTATCCAAATGTGAAAATATTTAGTTTGAATTGTACATCAGCTAGAAAACTTGCCTTTTAGCCTTTTCAACATTTTTGGGAAAACATTTACTTTTATCTATAAAGCAAACTTTTTGGGTTCATCTGTATTTTTTTGGTCCGTCACAGTTTGCAGCCTCACTAAGCTTTTTTAACTGCAGATAATTGGGTTGAGGCTTGATGCAGTGAAGTTAAAAATGAAGCACAATTTCACAAAGCCGTAATCTCACCACTGGCTCCATAGACTGAATTCTAATTATCTCGTCATGAACTTTAAAAAAGAGGCAATGTTTTAATGGCTTTTTAACTCCGTAAGTGGTGTCTGCGTCGTTGGGTGTGTACATACAAGCTTGTGTGTACGTGCATGAGCCGTTTGTGAGTGGCTGTACATTTTATTTTGCTTGTCAGAGACACACACACACACACACGCAGACACCCACCACCACCACCACACACAGACAAGTGAATGCGGCTTGTGTCTGGTCTGGCCTCTCCACCTAGCTCTGCTGCCGAGGCTCACGCTGCGCTCTACCCCCATCCCCTGATATCCTGGAGGCATTTTTCTCATTATCAAATATTGTTTGATGTCTTTGTTTCTTGATGATAAACCATGGTCACCAAACACCGGTCTGGATTGTTTAAAATTTAATTTTGGGGCTGTGAAGTACCTGCGGAGGGGCTGGCTGGTGGGGACACCCGTGTTTTATGTATGCTATTTTTCACGCTGAAATGCAAGAGGACACACATTGAAAAACACAATAAATCCTGGAGGAGAATCATTAGAGGAATACTAGTAGTTTTTATGACCATTGTTATTCAACGCTGTATTGAGATGCAGTAAATTATTCTGTTTATTATAGGTTTATGGATTCAGCCACATTTTCGGAATAATTATGTTGTTCCTCATTCTGCGTAAATAGAACTACTCTCCATATATTTTTCTATGTATTTAACCATAAATGTAAATATAACATATGTTTACATATTTTATATTGTAAATATTTATTTCTGGCAATTTTAGGTTATCAACATTATTTTCACTCGCACATCTTTTGCACATTATTTCTGTTTTGACTGCACTGGTCTTGTTTATATTTCTGTGGTAATTTGAACATCATAAAGACAGACATCTCGCCTTAGGAATTCGAGATTTATGACGGAATCGACATTGTAAGCAAACAAATAGGGAAACAACACTCTCCCCTAATGTCAGCGTGTCAAAACTATATTGAATACTTGAAATATCTGTGTATCTAAGGCTGAATAGCAGCCATTGTATCGGCCTAATGATATTATCCTCTGAAATTTGGAGTGAAAGAAAAATGGCAGAAATGAACAGTAGCATTGTCTGCCCCGTTTTTATTTAAACAAATTGCAAGAGCAGAGACACACAGGCTGAGGGGAAGAGCGAGGCAAGCGAGAGGGAGGGAGACAAAAAGGGAGAGAGAGAGAGTGCTCCGTAAATGAAAGGTTAAGCGTCGTCCCATGTGTTTGTATTGTCAATAACTGGAGAAGGCTGTCAAGAAAGTGGAGAGATAAAGGTCAATAACTCAGGCAAATGTATTTGTATTTGTACGCTCCTGCTGATAGCACAGCAAACGTCAGGGCCTGTGTCTGACACCGCACAACAATAACACAAATAGTGGGGCTAGCACTCGAATAGTCATTATTATTGTTGCTGCTGGAAATGAGAGGGAACCTCGGCACATGGCTGTGACAGCCGGCGCGGTGTCACTCAAACGTCACTCCATAATGAAACACGCCGGAGATCAGAAAAGGCGATGATAAAGTGTAAACACAAAGAGATTATGCTGCCGGGTGATTTTGATATTTGCCTTATTTTCTCATCTCAGAATAGATATGATTGTTACCGTGTTGTTTTGCAAACACTTCACGAGACAAATGTAAACATTACATTAATTGGTACAGTTTGTTGAAGTTTTTTTTACTAAAGAACAAAGTGTCAAAAATATTATTATTTCTACATTTATTACTTAATTATCAGCCATACATATTTTAACAATAAAGTGATATGCTCTTATTGTGAATTTACCCTGCCTTTTCCCAACCAGTTAAACATTTTCCACTTTTCTCAGACTAAATGGCAAGTAAATAAAATTTGTAGGAGTTGTTTTTTTTGCCACACAAGGTTAAGGCGTGATCTAAAAGCTTAATTTATCCCCCATGATTCCTGTATATATATATATATACGTGCTCAAGTGTTATTTTATTCCAGAGCCATTTAGTGCATCTCTCTGTGGCCTTGAGTGTAATAAATGTGCAATTAACAGACTTTACTAATTCATGAGGAACATTGTGAAACTAACGAAGGGCATAACTACTGTACAGATGCCGCTGTCATTGGTGAATATTGTTATTGTTCTGCGTTTAATTGCTGAAGGAGGAGGTGGATGAGGAGGAGGAGGTGGAGGAGGAGGCAGCATGTTTTGAATATACATCCACGGTTACCATAGCAAGAAAAAGAAAACACTGCCTCCCTACTGATAGTTACATCTAATGTCAGAGGTATGTGGAGGTGTTAACTTCGCTGGTTTAACCAGTTAGCAAACAAATGACCCTTTTTAACGCACAACACAAAGAGAACAGATACACACAGTAATCCCTCAAGTAACACAGTGAAATCCTCTGGCCATTCATCTTGATCTTGAAAAGCTCCCTGTATTTTTGTGTCTCATTAACACACAGGCCTCCTCTTTTTTATACACCACATATAATTTCTGCTATTTTAACTGTTGTCACCGGAATCAGCATTAAATCGTGTGCTTCTTTCTTTAGGGGGGGAGAGCAATAATTAAAGCTATAAATCATTTAAAGCAAATAAAGGAATACAGCTTTTTTTGGCCTGAAATTGGTGCCTTTCATTTTGAGACTCAAGTACATTTAGTTGTTTACCTGAGAAGGTTATTTTCTGTGGAATCATCAACGCACGAGCCGACAAAAAAATTTGCAAACGCTGTCCTATTGTTGTGAGCAGATGAATCAAAATGTACTTTAAGTAAGTATATAAAGTCCATAGGGGAAAGCGGATCCCTCTCCCACTGTCACCCTCTCCCCAGTCAATTTGTTTGTTGGCTGTGGAGCCTCGTAGTGGTTTACATTACATATGATTATGTAAATCTGGAGCTTTTCCTGTGCATTATGGGCCAACGCGTTGTCAAGATCTTTTCTAAAGCAGTCAAGTAGCTATTTCTGAATTCTTTTATTATCTGAGAGTGCAACAAAGAAAGTCTTTTGTTCACTGTTTGCCGCACACACGCTCTCATGCATACATACACACACGCGCTGCTGCCGTCCATGACTTACTACTGTCCCCTAGTGGTGCTCGACTCAACAGTCTCCCCCCAACTCTCCATTTCCATCAACTTTCCACACTTCCACTCACCTGACTTCCCCCTGTCTTTGTCCCCCGCCCCACCCTCTCTCTCTCTCTCTCTCTCTCTCTCTGTGTGTGCCTTCCCTCTGCCTTATCATGCTCAAACATTTAAAGGGTTGATTCGCTGTATTGTATGACGGAGAGCTCCAATTATGCATTGCTGTATCCACAGTGGCGTTTGCCTTCAATGGAGGGCTCGAACAGTGTCAACAAAAACAGGAACCCTGATGTTTTGTGGCTATTGTGAGGCCAGAGGCCAGTGTCAATAAGGATTTGTTTAGTCAGTGAGTGTCACGCCGAAACTGCAGCGAGAATGTTATCTGTGGAAATAGGGTGTGTGAGTAATAGTGCTAAAATGTAAGTATGATTGTTTGCACAAGCCCAACACAAATGCACACAGGGAACAGCCTTAAGAGCCTTTTCACCTCTCTGCACTGCTGTGTTTTCTTTTAGATGTGATACACAGCGTTTTAAAAAAAAACCCAAAAACCTTAACGCATCTGTCGCTCTGTCATCCCATTCTATAATTACCTCTCGGTTATTTACTGTGTTGTGAATATTTTTAGCGAGGTTAAAAGAGCGTTCTCTTTATACCTGCCGTCTCCGAGCCGATCTTGCGTTCCCTCAGGTAATGGAATGCATTTTTATACTCTTTGTTTTCCTTTTCCTGATCACTGTTATCCCAGCCCTAATTGGTGTGATAACCTGGAACAGTGCTAATAAACAGAAGGGTAAAAGGGTCACTCTCCGGTGGCAGATGCACGGACACACACACACACACACACACACACACACACACACACACAGTCAAGTCACTCATGTCAAATGACCAATTATACATTTTATAGAGGATGGCACCTCCGGTCTCGAGTGCCCCGTCCCTCCTGGGATAGCTCTCCAATGAGAGGGCTATCACTCAAATCCAAACCACATTCATTCATTAGCCTGTTAAGATGGGCATCAATTATTCATTAAGAAGGTGGCCAGTGGATTATTTCTGTCAGCGCTGGGCTTATTGTATCAAAGGTTGATTATGGCTTGGTTGATTTAGTATGTACTGTTGTGTGTGTGTGTGATCAATCAAATACATATATGATGACGTTTTAAACAGCAAAAAAAAAAAAACTTTTCTACAGTTTTGAAGTTTGTTAAGCACATGAGCTGATTATTTTAAAGTTTGCTCATGTTAAAAAAAACTTATATCAGATATAATGCAGCGTAATTCAACTTAAACTCAACTTTCTGTATGACTGTGCCGTCCTCTCGATTTATGGCTGTAATATGCTCACCACCTCTGCTTTATTTTTCCTGTCCCTCACTAACAATCTTGTGCTCACCTCAACATCTTCCCCAGAAATTCACACTCGCACCACTCTGTAAAATCTTTTTATTAGAACGTTAAAAAGTCCTGTGGGGATATTTTTTTTTTTTTTCTTTTCCGAGAAAGTGTGAGAGCTGTGTGAGAGCTCGGGGAACTAGTAAAATAGTTGTGTTAAACCAGAGGATTGACAAAGCCTGAGGTTCATTGTTTTTTACATGCAAATGGAGGCTTGAAAGTAGCTTGAATGTGTAACAATTCAAAAAATACACTTTTTAAAATATTGAAAATAGGAAGCTTTCAAAAGTTTCTGCAGGCTATACAGTTTTATTGATTTATCCTCTTAAGATTCATTTTTGCTTTGTCTATGATTTAGAATGTGAATTTCTTTGTGTGATTACCTACTTTTTATGTATTCATCAGGTAAAACATCATCGTAAAGTCATTTTGTCAATGGGACTTCATTCATAAAACACCACATTTTTAAGATAAAGAGTATTATATCTTTATCATTACCTGTCAGAGAAACTGCTGCTGCACATTAACCTACTTTCTCCTGCCTCTGACCCACTGGATGCCTTAAGAAAACCCGACTGAGTAAAGTGCCATTCGAGCAAACAGGTTGCGAGTGAGGCAATGTTTCAGCAAATACCGATGGAGTGTTTGGGAGATTAGCGTCCTTTTACAACACATCGCGGTGCACTTGAGTTTCGTGTTTGCAGGGCTTTTCTGGGACAAATTATAACCCACGACTTCAGAAACGTTGTTCAAAGCTGCAGATATGGCATGTAAATATACACAGAGGAAAGAATTTTCCTTCTTAAGCAAATATATATAAAAAAAACCTTTTTATTTTGTTCCATTTTGTGTAAAAGTGTGTTTTTAACTATGCAATAAAGGATTTTTGGGATGGACAATTTTATTTTAATTGCTTTTCATCATGAAAATAAATTCTTGTCCACATATATTCCAGCTATATTAGAATAAACTGCTCTCCACTGTTTGCACACACACACACACACACAATCCTATACGTCTATCTTTGTGAGGACGCTCATTACACTAAGCCTAATTAAATGCCTAACCCTAACCTAAACCTAATTCTAACCATTAAAAGTCTTAAACCCTCAAACAGCTCTTTGAAAAAGTGAGGACCCGCCAAAATGTCCTTACTCCGTAGGGTCTATGCTCAAAGTGGACTTCACAAAGATATAAGTACAAGTACACACAAACACACACACAGCAATACAAACTTCACGTAATCAGAACATAAGATCACCCCTTTTCTGTGTATTTTGCACAAACCTCCTCCCTTTCATCAACCCATGCAAGTGTTAAAGCAATATCCAAGTGTCACAGTGTCACCACTTCATAGGTAAGAAACATTCATTCGGTTAGAAAAAAAGAAGTTGCGGGTGTGTCGCTGTTTTCAGAGTCGTAATGCAGGATAAACACTGTGACGAGGTGACAGAGCGCAGACCTTGGACTCGGCCCTGGGCGTTGAGCCACAGCAGGCACTTGCACATGATGCAATGACAGCTCGTGGAGATGGTGGGGGAAATTAATTCTTGCACCGTGTAAAGAAACTATTCATAGCAGCTTTGCTTGAGAAAACATTAACAATTTTTCACAGGGATCAAAGTGGCCATCTGGTTAAATTCACATAGGTTATACCTTATTCATGCGCCTCCTCCGCTAATCTCAGTGGATTAGTTTAATTTTCTCTCTTCCTTGTTCCCTCAGGTTCGTGGCGTTCCTCGCAGAGTGAGCCTCTCTCAAGAATGTGTCTAATTTAGTGGCTAAGAGGCAGATTTATACCTGTGCTAGTTATGGAGAAGGTTGCTCCCTCGAGAAGCCCGATGACTGTTTACGGGCGGCCCCGACAATGCCTTAGCAGATGATGAAGCACCTGCCAGAGTTCCCCCACGTCTGTTCCATCCCTTTCTGTCTGTCTGCTCGCCTCCCTTCCCCTCGCTTTCTTTTCTTCTTCCACTCTTCCTTCCTCCACTCGTCCTCAGCCTTCCCCTCCTTCCTCGCTCCTTCCTGTCCCCTGCCTATTCTCTCTCGCTTTGTTTCTTTTCTCAGCAGAGCCACATCTCCTACAGTTACCATGGAGTTGTGTGCGTTTTACAACCGTTCCCACTGCTCTCCCCAGAGTGAGCCCATCTACTTACTCTGTCTACCATCGAGAATAAGAGAGTTTTTGTCTCCGTGTCCCTCCGCCATACCTTCCCCTTCACACATACTGTATAGACAAACCGACAGCAACACACACACACAGGCGAACAGAACTGTGGTCAGGTTTTGTTTATGGCAGGGAAAGGCAATATCGAGATTGTTTCAGAGTAGTGTCATCACGTGAAATGTATCGTTGTCAGGAGTATGTTTTATATGTCTGGGCCCTCGGCTGAGGCCATTTTGGGAAACAGAAAATATCATATCATATGACCTCCTCTGGTATAAAAGTAAACTATCAGCTGTAAATCCGATACACAACTACAGCGGTGTGTGTGAGGAGGGAAGGAAGTGAGCTCTCTGTGGCATGAGGCTCGCTCGTGGAATAGAAATCAGCTGTTTCTTGCAGTAACTTCTAAGGACGACGTTGCAGATTTTCATTTTTGGAATTATTATTTATAGATAGGGATTGAAACAGCATTTAAAAGAAAGTAGAAGGATTCAAGATTTCATGAAAGATAATTTTTTATAAGAGGCCTGTTACTGATATGCTTGCATTGATGTTGTTTTTTCTCTATTTAAAATTACTTTAACAACACAAGCGCAGCACTCGTGTTTGCATCTGGACTCAAGCTGAATAGCTTTGTAACAGAGAAAAAACTGACTCAGCATTTTCTTCTTTAACTGCTACTTTATTCAAGACGGCTCTTTACCTGGGGAAAAAGGCTCTTAGAAAACATCTTTGTAAGGTTTCAAAAAGAGTAAATACAAATACACTCAAACTACAGATGTTTATCCGATACCAAAAGAAGAAGCGATTTTCTTGGCAAAAAGAAAACTGCATAACAATCTGGGTGAAACAAATGTCCTTTAAAGACATGGTACTGAATCAGTAAATGAGTTTTCGTACTCGTTGATCCCTGAACCGGTATTTTCAGCAGCATCGGAGGCATTTCCGATAACATCTCTTAATCAAAGCCTTCAAAGGGTTTAATTCCATGCATTTCCTGATAGGAAGCACTTCTAATTTTGGCTGCTTCAAACTATATATTTCCTGCAGTAAAACACTCTGAAAAATCTCCAACGTGTCTCCTCGGGTCATTTAAGTCTTAAATCACCAAGCGTTGACCAATTCTTGGTCTCGTCGCTTTAAATCCCACTTCTTCTTTTTCTTGACTATCCAGGCTGCTTTTTATGCTCAATGGGCCGCGACTCGTTAATGTATGTGGTATAATTTTGCACCTGTAATTAAGTGTCAGTTTATAAACACACAAACACTAATAATACCCAGAGCTTTTCAGGGCCAGCCCAGTGGTGGCAAAAGCCCATCCATCACTGTCCCTAATGAGGCTCCGTGTAGACAAGTCAGTGGAGGCTTCCTGGGCCGTTCAGTCTTATTTTTCATGCTCACTGTGATAACCGTCCAAATCCCCAGTAAGATGATATCAGCCAAGATAGGGGAGATGTTAATGTGTGTGTGTTTGAGTGCAAGCCTGCCTACTTACAGTATATGTATATTTAGGCCCTGTTTGTTTTAATATTGGTGAAGTTAATGTAGGACACCATTAGGTCCGACGTTGTTCAGTGTTAATGACGTAAAGCAGAGACATTAGGAGCTGGAACAAGGTGTCACAGGTCATTTAGACCAATCAGAAGCCACCACAGGACATTAGCCAAACAAAGGTTCTCGGCTCTGCAGCAGCACCAGTGCTACTGGGACAACTCAGCATGTACGGACACAGTTAAAGCAACAATAACAGACTTAATAAGCCAGGATAAGCTGCGACCAGAACAAGGAGGAGGTCGCCCTCTTCTTTTTATAGACATCTTGTTTATTTATGGGCTCAGAAAACCCAACATTCAACACTGAAGTTCTTATGCAGCTTATGAGTGATAATACTCTGTCTGTTTATTTGAAATATAGATCTCTCTCTCTCTCTCTCTCTCTCTCTCTCTCTCTCTCTCTCTCTCTCTCTCTCTCTCTCTCTCTGCCTCTCTGTCATTGTGGTTGAAATGTTTAGCTGACAGACAGATCTGCATTTTCCGAAGATGAGGTCATGAGACAAAGTTTGAACGGGTCTCGGGGATCCAGCAGGAATTAGAGGAAGTTTCTCAAAGCAACATTTACAGTATCATTACGAGTGCTGATGATACATTTGAAGGACTTTGAGTAGTAGAGGCGTGGTGACATTTAAATACCAAAAGGTGTTAAAAGAAAGAAAGAAGGTCAAAGAAAATCTAAAGATGCTGTATCTACTAATTCCATGTGTCTGTTTGTCTGTATGTGGCTCGCACATCTCAAGAGCCATTCATCTTATCTGCTTTACATTTGGCACGTGGATTTATTTAGGCCCCAAGAAAGTTCAGTGTCGAACTTGGTGCGATTCGGAAAACATGATACGTTCAGTATTAACAAACATTTAATAAATAGGCAACCGGTGGTCTGTAGCAGCGGCGGCTGGGACTCATCAACGTATAAGTGACGTTATCGATGATGACAGCGCATTCACAACGGCGATGACATTTTATTCTGCAGTGCAGGCTTCTGCACACTGAGTCGAGCTTCACCGAGCTTTGAAGAAACAGGTGAACAGCTCTTTATGCAGCAGCAGTGGAGCAGCTTCAGGGTTCTGCAGACCGAGGCCTGCAGCCGCTCTTTACTTGCAGCAGCTCAATTCATGCAGGTCACTTTTACGGTTTCAGAAAGAAATCTGCAAACCAGTCTTACCACAGTATAAGCAAACAGGCAGTTTTAGAACGGGCACTAGAAAAGTATTTTAAAGGCTAGAACCACCAAACACTTGGCTTGGTACGAGGTTTAAAGGTACAGTGTGTAGAATTTAGTGACATCTAGTGGTGAAGTTGCATGTTGCAGCTGAATAACCCTCACCTCACCCTCCCCTTCCAAACATGAGAGAGAACCTGTGGTAGCCTTCTGGTGTCATAAAATCTCAAACGGTGTTTAGTTTGTCCAGTCTGGGCTACTGTAAAAAACATGGCGGCCTCCATAGAGAGGACCGCATCCCGATGTTAAAATAAGGTATTTAAATATAAAGGGCCCATTCTAGGGTAAAGAAAACAACAATTTATATAATTTAGATGAAACACACTAGTGAAAACATCTCTAAGATTATTTTATATTCAATTTCTCCCAATTGATCCCTTTCATCTAAGTCTTACCCACTGGATCTTTGAATCCAAATTTGTGTTGGTCAAAAAGTGTTTTAATTGTGTTGGGATCTCTTTTTTTACACTATTGAGCAAATTATGAATAAAAAGACTTTACCGTACAAATAATAAGAAAACTTTAGTTGAAGAATGAAGTCATGCAACAAGTCTTGATATTGACTGCGATAGTGTAGCCCCTCATGACAGCTCGTTCTGTCTGGAGACTCTCTGATGCTTTCAAGTGCTCATGATTAGTGTGCATTAATGTAATAATAAGGAGAGACTACTCTGGATATACTTTTAGACACCTTGATATTTTTCTCTGTATTTCTGTGCGTGTCAGTATGAAAGCAGCTGCAGTCAGCGTGTCAGCGGGTAATGACAGAGGAAGTGACGTCTGACAACTATGGCCTGCCACTGGGGTTGGTTCTTTAAAAGCAAAAGGAGGTGGCCGCGACTCAACGCTAATGGAGGAGGAGAAAATGGCCGTGTCACTCCTGTCAACGCGTTATGTTTTAGACCTAGACAGTTGTTGTCGCTCTTGCAGGCCCATAATTTTATGCCATTAAAAGTGCCAAGCGGGGGAAAGTGAGTGAGGGAAGGAGGGAGGGAGGGAGGTGGGCTCTGAATCGATGCAGTTGTAGGGTTTTTTTCTTACCTCGTGTTGCCTTCATGCCTGATTCCCTGACACTTTTGTGCTGGAAACTTTTGGCATTTCTTGAAAGCATAAAGACTATGTCGGGGCTTTAAAGTGATCATAAAGTCAATCATGTTGGCTCGAATTACCCGGCAATCTCTGCCAGCCCCTGCTCTGTCGCCGTGAGATGTGTGTGGGAGAGGGGTGTAGATGTGTGTGTGTATTTGTGTGACCCGCTGCGTACATTAATGCACGTACTGTAAGTGTGTGGGAGGCAGGAGAAGCAGAAGTCGGGAACTCAAATGAGAAGTGATGGCGGAAGAGGAATTATTTTGATGCCTTAAAGTGCAGTAAAGTCCAAATTTAGAGATGATGCAAATATGTAAAAGAATATTTACTTTTGAGTGGAAACTACATGTTGAGAGCACCTATAAAAAGCAGAGATTAGAAATAAAACCCCAAGGCAAAAATTCAAACGCCCTTCAGGTCAGAGCAACTCCGACACTTCTTTATGAATTGCGACTAATCGAAAAGAATGTTGGCGGGAATTACTGTCACTTGTTCTGATTTGCATGCATGACAACCTTTTCATCTCAAAGAATACCAGACCCCACAAGGTCTTTACATTATGGGCAAACATTTGCAATTATGATGAACTCCGCCAGCTTATCTCAAAAGGAACAGGTTCTTACTGATGGACAAGTAGACGTTTTAATGAAATAAACTGCTCTGAGCTGATGAAATAAAGATTGCTTCACCTCGGGGCACGCTCAAATTAAATTATCAAGATGACTGCATGCATGCAGCTCCCATTAACTCAGGTATGAACACAGCCTAGTCACACTGCACTTGTCCTACATGTCTGAAACTACTTTATACTGTTGATGATGCTCGCTGCTACTCGGTCTGTTTCTGTCCCACATCTCCGCTCTCTCCCTTTGAGGGCTAAAGGCCTCACAGCTTCTCTTTCACTCCATTCAGAGGGATGAACTAATGTTAAAACCATGTGTCGTCCCTGGAGGCCGAGCGAGTAGACACTGCAGTGCATGCAGTTTTATGCGTGCAGATAAACATGGGCCCGATGGCTTGTCAGAAGCCCGCGGACGGAGCCCAGAGTCCTCCGCCTTAAAACAATGTTGGTGTTGGGGCGAGAGGGACTGTGACTGGCAATGGGAAACACCTGTGCCGGGGTGAGCAGCCGGGCAGTGTGCAGGGGGGAGACAGAGGTGGGGCGTGGGAGGCAGGAGGGAGGTATAAAGCCGACCGGGAAGGACACTCCATCCTCGCCATTTGCTGCTGAGAGGCAGAGCTCAGAGGAAATTAGTTACAGTAATGTCTCGCTAACTGTTCCTTAAATTTTAACACACGCACTGGCTACAGCAGGAGCCGAAAGCCTGAGGCTCGGCCTGAAGACTGTCAGTGTTACAGCCATACAACACTCATGTGAGACCATCACAATCATAGCTGTGAATACGGCAAAGTAAACAAGGTGGAAAACTGAATTTCCAAAATATGAGTTCAATATTCAGCTTCATCTCCCAGTGGTAGTTTGGAGTTTTGTGTTCTGATTTCAGAACTTTAAACTAATTCTCTTCCCATGTTGTAATATGACATGTCTCTGCTTTGACAATCGTAGGATTTCTTTTTGAATTGGTTGTGTCAGTTTTGTGATTCAGTGTATTTACTATAGGAAGCAGCATAGAGATGTATAGAAGGCTGCTGTGATTTTGGCAGCCGCACTCCTTCTGGCAGTATGTCAGACAAAGTTCTTACTCTGAGGAAACAGATGACCATTTTTTATTTTCAGTTGATATATAGTCTGACTTTTTATTGACTTGAATTGCTTCAGGATATTTTTAATTAGAAAAAAATGTAACCTGTCTGCCACCCCAGTAGCTCTTAAAACTTGTTTTCATGTAAAACTTGAGAATCACCTCTTTTATATCCATCATTAAAAATGATCTTTTATGTCAGAATGCATTGAAGATGCCTCGTCTTCACAGTCAGGCACTAGTTACACATGTATATGTGTTAATACAAAATCAATAATTCATTTATAGTAACATAAAAAGGTGAAGTCCAAGGCAACTTAAAGACACATCAGATTTATTGGTTTTGGAATAAAACCAGGCTATGAAAAAACAGTGTGCGTGCAGAATAAACATGCAAATCCCAAATGAAACACAGAACACACAGCACTGCAGCAACATTTTCCTTTTTCCCAGCCAAACATCTCACCCCGCTGTATATCCATCAGCCTCTCTCCTCAGTGGCCCAGCGCTCCACCCTTCAAGTCAGGTTGATCATTCCATCTCCTGCCGCTCTATCCTGAGGTGCCTCCTGTCAATTTATCAGACTCTCCCTTTTAATTTCATACTTTCCACAGTGTAAGCATCCATCTCCGCTGTCTGCAGCAGCGTTCGAGGGTTCAGAGCGTAGCAGTGCGAAAACAGGCTGATGTGAAAGCCCACAACTGACAGGGAGAAGCGGGTTAGAGTGGAGTAATGATCTCGTGGAAAACAAAAAGGCAGTGTACTGTATACACACAGCTTGCAGCCCTCATTGTGTATTTCTTACATTCTTGTCCATATCCAGTGTTTTTGTTGTTTTTAAATATTGAGGATATTTTTCTACGGATATTTGAATTAAAATCCAAGACACGCACTTTTAATTTCCACTGGGAATAAGCAGTTTGTTTCTTAAGGCTTCTTCGAGAGAGAATGATGCTGATAATGTGTCTTTCAATTCATATAGATAGTATCATACTTAATAATCAGTTGTATATAGGTGAAGATAATACACAGTCATTTTATAGATATAACAGCATCTACGTTCTCATCTGGCATTCATCACCGGAGAGTTTCATAAGCCTGAGTATTGATGTATATTAATAGATGAGAAGTCAGATGTGGTGAATGTAATTTAAAGTGAATTTCTCAAAGTGTGCATCACAGAGAATAACAATGATAACGTGCCTCAATACACTTCAGTTTATATAGATACCGTGTTACTTACAAACCAGTTATATAAAAAAGACTGAAACCATAGAAGGAAGTTAATATACAGTATTTTTATAGATATTATAGGATCTACGTTCTGATCTGACGTTTGTCATCTGACGGTATCCTGTGTATTGATATTGATAAATGAGAAGTCAGACGTATTGTAGGAATCAAGCATGCAATCAGTGGATTATATTCCTGTTGGCTTCATTACTCATTACCTCTAACATGTCTGAAATTAAAAATAAAGTAAATTGTAACAAGATCTGACATGTAAGTGAGTTTCATCTCAATTTAGGAACCAGCTCCATGAGTCCCCCTCCTGTTAAATATTGGGGATATTTTAAGCCCATCATTTATTTATAATTTAACTCTAGAATCCAAATCGCACACTTTTCGTTTAAGTGAATAAAACACAGCGGTAAATTTCTCAAGGTGTGCTTACACTTCAGTTTATATACTTTAAATACAAATGGGTGTATAAAACCTAGAAGACTGAAACCATGTGTAGGAGAACATAATATATACAATATAGTAATTTGGTAGATATTACAGCATCTACGTTGTGATCTGACAGTCATCTTATAATCCTGTGTATTGAAATAGATAAATGAGAAATCAGATGTATTGTAGGAGCCAAGCATGCAATCAGTGGATTATATTCCTGTTAAACTCCATTGGCTTCATTGCTCTCCCCTTGACACGTCTGAAATTTGAAAATACAGTAAATTATTACTAGATCTGACGTGTTAGTATATCGCAATCTTAACTTAGGACTCCCAAACCCTATTTTCCACGAGTCCCTCATCCTCATCTCCTCTGTCCTGATCCTTCTCTCTCTCTCTCTCGCTCTCTCTCGCTTTCTCTCTCTCTGCGTCTAACAAAATTAATTACAGTATGTTTTATTTGATGAAGGTGTCAGAGTGAAATGATGAATGGCCTGTAATATCAAAAGATATTAAAGACACAATGCAATGAAGGACGCATCTGCTTACACTGTGGTAGTGCTTACATGCAGACTCATGTACACACACACACACACACACACACACACACACACACACACGTGCACACAAGTCTCTAGGGCCACTGATATCTGGTTTCATATTTGATATTAACTTACTGGGGGAGCGATTATGGCCACAACGTCATTACCAGTGGTAGAGGGGCATAATAGAAGTGAACTTTTTCGAAAAGGTCCCATTATTTGCAGCCTGGGTCCCTCTTGATAAAAAAATTCCATATTGATACGTACACTGGTCCCCTCATTACGGCCACAGATGAAAAAGAGCATTTCAGCGTTCCTTAATGAGCGCCGTACCAGTGAAGGTCATCGTAATGGGGTTCAACTTGCTGTTGGGAGCCAGAGGTAATATTCTAATGAGAAAAGAGCCACTACACCACTCTAGTAATTCTGTAATTGCACCCATGGATGCCATTTTATTGTTGCCTGTGCAGTGCTATTGAAGTCCTTTGTTGTCATTTGCAACATTGCTTGTCCTCTTTGGTCTGATCTGGTGGTCCAGCCGAAGCTCAGTGCGTCCACACACACACACACACACACACACACACACACACACACACTCAGCCGCATTACCATATTTCAAATCCACTTCAAACGCTTCCCAGTGTTTATTGGAAGCTACAGTTTATTCATTGCTTACTTATGGGTGGAGGGACATCAGAGCCACCCAGCAAAAAGAATGAATATTAACCCTGGTACTCAGCAGTGTGGCAGTGCAAGGGCAGGGGGGGTGTTTGTGCGTATTTGTGTGTGTGTGTGTGTTGTTTGTGTTTATCTGTGCATGTGTTGATTTTGAGTTAGCCTGAGTGCATGTGTGTCCAAAGAAAGGAAAAAAGAAAATCTTCATGCCTGAAGCTGTTTCTTCTCTGAATCTCAGTCTGTTCTTGAGAATAGAAGAAACGTTTGAATGTCGCAGCTATAAAAAGATATTTCTCCGTATCGTTGTTGCTGCTTTATACTTGTTGCCAAGCATGGAACTGTAAAATCTAATAAAATGTTATTGACAGAGCAGAAGTTTGGCGTTGCATCTCCAGAACAGTGTCGCACTCTTGATGGACAGTTAAAATTGATCCAGAACCAGAGATATCATCTTTATTTAATTCCGTTTAAAATCTTGCACCCTCATTTCCCCACAATGCACTTCAGCTGCAGTTAATTAGAGATTTCGGGTGTGATATGCTACTAAGTGAATGTATCTGCTGAAACCCAGTCTCTTTTTAATTTTGAAATCTTTACACTATGTCCACACTAATATGATTTTGTTTTAAAACTGTGATTTAGAACCAAAAAACGATCTTCGTCAGGACGAGCCTTTGGGGGGTGAACAAGGCAAATAGTAAGCCCAGGGATTCCTTTGTCCGGGCCGAAGACGAGGTGGAACTGTTACTGACCGTACGAGTTGGTCGCGCTTAGAATTTGTCATCCATGTTGTGTTCACCACTGATTGTTGGGCTGATTTTGTTTGTCTCTCTGTTTGTAAAGACTGAAAGGCGTCCTGGGAGTTTTCAAACTCAAACAGGGCTCACGTTGTTTCCACAAGTCTCAGATTTAGGGGTTTGAAAAATTGTGCCCAGGGGTAAACGTAGCAAAAGTTATGTGTTTTAAAAACTTTGTGTAAGCCCTGTAGTCTTCAGCCCCACCCGGGACTCAAGTGACAGGAAAGTATTTACAGATTTTCACGCAGTTCCCCTTCAAGCAGATGTATTTGAATTGCAGATTATATGTGGAAAAAAACAGACAGTCATAGATTGTACAATCTTCGTGCCTCTGATCCTGGATATCGTTTCCTCTGCTAAACTGTTTTCCTTGAGTCTCTAAACAACTGTCGCACTGAAGCATGCTGGTTAGATGAATGGACATGACGATGGCACGTGGCAACCATCTGTGGTTGCTTGGTGGCCTGTCCTCCACGACATCCTCTCACATCAGCTGCCATTGAAACAGAATGCACCTCCACCACCAGACTTACTGCAAGATATGGTCCAATATTCATGTTTCAGTGTTGTAATAAGACACAGTCACACTTTTTTTTAATGTTTATCTCTGTCGCACTGCGCAGTAAATAGTTTTATTTGGATTATTTTAAACGTCTGTGAAGGATTGATATTTTTCAGCATGGTAAGCTCCACATGTAGTCGTTTCCCGGATATTAAAGTGGGTCTCCGGGGGGGAAAGGAGTGAATATAGTTGAACATAAACTAAAACAGTCTTCTGAGACTTCTCCCTCTTCCTCCTCTCTGCGTTATTACTCCCTCTTCGTGGGTCATGTCAGTTTCGGCAGGATCCTCAAATATTTTCACGATGACTTGTATGCACATGGGAGATGCACAACACAACTGGAGGTTAGAAGCCATTCAGCACTTTACCTTTTTGGACAGGTCACGAATCATCAACATTCAACTTTTTTGCCGTGATGAATATGTAACCCAAGCTCACAGCGTGAACGCTCAGGGGCACGTGCTCTCTCTGGGGAATTAAAATGAGCAATTTGTCAAATTTCATTCAAAGCACTCGAGTGTGTGAAATCATGGATGAATTTCAATCTGTCTCCAGTGTCTTTGGCCGACTGAAGTATATGGGAGAGAGGGAAACTGCTCCAGTGCGATTCAGGCGGCTGTGTAAAAGTATGAGGGGAGTTTTAAAGGTGATAAAAAAAATGGCAAGGCAGTGAATATCATCTTGTAGATAAGACAGCCACCCCGCTTTCCACAGGCTACATCCGTTTTATTGCATCTGGCAGCGAATTAAGGCACGTGTGGAGGGGGAGAGAAAAAAAAAAAGAAGGGACGATTGAAAATGAAACCCGGGGCTAAGACCGCATTCAGCCTGACTGCTTTCTTCCCTCAACACTGACATTAGACTTTGATTCTCACATGAGATCCTCTGATGATGATGATGAACCATAAAAAATGATATAGCTCAATAAAAGTACAAAAAGGCGCGAGTTCATAAAGAGGACCTGAGGGCCATGTTAGGTTTGGTCCGTGCCAGTGCATTTCTTCTCCCTCTGCTGGCTCTTAGACATGATTACCTTGGATATTTATGGAGGAAACATTTTTTTGATTTGAAGGAGCACGGGCTGGATGTTTGTATCTGGCTGGATCCTGCGAGGCCGATTACTGTGGCTTTTGCTCGTGCCATTACTAAAAGATCTATGACCTTTTATCTGTTAAAAACTGGGATAATATAGTGGAGTTGTCATCGCTGTCACAATAAATAGCACTAGTGGGGGGGGGGGGGGGAAACTTGCTGTGATACATTAGCGATGACAGGATTGGAAAAACCGAGCGATATTGACACACAGATTGAACGGACAGACGAGACGGTTGTTGGAGTTTTCCCGGTCACCTTGAGAAACATTGGATTGGGTTGAAAAATCGCAAATGGGTCACATGCTTCTATATATCATAGTGAGTGCATGCCGATACATTGACTTTTATGTCAATACATTGCGGAAAATCAAATGCTATCTGCAGCCAAGGAACGGCACAAACATATCAGTCCTCTCCTCTTCCTCTTCCTCTCATTGATTCTTTCATCTTCTCCTCCCCACTCAAACATTTCCGACTGGAGAAGAAGGCACAGGCTCCAGTGAGAGCGCTGGCTCCCTCCTCTCCAGGCAGCATGTGATATGACTTGAGCCGTGTGATCTCCATGAGAGAAAAACCCTGATGCATACAGGAAATAATCAGGGCAACACAGGCAGGGTTCAGAGGAATGCAAATATTTTCAGAGTGCTTAAAAAAACAATACTGCACACATGCACATCCACCAAATGGAGACCCCTCCCCTGCACCTTCACACACACACACACACACACACAAACACACAACATCACACACACTTAACCACAATACGTACCCACACATCACACACACAGGAACAAAAAAAACAACAACCAGCCCCCTGACAAAACTCTCCCCAAGTGCATTTGCATAAAACATTAAGCTTAACAAAATGATTACACCTGACAAGTTGAGTTGGAGGAAGAACATCGCCGGTGGCAGCCAGTTACTTGCAGATCCTGCAATCATTCTCTCGTCAAACAACTGTTTCACGGCCGCCTTTGTAGGCACTGTCATGCCGCTGCATCGTGATTAATCCTTCCCTTTTGTTTTCCTTTTCTCCCTTCCACCCCTCTCAGTCCCTCCCACAAATCCAATAAGTTGCCCTTAAATCAGGTTACCCTGCACCTTGCAGATAGGAGCATTGTGATGGATATGCCAAGATGCATGCCAGGCAGCATGTTTTTGTGCAGAAGCACTGTGAAATTGTACCGCTGTGATTCTGCATTATGGTGCTAAGTGTTTGTCTTGTAATGCAATTAAATGTGCATGTAAGCCGCCCCCACACTCCCCAAACTATTGTGTGCCGTATTTAATAATTTTATATACGCTCTTTTGTGACATTGCCATTTAACCCGAGGTAAAATAGAATAATTTAGAGGAGTATTAAAAGAATAACTTTAGAGTGTTTGCCATGGAGAACACAAGCTGGATCATTTTGGGAAAAAAAAAAGATGACAATCAAAACATTAATATCCGTCTCACTCACATATAAGCCTGCTGAAAATTCCTCGCTCTGAATACTTTGCTGAAGGATAGCTCGCAGATAAAGAAAGAGAGAGATTATTGCCTCCTTTCATTTCTGCCCCCCTGGCAGCGGTAGGTATGGTAATATGGTTTTTGAATATTTGCAAGCATAAACTTAAGAAATGAGTGCTGATAAGGAGTGACAGCAACAGAGGCAGCAGAGATCTTCAGCATGACAGGCGATGTCAAAAACCACGGTGACGCTGTCACTGTGACAAACTTTTCAAAAGAACAATGCACACACACACCGTTATTGAAGTGAGCTGCTGCGAGCCTCTCTGACAGTGTTGTCCCAGCAGTTAAAAAATGGAAACATCACCTAATTATGCACGCCAGGTTTTTTTTCTTCCTCCTCTGAATACTTAAGCCTACAAACTTTCAACGTATGTCAATATACTTTGCAGAGCGCCTGGGTACGCACGAGCGCAACGGTAGAATCTTAAGTTTCACAGGCAAGATCTATGCTGTTAAATGAAATATTCCAAAATAAATCAAATAAAAGATTAAATGTGTTTTCCAGGCGGGGGATCAAAACCAAAAAATAACTTCGGCCTCAACCTGCACCGTCTTCGCCTGTGAACCCGAAATTAACCTCCACAAGAGCCAGCGTCTGTGTGACGAGCGGATTCTGTTATTGAGTCTCACTCGTCTTTTAATCTTCGCTGTACTTTTATTAGCAACTCAGCAGACCCTGTCACGTCTGCGAGAAGCCGAGAGGATCATTACTTTCAAAAAGAACCAGCTGGCCCATTGTTTAGGCTCTGCCAGCTGTGTCTATTTTCATAACCCATTTTCCTTTTGTTCTGCTACACATCCCTATAAAAGTACAGAGGCAGGAAGACAGAGTTGTATTTCACCATCTTCATGAACTCTTACCCCTTGCGATAGCCTAATGCCTAGCGCTTCACCCCGCTGTGTGTGTGTGTGTGTGTGTGTGTGTGTGTGTGTGTGTGTGTGTGTGTGTGTGTGTGTGTGTGTGTGTGTGTGTGTGTGTGTGTGTGTGTGTGTGAGTGACTCTGAGGAGGAAGGCAAGGTCTGTAATCACCTAATCCAAACATACACTCGGGGAATCTCATTACTGGACCTAACAGTTCCATTTGAACCTTATCTGGTTTCAATCAGCCGCCTCTCGTTTGGAGCAAGGCGCAGAAACTTGATTCCTTTTGTCTAGAAGTCTCTGCTATCAGGGGTTCTCCTGTTTGTCTTGTCTATCACCATCTCTTACGGCTAACGGTATTTTGAGTCCTCCATCAGCGGCGAGGAGAGCGACTTCAGTGGCGGCGGAAAAAGCTGCTTCTCGTCATCGAGCTCGCGAGTAGCGGCGCGTGACATCAGCGGGTTTGTATGTGCAGAATGGACGGCTGCCATGGGGGAACTCCCGCTAACCCCACACCCTTCCTCACAAGCCCCAGTTCTTCCCCAGCCACCCACTCCCACAGCCCCCGTCCACATGCAAACGGACATTAAAACGAAACCTGACCCCGGCCCTGGAATCTGTAAGGTACTGTTTTTTCTCCTTCTTTTCTTTTTTTCCTAAACAGGGAATCCTGCAACCCTCCTGTGTGTGTGTGTGTGTGTGTGTGTGTGTGTGTGTGTGTGTGTGTGTGTGTGTGTGTGTGTGTGTGTGTGTGTGTGTTTGTGTGTTGAGAGTTAGGGTACTCAAGAAAGAGGGTCACAGAGAGGTGAGCTCGAAGCGACGTCAGCGACTGCGAGCGAACTGTCTCAGGAATCCCCAGATTAAAAACTCCAGAAGGTTGAGAGTCGGAGATAATCACAGGATCTGGAATTCACAATAACAAACTGGCCATATATCTACCTGTCTCCGGCCTTCCTCCCTTCGACGGCCACAGGGTCAACCAAATGGCTGCATTCCATCAACAGCTCTTTTTTTCCCTCCTCCTGTTGAGCTCCCAATGAAGTGTCTGGTGGGATCAAATATGGCCTCTGAAGCTCAAAACTTCCAACTCTTTCTTCTTCAACTTTCTCCACCGACATACCTGCGATTTTTTCCCCCACTTTTTAAAAACTTTGCTCTTGAAAAGTTTTTGAAAAGGGACAGAAAATGAGACTGGTGTTCTGGATCTGAATTGCATGATTAATGTGGGATCCTGACGTAGAGGATTCGAGGACTCGGCCACTACAGCATCACAAGCTCGGGGCTTGAGGCAGTCGTGTAGGAGCTGGGGTTAGAGGTCTGGAGCTTTGTGGCTGGGGTTAGAGCGCTTCCTCTGAGACTTTGGGGTTGGAGCCACAGGCTCTGGGGCTGCAGCAATTTCTGGGTTGAATTAACAGTTGAGCTGTGACTAGTGTCTGGAGGGGGCTGTTGGGGTCTGGTGGAGGGTCTTGTAGGGCAGGTATGATTTACATAGCTGTGAGAGAGTCCAGGATCTAAGTCTGCCCAGACCCTTCCCCGGGGAACGGTGTTGAAGGAGGTGCTGCATTGTGATACTTGTGTGATTTATGTTCCCCACGTACTCCTCCTTCCATTGCCTGACAACGTCATTATTTATTTACGTTTGTTGTGATTATTTGCTTTAGCACAGTTACAGATACTGTATATTGCGTAGACGCTGTGCAAACCTTGGGTTGCAGCCTAGAGATTCGACTGTGTGCCTGTCTTTCCTTCAGATCTCTTCTCTGTAGAGGTTAGTCTTTGTTGTTGCCCGTGTACCCCGTCTAGACGCTGAGGATAATTTGTCCCTTTGCTTCCTCCTCTGGTTGCTCCATTCTCAGCAAGGGAAATTACCTTACAAAGAGGGCAAGGGTTGCCGATTGAAAGTAAGTTATTTCGTCAGTGTAAAGTGTAGTAAATAGCCTGAGGTTAGGAGAAAAATAATGATATACAGTCCTGTCCAGAGGGAGAGCGCAGCGTGAGACACAATCAGACCCTTGCAGAAAACTTTCTGAAATGCTTTCAGAGGATGTATTTCATCATGTTAGATTACTACTGTGGATAGCACCTCAACTGGATGGTTATATCATATTTGTATGTTGGTGCAGAGTCTCCGGCATCGTGCACCAGCATTCCTCGAGCGTAGCGCACCGGGGTTGCAGGACTGCAGGGTATATCTAAATTCAGCTATTGATTAACGTGCAGCAGGGAAAAAAAAAACGAAAGTCCCTTTAAAGACATCAGCGTCTGCAGTTACACGGCAGACTGTTTAATTCCGCCCTCACTGCTGCATTCAAATTATTTGCTTTCACAGTCGAAAATCGAAGGGTTGTAAAAATTGACTTCCTGTACGGCCGGAGAGAAATAAATTTCTGCAGTATTGACAGCAGCCAAACAGAAAAGCTATTGCCCAGCATTTAATTATTGAAGACATTGATCAACAAAGTGATTTATTTGCTGTGGTTTGGTTTAAAGGCCTAATTGAGTCGCAGCGTTTTGTAAAAGGCTTTTATTTGTTCATTTGGTCCTGATCAGATCGCATGATGATAACCTGCCGTCAGAAAGTACGAGCACTTGAGTAGATGCGTTTCAAAAAGTCTTCTGAGAACAAGATTTAATTTAGATACGTCAACAAAATGAGTAGAACTGACAAAGTGAGAACAGGCCTCAGAAACAGAATAGAAACAATTGGTGAGATGCAAACATTTGTTGGATAATTCTGTCCTTCAATTTTCTCAACAACCGTTCATCCGATCGACATCAAACTGAGCAACCTGTGTCGCTGGGGATCCTGGGAAGTGTTTCGGATGAGTGGTTTTCCAGACCCCAACCCCAAACCTAACCCCCCATTTGTTTTAAACTGCACTTGCTGTGATGTGATGATGGGCTGACATCACAGTGTCATCACAGGATGTTGCTTTGTGAGTTGGCAAATAGTTCCCATCACTCCCTAACTACACTAAACTGTCGACAGGAACATTCTGGACTGAGCCGGTACTGCACTGTAACTATAACTGAACATAAAACCTTGGCTTATCCTCTTCTTCAATAGTGCAGCACGCTAACAAAAATCCATGCAGGATCAGAAATACCCAGAAAATTCCTCTCCCATATGTCCCCCAAAAAATCTGGAGCTCCATTGCACGAGGGGGGAACCTGCAAGTCTTCAGCCATTTTGCTGAAATTCTCCACCTTCACCTTTGATCATCTGTTTATGCTCCCATCAGGAAACAGGGAGTCTGCTCTTCCAGACACTTGGGCTGCACTGTTTTGCCCATTGTCTCCATGCGGGGCTGAGCTGAAGTTTTAGGCTCTTGCCTCATTCATTCATACTCACATCGTATCTTTATTGTCGAGGAAAGAAGAAGAGTTTGACTCTGGGAGACCATGCAAACTTTGTTGATGTGTTTCCACTAACACCAGTGGTGGAGGAAATACTCAATCATTTTACTTGAGTAAAAAATACAGATAGACCACATTAACTCCTCTCCATAAGTAAAAGTACTTGCTTTTAATTATTCTTAAATTTATAATAAATAAAAGTATTTTCAGCTTGTTCCCTCATGCAACTATATCATTATTTTAGTTGTTTCTTCCAGTGAGTGAGGCTGCAGGCGAGCTCTGTGCTCTTTGAATGAGGCTGAGTTTAATGTAACGTGCCCGCTCTGATTAGATCAATGGATCACTTCCCTTCTTAATATTCATTATTTTTTAAACTATATTTAAAAATAAAAAAAACAACGTGAAAATGCAACAGATTGCATTGTACGAAGATAATGGAGTAGAAAGACGATTTGCTGATACATGTAGAGTCAAATGCACCTGAAAATGAATCTACTAAGTACAGTAATGGAGTATGGGGCCAAAAACTAAAATCATTTGTCCTTTTAAGTTTTCCATTTGTAGTAAAAGCTACACTTTCTGCAGAGAATATAATAAACGGAGCTGGGCCGGCTGCCCCTTTCTCCCACCTCTTCCCCATCCCCAAATCTCCTGCAGCACCACACAGAGGGAGGAGAGACAGGAGGAGCAGGCAGCACAATGTTTTCATCAGGACGTCGCCTTACTCCTGCACAGCCAGTGAGCGGTCTAATGATCTCACTTTAGACGGAGATGGGAATGTTGGGATTAATGGCATTCCAAGAGGAAAGGGCTGGGGTCCAGGTTGTGTCCCCGGCACAGTTTGAGACTGGAGGGAAGAGTCAGGCAGTGGGACTGGAAGAAATTATGAGATAAGGGGGGTGAGGGAAGCTTTAAAAAAAAGAAAAAGGAGAGAGAATTGAAAGAGTGAAAGAGAGGTGAAAGGAAGGGGGTGGTTTCAGAAAAAGACACCACAGGCAAAAGAAAAGAAAAAAGCCAAAAGTGGGTTGTTCATTTTCTGGATAGATAGATCAGATGGAATGGAACCATGCGTCAGAATGAAGGCAGCTGCGCTTTTGGCAAGGACTCCTTTGGCACACACAGGCACACGGCCGCACACATGCTCCTCATCCCCTCGTACACAATACAACACACACACGCTGCGCAGGGTATAGGGGTCTTTGTGGACAGGTGATTGTTAGCTCCAGTATTAGCTCCGTGCTGGAGGCCTGGATGAGCTCAGCCACTGATTTTTCCTTCATTTTTACTCTCCGGGGCTTTAGCCGAGGGAGCAGTGTTTAGCAGGCCCTGAAGGCATGAGGCCATCTGAGCAGCACGGAGTCCTGGAACTGCTTCAGTTTACCTGCTGTGTCCTTTGCCAGATAGTGACGTGTGTGTCTGCTGTGGTGTGTGTGTGTGTGGTGTGTGTGTGTGTGTGTTGTGTGTGTGTGGTGTCTGCCTGTGTGTGTGTGTGTGTGTGTTTGCTGTTGTTATCAGAGTACTTAAAACTGCACATGGATGCTGCACATCATGCACTTAGTAGATCTATATATTCTTTTTCGAGGTGCAGCTCTTGCATTAGCATTAAGCAGAGTTTAAATCAAATATGTGCATATTAAACGGACGGTTCATCCGAACTACAATAAAACTAATGTTCTCACTTACATCTAGTGGGATCAATACATGCAGATGTTTCTGGAGAAGACACTTTTTAATGCATTACTCCAAAGTTGCATGGCGAGATTCCAGTAGACGGAAGTGAGTAATTGTCCTTTCTTGTTGGACATTTTCTAAGCTTTTCCCTTGAATATACACTACGTCATTATTTATTAAGAAATGGAAAATGATGCGCTAGAATTGGCTTTGTTGCATAACAGTGGGATTTTTGTTCCTTGTTTCCGAGAGCGAAGCATCAGTCGGGCCAGTGCTGGAACAAAAATAAACTGTTATCCTTGGACGTGTCTTTATTGTACTTAGTCGCACATGCATTTATCATGAGGTTATAAATCTTTGTGAGTGAAGGTTGTTAATGACTCTGAGAGACAGAGGTGGAAGTGCTCTGTCTCCTGCGTTAGACGGGTTGTGATTCTAGTTGCAGAAGACAGACCAGTGGCTGGGATAGTACTTTACCTGGCCCAGGACTCCCCTGGGCTCACTATAGTGGAACACTCCGCAGACTGGGGGCCCTGGCCTCATGCTGGGCCTGTCTGCATCCAGCAGTTTATGGAGACGCTGCATAGACTGACACTGACAGTTTGATGTCGGCGAGTCGCCTCTTGTACCCTCTCATTTCAGAGTGTATCCACCTTGTTTTATTTGTTTTGTTAACTCGTTCCCTTCCTCTCAGCCTCTTTCATTCTCACTTTCTATTTCTGTGTCTCGTTTTGTTTAAAGAACGACGGCCAGAGCTGTCTCGGCATCTGCCGTGTGTTTTCTGGCTCTGCAGGATTTCACTCAGGAAACACTCTGAACATCGGTGGGCAGAAATATCAATGTACACCAGAGTTGTTTAATATTTCCTTTCCTCTGTAGATATGGACATGGGGGAAATATCCACCTCCTGGGATCCTGACCCCATAGGAACTATCTATACTCCAGGCGGAACTCAAACAATGACGTTTGGAGGAAGGGGGGGTGCTATTTGTAGTCCCGGGTCACTTCCAAGGCATCAGCCCAAACCTTTCAGGGGCCTCAGACCTTAGTCCATTTTTAGTGATGAGTGCAGTGAAAATAAGCATCACCAGCAGTTTGTCTTTTTACAGCCTTGCATCATTTCCTGCCTCCCCCTCGCTTTTGATCATACTCTCTCCCATTCTTCACCCACACACACACACACACACACACACACACACACACACACACACACACACACACACACACACACACACACACACATATATACGCAAACAAACTTGCACCATCCTCTGACTCCTCCGTCTTTCATCTGTCCTTCGAGCCCTAACGAGTCTTTCAGCTGAGCGATGATAGACCTGTATTTATTCTGCAGGCCGATAATTTCAGGGAGTGTATCTCCACTCTCAGTGCCTGGGGCCCATGCCAGGGACAGATCATTCCCAGCCCCAGGCAGTGTGAGGAATGGGGAAATAGTTTTTTGGGGGGGGGGAATCGTCCTCCCTGCCCAATTTTTCTGTACAGTATATACACACACACTATACACAAGTATTACTTCATTCTCCCGTAGGCATCGTCACTTCTTGAATTTTTCCAAAACAATTTACCCTCAAGTTATGCACATACAGTATGCATGCCACACACACACACACACACACACACACACACACACACACACACACACACACACACACACACACACACACACACACACACTCACAGCTAATCCCATCTGCCCACAAGACGCTGACAGTGGACAAACTCCAAGCAAAAGCCCGAGGCTACCGCTTCCTACCTCCCAGCTCTGTAAACAAGGCAAAAACAAAAACTGACCAAAAAAGACAACATCATATAAATGTTTCCGCTTGTCCTGGAGTCAGGTTCAAGTGCCCCAGCAGTTGTTTTTGCTTTTGCATGTAAACTTCAAAGTTATCAGCGAGTGGCTGTGCTGTGTGCGTTGCGGTGGAAGACCCATGGCGTGATGGAGGGTGGCGGGCTGGGGGGGGGGAGATAGAGCAGCGCTGCGAGATAAATCTAACATGCCGCTCATGAGCTCATTAATTCAACATTTGGGTCCATATGGATGAGACGGGGAGGGCCTATCCAAACACTGTCCCTCCGCAGCAGGGCCCTGAGCACTCTGCAGCACCCTCTATTTACTATAGGCCTGTGTTTGGGCTTGTGCCATGTAACTCTTTGACCCAGCGTGAGGAGACTGTTGAGACTTGTATGCATGAAGGGAAACAGTGAGCTATTGTGAGTCTCAACACAGCAGGGTTTGGCTGTGGTGGGTTTTTATCATTTTCTCGACTCACTGACACGTGTGACTGCTCCTCTCCCTCTAACTTAATGCTGTTTTCCTCTATGACCTTCAATTATTTAACTGAATAGAATTTTGTATCTATTAATAATGTATTGATTCAAATATAAATACAATAAAACCCATTGCATCCATGTTTGGAGAGTAATTTTGACTGATCTACACAGAGCCCTGTTTGTTTAACTTTCATTTTAGTTCATTTCTAGGCCGACTACATGGAAAATATGGGTGATGTACTTTTTCAATGATTGTATGGAAAACTTTTCTCCGCCTGCCCTCCTGGCTAAAGCGTACGCGCCTATCTCTCTGACTCAATACGTAAGATTCCACCAGTGCTCCCAAACATCTCCCCTGGTGTTGACATCAGATCCATAAGATCAGTTTCTCCCCGGGGCAGATGGTCTTTGCAGCGGTAGCACAGCTCCCTGGATTCCTGGATTTGTGCTGGAACACGCAGGACGAATCAGAGCACCTGTGTTCGTTTGGACATAGCTCCGCACATCACATGATCCGTCTGCGGCGGGGTTTGAGGGAGGAGGAAGGAGGGGAAATGTGCAGATCATCCTCTGACTGACCCTGTGTCGAAGTGGAAGAGACTCATTCATCTCTGTCTTCTCTTACCTCTATTGTAAGATGACATCACTCAGCATGTTTAAAGTTTTTGAAATTGGCAACGAATTACTGGCACTGTCTCCACATGCAAATATTTTATGCAACAAATTGTAGAAAAGTTTTCCATAAGTTTTTATAATATACTTCCAGGTCATTTAGGTCAATTTATTCTATTGTTTAATTTTTTTTTATAGATTTAATAATTTGGCAACATTTAAAACAAGTTTTTGTTTAAATATTGTTTTCAGTCTTTGTGTTGAACAGACAGTGTTTAGCACATTGGTCATAGAAGGTGAACTCACAGTTTATCGTACCTTGTCAACACGACATTTGGAGCGTTTCCAATCAGATAGAGGAATGAAGAAGGGAGAACATATCTCATATCTTTTTTTTTTTTACGTCCACCAAGCAGGTTATGTTTTCACCACTGTCAATGTGTTTGTTTGTGAGAACCTCTGGATGGATTACCAGGTCATGGAACATTAGATCTGAATCAGGGGGCGGATCCAGGATCACTTTCATTCACAGCGTGATTTTTGACACGTGCACTGATTTCCCAGGGAATAATTCATGGATCATGACGAATGACTGAATTTAAGGGGACTGTTGGGCCTTGATGGAGGTTGGCGCTCTATTGAGTGAATACTCCAATTCCAGATGTCCTCTGATTCCAGTTTTTAAATTAACTGTGATATTTCTACGAAGAAGTCAAACTTTTCCATCCTCATTGAGTCCTTCTGACACTCATGTATGTTTCCATGTGCCACCGGGACATTTCCTGACTTTTTTCTGGACATCTCATCCAAATCACTCTTAAATTATTAATTGTTTTAATCCAGGACAGCTCGCACAGGGGGGAGGTTTGGGGCAATAAATGGTGATATTAGTCTTGTGTGCATATACAACTCTACAAGTATATGGACTTTCTTTCATGTGATGAACTGTTACTGCTTTAAGAAAAAAAATAAACCTACAGTGCCCACAAATCTGAGGTTAACCCTAAAGGAGTCATTGGACAGTTCAAAAATCATCTGTCATGCAATTTAATTTATTCAAAACGCCATCAGCAAATGAAAGCCTTTAAAATCCTCCCGTCTGGTTGTGATGTGCAGTTGTCCTCTGCCTTGTTCCTTACTGTCACAGTGGATGACAGGTAAATGACCTCTGAAAGTGCAAATACTGTCATTCCACTGTCATAAATGCCCCCCCCTGTATAGCAAGAAGCAACATGCATATTTATGATGTCACACAAACACTGCCCTTACGTCACACCGGCAGGCAAATGCGCACCTCTCCATGCCACTCATCTCCCACCCTCCAGAGCCCCGATGGCACAGAGCACCAAATGAAGGGAACGCCAGCCTTTGTCAAACACTACATGGTGAATTCCATCAAGGCACAAAAAATACCCTTTAATCTGCCAATGGGGGAATTATTCCCAAACACTCAGCGATAGGAGTGTGGCCATTTCATCTTGTTTTGATTTGGAGGCTGCTGATGGGATCTAAAGTGCATGTTGAGGCAGCGGAGCCTGCTGCTGTGAGGTATCAGTCAACCTAACCTGTCAGAGATGAGGGACTTTTATAAACTCTACTGATTAGTGGAGGATGGGTCCGGACATGCTGCTGACTGACAGCTTCACCTCCCTGCCAAAGCCTTAAGCCAGGAGGAATGGCTGAAGGCGAGGCTGCGGTATTAATCCGGTAAGTGTTAGCCTCATCACACAACACAAATTCTTTTCACTGTTTTTACAAAAGCACACTCGCCAATTACGTTTGTTATTTGAATATATGCTACAATAGCTGGCTGTTTTTCGAGGCTGCTGCTTTTACTTTCATACTCCTGCCAGTGAGGTGGAAGGAGTAACCAGGGCGAATATTCTGGGATAAGAGTGAACAATCGGCCATAACTGGTGTGAAATCCTTTTTGGTCCCATGTGTGGTGCTCCGACCACACCGCCACACCTCGGCCCATCTTTCCTCCCAGCGGGGGGGCCCGGCTTCCCCTGGCAAAGCAGCCAGACTTCCTGTGTTTCTCGGCCATGAGATATTGCGTACAGTAAGAGCAGTTGTTGGAAAGGAAAAGGTCCAGTTAAAAAAAAAAAAAAACTGCAATGAATTTAAGCAGACCGCTGGCTGTGAATCGATTTATGTCCTTTAGGTTTTGCTTGTGGCTACTGTAGTCGGTCTGACTTTACATCCAATGTACGCATGTGTTGGAAATTAGCAAAGTCCTGTGAAATAAGCAGATTTACGTACAGTAGGTGCAGAAAATTAGCTCTTTTCATTGGTGTCAAACTCAAACACAAACAAAGCATATACCTTTTCTACTTGACTTCTTTCCCGTTGCCAGGAGATTACGTATCTGTTGTTTTTCTCCCGGTGAATCATGTCCAACGTCACAAATACACTGGAAACTGAAGAAGCTGTCTCATCTCTTCCCGTGTTGCGTGTTGATCGGTTACGCAACAACGCCCAGATGTTCAATGCGTGTTGCACCAAAACAGGTTCAGCATCCACGCTAGACTGCCAAGTTAAAGAAGAAATTAGCGTCTCATTTCCATGTCTGCCGATGGAACCCTAAGCCGATAAAATCCTGCGTCTACTGCAAAGCAATTTGACCAGAGAGTGAATGCTGATTGTATTCATTCCCATTGCAGACAACACCCACATGTAAGTGGGTTTTTTGGACCAGTGGAAAAGGGGCTATAGGTAGCGGAGGAGTGATTAAAGCTAGTTTTCTAAACGCGAGTGCTCTGCGACCTGTGCCCTTCCTAAATGCTGCCACCTTACCTTGAACGCTGGGTGAAACTCATTCAACCCCGTTCCGCAGGTCAGCTAATAACGGAGACGCTTGTGAAAGATGCTTCCGGAGAACTAATGTATTGAGAAATGTGTTTCCTCCCTCCCTCACATTTCACATAACCCCTGCTGTTAATGCTGCAGGACGGAGCTCGGGCAACAGAACAGAGTCGAACGGGGGATCCACCTGTGCCGGCGGTAATGAAAAGTCCGTCAAGTCAGAAAGTCTTGTGATGAGGAGACAGCTCTGCTAACATCCGATGCAGCTGGCTGTAGCTTCTCAAGGTCCACACTGAGAAAGTGAGGCCCTCAGGGCAGAGGGTGTTAGATATTCAATACTTTGTTTTTCCATCTTGATGTCTGTTAAAGTCAACCCCAATCCCTACACTCAGTCCCCGCAGACATGTGTGTGGGTCACTTCTTCAGTCATGTTGACTTTTCGCGTGCCGCGATGTCAGCTGTGATGCAACTTTGAAAACATATTTCTGATGTAACTAAAACAGCCACACGGAGCTCATTGTACCACGCTGTTACAAACGCACCACCTCAGCAGATGGGTTTTTATCCTTGTAGGTGTGAGTTGATTGACAGGTGCTTTGGAATGTTGCGTGAAGCTGTTTCACAGTTCAGTGTCGAGGTTATGGTGCATCACACAAATCCGCACTAATCGTAGCCCCTAGTAAGCTCCACCTGACAGCCAGAAACCCCACCGACGATGAATTGTTGACATGTTTTCCGAAACCAGCATGCCCAGCACATTATTTTCCCTTAAGCCTATTCACAGTAAAGGGGAGCGCTGAAAGGATTTTGATTGTCTGCTAAAAGTATTTAATGCACAGCAAATATTTTAGACACTGCTCATGGTGCGGAAACAATACACACAGTTTCCAGCATTCTTGGTTAATCAAGCAGAGCAAAACAAACCAAGCCAGTGGGAAGAAAAGCAAAAAAAATATTGGCCGACTGGTGTGTGTGTGTGTGTGTGTGTGTGTGTGTGTGTGTGTGTGTGTGTGTGTGTGTGTGTGTGTGTGTGTGTGTGTGTGTGTGTGTTCAGTGTGTGTGTTCGGTGTGTGTGTGTGTGTGTGTGTGTGTGTGTTCAGTGTGTGTGTTCGGTGTGTGTGTGTGTGTGTGTGTGTGTGTGTGTGTGTGTGTGTGTGTGTGGATGATCTGATTGCAAAGAAACCACCGCAATTATTTAACTTTCTCTGTTTTCTTTTCTTTATCAAACCACACTGAGACTTTTAAGGGTATGAATATTCATCTTATTCCACCAGGCTTGTAATAAATGATAAGATCACAATAGGAGTCTTTCTTCAAATGAAATTTAATCGCATTACACTGAAATGAACCGTACGTCTCTGCCCTGCAGTGTTACAAAGGATTTCTGGAAAAATACAATATCTTCTTTGTCAGCACTTAAGGTCTATATAGCCGTGCCTCAGGATATCCCTTTCCCGAAAGGAAGGATTGCCCCATTTTATTTATTTATTTTTCTTCCTGAGCTCTCATGCTGCTCATCACATTAACACCTCAGCTACACTCCAAAGCAGAGACGCCCTCTCCTAATGGGATTAGTCAGAGCAAAGTTGCTATTTTCTGATGCAGCGCTACAGCCGTCGCTTTCCTTTAAGATAAAAATGGACATTCTGACTTTTTTGGATCATTAACATTTAAAAAATAATCTAAATAGACGTTTCTTCTTCTTACTTCTTGACAATTCAAATATTCACAAGAAGGAAAATGTTCACGCCTACTATGTTGGATTCCCTTGTGACACAGTCATAGTGATTTCTTTTGCACGGTCCTCATGTATCGCCTGACACCCGAGGCCCTTCACACATCCTTCCTCGCTGTCCCCCTTCCAGATGTTCCCTTTTGATTCCCCTCCATCTGGCATTCTCTGTCTCTCTAACAAAATCAATAGCAAGTCCATTTGCCATATCATACGGTAGCGTCTCCCCGAACTCCGGATGGTAATGATGCAATGATAACCCAGGGGTGAGGCGCATAGGGGAGAATTTTACACTGATCAATACAGCTGGTGTACAGTATGACAAGGTTCTTATAAGGATACACCATCCTCTTGCAGTCTGCTGCCTAGAATATTATAATTTTTGATATATTTTAAGAACATAAACGATAATAAGCATAAGGGCGTCTGGGACATTGGCACTTTTATAAATTAAACATTTGGTTATTCTTTCGGCGATCTCTGTCCTTCATCATTAGCTGCTTCAGGGGTCAGTTTATGGGTCACGGACGTGAATTGTCCCTCCGTCCCTGGACACTAGCGGTGATATGAGCCGCCATGACATCACTCCGTTAATGCGCTCCTCGGCTAAAGGGAGTCAGAGAGTGGCCCTTCCTTGGGGAAGATTTCAGCAAAGGTCTTTTTTGCGCTGTGAGCTGCTCCAGCAAAAACTCACTTAAAGTCAGCCTTCTGCTTCCTAAACATGGATTTAATACCCTCATTAATGATATATGACAGGGGAGATCAATGCAGACTGAGGGTTAGAGCCCTGCATCTGTGTGTGTGTGTGCGTGTGTGTGTGTGCGTGTGTGCGTGTGTGTGAGAGTTTGTGCCTGTATGTGTGTGTGTGCATCGGTGTGAGTGCATTTGTATGTTTCCATGTGTGACTGTACATGTGTGTTTGTGTGTGCGTGTGTGTGTGTGTGTGTGCACCACTCCGTATACTGCCTTTAATGGGTACATGCTGTTCAACATCATAGAGACTGGAGTGCCTCTGGATACATTACACCTCGTGGAGGAGAGGCAGGGAGCAGCAGGGTAGGATGCCTTTGGAGGTGGAGGTCAAAGCCGCTAATTTCACCCTTAACACACGGAGTAAAGATTGTTTTATCAAAACTGTTTTGAAGCCCCTTAGTACTTGCTGTCCAAACCTCGGATTGTTAACATCGCTTAAGTTTTGCTGTTTCATTTACTGGTATTTATAGAAGATGGAGAGAAACGAAATATTGATCTTGTCCTGTTATCAAAAAAATGAGATGTGTACCTAAATAGCAAAAATAGTCAAATGTAACAATTTAATGTTATAATTTCATGAAAATATATTAAACAAAATATCTTAAACAAGTAACGTTTATATAATTATTTTAAGATAAATATATCATATTCAATTATATCTTATTTTTTTATATTGTCTTAAATTATATTTTATCTACTTTATAACAGTGTCATGGCTGTGTGAAAATCATGCATCTCCCAAATTAGCAAAATGTGTTCCAGCTTTGTGACAAAGTATATTTCAGATAATCCTGTGGTTTTGAAATTGTTTATTCATCTTGTGAAGTATAATATAAAAAATCTTGAGCCTTAACAGAAAGACAAATCCTTCAGTTGGTCTGAAAATCCCCAAATCATCAACTCTGAAGAGACCTGGTTTTCACCGGGAAGCAACAGTGAACTGCTAATGCTCTCTGTGTTGCATGTACACACATAAACAGCACTGTGCAACCGAAGCACTATATTTACTGTGAGGGGTAGTTTAGAAATGTTGTTGGCATAGCTCCACAGCAGTCAGATATTTTATTCTTGCTCTGTAGAGTTCACCGTAGGCACGCTGCCAGAGACATCCAAATAATCTTCAGCGCTGGGATTAAATTCCTGTTTACAAAGCATCAAGGTTAAACCCGAGTTTTAAAAGGTAAAACTGAAGCACCATCTACTTGACCCCGCGACACTCTATTTGAAGGAATTCATAGCTGAGGTGATAGTGTGTAATAAAGCCCCAAGATCAAAGTTTGGATTTGATTTCCAGCCAGCAAGGCTCAGTGAACAGGGCCCGACAAGCCCATCCAACAGCCGTGGCAAGCGTTCAGCGCTTTATTTTCTTATTAGATTGCTCTCCCAGAATTCCATTTTTATCCACATAGATCTGGCCAGTGAATCACCATTAAAGGGCCCATCAAGCTGTCAGGCCATCCGGAGTGCAGGTGCAAGCGGGGCCCACTCCACTGTAAACAAGCAGCACAGGCCCTCTGAATAATGGAAGCCTGCGCTGTTTTATGTTGTTCGGGGCGACTTAAAGAGATTCATCTCCTGCTGCTTTTCACCAAGTTTGCTTCACAACTCCGGCCCGAGCTGCTGAACGCTACAGTCTCGTATGAGGAGAGAGATAGGAGAGGGGGCTTGCAGAGAAAAGGGTTGGATGTGTAGAGTAAAAGGAGGGGGGTGGTGGGTTGAAAGACGTAGAAATCTCTCCCTACATTCTCAAACATCAGTACCTGAGCGGCCGTGCCAGGAAGCTTTGTTTCTGGGAAGAAGTCTAAATGGAGCATTTTATGCCTGACTGAGCGCCGACACTAAAACGCTGAGGCTTCTTCATATCTGACAGATTTTCTTTCATTATCCTTTCTCCATAATTTCTCCAGCAGTTAGAGGCCGGCCGCGGCTCTTTGTCGAGCAGCGAAATGTCCGACTTAACAGTTTGAGACACCAGACAATTGCCCGTTGGTCCTTGCTCCCCCCCCCCACCACCCCCACCAACCCAAGGTCAGAGAGAGAGAATGGAAGTGCGCAAGAAAAACAAATGCGGACCATAGTGTAGTTGTCACACGCTCCACTAACGCATGTGAAGGCTGGGATACGCTTTTATTCTCAAATAAATTGCCCTGAAGAAGTGCTCGCACATAAATGTGTCCCGCGTAAACCGAGGCAAGAGGGGCATTTTTCATGATTTGCGAAAATAGTCCTCCGGAGTTTATCTCATGTCGTTGAGTTTGAGTGACATCACCTCCCCATTTAGATTATTAGACAGCCATGTTCCCAAGAAAGTGTCTGAACGGGGGGGGGGGTTGTGCTTACTTTCAGAGAAAAGGAGAATTCAAAGTGTTACACTTATCCTAAAGTGGATTTTTGCAAAGCAAAATCATATAGTATGAGTTTCAACTGCCTAAAATGATCCGAGAAAAATCTGCCCATTATGCCCCAATTGGATAATGTGAGCCAGCAAATGTGTGCTATATATAACTCTGTGGTAGTTAGCACCTCAGTGCCCTGTCTTTAAGGGTGTCTGGTTGTCATTAGGGGTGATGGGCAACAGTACAGGCAGGTGGGGCTCAGCGCTATGGGTCTGCTGACAGTTTTGCGAAACTGTAAAAGATATTATCCAAGGGGAATGAAAACAGCACTCAGCGGGTCTGTCAGGGGAAGACAGACAAGTTAAAACAGATGATGCACGTCCCGGTGACTGCCCCATCATTCTAGTGCCCCGCGACACATGTGGCTGCGGAGAAACCCTGGGTCGCCACATCTGGCCAGGCTTACCTTGAGGCTGCGGGCTGGGGCCTGAGGGGACACAGAGCGGAGACTAAAGGAGACCTGTCAGATAAGACCAAACAAAGGCTCGCTGGCTACCGACAGGCTAAACGCGGAGAGGACCCCAGACATGTTTTCTGCTTCTGTTTTGTCCCCCCATCAACCCGTCAAAATGACACCTCGCACTAGAGCGGAGGGCTTTTATTTCAGCGTTTACAATATGTGGCCGGCTTGTGTTTACATTAGCTGAGGGTACGTGGTGATGCCTCTGCAAGCGCACAACTTTCAGAGTTTGGAGATGATGTAATTATTTGAAATTTAAAAGCAACTTTGCTGTATTCAGATAAGATCCATTTAAATACATGTCAGCGTAAACATTGTCTGGCACATTGTCTTGAAACTGACCTCAAACAGCCTACAACAGGATAATGATATATCAAAACATACTCAAAAGTTTTCCCTTTAACTGTAATTGCCTGCAAAAACACACAAGTGTGATACTGCTGAGCGCCACACATCGTTGAGATTACATAAACAGTAACTTTGTTAAAAGGTTGCACGTCTCTAGTCCATGAAACGGCTGGATGTTCTTTCTCACTCCGTAGAGGTCCAGGCTTGTGGCCTCTGGCGCTGAGGGCTTTGGAGAAGAAGAGGCCCAGGCCAGAGAGGGCGTAGGGCAACATGGGGTGACTGAAGGACACAGTGTGGGGTCACACTGGGGCTCTTCCTGCTCTGCATGTTCCATGCCCCGGCGCTCTGGAGGCCAGAGCTTGATTACTGCGCTGGGATCCAGGCGCAGAGCGTTTTCATTAGGGAGAGGGCCAAGATCATCCAGGAAGGTTCCGGCCCATTAATACATTTGAAACGGCGAATGAAAGGGCGGGGGGGGCTGTCGGGCGGGGATTTGAAAGGGGGGCTGTGGGTTATTTTGAAAGGGGAGAGCCCTGTGGAACGACCATGAGAGCCTTAGTGAATAAATACCCTGTGGATCATGTTAACCTCATTCTACTTTTTTTTTCTCGGTCCTCTCCCTAAGATCTGCAGCCAATTTTCCTGCAATTTGGGATAAATTGTTTGTGAAATCCATGTCGGTCCTTCCACTGGGAATCCATTCACAAAAGATAGAGAGGAGGACTTGGCTGACGGATAACTGCAGCGGGACTGGGAACAATGTATGGGGGAATCTGGTTAATCATCTGCTTCCTGTTTCAGACTTATGCTTTTCATACAGGACAATCATAATATGGCAGAGAAGCAGATTTGCATTCACACTTGAAGTAGCTTGCAGTGATCAAAGTAACTTCATGCATGTGTTACCTTACAATGTGATACTTTTGATATGTGTTTTGAGGTCTGTGGGGATTGGGGTCGGCACAAGCTGAAGAATGCAGGGGCTGAATTTCCCAGGTTCTGTGATACTGAACACGTTCTCTGCTCAAACACCTTTATCTGTCTGCACGAGCTGATACAAGAGAGAAGATTGGTCTTATTATAATGAGGGTTAACAGCTCTTCATCTCTGTGTTTGGTAAATAGGATATTTCCCCAGCTATTGTGGGCTTTTGTTACCAAAATACATATCAAGCCTCCACTGCTGGAGGAAATGAAATCTTTTCAGGTTGGTTTCCAATCTAGTCAATATTTTGAATCGTGCGCAATGATGTTCTGATCACTATTGACTTTTTATAATCAGTTTTTTTCCTAACCTGTTCAATTACTGTAACTACAAGTATGTCTTAATTTTAATGGCTGTACTTCAGAAAAGACGTTTTCAGACACAAACTCTGGAAAGTGTCTCAAAAATTGTGTAAAGATATTTTCCGGAGTTTTCCTTTCACATATGTAGAACGCAGAAGGAAATCGTCCCGGTCAGACACATTCACAACAACAACAACAACATGTCAAGATCATGGGCCGAGCATGCAAGAGGCAGGACAGAGCTCACCACCAGAAGCTCTCGAATCTAACCTTTCCAAGTTGACATCTTTGTCAGTGCCTTCTACGTGTATGACACCTCTTTTTGAGATACTTTTTCTTCCAGTGCTGTGTCTGTTGCGTGTGAGAAATGTCATCAACATGCCCACGACATGTTCCTGCTGTGTTCTCACAAGGGCTCACTCAGATATTTTCTGGACACTTTACTAGTGGGCTGGCAGGAACATTTCCAGATAATGTCCAGAGCTTATTTGGACATTTGCCTTCTCACATACATCCCCTCTGGAAAATTTCTGGGAAAAAGTGTGGACTTGTCTGAAAGCAGCAGAAGTCTCCGGCGGTAAGGACGCTCCCATCTGGGTGTTCAGAAGTTGCTCTAAACTTAAAAAAAAAAAGTTTTCACAGCTCTCAGCAGCCAATCAATCTATTTCTGGGGCTATTTGATTAATTTAATATATTAGCATGAACAATGGAGACCAAATATGACCTTGTGTGCCCCACTGGCCCAGCACACACCTCACACCCTGACCCTGCCAATAACACAAATCCCAGACTGGTCTCGCCGTCCCAGTGCAAAGTGAGCTGTTAGAGTCTGACGTGTGTTTTGTCATTGAGGCACGACAGGGAAGAGGCTGCCGGTAAGCAGTGAGCAGTGCTCAGGGAGCAGCAGGGGTAAAGAGGCTCTGCGACTTGGCAGCAAGGATCGCGGTCTGTGCCAGCACAGCTGTCCGGCAGGCGTCTCATTCAGCGCTGGTCCCAACGTGAAAGCGACGACCGATCTATCACCACAGCAGCCGGGCACACAAGGACACAAAGGTGTAAACCCGGCCTGCAGAGGAGAAGGGCTCAGCGGCGCGCTGACAGAGTGCAGGAGCTCTTTACACATCATAATCTGTCCTTGTGGACTCACATGTGCTACAGTGATTTAATTGGCCTGTCGATCTACAGATGGGAAAGTAACAGAATATTTCCACGTCCATATTTTATCTATGGGTCAGTTTTGAAATTACATTGTGAGTTTTGGAAGGATTCCCGACAGCACATTCTTTGTATCCCCTCCACTTAAAGTTCTCCTTGTTTACTCAACCCTTGTAAGGGCATCTACACATTCGCTATCTGACAATGGAAAATCTCCAAATCGCTTTAAGTTCTGAAGTATGTAATTCAGTCAACTGTTAATAACTCGCAGGGCGCCAGGCCTGTGGAATCTCTTTTGTGAGGAAGACAATAGTGAGAGAGGCGGTTTTATGAGCAGGCGTTTCTCTCATGTGCCAGGTTTTTGTTTACACTTTCATTATATCTCTACTATATTATCTGATGCCTACATCCTGAGTCCAATCTCGCGGTTGGGTTTTAATCTCCTGACGTACTCAACTCACTCGCCTCGCTGTCCTGTGCCACACAGGGAATCGGAGAGGGGTTATATTACAGCACATGAATCAAGGCAAAATGAAATGCACTCCAGACGCTTTCAGATGGTTTTAATTTATGGCAGAGGCCTGCGGATACAAAAAAATGCATTAAACGTAATCTGATCACTTTATTCGATGCTGAATTTATGAGTAGTCGGACTCTGCCTGGCTGAGTGACTGTTTTAAAAATAGACCCTGTGATAGATTACAGATCTTAAACCCTCAAACATGTTGATAATGGTATTAGCAATAATAAGAATTATGATTTATATATATATACATAGTATCTCAAGTAAAGGGGGAGGTGTTCCAGCAAAAATAATGTAAGTGCAAGTGAGAAGACACTTCACACACTATAGTTCTACTTTTTAAATTAGGCTTTAAATTAGTTTAAATTACTTATTTTTACTAAGCAAATCTGTGATGACACACGCAACAAGATAAAAGCAGTTCAGTCACTTGAGGAACATTTTTCCGGTGCCAGTTTAGCAGGGATTGACTTTCTCCGTCTCCTCTGTTGTGGTCTCTGTTCCATTGATGTCTCGATTGTAAAAATCATCTCTCATCCCGTGTCCTCCGAGATCAAATCAATTCACGAGAGCTGGATATCCGTCTCTGGACCGAAACCATTATGGTCAATCTAACCCGGCAGGGCGTTTGGCTTGCACATTAAGAGGTCCACAGGCATTTACAGTGAAGTGAGGAGACGCATCAAGTTTTAATGCTCAAAGCCACAGAAACCGAGGAAGGATTAGTCTGAGTCATTACGTGACATTAATGCCTCGTGGCGTAAAAAAAAGAGAAGTGCAAAACGCTGTCGAACAAATCTTTTTTTTTTCCTGCAAAACACAAGTGATCTGAGGTTGTTTTTAATCTTTTGCTCTGTTGAGCAGATAATGCATGGCCACAAGCAAGAGCATATTAGCATACAATCACACCATTTGTTCCAGCACGTGTGTGGATGCAAAGACTTAGGAAGTGCATCCATCAGCAGTTTCAAGGCCCGCGCTGAAAAACAATATTGCCTCTTCCTTCCTTCAGCTCTGACCCCCTGTGCAGCCAGTGACACCTGGTGAGCGAGGATGTTCCAGAGTGCTGTGCGTTTTTTTGCGAAAAAACCACAAGGTTTTTTTGGAGCTATCACGGTGTTCTCAGGCTCAGGCAGGGTGTTTTTTTGTGAAAAGATGTTGATGTTCTTCCGACAGCAGCTTGTGAACATCTGTGTGAAGACACTTTTCCCACTTCCGCTGTGAAATCAAGCTCAGATTCAAGTTTGGTGCTTGTGCATTTCCCTGCTCCTCTCACTCTGCTCCGTGGATACACTTCTTACTCCTCTTATTCCCAGTAGTTCCCCTAATTAAATAAAATCGGTGTCACCAAATTGTAACCCATCACATCGTGGTCGCCTGTCCACCACTGTGGTCCAGACTGAAATATCTCAACAACTCTTGAATAGATGGCCATGAAACTTAAAGCATCCCATGAAATAGACCAGCTTGACATGACTATAAACTCTTGATCTTGTTTTTCTACTCGGACCAATAACTTGCTTGCTGACACAGTTCCCATTAGCAGAATTTAAACCAGCTAGTGCAGTGCCTGTTTGAAATGGGCTGTTTGCTTGGCCTGTCTTGGCCGGTTGGTCTTGGCCGGTTGCAGCTTTCTTTCTGAGAACTGTAAAAGCGACCTGCAGTAATTGAGCCGTGGCGAGTAAAGACCAGCTGCTTGACACCATATTGTTTGAATGACACTTAACTTTTTCTCAAACTCCTTCATCTTTACCACAGATCTCAAACCAACAGATACAGTAAAACATACAAATGAGTAACAGTTCAGCCTTTACAGTTTTCACCTGTCACCACATTGGAGGTAAAAAAAAAAGTGCATATCTGCAAATCTTTGTTCAAAGATGATGCACAAAGGCTGAAAATGGGGCCCAAGAATGAGGCAATAATTGTAAGGGATGCTGGTGGTAGATCTTTTCATGCTGCTGTTTCTCCAGCTGGGTAGCGCCTGTCTTGGAGTAATTGCTACAATTGTACCCTCAAATTGGAATTGCAAAGGGCCAGCCTGAATGTAAACAAAACCTTTAGCAAACAGCGGAGAAAAATATCACGGGCAGCCCTGTTTTGACAAGTGCATGATGAGCGTCCACACACTGGTGCGCTCGTTTTACAATTAGATAAGCCAACTCCTGCCCGCGATCCCTTTCAGCGCCTGCCACCCCGGCTCTCTGTCTGCATGACTGCTCACATACGCTTCTTCTTTTAATGTCAAGTTCTGAGCGCAGTTTTGCAAACTTTCTTCAGTTAAACAAAGAGAGACTACTACTGTATTCCATCTCTTTGCTTTCTCCACTGCAAGTGTTGAAATAGTTACAAGGACTTGGTGGTTGGTTCTGTAAAGATAGCGTTGGAAAAAAAAGAGAGAGAGAAAAAGAAAGACTTTTGGATCTTGGAAGAAATTATTCACGGCTGTAGTTCAGAGGAGCGCTCGTATGATGGGCTGTGACAAGTGTACCGCTCTAAGCACGTCCCTGCCAGCCTGGAACTCGGTGCCGCGTGCCTTCCACAGACACCATTAGCGCTCTGAACTGGGAGAACGACTCGTCATCACGCTCTCGCAGAGGAACAGAGGAACCGTGGTAACGTTTCTGAGATTTGGCGGCAGTTGAAGTTTGTTTTGAAGGCTCGCCAAAGTGAAACATGTGATCTGAAATTTGAGTTTTGCTTTTAGTCTGGAGTATCGTGTCATGGGCTTCTCAATATTCTTCTCCCATTTATAGCTGAGGGAGGCGGATAAACACTTTTCATGTCTGGTGGTTGTTTTTGAACGGAGATTACATCTAACAAGACAAAATCCTTATTTTTCTTCTAATTAGAATTAGAAATTATAATAAACCCATCAATGCATTTGTCCAACAAAGTGATTCAAACTCATTTTTGTTTAAAAAGGATGTGGGTGGAAAAAAGGAACAGCATTTTTTTTTTCCAAAGATGCCTTCAACACTTCATTGGTGTTTTGTCTGTAATTGCCCTGTCCTCCGTTTTGAGGTCCAGACAAGACGGGTTTATTCATTCAGAGACTACAACAAAGGGGCTCTGCTTCAGGCCGAGCACGAGGACAATGACATGTCACCCTTGTACACACACATCAGAGAAAGTGATGTGACTGGGGCCATCCCAGACTACCATAACGACCCCGCACTTTCCGCTCATGCATGTGTCGAGATGTGTGCGCCTTTGTACCTTTGGTCTATTATCTGTCTCTGCCGAGGCCTCCAGCTATCCAGATGAGCCGAGGAGCTGAAGTTGCGCGCGGCCGCCGACCTAACGCTGTCTGATGGGGAGAGAAAGAGGGTTCAAACAAACCCAGCCTGTGAATTATGGAGTGCAGCTCGCTCCGAGCGTTGTGTAAATTAGCCTGGTTACATATGCACAGGGCTCCTCGTGCCTAGAGGTCATACACCAACCTAAAGACAATGGTGACATCACTTGGACGTTGCACGCTTTTGAGCGGACAACAGAATTATCACAGAAACATAACCACGGAGGATGTGTTTTGATTTATTCATGTGGTGCAGTTTTTTTTTGTCTGTTGTGGAAATTCTACAACATTTATGTCCAGGTTATGTTCTTTCCCTCTCCCACCTATCTGCTTGCAGCTCGTCAGACACGAACTCACCTTTATCACTAAATGAGAGGGAACGGCTACCTTCTCCTGACAGGGTATTATTGATCTTTTTTCCAATGTGCTGTCAAAGTTAGATCTGCCAAATTGCGGGGTTGGTCTTGGCGCGTGTTGTCCATCCATCCAGGAGCTGTGAGCAGGTCACCAGCTGACCAGTCAAACGTCCGTCTTAAAGGGCATTTCAATTCTGACAGTGACAGCATCGGAGGAGAGCAGCCAGGGTCAGAAACACACTCGTCAGAACTGTAACAAGAGTGCGGAGTCTTGTCTGGCCCTGATTGCTCCCTCAGAGTTTTTATCCCTCAACAGAAAGAAAATCTGAAATGTTTTTGTGGAAGTTGATCTTCAAATGCAAGTGGAGAGAACTGACAATCTGAATAGAAGTGTGGTTAGTGCAGTGAACAGGCGATACAGGTGATCAAGCTAAAAGAATAGTTTGACATTTTGGCATCCTTTAGAGGCTGCATTTGAAGCCGTGCGACTAGGCTGTCCCATTTCGAAGGCTCCTTAAAATGTGGTCGACAAATGCGTCCTTCTGGTGCTCAGCAATGGGTAGATCCATCTCGGGCCGACCGAGCCCAGGATTTATTGCACGTCGGTGTCAAAAATAACGAGTTAGCTATGTGGGCGGCCAAGCTGCATTAAGTGCAGCCGGTCAAAGTAGCTAACTATGCAATGTTGAGAGAGGGACAGGCTTGTGAGAAATAGGACATTTTTCTGTAGACCAGACCATCTACTTGTTCATCAATATGTTTGTCTATCTGTTAACGTTTGCTGTGTTTATCAACTGGTTGACACTAGACTAGAAAGGAAGATACATTTAAAACAGGAAGCCAGGTAATGTTGCAAGCCAGGCAATAAATCAAGAATCAAACACAAAAGTAACACATTGACAAAGTGTTGGTTGAGCCGATGACCACATCACACGTCCAAAATGTTTGCCGGAAATTCGGAAAACTGCTACGGTCTGATTTAGGCTGAGCATACACCTTCGAAGGCTGAGTCCTTCGGAGGATGCAGCCCCTAAACTGGGAAACAGCTTATTTATAATGACTTGTACTCTGTCTTACAATATTTTATGCTGTCAATAAATGTTGCCGCATTTTCCAGATTAATAGATATAAAGATGACCATCACGTTATGCACTTTACCATCACTGCAACAGAACCATTACATTCTCAGGAAATATTGTACCTGCAGACAGTGAACTGTAAATAATACACACCACACATACTTCAGTACTTTGCCCTAAATACAGTGACGTTAATGTTCCTGCTCGGTTGCGTGTTTGGGCTGCTGCTGTGCATGTGTGTGTGACCTATTGTTTATGAGCGGATTAGTTTCAGATGAGCTGCCTGTGTTGTCTGCCCAAGCAGAACCCGGTGAACCTGCAAAACCTTGAAATGCAGATCTGAGGCCTGGTGAGGCGCGATGACAGCTGTCATAGCTCTGTGATAAAGTCAAACAAAAAGAGCCAGCGAGAGAGAAAAAAGAGAGAGAAGAAGAAGAAGAAGCAGCAACTTCAACACTTTTGTGCTGAAGACACAAGAGGATTTTTTTTTTTTCCGAGGGGGTAGTGTTGCTGAATTTCACTACTCAGCATAAAATGTGTTGGATTGAGAAATAAATAAAGACTGTGAGTGACCACTTGAAACACCGCTGCGCTGCAGGGGATTCTGCTTCCTTTGTTTAGATGCTAATATGCTGCTGTGATAGCAATATAAAATGAAGGGGTCCTCCTCTTTGATACACACTATCCCTCTGCATCTTTTTTTTACTAGCCCGGCACAACAAGGATAGTATCCCTTGGAGAGTAAACGAGGGCCTTTTGTTGCAGGCTGACCTGCAGGCACCGAGCAGCCATTAACATAAGCACATGGGTAATATCTAACATTGCTGCCTTCTGCTTTTGTGTCCAAGAAATAATGATGCCTCGGTAATATGTCTTTGTTGTATGTACAGTATGGTGCTCTTCTGCAGGGGCACAGCGGGAATGTCCTTACATGGTCAAAGAATGTGTCCAATTTGGGGTTTCAATCGCTTCATGTATTCATATTTAATGAAATGCTGAGATTATTTTCCAAACATTATCTGCTGCACAGGCTCGCGCTCTGTCATGAGTGACCTGGCCGCGTCCTCTGTTTGCTGTGTAAAATGAGCCTGGCTGCCACACACAGGGTCAGCGCACTGGATCACTCTGCTATGTCGAGGGTGTGTGTGTGTGTGTGTGTGTGTGTGTGTGTGTGTGTGTGTGTGTGTGTGTGTGTGTGTGTGTGTGTGTGTGTGTGTGTGTGTGGGCAAACCTTAAGTGAGACCCCGAGCAGGAAATGGACAGGAGGGGATCAAAATGAGTGATGGAGAGACAGAGTTCGACTGGGAAAAAAGGAAAACACCAAACTAAAAGCAAGGACCTTCTCAAGTTTCATTTTAATAGCACAGGGCCATTTTTCTCCCTTTACGCTAAGCACAGGCCCGGCCATTAGGGCCTCTCTGTAGAATGTGTAAACCTCCTGCTATTAAAACCACAATTTGCACTGTCAGCTCCTATGAGCCAAATCTATGACCACACTACAAACCCCCACCCCTCACCCCAGCACGACTCGCACTCCCTTTTTCCCCCCTTTTGTAACAACTTTCAGGCCACAATAACCATCATCAGTTAAAGGCGGCGGGTCCATTACACTTCCCCCTGTTCACACAGCCCTGCATTAAGCTAATATTATCTATTCCCAGAGTGGCCCGGCCCTTCACACACACCATCAATTATTCATCTGCCTGCTCACAGCTAATGTTTGGTCTGAATTATTTAAACCTATCTTCATTTATCAATAAACATAAATGTTAAACAAAGAATGCTGATGAGCATGAATTACACTTTGAAAAAAAAAGTTTATGAGATTATTCGGATGGGAGGTGATTTATAGAGGTGATATTCACCGGTGGTGTTTCAGAGGAAGGACTGAAGATTGTAAAGGGAGAGAGAGAGAGAGAGAGAGCGAGGGAAAGGGATCTCACAGCAGGGGCGGTCATTTTGTTTATGGTCAATATTGTCAGTGCTGAAGAAGAGAAAACACATTTCTCCAGCCACGTTTCAAGAAATTGCACTTGGTCGTCGTGTTGTCCTTTTTCTTCTTTAATGAATGGACTCTTTCACACGTAAGCGAATCCAAATCTGTGGCCCAGATATGCCCCAGATTTGATGCTGTTGAAAGCTTTTTACATATTAGGCCCGGGCCTCCCTGGGGTGCCATTACTGGCCAATACCCCTGCAGTGAGAACAAAATGAACCAACCTGTTAAAAGGAGAAATGAGCAGACCTGAAACACAACTTCTCTTTGGGGTCTTGCTCTAAAAGAGAGGCCCGTCCTGCTGCAGCCCCTTTGACTAATGAGGGAAAACAGGCAAACGTCACAGTTCTCCCTGAGCAAACATATTTGTGTATTATGGATGACCTATGGAGGCAGGAATAATACAAGTCTTGAAGGGTGTGAAGGAGCTGCAGCCTGCAGGGGCCGGCTGCCTGCCTGGCAGACACATGTCACCTAAGAGGTCCATGTCATCTTCACAGTGGAATGCTGGGAATTCCTCCGCCATCGCACCCCGCAGCAGAGGGGATGGCTCGGAAGATACGCAGGAATAAATGCCGCCTTTTTACTTATATGTCAGTGTAGAATTTGTGTTAGACAAAGAAAGAGCGATCTGGGTGTACATGTGCACGGGGAGGATGTCGGTAGAGTGGGTGGGATTGGTTCACCTCCATAATACCCACGACGCTCATATCCAATCCACCTGTTCTTATTCACACAGTCTGAATGGCCAGATTACGTTTCACAGAACACAAAGAATGGCAGCCTGCAATCACAGAGATACGAGAAAGAGCAGCCACTCATTTATAGTGACACCCAGGGGTGTATTTCTTTTACGAGATTTTAGATCACTCAATGACATCTTCCTGCCATCGTCGCAGTCCAAATTTCGATGCCCCCGCGCAGCTCCTCACCACCTAAATCCGAAACCCTCCCCGTACCTCCACGCCGCTGTCTCCTGTGTTGGGTAAACAAGGCGGAACCCTCGTCAGCGTGGTTAAGCTGGCGGCTCGTGACAGAACGCTGAATGAGTGATTTAAGGTTTCAAGTGAGCAGCTTTCACAGTTAATTAACCTGCTGATGGCTGTGCATGTGTGGAGAGGAGCGAGGGATCCAGGGGTTGGAAAACTGTCTTCGCTTGCCGTTGCCGTTTCAAGACAGCCACGAGCGTTGCCGTGACGTGAGGGCTAAAGCCTCCCGGCGGCGCCGCTTGCTCATTCGTTTCTGTGGACGCCGCTGGTTCTGCAGGTTCAGCCTCGTCTTCTCTCCTCGCCTTCAAACAAAGGGAACGGGTTTGAGCGAGAACAGGGGGCACTCAACTCTTGAGCCTGGAGGGTACGGACGTGGATTCATCACAAGTGTTTGTGATCAAACCGCTGCACATCTGTCCTGCCTGAATGGCTTACTGAAGTTTGAAAACATTTCAAGTGTAATCTCGTCTTTACATTTGGATATTGTTTCACTATTTTCACTTTAAAATCTGGCGCGGAAAGACGACCAAGTGCTAATCACGGTAGCCCTCGGACTTGCTGCGACTTTGATGGTTAAATACCAGCGTCCTGTGAATTTCTTTCGGAAGTTGCCTGTTGAGCTGCATTTAAATATGAGCTAATCACTCCCACTGTCAATTTCCTAAATACTTTGCCATTCACGCTGGGAGGTCAGTGACTCGGGGTAGATGTGTGCCTGATTTGCACTGGGCTGATTGGAGAAAGCACACACACTCTATCACTCACACACACACACACACACACACACACACACACACACACACACAAACTCACACACACCCTTTGACCGTGGAACATTAACAGTCATCAATGCTCTCACACTCTCACCAGGTTCCTTCAGAAACCTGATATGTGGCACGCTGAAAGCCGGGTCTTCACCTGTTAGCAGCTCCGGGGTCACTGTGTGTGTGTGTTTTTCCTCCGCTTTGCCACCCAGGCAGGAGTGAAAGGCAATGGGAGGATAGTGTGTGTGATTCATGTCCTGATAATAACAGTGTGCATCCTCTCATTTTTTTTTTGCCGCTGACGACTCAAACAGATGCTGTGGAGACACGTGCACTGACAGAAATGCGTGTGTTCCTTTAGCCGCACCACGCAATTTAACGTAAAACACACGTTTTATAGGAGATGAGTATAATATTTAAATTGCATTTTATGGGACAATACTTATATATCGTTATTTCCATCAACACTTTTAACACAGCCAATTAATCTGAGTGTAAATGGGCACTGCGCTGACAATCTACACAATGGGAGTAATTGTCCTGCAGAGACGGAGCCCTCACACATTCATCTGCGTGGCAGTAATGTAAGAATCTTGGCTAATTTACTTTATCCTTGAGGCAGTGCAGCAAAAACAATTTCCCGGCGAGGGCGAAAAAGCTTTAACAAGACCAAATAAGAACATGTACGTCATTATTGACTCTTAGCCTTTTTTAACTACTCTCCTAAGGACACTGTAATTGTCTATCCATGTATATGAGTAGCTCCAGGAGGTTTCAGATTGCTCTTTCATGAGTTCATGTATGTGGCCGCAGTAAATTGCGCGATCGTAGGTTGTGTTGATATGGATTGTGGGGTAATTAGGAGAGAATTTAATAATGGATTTCTCCTTTGCTTTTCCTTGTTTAAGTCTTTTTAATGAGTTAAGTCTTTTAGGTTATTTCACAAAGAATTATGTGTGTTTGTTTGTTTGTTTTGTTTTGTTTTGTTTGTTTCTTAGTTAGTTGTTTAAAATTAAGATTTTGTTTTTTTTAAATATATTATTTCTTTAACATTATAAGAGAGAGCGTTTCTCCATGAGTTCTCAGAGAAGAATTCATGGATCTTGATGGAAAAAAAAAATCATATATATATATGATATTTGTGTGTGAGTTTTGGTGCAGATCCAAATAAAAATCAGGCTCTTGAGAATTTAACTGGGTTTCGTAACTTTTCAATAATTAAAGGTAATTAAAACTATTCTGTGCATCTGGAAACTTTAAAAGTAACATGATTACATTAGCTTAATTGTTTAAGTGAATGTAAAACAAAATATTTCATACAACACTGGAACTATGCTCCGTATGAAAGCCCTGGCGTTTAAAAATCCTGCAAACACTTGTGATGTGTGTGTCTAAACTCAGAATAACACACTCCTTAAAGTGCTGAAATGCTGAGTGAATAATATCTGTATGCACCCATATATGCTTTTTTTCTTAAGGGAGATGGGAATGTAGAGGAGAATGCTGATCTATGGGACTCAATGATGCAGCCCTCTCCCAAGGCACTCTGGGATGCATTTAGGACATGCATGGAGAAAACAATGGCGGGTGTATTACCAGAAAAGATAAATCTATCTCATTAATCCCTTATTCTCCCAGGCTGGGAGGCACATCTAAGGGAACATGCGGAAGCAGTATTGTACGCGTAGGATCTTTCACACAGATGGGCAGAGGAGAGGAGAGGAAGGGAGGAGGGGCCACGGTGTCAATCTGTGCATCATTAGACAGTGCAGCGATGGCGAGAGGAAGAGAGGGATTACCAAGATGTGGCTTTCACAACAAAATGATCAACGATGTCTTTGTCTTGTCATATAAAAACATGCTCGCTCTTTCTTCGCAGCCATGCTTTTAAATCAATTCTTATTTTTAAAACCAGCGAAACTGATGTATGCAAAGGAATCAAAACATTTAAATTTAAAACAAATTATTTTCATTTGTTTTATATAAGTTTGCATTGATTTGGTTATTTTTATTCTTAGTGTTTTATTTATACACTACATGTCTATATATTCAAACTCATTTTCAGATATACACAGTATTTATTGACGAGACCAAAATCTCCCAGTCAGTGGTTTCCCCAGCCCGCTATTCCCTCGTATCTTTACTCTGCTGCATGTTCAAATTACCACCAGTAAATTCAATTGATTTCAGTCAAAAATGACATTGATTTTTGCCCATCTGAAACGGCCAGGGAGTCCATAAAACAGATAAAGAGGTCATAACCATTTTACCAGCCTGTAGAATCCCACAGAAAGATTTAAGGGGTCGTGAAGGTCTGATGGTTAAAAATGAGGCTTGTGGCGCGGCACCGCAGAAGGACAACAAGCTGCACCGAGGATCCTGCTTCGCAAAGCAGCCAGTGTAGAAAGCTGATGGCTAAAAAAAAAATATATATATGCCGTTTATTTCTTTTAATTGTGCTGCAGAGAAGACAAATGGAAGTCGACTTGCTGGGTTGAAACCTAAGTTGATTGCAAATTCAATTAGGCAAATTCCTTTGGTTGGTTGATATGTGATACACCTGGAGCCGGGAGATTTTCCTATGGATAAGGGCTCGCAGTGAAATGCCTCTGGTTTAGACAGCCGTGTGATATTTAAAAAGCCCCACTGTGCAACGCTTTAAATGGTTATGGTTTTATACATTATAGATTTAGATTCTTATCGACAGAATATGGGGAATGTGCTTGTAAACATAAACAACTGTATTTGCATGTGTCTCATTACGAACAATCACTATTTTACTGCTCAACATTTATTTAAGGTTGGGTAAGACTGTAGAATTGAACAGACCATATATAAATAGTGAATTGTGCATTTGTGCAGTTTTTTGTTTTCACATCTACTTTTCCACTCTGTGAAAATATGCTTTTAGATTAAATTAACTTTATATATATATATATATATATATGGTTTTATTCTTGACAAAATGCCAATATCGCTGAGCAGTAATTTGGTTTAAAGTGTGCAGACATTTCAAGTCTACCACTGACCTTGGTGCCTTGCTCCAGGGCACTTCAGCAGTGTTTAATGAGTGCGGCAGCAAATGTTATCGATTTCCTTCCCGTCCAACTTCATTCTGCCCATGCAGGGATCACACTTCCGTGTTTCCGAATCCTTTTTCTTGAGTGCATTGATAACTTTTAGACATCACATGAATGTATTTGAGTTGTGTCTGACACACCTGTGGATTCATATCCAGAGCCTGTGTTGTTGACAGGTAAAGCAGTTCTGCTAATTTAGCTCACCATTCCCCTACTCTGGACTAAGAGCTTGAGGGGCTGTGTCTACAAGGGGGTAAGCTGGATTTCAGTCCTGTCAACCTTTTATTTCTCCTGTCAGAATGGTGACGGACGTACAAGCGCTTGTTTGCCCTTCCTCACTTCTCCAGCTGCATTGGCCATGACAGGCTGCATGCAGGAAATAGACGGAAGGCACCTTTCAAGGACCCTCAGTGTCTTCATGGTATAGTTGCACTTCATGAGAGATTGTGTGATTTGAGGCAAGCACCTTTTCCTTCTTTTTCTTCTTCTTCTTCCTCCTGAGACATAATTTACTCTTATAAAGAAGAAGTGGGATAGAAGTTGCTGTGGGTGGAGGTGGATTTGACAGTCTGGGGTTGGCAGTGCAGGCTTTAAAAGTGTAATATGTAACATTTCCACCTGAAAAACCACGAGAGCTATGTGATGTATTTTGTTGAATTTTTCAAGCAATATTTAAACTATCCCGTTTACGTATGCTTCAGTGCTGTGATGGTAGAGTCGGTTAGAACTGAATAGTTATCAACTTTTAAGCCCATTTTTATGATTTTTTATTTTAGTTGCTGTATTTTAACCAGATCAAGGACCCATATGTTACAGTAAACAGAGACCAACACGATCCCTAAACCCAACCACTCCACTTTTACACTTAACTCTAATGGTCTTGGTCTGGAACCCACAGGTCACAAGTTTAAAATCCAGCTTGAGAACAAATAAATAGGACACAAAACAGAAAACTCAATAAACTGAATGATTGAATACTGAATATTAAACAGTGAATGTTTAAGTCAGAGATCCCTAAAAGCTGAACTAAAGGACTGCACTTCAAATACAGGAGGTTAAATTTAGAAATTAGACTCAAATCCAATTAAATTAAATCACAAACTGGGACAATTTACTCTGGATCCAAGCTGAGTCGACCCAACAATTTCAGAGAAACTGCTTATTCCAGATTAAATCACGCTACTTAACAATGTCACCGAGCTTTGACCTTTGATGGGAGACCTCTAGAGGCAGTAAATTACATGTTGTGCGTGAAATATCCAAAATACTGGTCCATCTAAAGAAAGACGAGATGTTCAACCTCAGTCAGGCAAACAGAAAACCAAAACCCCAAATCTGAACTCAAACCCTCTTTTCATACACTCCTCCAAATCAATAAATGCTGGTGGGTTTTCTGGTGAGAACGTTGAGAGCTTCTTGTCAATCTCCCAAATCCTTCAGGAAGTTGCTAATGGTCTCTTAAAAATGTGTGAAATCTTACCCTGTAGCAAATTTGTTCAATCGCAAAATGCAAACTGAAATATGTGATTATCACTTCACACATACAAGGCCTGGAAAAAAATGGCCCTTTTCAGCATCGATTTCGAAACTGTAGCCCCTTCTGCTCAGATGTAGACGTTCAGCTCAGCCAAATCCACATAATGACATCAGATTATACCTCTGGAAACCATGAAAATAAATATGTCTTTCTGCAGCCTTGGCTTTGAGGTTTGCGAGGCTGGAGGAGCGCTGCGTTTTGGACATGCATGAAAGGCTCGGTCTTTATTTCACTGATCTATCTGGAAGTAGTGAGACTTCCTCTCTGCAAACCACCGAGGTTTTAATGATAGATTTGTAGAACATGGAGAAGACAGCTCAGCTGGACTCGTGGCAACACTGCTCCAGTCCCATGTGGTGAGGACTAATTTTAAGCTAAGTGGACATCAGCATCACCGAATCAGCTTCAAATGAAAAAAACCTTTGAATGTGACCAGTCGCTAAGTCTTCCAAGTAACTGAGTACAATTTTGAGATGATCACAACAAAATGATGATGCTTTCGTCTTTGAAGCCAAAACTTTATTCATCTTTTAAAAACGCATAAAATGGAAGTACCAAATACATTTAAACATACAATTCATAATAGTTAGGGTTAGGGTTAGGGTTAGGGTTACTTATTTCAGAGTCCCTGCCATTTCATTCACATTCAATGTAAAGTTCAGGTGTAACATCAACTGAAAACATACAGAATATCCCTGTTATACTTTCCATGTACCTTTATTCCAGTGCATTTTCCAATTGATTGATATGTAATGTATTTTGAGGTATCTCTACTTAAGTATTATGTCTTTATGCTACTTCACAGCATTTCAGAGGCAAATGTTGTACTTTTTATTCCACGAGATTAACATCTTACTAATTAATTAGTTTGTAGGCGTATGTTACATTGAAAGAACATGACCAATGGGTAAGATATGGTGCATTTTGGTATTTATGAAGCTACCCAAAGTGGAAATGCACAAAGATATGATGCACTTTCTTAGTATGAAACCACCCAGTATATAAAGTATAGCCTCGTTCCAGGATGCAGGATATTGTACCTGTAACAAAGTATTTTTACCCTGGAATATACCTTAAAGTAAATGATTTGATTACTACTGGCCTCTTGTAAACTGCTGAAAGTGTCAAATCTACTACGACTATTTTCCAAGATGAAATTAACCTACATTTTCAAAGTAATTATAACTGATCGCATCGAGCTAAGATTCATGCAGTCGACACGTGCATGTTTACTCCGGACCTGATGTTGAATATTCTTTGTATGTAAATATAGAGATGAATGAAATGATGTGTTGTCTGTGATGGGTCCATTGGCAGAAATGAGCGCTGGCTGAGGGGTGGAGTCCACGTCTCTCCCTCTCTGTCAGCCGGCGAGGAACCCTGCACGAGCGAACTTTAGAACGAGCCTTTGTTTTCGGTCGGCCCTCCTCCTCTCCAGCGCTCCTGTCATCCTTTGATCACGTCGGGCTCCTCGCTCTCTTCCTCGCTCTCTGTCTGTACCCTCACGGGTCTGACGGGATGGGAGACGTGTTCGGGGCTGCACCGCAAGAGAGACAAAAGGGATCCCGTTCCCCTCGTCCGTTTCCCCCCAGGGCCATTCCTACCCTCACCTTCCAGCCCCCCACCCCCACCCCCCCTCCATGAGACTCAGTCAGGTGACAGTCGGTAAGAAAACACTCCTGGATTTCCCCACATACGAGGAGACAAGTCCCTGTCTCAGTGGTTCTCCTCTACCCAGGACAGGACTAGGGTCAGCACCTGTGGAGCTTTGGAGGGATATCAAAATCTACTGTCTTTGTCTTTCTAGGGTGTAATTGCTGCATTTTGAGGTCTTCGTCTTCTCTTTATCGTCCCAACTATTCACTGCACGACAAAATGTTAAAACCTGTTTAAAAAGTAGTATTTTTGCTCATCAAGCTAAACTCCACACTCCTGTACTCAATCTCTTTCCATTGTAGTGGGTTGTATTGATTTCTGTATTTGCCCAAACTTCTCTCTCCTCTCTCGTCATCTCCCAGGCTCGCTGCAATACCTCGGCCCAAACACAGGAAGTGTCAGTCCTCTGCGACGCGTCTTGTGCCGCTGCCCGGGCTTTAAACGCCCCCGAACTCTGTCAATAATATTGATGTAATCCACAGGCATTTTTGAGTGATCCTGCTGTCACGGGGACATAATGACAGCCAGTGGAGGCCTGATTGGATCTGCAGCACGGCGAGGTCGGCCGGCGCACAGCCAACACAGCTCGGCATTGATAAAGTGTCACAGACTTCAGTGCTTTGATTAGCCCTTCGACTAATGCCATGCTAAGCAGAAACATTACTCTGCCCCCGCTAGCTATACGGCTAGAGGAGGGGAGGGCCTGGCTGAGGGAAAGGGAGAAAATATACTCTACAGGGAAATTAACCAATGCGGATGAAATGGTGTACCAAGGAAATTCTTGGATAAATTAACAACGCAATTACATTACATGACACACTGCAAGATGGATGAGGAAAACTTGGCTGGTATTATGTTCTGTTTTCCAAATTGCAATTTATTTGAGGGCTCTAATGGATGCCGTATTAAAACATCTTGGGCTGCGGTCAGATTTCATTGTGTGTCACCCAGACGTGATTGATGACCCTCTCTTCCACGCCCCTCGACCCCACACACACACACACACACACACACACACACACACACACACCCATGTCCTCTCTCGCAACCCCTTCACTTCGCCCTCCTGCGTTCCCCCTCCGCTGCTGCATTCCCCGCACATTTACTGGGGGGGGGATTTTAAACATTAGCAACATTTATATGGATCCAGGAGTATGCAATTGATTTTCTTATCACTTAATTTCCTCGCTCGCTCCTGCAGCGGGACGATAAATTCCGCGCCACTTGCAGAGTGAGAGCGCCGCAGTCCATCTCCTCTCCCGATCTTTCCCTTTCTCTCAACCCGTAGTGAAATTTTTTATCAATAATGCCATTTTCCTGGAATTCCACCCTCTCATCATCTCCCTCTGATCTCCCTCTGCCTGCTCGTGTGCTTTTTGTTCCACTCGCAACGATAGCGCCAGCGATTCTTGAGATGAAAATATAATCGAAAGTATTTTTTATTGCTGTGGCAAATGCATTAGTGTGTCAGGGACATCTGGAAATCATCCACAGCGCCCCTTGCTCAGTTATGGCGATATCATAGTGACTTTATTTTACCATTCATAATTACTCACAGGACAGTGAGAGACCACATGCTATCTGCTTTGAACTTTGGGGGGAACAGGGTTTTCCCACATTGACCTGAACAAACTTGAAGCAACCCAATCCCTGATACACTTCCCCCCCACCTTTCAATCGCACACCAAACCCCCCCCCACCCACCTTTCTCTCTCACTCCGAGGTGAGGGGAGTCTTCCGGGAAGGGAAAGGTTAATAACATTCAGAATAAATCTACGTGCAGCACATCCCCTGGATGACATCAGCGAGTGCTCCTCCAACCCAGAGGGCCATAAACAGCTTTGTTTTTCTTTTTTCAGGTTTGTTTCAGATGTGAGCAAACGGATAAATAATGAATGAGCCGCACTGACGAGACACATATTTCACTTAGCGGAAATGGCTTTAATGCAGTCGGCCTGTATTACACTCCTGATCACTGAGACGCTGAGAGGCTGCATGGGGGAGATGTTCAAACAAAATTCAAAGCGTTGAAGTCAGGTGTATCTCCGATGTAAATGACCTAGTTTTCCACCAAACTCCGGAGCCAACTCCTCGCCCACTGTAGCCTGCACAAAACTGTGTAACACATGAAATCTGGAGTTGGAATTAAAGTTGGAAATCTGTGAACATTAATTTTGAGTGACTGGTGGAAGTCACGAAACAGAATCTCAGAAAAAACAAGGAAATGCAAATGAAACTCTGATTGAGAAATACCATCTGGCAAATGACATAATATCGACTGCGTTGTTTAATTTATCTCCTGTCGAATCACTTCCCACGCCAACGAAACTGCATCGCCTATACATTCCTGCAGCATATAAATGAAATGATTATTTTTACTTTTCGGGTGGGACAGGATACCATTACAGCCCCGTGAATTTCCACTTTATGGACTTTGATTTCTGGTATGCAAAACATCTGCGACGTAACTGCACAATCTAATTCCAATTCGCTATTTATTTACATATTCCCAACAGAGGTATTCGCTTTGTGGTTTGGGGGAAATTCAGCGTGACTTTTCCTTTTTCCCAGGTCTCGATGGTTAAAAACTAAAGTTCGCCTGGAGTTTTTTTTTTTTTTCGCATGGCTTTTAGAGGGTTTGTCTAAACAAAGTTTGGGGTTTGTAAATAGCAAAGGTTATCTGGCCATCGAGGCCTCCAGATGGCGGCTGAGCCAGACCACCTGCTATGGAAAGGCTTTTGCTGTGAGGACTGGGTGGAAATATTCAGGCTCTCTGCGTCTCTCTCCCACACACACACACACACACACACACACACATCTTTATGGTTAACACGGTCGGAGCGACGATGAGAAGAAGCCCCCTGCTCGTTCGCCCCCCGCCTTTAAAAGTATTTTCCCCTCTGCCTCCTCCTCTCTCCCCCCGTGTTGACCCCCCATCACTCTCCCCAGACTTTGCCCTCGGAACAAAACAGCTGGACTGAGGCGGGCGCTCCTGCAGGTCCAGACCTATCATGTACGAGGATGACACATCTTTTTGAAGACGCCCGGGCTAAAGGGAGACGAGGCAGTTTCTGGAGAGAAAACATAAACAAAGGTGTTTTAATATGATGGTCGCCGGTGGCACAAGTAGACAAGTGGAGGAGGGCAGGGGGAAAAAATTGCTTACAATACAAACCCTTTGAATGACAGCCTGGAGACCGAAAGCACGAAACATAAACCTTGTTTCAAGAGGGTGAACGCCGAGGAATGGATTTTACACTTTCTCTGTTGGAGTCAAGGTCCAAGTGAATATATCTTTTCTCTTTAGTTACTTTTATCTTGTATTTTGAACACTTTCTAAACTACTTCTTATGAACATCTTCTGTAATCAGGTAGAAACTTATCTCTGTTTCTAATAACACGGCCCCACAGATGCATAGCCCCTCTTCCCCGTTGTTTTAGGGAGAAAACTCTGATACCATATCATCCAACTGTCTGTTTTGACACTTGACTTTGATCGATTGAGGTTCAGCGTTGTGGTTGAACGCACGCCCCCTTTCCCCCACAGCCCGTTAAGAGGTCATGAAAAAAGCACCACTGTACATCAAAACAACCCCAACACGCTCCCCGCCGCATCATCCGACATGACACATGCCAGACAACGCTGACCACAACAATGGCTCCACGCCTTTGATGCTAAAATGCCTGAGTGTTTATTTACATCGGGCAACCTCCTCGCCTGTCCGTCACTTGTGCGATCGCGGCCTTTGAAGTCATCGGGGGAGCAGCCCGTGATGCAGCATCCGGCCCCCGGCCGCTCGCGCCAAGGAGGGCGGCCATATTGGCAGCACTTGTTGGAGACACATGGGCGGAATCAGACACAGACAGGGTTTGATCAGGGGGGGGACAGTTGTTCGGACTTAAATGGCAGCGGAGGATGAGCACGCAGCTGCACTGTGGTTTTTTTGTTGTGATTGGGCCGACGCTCAGTGTGGTGCCGGGATGTGTTTCGGATCAGAACCATGCATCGCCTGTCATAAAGATAAAGAATAAAGAATAAAGAATTTCCTCACAAGCCTGTTAACTGTAATAATGATAATCCGCAGTGACTCGAAAAACGCAGGAAATATGGAACATGGAACGCTGCGTGCCGCCATTGTCTCATGAACAAAAGGGCACAAGAGCACAATTATACTCACATAGACACACACACACTTTTTGCATCACACCAGCGCAAACCTACACCCTCCAACCCCAGCCCCCCGCTTTAAGCCACACTGTTAATTAAAGCTGAAAGGTTACAAAAGGTGGGAGCCAATAACAAGGCTCCATATTACATTTAAGTTGCTTCTTATCCTTACACCCTCTCAATAATTCAGATATCAGAGTGTCTACAAGGAAGCGCGGCTCCTCTTCCTCCCAGGAAGCATCAGACGAGGATCATCTGTCCGCCGGACTCATTGTAAGTAAGAAAGTGTGGGCAACAATACATACCAAGCCAACCCCAGCCTCATAAATAAATATGGTGATTGTTAATGGGGTTTAAAATTACTCCTCCTCTGCTCCCCAGTCGACTACTAGTGTGACCACCGTGGCATACGAGCGCGTGGAGGCAACATGTCCCTCCAGATAGAATGTCTGGCACCATTGATACCGCAAAATGGCCACAATGCCTCCACTTCCACTTTGTCCTTGCCGTCTTGTCTTATCTCGAGACACATCGTCTTCCTCACCCTTGTTGCGAGGTGGATGTTTTTTTTTTCTCTCTCTACGCCTTTTCTCTAGTTTCAAGGTGGCTGCGTAACACCAATGGAAATGCAAATAGAGTTGTTTTTTTGGTTTACTTCCAGTGTTTGCTTGTATCCAGAGCTGCTTTTTCATTCTTATGCTCCTGAGAGTTTACTGATTCCTATCAGTGTTTGAGTGTCATTACACCTGCGGCCACCAAGGCTATCGTTCTTGAGGTGTATTTTGTTTATCTTCCTGCTGAATTGATTTCCCTCTGTTGAAGCTTATGCATTCGGCGGACTGATATCCCTACTTGACTCGTGTAAGGAAATACTGCTCAGGAATGTAAAGACACAGAATTATGCTGCATGGTGACTCTGTGCTTTTAAAAAAAAAGATATACAGTATATTCCACTTCTGTAGATGCTGTTAGGAATTTGCTAGGAATGTTTTTATAATTGAAATATAATACAAGGGCTGTCTTCCATTTCCACCCACTTGGGCTTGAAAATATATTTTTCCCCTAATGCTGAGAGAGTGCGCAGAACATGCTCTGTAATAGAAATGTAAACTGTCTGTGGTCCGTGTTTATACTAGCGCTGATAAACATCATGAATCTAGGCAGCATCTGGTCTTAAGGACAGTGTTTATTTTTCTACTGTATGAGAGAGATGATATATTTCCTCCAGATTCTTTTGGTTCTGTTGCAATTTTTCTGCTTGTTCGTGTTCATTTCCGTTTCGAATGAAGGGTTTGGAACATGCACGGCGGTATGAACCGACTGGACAGCTTTTGTGATTTGTTGCATTAATGCTTTATTATTCTTATTATTACTACAATTACTGCTATTATTAGAAGTATCCCATATATAGTCTCAGTTTGACTGAGGTGGAGCAGAGATCTTGTCTCTGCTGTTTTCTCCAGCATAGTGTGGTGTTGTGTTTCTTGCTGTTCCAGCTCGATTGCATGCCTGTATCTCCCCCTCCAGGACAACTTGCATTATGGTCCCTTTCTCCCTCAGCATTAAGGCTAAGGGAGAAGGTAGCAGTTGGAGAGACATCTCCACAGCTCCATCCCCAGATTCTGAAATCTGTCATTCAAATCAACCGAGGAAAGAAAAAAAAAAAAAATCTGAAATAGAAATATCCAACAGCAAATGATGCTCTGTTCTGTGACAAAATCGTTCTAAGAGGAACTCGGGCAAATTGCCTGAATTCTGTTATTCCCAGCCCTGTGCTCGTCTCCGTTCCCTACTCCCCAGCGCCAGCCTGAGCTGATAACAAGTGAGTGCACTCCCCGGAATGATGGATGGGCCTTAGCCATGGGCTTGTCAGGAGAGGGTGCAGGGCCATATGGAAGTGGCATATGGAAGCTCATAGTAGAAGATGGGGCAAAAGGAGGGGAGTGACAGAGATATACATTAAAGACGCTGCTTTGCTCTTAAAAATGCAAGGTTCATCAGTTTAGTGGGGAATATCAGTCAGGAGCACTTCCTTCCACGGGACTGGAGGCAGATGAACACAGGCACATGCAGGAGGTCGCTCGTTTGTGATTGCAGCAAATTTCTTTTTTGATTCCTTTTTAAGCGATGAGGATAATAATTGTAAAGAAAAAGTTATGTGTTAAAAAAAAAAAAAATTCAAGAACAAAAATGAAATAATCCCAGTGGGATTCAGCAGAAAATAACTAATGTAAGGCCTCTGTTTTATATTCCGAGCATTTTGGTATTGATTCCGTGTTGTGTTGTTGTCAGTCACATTTAATTTCCACTTTAATTTGGAGGGATGTCTGCGCCCAAGTTCACCCATGCAGTCCTGTGAACAAGCATTAATTATGTCTTCAGATCAAGCCATGATCAGTCTATTTTTTACCTTTCTAACTTTGTCTGTGTGCGTGTGTGTCAGGCAGAATGTGTTCCTGTGTGTGTGTGTCTGTCTGTCTTTCTCGGTGCCCTGTGGAGTGTCTGTGGGCCCTGAGGAACTCTGTTTGATTGTTTAAAGCCCCTCTTAATTGGCGCTTTGTCTGCGCGCTCCTAAATGAGGCGGGACACCCACGGTGGGGGTTCCCGTAGAGACCGTGGGCCGTTTGACAGCCCCCACGGTGGGGCCTGTCCCGCAACCCCTCAAACTGCCAGCCGCATGACAGCGGCCCATGCTGCACCACCCTGGCCAATTAAAACTCAGCTGTCAGGACCAGACACTATTCCAACACTGGGTGACTGAGTGTGACTGTGAGATAGCAGAGAGTGTGTGTACGTGTGTGTAGGTGTGTGTGTGTGTGCTGATGAATAGACCCCCTCTCTCCTTTGCCTCCTGTGCATTTGTTTGCGTGCACTATGTATTCATTCCAGTGTCATAAGGTGCATATACGGCACCCACCGGTTAGAATATTTGAATTGTGTGTGTTTCTATGTGTGTGTGTGTGTGTGTGTGAAAGGTGTGTAGAACGTGCTCAGCAGAAAGGCTGCATTGGGTTACATGCAGACAGCTTTGTAATTCGGGAGCAATCACTTAGAACAAGCCCTTACACCATTTTATCTGGTCATGACTCTAGGCCAAAGTCAATACTCATAGTATAGTAATGAGTAGGGTCTAACTGAGCACGTTTTATTAGAGCTCCGAGGAGTGAGTGGGATGCCAACCTGCTTTCCCCGGGAAAAAAAATCTCTCATTCTCTTTCTTTTCCAACGTTTCTCTGCTCCTCTGCTGCTCTCTCTCCTCCTCCGTCTCTACCTGCAGCAGCAGCTCTCAGACCTTAGGCCTCCTGTTCATAGGTGGTAACGGAGCCTCATCCCTTCGCTTTTGTTGTCTCACAAACGTAAACAAATCCCTTCCAAACAGGATAAGGGGAATTATTGGCACTGGCTAGGATTGTGCACAAACTGAGCATTTCTTTCCCCGAATCCCCCCCACCCCCGAAAAAACATCGAGAAGGTCTCTGAAGCGTGTTTTCGTGTTTATGTTAAAAAACGTGAAATCGCTGCAAAACATAATTTGAGGAGATTATTCTGGAATGACAAAGGTGGGTTAAACCCCCCCTTTGGCGGGATCCAGATTTGTAATCCGAGATTCCAGCGTTGGGCACAGATTCAGTTTAATCCCCGCTGAGGGCAAAATACAGTTATTGGAAACTTCTCACCTCGTCTTAACCATGTTCGAGCATCACATAAAAAGCTCACCTTCGCAATATAAAATCCTCGGCTTTCTTTTCAACAAAGGGGATCGTCTTACCTCATGGTCTCCTTATTGAATCCTCTGCCTCGCTGTGGTAGATATGCTATATGTAGCGAACAATATAACATTGTTGAGGAGGTGCACCAGCACTCTACCCTTGGGCTAGTCTGTGAAGGCGCGTGATTTGATTGACAGACAGTTTCTATGGGGCTAAGTAACAAAGTCAGTGTCAGAAACGGTGCAGCTGCAGATCCACCTTTCACCTGCTGTGTGGCTGAGTGAAAACTCCAGATATTCTTTTTTCAGCTGCCTTCTTGACGGAAAAGTCTAAAGTTAGGGATCGATCAACAAGCAGAGGCAAAGTAGAGCATAATTTCAGGGTAGAAGACAACTCGACCATTCATTATGTCCCCCTGTAGAAAACCTAACCTCTTCACTCCCTTCATTAGAGATATCGACGCAGATTGCACTCGACTACAAACACGGTCACGTAATGACACGCACATGGAAAGAATACACACACCCGCTCCAACACACAGATGCACTCATCTCATCCTCTGTGTCCTGCTGCATCTGGAAGTTGCTCCGTGAAAAGTGGCTTCTTCCTGCTCTCGCTGGAAACATTTTCCAACCAGTAAAAAAAAAAAAAAAAAGGGGGCTTCTTCTGGGAGCTGGCCCACATCCAGGAACACTCAGGCTTCACAGCTGTCTCGCAGCGTTTAAATGCAGCATATGGTACACAAGTACCATTGTTTCACCACTAAACACCCTGTTTTTTTCATCAGGGAAGAAAGGCCATTTAATGTCAGTATCACTTGGAGAGAAGAAAGAAGTTTGGAAAACGAAAACTAGGCTGTGAGAAAGAGTTTTTTTTTCTTTTTCCCTTTTCGGTTATTTTCTCAGACCATCACTAATTTTGGCAGTGATGACATTTTGATTCTCAGCCTGTGAGTTTGTGAAACAACACCATCTGTGTGCTTTCCTCTAATTAGGGTAATAGCCACAAATATTACGGCAACAGTTCCTCATGACAAGCTGTTACATGCCAACGTGCGGAGACTTCTCTTGGTTTGATAGGCACAACTTAGCAATCGCACTGATGTAACCGAACGGCACTGCTGCATTTTAATAACAATCAGGAGACCTGGTATTTATCCCATTTGGCATTCCTCCCATGCATTAAATCACATCTGCGGCGTTGCATTGTGCATTTTTTTAAACATCATACGCGTATTTCTTGATTTTCTGAACATCCAGTCTGCACTATGATATGATCACATCTTATGAAATGGGGGAAAAAAGCAGTATTATCATGTTTTCCACAAACAATAAGACCTTTGTGCTGCGCGTGATGAGAGCACGACTGCAATTACCGAGCTTCACCTGCCACGGAACACGCTTCACGTTACCTCAAAAACAATATCATATTCATCATCAAAACATTTCATTTCACGACACACAATACATCACATTATCTTCTCAATCTCCTTACTTCATTTTCTCCCCCGTACCATTTGAACCCAAAATCTGACATTAACAAATGGAAGTTAATTTGCCTCCCTCACAACACGTTATAATCAGTCTAAAGGTTAATGTTTCTGCTAATTTATAAATGCAGGATTGCTGTCAGCGTGAGGGGGAAATGGTTTTGAAAGGCCTGACATTGTAAATTAAGCCTGTCAGATCGTCTCTCTGTGCCGGCGGATCAGAAGATGCCGCAGTCTATGATGTCAGACAGGCAGGCAAACAGCCCTGGGGGACAGACCTCGCTCCCTCACTTCCAAACACCGGAACGCTGAGAATTGTGTGGCTTTGGAAAGGTAGCTTTTGGACGGGAAGGCGGGGGGTCTCACCTTTAGGGGGGGGGCTGCTTTCAGTGGTCGAGGCTGCCTGTGATGTTGATGGCTGATGAGATTTTAGCTAATTTAGGGAGACTTGCAGAGGAGGATCATTGGAATGAAGATGTCATGCGTTGCCAAGGCAGTGCATTGTGGGAGCATGGCAGCCAGACTCTCAGACCATGTGTCTGTGATAAATTTGCACTGTATCCCTTTGTCTTTTTTTTACCACTCCAAAGAGAGAAAGGAAAATAAGCTCCGTCTATTGGCATCCTTGCTCCCCAGATTAACTGGATAGTTAAAGTTAGTAATGAATGGCATGTGTGGAGTAGAAAACCTCTTTTTGTCTTATCCCGAGATGGTCAATGATTCAGGACTGGGTAGAACCAGCTATCACTAAATCCATTAGTAGATTTGTGAAGCGCTCTGTAACTAGATTCTAACTAGTGATTTACAAAAGTGTGCGACTCAAGTGCCGTTAGAAAATAGAGGCAGTTGTACAGCGGCTGTGGTTGCAGAAGTAAATTTTGCATTTATTTTCTCCATTGACAATTCAGAAAATGATTATAAAGAGAGTTTTAAGCCTGGAACCAGGTCGACCAGCTACCAGATGAAATGTGACGATAAAATATTTGTTTTTCCGAGCAAAAACAGTAATTGGAAAACAGAAAAAGACAACAAAGGTACAAGATATAGTACATAATTATTTTAAGAGCGAAGAAACTACGTAGCCCATAAATCATTGCAACTGATCCCTTTCCAACGACTTCCAGCGTTTCTTCTTTAATTTAACAATGTTATTTTCACACCTTTGGACTTTCATCTCTAAATAAACGCTGCATGTTAGAAAGGGGAATCATGGTCGCTCTGTGGTTAATGCAATGTAACGCCGAACCATTCAACCATAGCCAACGTGTTCTTAGTTGTGGTTACATTTCCATGGTAACAGCAAGCTCCACCAATCAAAGACATCGCTACTACACCTGAGGATTGTGGGTAGTGTTTTGTTTCTCCTTGACACTGCTAATAAAACATGTTTCTCCTAGAACACAGTTGATATCTTTTAAATGTGTGGCTTCTATAGGAGCTTAGAATGTTTCACAATCTCTTCGTCTACCTTGGATGGTTAAAATATTACGGCTAATTATCAAAGCCTCTGTTCAGAAAATGAATTGGAACTATTACTTCCTGAACCAGACTGTTGAGCTCTATAAAGAGTTTAGACATGTGTACTGTATATGGTTGCTAGGAAACGTTTCCAGCAGCAGCACTGGAAGTGGTCAAACCAAGATGAGTCTCTCCACTTTCTTCTTCTTCTTCTTCTTGTCCTTGCTCCCTTTAATATTCACATCAATGTTACATTTCTAAATGTGCCTTGCGAGGCAAACAAAACTCCCCAATGCCAAGTTCACATCAACTATCTTCCCTCTGGAATTGCTCCATTCATGCTAAGTGTTACAGACCCTTGCGGGATGGAAAGAATTACAGCCCTATAGCAGAGCCTATAAGCCAATCAACCATTGGTGGGGGAAGGCGAGGGTTGTTACAAGGGTACGTGGGAACAGCCCAAGCTCTGACAAGCACCAATCTGGTCCCGCTGGTGAGATGATGAGGCCAAGAAGTAAGATAAAGATTATGTCAAACCTGTGGTAGAATCTCCCCTCAATGAAAATAGGAAAAAAAAATTGATCCAGGCAAATTTCTTCCGCAGTGGGAGGAAATGACAACCGACAGATTAGACATCTTCCGCTGTAATCTCTATAAAGCTTTGAAATATATGTCGGCTGCAGGCCAAAATAAATCTCTCCCTCTTTCTTTCTCTCTCACTGTCATCCCATAACAACCACACACACACACACACACACACACACACACACACACACACACACACAAGCCAAAATGACCAGAGGAGTTACTATTGCCACAGATAGAGAGTGGCCTAGACTAAGTGGACTCTTGTCCGTCAAGCATCTGTACAGCAGTTGCATGTGTGCATGTGTCTGTGCGCGTCTCCCGTGCAAAAGAGAGAAAATGTTGGCCCTCTCCTCGGCCATCATTACTGCAGCCTGTCAGGACCCAGGTCTAATGGTGTCTCACCTGACAGCTTCACAACTTTGCACCAAACAAGCGGCATAAGGGATGGGGGGGGGCATTGGGAATGTGGAAAATAAGAACATACAGTCAATGTTAAACCCATACTGTTTTTCAATGTGATGAATTAATGCGATTTAAAGCCAGAAATGTCCTTAGTCGCTTGTATTCTGGTGCAAATTCTTTGTTATAAATACATATGAATGTTGTCCTGATGGTACCGAGCTTTTCATTTCCATTGACCCTGAGTCTGTTCAGTCTGTGCTTTCTCCATTTGTTCTTTTCCTGAGAAGAATGTGCAGGTGCAGGTTGTATTTTGTATTTATTTTTTGCCTCATCATCCATTTCTTTTTCAGTGTAGAAGAAGAAAAAAGGAGTGAGGAATATAACATTTGTTTGGTTGGACAGAGCCATCTAACTTGTAGTCATATTCAGTACGTCATGACTTTTTATTTTAGCAAGGTGGGCTGTGTGTGTTAGCGCCAGAGATAGATCTCATTACGCCTTCCCTCTACGCCATCATTAGTGGAGCCTGTACATGTCTGGTTATGTCTTTGAGTTGACATTCCACACTGTCTGCATGTCCCTGGGCTCCAATGACCCCGCGCTGGGGCTCCAGGGCCCCGGCAGAAGGGCCCGAGGTGACTCAACGCTGCTCCGATGAGAGACACATTCGGAAACACACACAGAAACCCAGAGTCACACCGTGTATGCACACACAAGCATGGACGCCTCCCTTCTGCTCTCAGTCAGGTGTTTGTTCCACAGATGATGATGCATTTTGTCAACCAACTGGATAGGTGTTATTTAATATCCTAAAGAAATAAAATCTTCATATTATGTTCCATGAACTATTTTGTTACAGTGAGTGAAAAGGTTTCAAAATGTTATCATCACAACCTGAAACAACAGGAGGGACATAAAGTGGCGAGCTCCAGTACTAATGGCATACTCCCTTAATAAATCACTCTGCGCCCAACAGCATGCACACGCACACACGCTTACACACACACACACGCACACACACACACACACACACACTCTCGACCAACCTTTTACTCACTATATTCTTGCTGCTCCACAGCCCCACCCAGTGTAGAACAAGAAGTGCATGACAGTGCTCTCTTGGACATGAGGATTTAATAGGTGACCCTGGGCTGCATGCTGGGTCCCCCCCGCTGCCTGGGCTCATCCAGCCGTAAAATGAGGCGCAGGCAGGACCCGGCTGGTAATGAGAACTGGCATTTTGCTCAGGATAACCTCGGGAAAATCGCTTCTATAAATACCTTCTATAAATAAAAGTGTACCTTGACTGTGTAAGGGGCTTTCTCTGAAAAGGTCATCTGTTGCCCCGACTCCGCCGCGACTCACCGCGCTTGTTTTTCCTCCTCGCTCCCATACCTCTTCGTCTGCGTCCTGGTCGTCTGCCTCTTTTTTTCTTTTAAGGTCTTTGTGTTTTTTAACTGCACAGAATATAGTGCGTTTATCATTCATGTCACGTGACCCTTGAAGGGTTCCTTCATCCTTCTCGTGTGTGTCCTCTTTCCTCTAATGTTTCCGTGTGTCCTTGACCTTGGTCGGGCCTGATCATACGTCCTGGAGTGAGAGGGAAGGTGAGAAACACACAGATTCAGCATGTAAAAAAGTGAGGCAGAAAAGTAATGGGTGAACTCAGCAGATTTGCAAACGTGTGAGAGGAACAGCTTTTGGGGTTAGGTGCACTGGCCCTGCGTGTCAGCACCGTGGCCATGTCTCATTCATCAGTGCCTCATGTAATCTGTCAGATTGAAGTGTAGCCTCTGTGTTCTCCTTCTCTTTCTAACGCAGGAATCTGTGTCACATTCTTCCACATATTCAAAAGTGCTGACTTTAACACGGCAGACCACTTCATTCTGCTCCATTTTCAGGAGTCAAAATTACTGTTTTCTTTTCCCAGGACCAGGGTCTTTCTTTACCTTCAACCACATGATGATGATGATGATGATGATGATGATGATGATGATGATGATGATGATGAGGTTTCAGCAGCCCTGACAAAAGCTGCTTTCAGACACGCATTGAAGTTCAGACGTTCACCTGAAATGTTCCAGAGAGGCTTTACATGGGAACGCAAATGTCTGGGGCAGTTGCTACCGACATTTCCCGGAACTTTTTCTGGAAAGAGTAAAAATGCCTGAGTGAGCACATGTGAGAGGACAGCAGGAAAATATATTTAGATTTATTTTTTCTTACATGCAACAGATATCTCATGAGGACAAACGTGCACGTATAAAACACCAAAAGAGACGTTTTGAGAGTTGTTGGCGATGAGGGGCGGCACCAGTGTTGACGTCTGCCCAGAATAAATTTCTGTGAATAAACTCAACCAAATCATAACAGTATCATTGTCAAATCTTAAAAAAAAAACGTATTATTTTCTGTATGACAATTCTCAAGGCACAGAAAAAGCTGATAGGGGCTGAGAAACGCTTCTGTCATTCTGAAGGACTGAATGAATATTTCCTAATTGAGGTCAAGTCCTCATTGATTCTGTCCAGTGAATTGTTTGTCTCCACGTTTGCCTCATCTTGAGTTTTTCATCTAAAGTTAACAGATTTACGAGATGAGATACCTGAAGAAGCAGAAAGCAAGAGAACAGCTCCGTTCTTCTCAGATCATGAAAGGATTTTACAGTTTGTGTTTTTCTTCAGACGGAGACGATATACAGTAATCTATTTTAGTGCAGGTGAGACTGAAAATGAAAGCGTAGCGTGACAGTCTCAGTGACTGTTGCATGAAACCATTAAATGCTCTGACAGGTTAAATAAAAGTCCTGATATTCATTCCTCATCTCCTCCCTCTTTCTTTGTGGGAGCCAAGGACTCTCTCTCTCTCTCTCTCTCTCTCTCTCTCCTCTCTCTCTCTCTCTCTCTCCGCAGGCCAGGTCACTACTTAAACTTCACTTAGCCTCCATTTTCCTGCCTGTGGGCAACTTAAACTGATTAGCCTCGACCCTATGACGACTGACTGACCTCCCAACGCATCCAATACCACTTATTGATCAATATTCACATCGATCCAGGCCCCCCCCCTGTGGCTGGATCAAGGGCGAATGTTTCTATTGATTTGACCAGATTAGAAAAGACAAAAGGTTGCTAAATCAGTTTAGATGCAGCCTGCCGACGGGATATGACAGCGAGCAGCATGGGGATTTGCAGCCAGGATTAGATTTGATGAGTGTTAACTGTGGAATTGATATAGCCGTAGCACTGTACCGATCGGTCGCTAATCAAGTAACACGGTATGTTAATGCGGTCGTGCTTGCCCTTTAAACGCACGAGACTAAACCAATCAATTTATCTGGCAAACCCAACCCCCGGCTTTAGATCGAATGCAGATAGAGGCATTTATAAGTTATAGCTTGTTTTGATGATGGTGAAACAGGAGGTAGCCAATGCAGTGGGATATTTATTTTGGTTTCAAAAACATAATCACCAGAAAGAAAGCTGTGAACAGCTGCAACTCAGATTGGTCACTTATCTCTGGGTTGGCAGTTCCAGCCCCACATGTCAAAGTGTCCTTGAGCAAAATGCTAATCGCCAAAAGATAGTTAGGCCCAGTGGTTTACATGGTGACAACATGGTGTTTGTGTGAATGGGGGAATAAGGGGCATAAGTGCTTTGGATAAAAGTGTGACATAAATGCAGTCATTCTTTACACATAAACATGGGTTACTTTTCATAGATGGCATCAATAGCTCTGTGATTCCAATTCAAAATGAATAAAAACTAATTTGGTAGTATGGAGCATATCCCAGCTAACATTGGGGCGAGAGGTTGGGGACACTCAAGCCGTCAGCGTATCATAGGGCTGGCGATATTTTCTGTCATCGCAAATGAATCTAAGCTTCGTGTCTTTGCCCTGTGTGAGGAAGCCGTGTTATACCAGAGAAAACCCAGACAGGGGAGAACGTGCAAACTTTAAACGGAAAGACTCGCACAAATTTACAGTGCTAACCACTGTACCACCCTGCTGCCCCCACAGCAGTATTACTTTCACGTATCACTTCCATGTTTTCCCTTGAAACAGAGAGAGAAAACTCTTAAATCTCCCTTTGTGACAGACATAAACTGGGTTTATTGGGAAATGTGGCAACGTCAGCTAAGAATAACTAAACCCGACCGTGATGTTATTTATTTCCAGAATTGCCAAGACAACTAAAGGCAATTAAATTGACCAATTTGTATGAAATTAGCTCAGGAGACGTCGCCTGAGCTGCCCTGTTGCCTGACTGCAGGTCCGGCTCTGAAGACTAACACTGACACTGTTTGTTCTCCACCGCAGGAAAAGACAGACAGTCAGAAAATACAAGCTGTTACACCGCCGCAGACAACACACTCACATATGCATTCACGTAGTGTGTGTGTGTGTGCTGTGCATGAACACCATATCTTTTATTAAGCCATGGGAAAACATGCTTCCATCCCCATGAAATATTGATGTCGTGAGTGGGATAAGATGAGTGAATAAGTCATGAAACACTGACACACACAACACTCAAAGAAACAGAGAGCATGCGGACATTTGCAGTGTGTGATGTGTGAATGTTACCACAGAGAGTAAGAGTGCAGCGGAGAGAGAGGGGGATACAGTGAGCGAGAGGAGAGGAGTGTATGGTAACGTCAGTGGTGGTCTTTTCCAAAAAATGAAAAACGTCTTTAGGAAGTGGGAAACCAGAAGTAGATGTGGCCGTTTCCATTTAGGTCTTTGAGGATCACTGACACTGAATAGACCCCATTTTGTTGCTTTAAAGTGGTTTGTGAGCACTATATGCTAATGAGAAGCTATTTTTACTAGAATAAAGATGTTTTATCCATACCTCTGCCTTTGGCTGGATGTATGTATGAACTGGCAGCGTCACGATGGACAAATCATCCCTGGTGGAACTTTTCTCTTTAAAAGCTAAATGAAAGATCGGGGTTCACGGGCTGACATTGGCTCTAAACGCTGAAGAAAACGGCTACTTCCCTTCCGCTGTCCCTGGTGGTCTCATTTTGAAAGCATCACTTTTTTTGGGTCAGCGAGTTAATCCCAAAAATATGTCCTGCCAGAACCTTGCCATTTATCTACGTGGGTATTCTGTGTCGAGCTCAGCATGGCTAATTCTCTCTGGGACTCCCCTCTGCCATTGAAGACAGACCTGACTGGCAAACTCGCACATTATCACCGCGGCCATCTGATCCGCCTCCTCTCATCTACTTCCCTCGTTCTTTTACAGGAGCAATCTCCTCGTTGTAAAGTGCCAAAAGAACAGTGGGTTAGGCATTAATTACAATGGAGACATCATGTGTCGCAGGACTACAAATATAACTTGAAATATAGCTTTGATTTAATTACGGGAAACCATTACACAAAACCTTATTGTCTCCTAGGTCCAGACATTTGATCACGAAGGGCCTTTATTGCCTTTAAGAATGCAGTATCAGCAGTATAACCTTTCAAGTCGTCAGCCTTGAATCGCACGGTGTGCCGTAATGTTTTGGCAACTTCTCACTTGCCCCCCAACAGTTCCAATTTAACCTTTCCCTCTCAAGCGGCTGACGTTCAAAAGAGAACTTACCATCAAGCTGAGATCCGTTTGTTGCTCATACAAAAATCTAAACCCACTTTCAATAAGTCCTCCTTAATGCAATGTGTATTTTTCTTTGTATCAGGCCTCGCAGGAAGAAAGAATTCATGGGCCTGTCAAGTGATATACAGGAGTTGAATGTGGTCATTTATAAGGAGCCGACTGGAGCAGAGAAAAAAAGAAAAAACAACGTGAGAAGCCATTTTGGTGCTGTCAGAGGGTTTTGTGGCTCTAAAAGGCTGCGGTGATGTGCGCTGACACTCGGGGTCTTGTATGGTGCTTTTAAGAGCTCTGCGTGGGCACTCTCTGCATCACACACCGCCGAGCGAGACAAAAACATACCTGTCACCAGCAAACACTGCCGCTGCGGCACTTAAAGAGGTTCCTGGCTGATTTCATGCCAGCAGAGGTCTTGAGGTGACTTTGTGACATTTTTGTTGTACAGTAAAGACATATTTTTTTGTTGAGCTGCTGGACATTGAGGCTGTAGTTCTGCCCGTGTGAAGATTTATTTTGTCTGAGTTGGACCTGTCCCTTTGCGTTATTGTTTGTGCTGGTGCGAAAAGTTATTGGTCAAAACTACTAATCTTTTCTTACTTAAAGATGGAATATGTAACAATTTGAGAACAACCTTAAGAATTCAACTATTTTATTCAAGGTGATGAGACATGTCATTTTGGTCGCCTTTTAAATTCCTTCATATTCGCTTTAATTAATGATAATTTTTCCCGTCTCTGCTGTAACTTCAGGGGCAAACGTCGTGTGACAGAGGAAAACACACACTGCTAGCCAGTTGGCCTGTTAGCCAGTCGCTTAATGGTATTGGCCACTCGAAATTGATTACACGCTGTGTAACGTGAATAAAACTTTAATACATTACAGAATTTGTGATCATATTTTGTGCCTTTTCATCAGCAACGGTGGTGAAGACGACAACTCCCATGATCCCACGCTGCTTCACGACATCATCAAACTAGGTATTTGGTTGTCGTTTGGATTGAGAGACACCTAGTGGCCAAATGTACATATTTTACGTCTAATACATCGGCCTTGAAAAATGTGCGCTACACTCTATTTGGCACGATTTCCACCTTTTCGTGAAGTTCACTTCTTGCCCAAATGAACTCTCCTTCATTTAATCCATTGCCTTACAGGAAGGTCATCGTGTGCTAAACAAACAAGGGAGAGGACAAAGGAGAGACAGTCCTCCATTATGCCCCCCCTTCCCCTTACTTCCTTCCCTCCCTTGCTTTCTCCATCCCTTCATCCCCTGCTACCTTTATTTGCTGCTCTATTAACAACTGTTACTGCAGCTTTAATCACGCCCCTGTGATCTCCAAGAGTGGCGGGCACGTGTCATCTCCTTCCCATGGGAGCCTGGGTAATTACCAGCATCCATCCAAGGGCCATTGCTCCTGTTCCTCGGTCGCCGTGGCGATAATCACACTGCCGCCTATAACATCTGTTCCTTGGGCGAGGAGTCCAAGTGGCCTAAGCCTGTCACGCCATGCCTTCCTGTGTTAGGCTTGACCTCTGACCCCACCCATGGCTCCGCGGGGCTAATTTGTTTACTCTCAGAGACAAGAAGGGAGAAAGCAAAATCCCACCAGAATGCAAAGGCTTCAAGGTTTGAACACGGATATTCTGTACATGTTAATAGAATTTACTGTGTCTGATCATTGCTCTCATTTCTTTGATTATTCCTGCTCACATACAGGAGGATTCTTATTAAGCAGTTTTGTCCAACAACAAGCGCTTATTATTAAAGCCTTTAATTCTGACTTCACTTCAGATCTCTCTATTGTTTGGTTTTAGGTATAGGTACCATAGACTGTTTATAAAGACAACATGACAGATCCCCACATGAGAAGCTGCCTGGTGGCTTGCTGCAGTATAGGTCATAAACCCTGACTCCTCCATGTTAGTGGAAGGGACATACATGTGCCAAACTAAAAAGTCAAAGTACACGTTAAAGGCATTTTTTCTCAAAGATGTTTTTTGTCATCTTAGGTAGTTCTTATCCCAATGATGTGTGTTCAATTTTTCCAATAGGTTGGTATTATTTAGTTATTTGTAAAAAGTCATGATTCGCAGCTGAGACTGACTCGTGATTGGTCGAGCACGTGCATCTGCAGGACCTTTGATAACGCTGCTCAGCACCACGATCATCACTGTGCAGACTTTGTCGCCAAATGACTTCAAGGTTTAAGATGACGATCTGTATATAAGATATTTTTGCTTTGTTTTTGTGGAATGGGAAGAAGTGGAGACCTATTGTCCATATTTACAGTCTATGTTCTGAATTTATCCTTTTCCTCCTGTTTTCAGCAGTAGCTTTAACATACATTAAAGTAAATAGCGACCATCCCCCGTTTTCAGTCAGTAAAACACTACAGAATTATGGTAATTTTCAATCCAAGCTCCTAAATTCAATATGAAATTGGATTTATACTCCATTGATTCTTTCGTCTGGGCCTTTGTCTGAGTGTATCCTGTACAGGAGGTCCGATTTATAGCGGGTCTGTCTGATGGGAATATTTGCCCAAACTGGACTGAGGTTTTGCAGCAGAGGAGGAACTTGTCCACTTCCATATTCCTCCTAAGAGCAGCACTCTGCAATCCTTGGCCAAGTTTTCATGGGAATAGAAAGGCACAGTTATAGAGCGGGAGTCAGAATTAGGGAGCAATCAGCGTACAAATCCTCAGAGACTATAAAGCCATTTCCCTCTTTCTCACTGATGAGACCCAGCAGCAAGTTTTGCAAACTTTTCCCATAATGAGTGCACTTGAATTTCTTGGACCACACTTACGAGAAAAAGAGGGAGGATTAAGCGTGGCCCCGGTAGATGAAGGGACGCGTAGCGACGCTAAATAAAGATATATTGCATATTTGCAGCGGATGAGGTGGCAGAATATAAAAAAGCATGCAAGGCTTAAATAATGAAAAGCTTTCTGATCAAAGGGACGGGAAAAGAGATGTATTTAAGCAGGTCAGAATCTTTAAAAGCTGTTTTATTTATGCATTTTTTAAAAGAAAGTCATAGTCAATATTTGGCAGCTGTGACATTAACGAGCAACGTATTATAAGGGAGGGGGATTCATAAATATGCATAAAGATATTAGTGGGGTGTTAACAGTAAGCACCTGTCTACTTAACCGTGACAGGAACTCTGTGAGTGACTTTACAGAGACGCAGGCCCCCCCCAACCCCTCCTCACCGAGCCACATGTGTCCTTCTTTACTTAACGTCGCCTCTCCCTGCCTGTGACAGTACGGCTGACAACCACCGCTTGGAAAGAAAAAAAAAGAACGAACATGTTTTCAGAGATGTCAACCGGCGATGGTGAAAGCTCAAGGTTAGAGTTGCTCTCTCATTCGTTGGATGGCGCATCCGCCAGCCGGGCCGCCTGCCTGTTCCTCCTCTCCGCTCTATGAATATTGGCTATCCACATTGTGAAATTAATAATGCATTTTCAGTTTTTTTTTCTCCCCCATCTCGGGATGCGGAGAGTTGCTATCGCATCTGTCAAGGCGGCTTCCAAATCCAAGCTGCCGAAAAGTCAAAGGGGTTATGCATGTCTTTTTTTTTTGTTTTGTTTTGTCAGGTGAGGAGCAGTCAGGGGCTTTAACTTTGTCAAGGGGGGGGGTTCTTTTTACACTTGGCACGTGCATAGTTATGTTAGAAGTTTTATTAGTGCAGGTTAATCATCAGTCTTTTTCCCCTCAGATATGAAATGTGCAGGTTTGCTGAATATTCTTCCTCCACACTCACAGTAAATGCAAAAAAAAAGTGGTCGCATGCAGAATGTTAAGTTTCTGCAACAACATAAATCATTTGTATTTACTGGGACCAAAATCTAATAAAAAGAAAATCAAAATTCTGCATTTTACTTCACAAAATACGCTCAATAAAAAAATATAGAGACAATTTACAGAATTCTTCATTAGGTATTTTGTTTACGCGGCTTCATAATGTCCCAGTACAGTTTTTATTCTTATCCTGTCCAACTCTTGTACAGTAAACTGTATATTATTGTGTCTAAATCTGAACTCATAATAACATTTACACTGTACCAGACACTGTGAAGTCAACCCGTAGACTGTATATAACCAAGTGAAGCCAAAGCATGTTGATGGCCTGGTGTCTTGCTGCAGTATAGGCCTTAAATCCTGCCTCCTCCTCCTGTAGCTTGGAGCATACTTAAAAATATTGTTTTTCCTCAAAGATGTTTAGTTGTTATCACACGGATGTTCATTCAAGTGTTAGTTTTTTGGTTAGATTGGTTTTAATAAGTTATTTGATGTTAAAAAAATGGAGCGAAACGTCACGACTGACAGCTGAGATTGACTCGTCACTACCACTGTAGACACGTTATCAATCTTTATATACAGACTATGAATCAACCCAACTGTTCATTCCCATTCGTCAAAATCTGAAAAGAGTGGATTTTTCCTTTGTTGACGGAGGAGGAAAAGCAATAAAGTGATGAGAGAGTGAGAGGAGGATATTGAAACAGAGATGGACACGAGGAGAGAGGAAGTCAAAGTGATCTGGTCAGTGTTGGGCACTGCTGAATAAACCTCACGCATCTCTTACTGTCACATGCCGTAGGACGCCAGGTTCAGACAGGCACAGGACAAAAAGGTGCTGCTGTTAACCGCTGCGCTCCTTCTCCCCTGCCCTCCCTTCATCCTCCCACCCCCTGTTTTCCTCTACGGGAGTCAGGCCCCCTCCTGGGGCTGATGGTGGTTGATCGGAGCGTGATGGCAGAGAAAAGGAAAAAAAGAGGGTGGGTTAGGTTTGTAGAGACTGAGGGCTGTGGTGGGTCAGAACCCAACAAGCTGTGCAGGGAGGCTGTGCTCTCTCTCTCTCTCTCTCCCTCTCTCCCTCTCTCCCTCCTCTCCCAGCACCAGGTGGTGGGTTGTGTCTTTCACCACCTGCTCGCCTGAAACGCCGCTCTGCCTCTGCTGCACCATTACCACGTGTCATTCACGATATACTTTCCGACACACGGCAGAGACGCAGACGTGTGGAGGACACCGAGGTTGGTAAACAGGCCACCTGACCTTGCAGGTGACTTCTGCTCCCTGTGCCTTTCAATTATCTTTGAGGACTTAACATGCAGATACAGGCTCGGTACATGATAGTAAACTGTATAAAGTACCTTTAATTTGCAGCTTACAATACTGTTTCAGTATTTAAGTGGTTTTTCGAATGTTGCTTTTTTTCTTCTTGCCCTTTTACAACACTGCCTCCTCACCTGGTTTATCAAAATAAACATCCTCAGCTTTACTGAGGCTATATTCTTGTTTCCCCCCTTCCTCTCTCCCGTCCACTGTGTTTGTTCTTTCCTGTGTTTTGTGCTCTTATGAAGACGGAGAGAGTCGGGGCCTCTCGGTGCCACGCGGGACCTCCGAGAGCCAACCTTCTCAGACTTCTGGCTAACCTTCATGTTCGATCAATAACCCTCTATAGAGGCTCCATCTTTGGAGTTTGTTTGTTTTTTTTGTTATCCTGCTTGCCGTACCACTTACATCACAGCTAAGATGATGAAATTGATGAAGCCTGATGCTTTTAACCCCTACGTGAACTGGAGCCTTTCAAAAGTGGGGGGTGGGGGTGGAGGGCAGATGAGACTAAAAACAGCATAGAAAAGAATCTTATTGTTTTCCAACTGAACTTGGCTGCTAACTGTGGCTCATGTGTTATTGTTGCAACAAGCTGCTCACAATCCCAGGCCTTGCTGTGTTTTCCTTCTCATGACTTTTCTTATCTCTCACATCTTATATTTCCTCTCGTATCTTAAATTATGTCTGCTCGGTTTTGTCGCCTGTGTTTCTAATGAACTGTTAAGTAGCAGGAAGGTTCCCCCCCCCCCTCGCTGCGAGCTATTTGATACCCCAACGAAAAAATACCTTGAGCCTGGAAGATGGATGGACCCCGCTGCACCGACAGAGGTCAATGATTTCCCTTCCCATGTCAGCCGAGAAGTAAACACCAGGACACAGGCAACTACTTCAGCTCAACGTCTGGACCCGCGAGTTCTGCTGCAAAGCTCAAGATCCCTATCTCTGAGAAAAAGAAACGAGCGCCTGCCCTCCTCATCCCCCTCCCTCCCTCCTCTCCTCGCCCGCGTCACCCCCCACCCTCTGTCCTCGTACCTTCATTACGCATTTTTTTGTTTATGCTTGGGCGCAACCGTGGCTGCTCCTGATGGTTTGAGGTCAGGCGTGACTGGCCACGGGTTACTCTAAATAAATACACACAGACTAGCCAGGAAAGAGCGGGTAGGCTGCGCTTGCCGCCAAATCACCCTTGATTAATCAGCCGACGGATTCAGGGTGACTTTTTGCGTCCTTCCCCCACCACCACCACCGCCACCACCAACAATCCTTCCCCGTCCCTCGGTCGACCCCCCACTCCCACCACTAACCCCCAAAACCCATGGAAGGTGATGGAATCAGGGCAGTCCAGGCAGCCGAGCAGATGGAGCTTTGCCACGCAGTCCTGCCTCTGCAACAAACATATCTAGCAAACCCTTGCATGCACATACTTAAAGATATGCATAAGTGCACAAATGTGATTGCACATGGCACCTTCCCACCGCTCCTCGGACCAACAGCTTGTGCTCTGGTACTAAAGTGACAGTGAGATGGCAGTGGAGGAAGAGCACATGGCCTGTTGTCACACTGTGGAGCCAGCAGAGTGAAGAAAAACAGAATGTGTCTGAAATCACTCACTAATAGTCCACTATTTTGCGAATGTGCCATTTTGCAGTGCTGTCCGAATGTTTTTGTGAAATGTTTTTTATACTCTGTAGTTTCCCAAAATGCATTGTTTAAAGTGGTGTACAACCAAGCAACATGTACCATCATGCATTGCAATTGCGCTCGGGGCGTTGACAGGAAGAAAAGTGGCGGAGAAACAAAAGCAGAGGGCAACACGTCTCAGCCTTCTCTCTCTGGCGAGGATAAAGACAGGCCGGTTTTAAAACCGTCTGTTTAAGCGTAAGTGTCTAATGTTTCTGATGGCAAAGCTTAAAAATATTCAAAAAAATAATAATCTGCACAAGACAAATCTGTGAGTTGTGGTGGTAAAATGGGTGATAAGAGCAGAGCAGCGCATCACAGCACAAACTGCAGCAAACAAGTTTATTTCTACATTTAAACATGGTCAGTCAATGTGCTTTTTACCTCTAAGTATTAATACTAAGTGTAAAATAAGCATTTTAAAGTTATTATGGGATATTCCACCGGCCAACATTGTTGTTGTTATTCGTCATAATCCTGTGAGTATTGTCCGAAAGCATTTTATTTATTTTGCTGATGAACCTATATGAAGCTATAATCCTCTACAGAGAGTGCTTATCACAGGGTGGTATTTTTTATAGTGTGATATCACCAGGCAGCAAAATAAACCAGGATCATGAGATAAAAGATAAAAGTGACTGACACTGACTTGGCCGGTGTGATTCCCTCAGGCAGGTCCCACCAGAGCCTTTGGGCCCTGACGGCAAACACTCTCTCCCATTTAGTTTTCTCTCCACAGCAGATAAAAGACTTCCGTCTGAGCATGTCTAGCTACATACTGGCTCATGTGATACTAAAAGGTCATTAAGGTAACTGGGAGTCAGGCCGAGAAGAGACTTCAAAGTAATCAATAAGATATTTAAATCTAAAGTGGCAGAATGTGAAGTACTTTCCTTTATAGCATTTGTTCTTCGAAAACAGTTTTTTTCTTTCAAATGCATTTTTATTGAAGTTGAGTTTGAGGTAATTTTACGGTGGTTCCACTGCAGTTGTGTATGTTCACTGCAGACGCAGCATGGCCGAGGCCTCCAATTGATCTTTGATTCGAAACATCAGTACAAACAAAAGCTTTAGACACAGCGGGCTGCAGCGGTTGATTCCATCACTCACCACATCTCGTTTCCTCTCCTCGCGCCTCACCCCTCTGCCACCCCGTCAAACCCACAGTGCAGGAGCACGCGCCAACCGGCACCAACAACTCCCCTCCCCACCCCTGCCTTGGCTGCCATCATTAGGGGTGGTGCTGTTCTCTCACCTGTCAGCTCCACTCGACCATGGATCAGTAGAGCCTCAGCTGGACCATGCAGACCCCTGTCACTAGCCCTGACCCTGCCCTCTCTTCCTGGCTCCACATCCCTGCCCCTCACCCCTCTCTGCCTGGCCTGGCCTTGAGGCTCATGCAGCTCCCGACCCGCTGTCTAGCCGTTTTTTTTACCCCCCTGCTCATGCTGCAGTTCACGCTCTCAGCCCCAACTCTGGGCCTAGCCCCCGGCCCCTGTGCCTATGTTGCCCCCGGCATGGATGGACCTATCCTAGGGCAAGGTGTGGCCCCGAGTGGCACGCCTGTCCAGAATACAGGTTATCAGCTCTGATCGCTGCAATAGACTTCTACCCGAACCTGCTGCCCTGAGGGGATGGAGAGATGGAGGAACAGAGAGACGAAGAGAGAGAGAGAGAGAGAGACAGTAGATTGCGCCAAAAGAGGAAGCTGATGAGTGAGGGGAGGAGGAGAGTAGAAAGAGAGAAAAAGAAAGGAGGTATAGGGATGGGGATGGAGTTTTGCCTGGAGGCAGGGATGAGGCAATGAGTACCCCTCAAAAACAAGCAGGCAGTTGGAGACCACCACAGGCAGTTCTACAGAGGGAGAACATGGGGCTTTCAGGTGTGTGTCAAACACTAACCAGCATGCTCTCTGTTCTCTGGTTCTGCTCCACAGCGACATGCTTTAGCCACCCCATGGATATCCTCTGGAAAACGCAATCCAGACAGCTGAACTGCTGTTTTGATGACTCTTTGACTCTTGTAGGCTTTTCTTTTCTTTTCTTTTTTCCATTTTCTCCTCATCTTTTATATCCTGTTGTAGTGTTTGTAGTCTGTTTTTTCCAGTTATTCTAAATTAACTTGAGTGGTTCTGTTGACGTGGTGCCATATCACTCCCCACTCCAACAGATTTCATATCTGTTGCTGGACACCGACTAAAACCAAACCATATGCCACCAATTGCTGCAAATTAGCCCGGATCCAGATTATCAGCACTAAAAAACCTGTCCGAGTTTGAAGCGTCATTAATTCTCCAGCCGTTTTGTTTTGCAACGAGATTGCCAAGCACTCAGCGAGGGTTGGTTTGTTATTGTGGTCACAGACATTGTAATCAGGCCTCAATAATCACACTTCCAGAAGCGGAATGCGCCTGGGGCCCGCGCCAACACGCTCTAATACGGGGCGCCGTGGGCCGCTAGCCTGCAGACACACAGAGCTGGCAGATGGAAGCTGCCATTAAACACGGACAATCAGAGAACACAATCACTGAGTAAGACGTTATGCACAGAGAGGAAGAGGGGAGAGGATGTACAGACTTACTGTAGATTTACTGTCATTAAATGATCTCTACATTATCCTTCACTGTGATTGATGGCGTAGTATAAGTATATAAGACTGAACATATGCAGGTTGATAGAGAAAGGACTCAGTCAGACAAATACGTTTTAATAGGTGATTTTAAAGGATGATGGGGATCTAACCAGCCTCAACTTCTAATGCAACAAATCAGATTCAAATAACGGCAGTTTGGCAATAAATCAAATGGGTTCTGGCCCAAAAAGTCAAGTCAAAGTCAACTTTATTGTCAATTCTGCCACATGTACAGGACGTAGACGTGATTGAATGCCGTTTCTCTCTGATCCCCGGTGTAAACATATAGTAGACAGAGCATATGAGTACGCAAAAACAGAACGTATAAGTACACAACATATTAAGTACTCAAAACATAGTACACAGTACGACATAGTATGCAGTTATAAGGGTCAATGGTGTCCTTATAAAACATTTACTAGTAGGATGTTGCAGGATATCATACTGGATACCATGTCACCCCTTAGCCCAATTGCACAGCTGTGCAGCATTTTTTTTAAGCAAAAATAAATGAAAAAATCTGGGATTACTTTGTCATGGGATTTTCCCGAAGCCATAGTGATTCATAGTTTAGTTGAAAACAAAAAAAACATAACTGGAGTTGCTCTTTGAACCGTTGACAGAGTCTGAACTGATATCGCAAAGGACAGCCAAGTTTTTAAACAGCCATGACGTTGTCTGTTAAAAGGAGAGCTCGCTGTGGGCTTTATCTTGAGAATCAGTGAAATCTGGAATCAACATAGCCTGAACTTCCTTTCAATTTCACTGTAAAACTGACTGTGTGTCGTACAGATATAGTTGAGTGTCACTGACAGATAGAACAAGGTGTCATCTGCATAGCGATAAAAGGCAACAGTGTGTTCACAGATTAGGCCGCCACTTTAACACGACCTGCTAGTGGATGACTTACCAGAAAGTCGGCAGTTCGATCCCAGTCTTCCTCGTTCTGTGTGCTGAAATGTAAGTGGGCAGGAGAGTGAAGCCCAAACTGCCCCTAACGGCTGTGCAGGTGGCGTATGAGTGATTTGGGTTAGAGAGAGAGTTCAGCACATAAATGCACTGTATGAATGTGTGTGTACAAAGTACAAGTGAAATGCTTTGAGTGGTTATCAAGGCTAGAAAAGCATCAACACCATTTAACAGCATCTGAACGTCAACAGTGAAACTGTGAATACTCTATGCAACAACCTGAAGTGAACCTTACTCGTTTTCTTAGTTTCTCTTTCTTTGTCTCTCTGTGTCTCAATCTGTCTTTGTCTCTCGCTCTTTCCTTTAGCTCTCTCTCTCTCTTCCAGGCTTACATCCTTTCTCTGTGTTGCAGGAGTCCCTTTTCCTGGACTCTCGGAACGTGACTGCAAGTGCTTCCTGTTTCACTTCCTGACTGAAGAGGTGTTGGTGCAGTGTCGGTCGTGGTACTATAAGCTAAGACACTTCACTAGGCTCTGCCATCTTGTTATTTTTCTCACTGTAATTCATTTACTACATCTACTTATGTTAATGGGAGACATAGAAGAGTGAACAAACAAAGAGAACATGTCAGTCACAGGACCACGGACCCAGAGAGAATGTAATGAGGCCACCGGTTAAGTGACACCTGAATGAACCTGACATTGTATGTACAACCTCCGCTGTATCAGACCATCAGCACTTTCTAATCAGACTTTCAATTTAAAAAAAAAAGCAACTCTGTAAACTGTAAATCTTTCTCTGGAGAGCTCCAGGCTTCTGTGTTTCCCTTTCTCTAATTGTCCTGTGTCTGTGGATCGTAAATCTCTCAGAGAAGAGCCATTAGCAAAAATGGCTGGCAGGGACTCAGGGACACTGCAGGTCCATTCACGCTGAGAGGATGTCCAGATACTAACTCAGAACACGAGTGTGTGCAGTTGCAGTCCGTATTCCAGGGTCAGATGACAGCATGTCTGGCTTGGCAGCCCCACTTTTCATGTCAGCAACTAGTCGGGCCGTGTTTGGGATTACTGCGGTTAGTACGGCTTCCTTCCCGACTCTAAGAAGAACCAAATTTTCACATAATATGCTCCCTGAATGTCGTCGTGTTTGGTGTAGCTGCTTTGCAACAAGTTTACAATGTGACTTCTCACAATCAAATATCCTGTTTTAAGTGTTTCAGGGCAGTTTGTGTAAGTAGTATTTAGTTAGTGCGACAGTAAAGTGATTTCCTGTTACAAGCGCAACGGTTTGCTGATGAACATCAGGAGCGACGTGGCAGGAATTGGCATCACGCGACACAGACACTGGAAGCAACATGGGAGAAATTTCAGGGGCATCTTTTCGCCACGCCACATGTGACAAATTAGCTTTATTTCCATGTGGGGGGATTATCTTCTCCACAGTGCCTCTTCAGCACGTGTTCTTTTCTGAGGGGGAAAAGATCAACTGTGTTTAAGAAGTGTCTTTCTCTAAAATGTCCCTGTGCCTTTAAATAGATATAAGTACTTCCCTTCCATCTCTGAAGTGGACAGTAACATTATCGTTTTATATCATCACTGCGGAGAAAACACATCTTTGAGCCTGGACTTTTAAGACGCAGAAGTGAGCATTCATTACTTATCTATACAAGCATACATTAATATTATTATTATAAATCATCTACGAGCTAAGCAACAGAGGTGTAAATGACCTTAACCATTTCATTCAATCTAATTAAATTGAATTTACATTAAAAACTCATGATTTCTGGCTCCTTCTTTTTTCCACAAGTGCAGATTAGATATGAGCCACGCTGGATCTCCTCTGTGTTAAACACATACTGAGTACAGTATTACAGAGTTAATGGGACAGATAATTGACAGTGAACCATAGGAGGTTAATAATAGATGCTTAATTGACTCCTATCAATTTGTTACACCGAACATCACTGTCTGAGATCTCGTTCATCCAGGGAGCAGAAATATTCCCGGTGATGGCAATATTTCCTTTTTATGATCAGCACTTATGTGATACACAAAGACAATGAAGTGCTGTACGATCGAGAGCAGTGCAAGACTGGGAAAGACAGAACAACTCAAAACAGATTAAAGAGACAAAGAAATTATATTTATATTAAAATACACATGCACCTATAGGACGAATCCTATTTCTATGCGTCACAGTATGTGGTTTCATAATTAATCACATTATTGTGAACATATGTACCTAAATGAGACAAACCAATAGATTTAGACATGACCTTTGTTTCACACTTGCTTCATTAAAATGTATCAGCCATTTAAAAATCTCTAAAGAATATACACACATATTTGTGTAAATGTAAATTATTCATGTAAGTGTGTTTTAATATTATAATATATTATTTATATCATTATTTATAACACACGTTGTCCAAAGCCTGTAATATATAATTTATTTATATATAATTTATTATAACAATTTATTTTTATATGTTTTCACCCTTGTCCATTTGTTTGATTTATAGCAAGATTATGCAAAAACTACTGGATGGATTTTCACAAAACTTGGTGGAAGGATGTGTTATGTGTCAGCGAGGTGTTTGTAAAATTCTGGTCTGAATCTTGATCAGGAGGTGGACCCTTTTTCACAAGCCTTTTTTCAAATTTTCCTTGATTTCTCAGAGAATATTTAATGGGTCTTGATGGAAAAAAACTGACTTATTAAAGGGACTGATGTTTTTGAGTCAATTTGGTGCAGATCCAAAGAAAAATCAGGGTCCAGGGAATTTAAATGTGGTTTTAATCAGGGGACTGTTTGGCTTTGGTGGTATTCTCTACTGAGTGCTATTCCAGTTAGAAATATTTTTCATATACAGCTGCAAAGCCTTATTTACTGTATTTGACGTACTTGAAGCATGTATTTCTGGCTACAGTTTATTTAAAAAAGCACAAACCCCAATAATCGACTTTACACTCTGCTGTATTATCTGTCCTGTTAGTGTATATGTTCTCTGGACAGTCAGACTGACAGGTTCAAAGCGAGTGTGTACGAGAAGTGTTTCCCACTGGAGCATGAACTTGTCCGTCAACGCTGAGGAAGTGAGAGCTTATTTTTTCTGATGCCACCAGGCAGAATATGGCGGAGCTGGGTCTTCAGCGTGAATGTGTCAGCTACTGTCCCAGGCCCTGCGAGTCTCTCCTGACTCTCTGGAAACCCCTCCGCTGTTTATACATATCTGTTTCACCTTTTTCCTCCTAAACAATTAGTGTGCAAGCCAAGAGGAAACCCGTCCTGTGAGAGATCCACATTCCAGCCTGCAGCTGTAGGACAGCATGGACGTGGACGTGGACGCAGTCAACACCTTTCTAGCAGTACAATTTACATGTGCTCTCCTGAAACTGAATAATGACAACGTCACAAACAATTTTGATGTCACCTTTTCAACTGAAAAAAAAGAAAGGAAATCGATGTCGAAACAATTAAACAGTAAATACCTTTGTCTTCTCCCTCGTGCTATCACTTTAACTCATGGTAATTTTATGCACCGGAGACTCATCGACTCATAATTTAAATGAATGTAAATAGTGTGCATTGGAACACAGGGTTGGCCGTGCGCCATGCATCACTCAGAGGACTTAAACAGTTTGAGAGCAGACTGATAGATGAACCTTTCTGGAGATATGTGGCTGGATGGAGAAGGGAAGGTTGGGAATATTAATCATAGCAATTATTGAAAGTGTTTTTCGCTGACATCATCTTGCGGACCCATATATCAGCCGGGAGCAGCGTGCTTATGACTTAGTGATACAGGCTGAGTGGAGGACATTGAGCTGTAAAAATTAGCAAGTTACACCGAGTGAAAAATTAAGCCATCAGAGAGCCGTGAGCAGCCGGCGTTTGTTATTCCAAAGAATTTGTTTCAGGAAGTGGGCTCTGTGGATGTTATTGTTTGTATCGTGGGTGTCTTCGCCACGAAAATGCGTTCCTCAACAGATTCACATCTATTGTGTCGGCCCACTTGGTCAGAGTTGCTTAGGAAATACGAGTCAGAACAACAGCTGAATAGCGTTTCATTTCCACAGGAAACGAAAACGACGTACAGACATAAATTGATACAGACGCAAGCAATCCAAAAATATTAGATAAGTGTGTGTGTGTGTGTGTGTGTGTGTGTGTGTGTGTGTGTGTGTGTGTGTGTGTGTGTGTGTGTGTGTGTGTGTGTGTGTGTGTGTGTGTGTGTGTGTGTGTGTGTGTGTGTGTGTGTGGGTGTGTGTGTGTGTGTGTGTTTAGACTTTGGTGTGCTCTTTGTTCTCCAGCAGGAAGAAGCAGATACCAGACTCTTGAATCTTTGCTCTCAGGGCCGGGAGAGACTTCCTTCTGTGGAAGTGAGTAGTTTTCAATAGAATTAGCTCACTCAAATTCATACAAGGACACGTAGCCCACTTATTATATATATTATATTTTCCATAAAACACCACATCATATCATATTTAACAGATTTTCACGAATCCATATCAGGGGGCGGATCCAGAGATGTTTTGTCACTTTCTTTAACATCCCAAGATAGGACGTTTTTCAAGGTTTTCACCATTTCCCAGGGGAATAATTCACTGATCTTAATGGAAAAAATTCAAATATATTTAGGGAACTAATATGAACAAGTGTGTGATATTTGGGGAAGCTTGATTGAATCTAACGGGGCTGTTGGGCCTCAGCGGAGGAAAGTGCCATTCTAGTTATGTGTCTTTCATGATATGTTCATCTACAGGTGTTTGGATCTAAAGTAAGATCTCATGACATCGCAATGGAAGTTAGTATCTGAAGTTAGTAACTTGGGAAAAAATGGCGGTTGACTTCTTGAACTGCACCAGAAAAGGCATTAATGCACATTTCTTCTGTGTCCATTCAGCTGTTAGACGGCAGTGAAAGAATCACACACTTCTTTTTATGTGACACTTATTTATACACTGCACCGCTCCTTCGTCATGCTCCGTGTAAGCCTGGGCTCCCTCCCTCCCTAAATTTAAGATGCTGTAAACACACTGCGGCCTCTCTCCTCTCTTTTGGGTTCCCCGGGTCTCTTGTGTCCCTCCCGCTGCTCCCAGCTGCATCAGCTCCTCTGGGCAACCGCCCAACAGGCTGGGAGTCTGCTGCCCTGACCCTGAACCCTGGATATGAAGGGTTAGCCAAGGGCCAGTTCAGAGGCTGAGGGTGGGTGTGGTGGCGGAGGTCAGGATGGGGGGTGGGGGGTGTACAGACAGCTATTAAACACAACAGAGGAAGGCCCATCAGGATGTGTCTTTTATAGCTCGCTGGTACTTGAAGGCATCAAACCCCACTCCCACAGATGAGAGCCAGGCCAGCAGATGAATCCTGTAAGGCTGGAAACGATGGGGTCAGGGTTTTTTTTTTTTACAAGGTCAGGTCGAGGTTAGTGGAAGGTCAGGGACTCAGTAATCCCTCCTTTTCAGCCGAGAACACTGGAAGTGTGTTAACTCTGACACACCTCAACACAACACAACACAACTTAAGGCCTGGATGACAGAACAGTTAGACATTTTTCACTTTATTACCTGAGTTCAAAGAAAGACACTGATCCCGTGCACTTTAATGCCTGTTTGGTGAATATGATGCCACAACCAGATGCCGGTTAGCTTAGCTTAGCTTAGCTTAGATTAGCTTTACTTATCATACAGACTGGAAACACTAACACCTCACCTGGGCTCTGTCCAAAGCCTCAACTGTGTAAAAACATGGACAACATGACTGCTCCCCAAAAGTGAAGCCAAAACACCTCGATGGCCACCTGGTGGCTGGCTGCAGTATAGGTCATAAACCCCATCTCCTCCATGTTTGGGGATGGGACATGTACCAAACTAAAATCTCAAAGTACAGGTCAAATATATTTTTCTCAAATCAACGTAGAAAACTATGTAGTTCTTGGTAAGTTGGTTTTAATCAATTATTTGATGCTACAAAAATAGGGCCAAACGTCATGATTGACAGCTGAGACTGACTCGTGATTGGTGGGAACTAGCCACCACATCCCCTGATTGCTACTGCACAGACTCTGGCTCGAAATGTGCAAGATGGCTGCATTGGTATCCAGAATATTTTGGCTTCAATTCTGAATATGGGGAGGAAGTGGAGGGGCCTTCTTTACATACAGTCTATGGGCCAAAGTTAAAAAAATCCCCCTGCCTTTGTACAGATTAAACAAACGAAATGTAGCATCTTAGTTTCTGAGCTTTAGGAAGGCTGATAGAAGACTGGAGCTGACAAAAAGCCCTGATTTCATGAGCTTTATCATGAGAAAGTCAAATCTAACAGACAAATCATAAACAAATACGGAAGTTGTGAAAAGGAACATGTAGTTATGGTCTAATTTGTCGTTAAAAATGTCCTTTTTGGCAGCTGAGGTTAAAAGCTGCAGCTTTTAACACACCATCTGGAAAAGTCTTCAGTACAGTCTCACAGTTACAGTCGCATTTAATGATGATATGTTGACTGAGATTGTTGATTGTCTAACCACAGGGAAATTGGAGCTCAATGTGTCACCGCAGGAATGCGTTAAAAAAATGTGTGGTCCCAAAATAAGTTAGTGGACCTAAAGTTTTTGAAGGTAACCTGCGTATACAAACAAGAAAATCTGAATCCATGCATCATCGTCATCCTCATCACCCCCCAGGTGACCCTGTCCCACCGACATCTCCGACCCCTCGGCGACCCTTCAACCCTCCAGCCTGTCCTGCCTAACGCCGTCTCGCCCCTTGTTTCATTTTCATTACGGCCCTCCTGCGGGGACTTGAACTTGTCGCCCCGCCTGAACTGAGGCGACAGCTCACTAAATCACTGCCTTTTAGTGGTGCTGCCCCCTTTTTTATACACTTTAATCACCCGACTCCAGTAACCAGGAATATTGGGCCCAGTGTATGGACTTCTCCTCATAAAAGACAAGGCAGAGGCCGCTGATGTGCTTCTCATGGCGGAATCGCTGCCAGAATTCATCTCGTTCTTGCTGAGACGGTGGTGGTGGTGGGTGGTGGTGGGGGGATTGATGGAGGCGGGCGCTCTCTCTTAGGGTGACAATCAATCGCTCAGGATCAACAGGTTTTAGGCCGTAAACCTGAGGTCATCTCCTATCTCGCCGACAGTTTCTCATCTGGCGATGCCGGTGTTAATGCTGGTGGGAGGCCTTGGATTTTGTTTGTTATTTATGGTTAGTCACAGGTTTAGAAATGGTTCTGAATGATCGGAGGCCATCTTTCACACCGGGCCTGTCAGCGCTTTAGAATGGTTAACCCCCTGTGTACACGCCGTGGCTGGGGAGAAACCCACAAGCTGGTAATGTGGGCAGAGGCAGGATTTATTTTGAGAAAGATTTTAATGTACAGATTGATTCAGTCTTTTAATGATTTTCTCCTTTTGTCGTCTACATATACACAATATCTGCCTTGATCGATATCCTTTCTCCTCAATGCTCATCCCTCCACCGTCCTCCTTCTCCCTCCTCTCTCTGCATTTCATCTCCAGCCCCTGAATCAATCCCCATCCTCCCCGAGGAAACCCACTTCGTGCAGCAGCAAGGGTATTTAGAGCCGGTGTTGACATTGGACAGCACGTTAGACAAATATCCCCAACTCAAAAACCACAAGACAAATGGCAGACCTGAGTTTCGCTGTGTTCTGGCACCGAGCTGGCTGGTCTGGCTTAAAAGCTGCGGCCGGCTATTCAGCACAGCACAGGTGACGTCTTACTGCAAAGGGGGGGGAAACAAGTGACCACTAAGGAGGGTAAGTGGACGCATGAAAGAAAAATGTGGGGGCAGAGAGAGGAGGGGACGATGGATCGAAAACGCGAGGAAAGAAGAAAGACGGGTGATTAATGTTGAAAATGAAGGAAGCAAAAACCGCAGTCAAAACCAGAAGCAGGATATGTTTGAGAATGGCATTATCACATGGGTGAAAAAAAAAAAAATGGAAATGATTATATTTAATTTTCCGGTGTAAGGAAAGAAAATCATTTGTCTCTGGAGACTTCATGTGAAAAACCAGTAACTCCTGCAGGTGGTGGCTTTGATTATGGATGGACGTTACCTAATTTTCAAGGTGGAAACAGCACACACACGCAGCCCTGCGACCGTGGCAGGGGCCGTCCACAAACACACACACACTCCGCACATAACCACACGCATGCACACACCCAGACGGCACACACACGTACCCCACACGCACTCTTCGGGAGAGATATGGGGCCCATTTTGACAACCGCCAAGTCGACTTGGCATCGGCCTGGACCGGAGTGATCCAAGAAAAGCAAAGGAGACCCACGAGAGAGCTGGGGCTTTTGTGTTTGTGGAGTGTCACACTTCATCACGGGGGAAACCCATAACAGGCCCAGGAAGACCTTTGAAGCTGTGGGAGGGGTGTGTGGGAATCGCCTCTGTGGCTACCTCTGATGTCAGGTCCAATATTCTGATTGCAGGCTATTTCCTGGATTAGGATCGTGTTTGTCAGATGAGAGGGAAACTGTCCGAGGATTGTATATCAGAGAGCAGATGAGCAACTTCCAACATCCCATCGGACAATTAACAGATTACACACACTGGCTATTGTGATACTCACTTGCGATATTTATTTACCAGTATAATAAGCTGCAAACCCCCAAAATATTATACTTGAAATATTGATAAATTAAATTTGATCTATGTGAGCAAATGCTTTAGTAAATGTGGGTTTGACCATAAAAAAACTATGGGTACTTTTCCTCTGTACATAGTTTTCATCACTGGATTTGTGTTTCTTAGCAGTTAGGGCCAAATGTCCAGTGGTTTGGCTTTACCAAGATCATCGTGTCTCTGTAAACCATTAGACTAAAGATCTTGGAGGAGGAAGAGAGTTTGGCGGCTGGGTCAGGTGATAGCAGTGCGTGCAAGTTTGCTTTGGCTGCTTCATAATTAGTGGAATGGTGGCCGTACTTTAATGGACCACATCCTCTTGGCCGGAGCTTCACAAGCCTCAACCACCGAAGCCATGATTTGATTCTTGGACGCCGGGGGGAGGGCAAAACAATTTCAAATCAAGGAGAAATATTCAGGAAATGACATTTGTACTTGGGGATGATAAGTTGGTTTGTACGTTGGAAAGTTGATTTTCCTGAATAGCGCTGGAAAGGTCGCAGAGTTTTTTATTTTTATTTATATATTCTGAAATCCTGAAATGTGGAGCTTTTCTCAATCAGCTCATAGTTAAGTATCATACATACATACTATAAAGGATTCATATACACACACACTTTATCACTCATGAGCCAAAAGCTGTGTTTTCAAAGTTCATAATTTCTTGATTCTACGAACGCTTACTGTTTGTTGGTCGCTGGGTTGATCCTCCACTTTGGTCCAGACTGAAATATTCCAACAACGACTGCAGAGGCCAGACGTGCACAGCCTCCAGAGAACGAATCCTATTGACATTGGCAAACCCACCATTTTTCCTCTAGAGCCACCAGCAGGACAGAATTTGGGGCTTTTAGTGAAGAGTCGTGGCATCTAGTGGAAGCCTCGCCTCTCAGGATGAATTACTGGAACGTTGGTGATTCCTCTGACTTTTCCATCTAGCACCACCATCAGGCAAAAAGCTAATTTGTCCAATAATTTAGTTTATGTCCAATGCACTAAAATTAAAGGAATGCAGACCCTTCAGAGCCATAGAAGATCAGAATAAAAAAAAAAATTATTAATGTCACCTTTGACTACGGAGTCCAGGGGAAATTGAGTTACTCGTTACATTAGTTATAGTTTTTGATGAATCTTGCTTATCAACAAACATACAAAATAATGGACAGCGGGGAAACACAACCCCTTTGGTGGAGGTAATAAATACAAGTAGCTCTGAATCAGCATCACCACTTTGAAATGAATCTGAAAGGCATAATTCTGAGGAGAAATATGTATCATTTAATAAAAGGCATCAGCTAAATGATCTCAGAGCTTTCACAAAAGAGCAGCAGCCCATGAGCCACGATCCATTTCAATGGTTTATGTAGTCTAGCCAAAAGGGACCCAGAGAGGGAGAAAGCCAGATTTTCATTGGGGGGGGGGGTTTAGAGAAAAAAAAAACTCAATTACTGTTTGCAGACTGGGACTGTTGTTACGGACGGTGCCATGATCAAACACAATTTGGATCAAACCACGACTTTATTTCACATTCTCTCACATTTCCAATCAAGGACCGATTAGCCTCAGACATTAATGAGCCTACTAATCCATTTGGGCCCCTCGTGATAACAGTTAATTGTCTGTAAAAATGTGTACAGATCCCCGTTTGGGTTGTTTACTAACTGATTTGGATGTGGTTAGGCCCTAAAGAGGTATCATTACGTTGATAGTTCTTTGGAAAATGAGCCCCTGATGGAGGCAACACCAGAGGAGGAAAGTTAAGAATACGCAGGGCCGCTTTAAACCATTGCTCACTTGAGTGCAAATTTATCACTATCTTAAGATAACATTTGGCTGTCATCAGCCCTCATTACACTTCATCTGGAATTAGAGTTTTCTGTTTTGCTCACTGCGCCACAGTGAAGAATGTTTCTTTTGCAGAAAACCTCAAAGATTTGAATTGACTCTGACTCTGACTGTAAAGTCCAGAGGGGGAAAAAGATGCATGGAGAGTGGACGACGGGATGTTGGAGGCAAAGAGCTTAATTTGGCTCCGCGTCCTCTGTGTCCTCTGCTCCATGTTTGTGGCTTCGTTCTGACCTAAATCCAAATTACAGTTAAATTCAATTTCGATTTGTGGAGTCGGAAAAATAATACAAGTTGGCCTGAGCTGTCGCAGAAAGTTATCCTTGACAGTAGTTATGAATGTTAAGTTAAATGAGAGGAATTTGAGGTTTCTGCTGTGAAGTTTGCTGCCATCGTTCTTCTGATTTTCATGTCATTAAAGGTCTCTCACAGAATGAAGTCTTACATATTGATATTTGAAGCTCAGCTGCACATTTATGCCTAAATATTTAGCATCTCTTTTAATGGCGAATCATTCCAAAGATTATTCAAACAAAACTGTTGTAGTTTGAGTAAGTTTGTGTCCATGATTATAAAGTGGTGGGATGTAATAAAGTACATTTACTTTGTTACTGTACCTAAGTAAATTCCTTGTGAATAAAATAAAGGTTTTTCAATAACTAAAGTAAAATACAATGGAGTGCAATTGAATAATATACAATACCGATGAGTATTAACTTGTTACTAAAACACCCAATTGTCAAACTGAGAATTAAAAATCCTGTTGACAAATTTGATTTCATCTGAACATACTGGCGAAATTCTTCATCATACATACCATCGTACATTCAAACATAGCAATGCATGCTTTAAACTGTGCCTGCTTACTGCTGCAAGTGGGACCAATAAAAAGAATTAAAGATTTTATTGTTTTATTCTCTTTTTCTCTGGACACATTGCTGACAAATGTTTTGCAAATAGCCCCAATCTGTTCAGAAAGATGTGTACACGATGCACTGTGCAGCAAATGTACTTGCTTTGTCATGTTGTTGAAAGGAACAGAAGTGAATGTGTGTGTGTGTTTGTTGTGTGTGTGTGTGTGTTTGTAGTTTATTCTGGCCACTCAGCGTGCAACCTTGGCTGGCCTGTTCTGACACTCAATTTATCGTCCTGTGATTTGAGGCCTTAGTTTCTCATTACGCCCCAAACTTTTTGTGTCCTTGTGCGGCAAAAATTAGTTTGTGTGTCTGTGTAAATCACCTGTCATATGCACATGCTCCTTTAAGAAAAGGCCAAGGGTGTCATTTGATTCCTGCTACCTCGCTTTCATATTTATGCGTCTCATATTCACGTCCATTGGCTGTGTCTCAGTTGGGCTATCCATCAACACTTTTTATTCCCGTCGCACCAACAATATGGACATAAAACGCTCTTTTACGTCAGCAAAAACGCTGCCACAAATAAAAACGGAACAACACACCTCTTTATTTGTCAGGGAAATAAACGACATGAATTAAAACTGATAAGTGACTAAAATTGGCATTAGTCATATCCTATGGGCTGGGGTTTTAATGGAAATTACCAGGGGCGGTGAAGCTGTTTCATAAAGTATTACCCGCAAAATTGGAAAACATAGGTGATATATTAATGAGTTTACAAGACTGAAGGACAACCAGACCCAGGGGGACGTGTCCTGCTCTCGCCAACACACCAGCACAAGGACATTTTTCAAACCAACGTGGCCGAGAAACAGTTTGAAAAATCACTCGTCCTGTCAAATGAAATTTCCAACATGTTGTCAGATATTTATCGTACAAATTAATTTGTTTATTTATTGTGTTTAGGTTTGTCTGCCCAGTGACTGAGGGTGAATAATATTTATATCAGTATAATACATTTAGTCTAGTCATTAGTCTGTAAATTGAGATTTTTATTGTAGCCACATTGATGATGATGATAATATGATACATATCCATGTTAAATAAAATAGAATAAATCAATATATTAAAAGAAGAAAGGAGGAGTTGATCAAACAACAGAACAAGGAAAGACAGAAAATTGAACACATGACATTTTTTATTTCTTCTTCAGACATCATAATCACTCTTTAGAAAAGTAACCTCAGTCTGTACTGCCTGTACAACAAGTGGTGCTCATCTGCATCTGTAGATTGTGTCACACGTTCAGGGAGAATAAAACAAAAACAAAAAAGGCAACCCATTGAAAGCCAGGGGATGAAGAGACGTCTCTCTCAATTTTGTACACTCAAACAAAATCAGTTGCCTTTGGCCTGCTTAGGGGTAGAAGGTGAGGGAAGCACACGAAAGCAGTGCAATTATTCTGCTCTGGCACAACAACAGAGAGCAAAAAGAGCATCAAAGGCTTTTCCTCTGAGCGAAATAGGGCTCCCTCAGAGGAAAAGTGCAACCTGTGTGTGTGTGAATACCAGAGCGTGGACTTCTGGTCCTCTCTCCCGAGACGCGAGATGGGAAGGATGCATGTCAGTGTCAGCATTACAATCACTGGGCAGAGCCACTTTGACTCTGTTACATTATAGTAAACAGAACTGTACAGGAAGTCATTTTTTCAAAATGTGTGCCTTGTGCCGTTAGAAGACATGTGAAATTCTTGCTTTCGAATGTAAAATAATACAATTCCTATGAAACTCTTTTCAATTTATCATGTATAAAATGTGTTATATGGAATATGAAATATGGAATTGTGACTTTCACATATAATTTAGATAGATAGATAGATAATTTAATCAATACAAAATAATCACCACCTGTAATGAGCATGCAAAAGTGTTTCATATGTGTTAAATTTAAGAAATAAAATAAAAATAAAAATACACACATGACCTCTGGGCCTGCAAAGTTGTTTGCATGTGTTGCTGAAATATATATTTTTATTTTCACTTTTGATTTTTTTCTGTGTTTATCTATTTATGTTTTTATTATGGATATTTGTAATCAGTATAATTTTACTTTGAACAATCTGCTTCGTCAATAGTCTTATTTGGTTTGGGTTTGATTATGGTGAAAACCTGATATTGAGTTAAATAGAAAGAGAAACTCAGTGTTTGATTTTTCTCTCAGGCATCTTAGAGGACGTCTCGGCGGAGAGCAGGGGTCCTTCAGCAACCCGGAAGCTTTGGTCTCACATGCCTCACATGTTGTTGTGGTGTGATTCTGCCTCCTTCTACCTGCTGCTGAGCACTGTCACCATCAAACTGTCACTAGACTCTTAAGGGAAACGTAGGAAGATGAAAGTGGTCGCGTTGATAAGGTAGCCCCTCGTATTTGCTGTAACTGTCTCAGAGATGTGGGAGTGATTTTAGTTTTGTTAGCATAGCAGTGATTCAATCTCAGTTATGGATGTTCTTGTTCCTTGTTTAGAACAGAGCATCTCTATCCAGGTTCTTTTATCTTTGCATATTAACGCTGCTGCTCCACACACTCCCACATCGCGAACTGTGTCCCGCTGATAACTCATAGTTCTGCATGCTAATGATTCAATGAAGCACAGCCTTACCCTGTGTCTGAGGCTATTTCTCATTCTGTGTTCCAGTGGGGGCAAAGACAGCTGCTACAACATGATGCAGTGTGTCGCTGCCGGCCACCGGATCGCAGCTCTGGCCAACCTGCGTCCTGCCCCCACAGGTGAGGAGGAGGAGGAGGAAGAGCTGCTGGGGGGGGTTAATGTGGGCCAGCCAGCTGCACGTCTGCACCCCAGGAAACTCAGACCTGTGCAGAATCAAACTACTGCACAAAGTTATGTACTAGATTTATGTATGTAGATATGTGTATGCAAAACTAGATTGGGTGCATACCTCCATCAAGATCCAACAGCCCCCTTCAATTCACTCAGGCTGCACCAAATCACACACACTGACAGACGTCACTCCCCTAGATATGTCTGTTTATTTCATTAAGACCCATGAATAATTTCCTGGGAAATTGGTGAAAATGTAAAAAATAAACTATCGCATTGTAAAAGAAAGTGAAAAAAAATAATCCAACCCCTTTGTCCTGATTTGTGCCAACACTATGGGTTCTTAATTGTCTTATGTCCCACCCCTTCACCAAGTTTTGCGGAAATCTGCTCAGTAGTTATAGCGTAAGCTGCTCTTTACAACACCCCCATCATCTGTAGGCCACTGAGTGACTCCTCTGAAGCAATCAGGATTTTAAAGGTCTTGCTCAAAGGCTTCGTGGTGGTGGGAATGAGGAAGTGATGCTCTCTCATTTTACCCACTCAGGTTAAGTCTGAGGGACCGAACTGATGACCTCACAGTCACTAGACACCATTGCTAAAATATTGAATTGTGAGAAAGCTGAATAAGTCATTTGATGTAGTAACTTTCCAATTCAAATTAATTTGAGTATTTTATCACATTTTCAGAATGACAGAGGTACTTTGGAGTTGATATGTATTTTGATTTCAAAAGTATATACTGTATTTTATTTTTTCCCATATGGATCTTTACTCTACTTAAACTATTCAGTAGTTTTGAAACACAAGTTCCTTTTAAAATCTTCTTCATCATTTCTTATATCTTTAATAAATACAATATTATTGGGTTTTTGACTGTTGATCAAATAAAATCAAAACGTGATGATGTCACCCTCAGCTCAAAGAATCATTGTTTGGCATCTTTAGACAGAACAACTACTCAATTTATTGAGAAAATAATCCTCAGATTAATCAATTGTCGTCCTAATCTAAACGTTAACCTGGATTTGTATTCACCCTCAGCTTTCTCACATCCTTTGGACTTTATTAAACTCGTCATCCCTTTCCTCAGAAATGTGATCAATGGCTTGTCATCAGACACTCAAACCTCTTTTCATCTTTTTAGCTGCAGACGAGTTGGACAGTTACATGTACCAGACCGTGGGACACGAGGCCATAGATCTGTATGCTGAAGCCATGGATCTGCCTTTATACAGACGCACCATCCAGGGCTCCAGCCTGGACACCAGCAGAAACTACAGGGAGACGGAGGGGGACGAGGTGGAGGACCTGTATGAGCTGCTGCGCCTCGTCAAGGTAGAGAGATACAGTGATGGGATGTTCATATCCTGGGAGTGTGTCTGTCAGCACAGTGGATGCTGCTTCAAATGTGGATTTAAAAACCTGTTGAACAGCATAGCTCAGATTTTTTAACATTGCTGTTTATTTGACTCTTTTGTATGTTACACACAGAAGCAACAAAGCAGCATGTGTCCCCCTGGCTTCTCCATTGCTGCCACCTGTTCAGTTGAAGCTCAGTATCATTGGACTTGGTTCACTTCTTTGCCTTTTTAGTAAATTATCCATCTCTCTCTGCCCATATATAAGGTCTGTGTAAAAAATTGTCTTTTTAAAGTTTATCTCTAAGGATGTAATTTATCATTGACTGTGTCATCCGTCATTTGTTTACCTGGTTCTTTAGCGTTAGTAAAGAGACGGGTCAGGTTCGCCAAGTTCAATGATGCATCTTTAAATTATGTATCACAACAAAACTAAAAACCTAATACGCTCTTCAAGGTGCCATTTGGATAATTTGTAAGAACATCTTAGGCTCTTAGACTGCTTCTGTAATTTGGAATTAAATATTTGTTTTCATATTTTTTCATATATTATCTATACTCCTTAGAGCAGCACAATCCTTGATATATAACATTATAAGAGATTACATTTTTATACGCCTTCAAAATGTATATACATATATTTTCTACAAATATGCACTTTTGTGTGCATGTTTGGAAATACTGCAATTTAAAATATATTCTATTATTATTCGCACAGACATTAATTCTTCTATAACTAAACCTACATATGTACAGATATACATAAATTCTACATAAAATAAAACTGCAAAGGGAAACAAGGCAAATTGAACAAATGAGAATCAGTAAAAGAATGTATGTACGTGATGAGATATACAAGGCTTTTAATCTACTGTGATTTTTATTTGGAATAGTGTTATCCCACCATGTGATTATGTGAACTCACTATCGCAATGCTTTGTTTAATATACACCCAAGTCGTTTGATTGGCCACCACTGACATTCGCTCGACTGCTTTTTTCAGCGAACAAGCTCTCACAGCGCCACTAAACGTCCCATCTTGGCTAAGGTTCATGACATATGTCACACTGTTGAGATGTTTTACAAGTCACTCTCTGTGGATTCAGAGTCACTTAGTAGCCCATCAGCAGCATCTCAAAGAGGCTCTGCTTGTCGGGCTTCATCTGGCCGGGCTGTACACTAACAGTCCTTAGCACCTACGTAAAGCTGCTCCGGAGATTAAAAAGCCATGTTGGTGCTTTTAGTCTGTCTTATTGAAGTATGTCCTGATTCCACTTTCAAAGTGGAGTAAGTTTTTCTTTTTATGTTACTCTGGGAAAATAGCGTGTGCCTGTTGTATCGGTTTATGAAAGTTTTATGCGTGGAGTTGGAACGAGGTGCCCTTCAACAACTGGCTTCACAGGAAAAACTCCATTCTTTTTTTATCTCACTTGACAGAAGATCAGATGCAAAAATTAATCACCAGGTTAATAATTCATCAAATACCACTTTTGCCAGGACACTGAAAAAAATATTAATTTGAAGCCAAATTATGTATGAGACCTCGGTGGTCCGGTGTGGCGCAGGGTGGCTGACTGACAGGTTTGAGACAACTGCATGTGTGTTTAACACACCGCTGGCACTGCCTGCCTACCTGACTGCCTGCAGCCACCTGGACACACACTTCAGCAGCAGCAGCAGCAGCAGCAGCTCTCCCTGCTGTCAGCACAAACCGGGTGTAACACTTCTTTCCCCTCTCCCGCACCCCCCACCACACACACGTTATAGCTCGGAGCATCAAAATTTAAGGGCTTCTTATGGGATGGAGTTTGTTGTTGAGACGGGAGTTGGCTTGACGTGGTGTAAATGAGCGAGGTGTGGGGGTGCGCGGGTTCTTCCTGTAGGTCCGTGTGAAGACATGTTCGTCCGGAGCCGAGGGCTGCTCCAGGGTCCCTGCGTGTCCGCACACCGCTTCTGTGGCAAGGGCCAGTCAGCCCGCCTCGGGGCATTTCCCGTCCTCTGCCTGACTATCTTTGTTGTCTTCTATATAAATAAATCCCCAGTTTTACACATGCGGCTCGGTGAGGCGGCTCGTGCTTGTTTGTTTTTCTTGTTAGTTTCCTCGTTCACACGGTCAAATTTATGGTATCGGGCCGTCTCATAAGTATTCACAGTCAAATAGCCGACGTGTCTCCGGTGCGTGATGCAATATGCCATTTCTGCCTGTGGTCAGGGCTCTAATTGCAAAGGGCTGCTAATTTCCCATTTCCAGGGCTTCTCTGGTCTGACCTCACCAGTCAGACGGGCCATAGATCACGGCACTTGGACTCCCATGGGGGCTTCTCATGGGCTGGCAGACCTCCAGTCATCTCTCCGTTTACCCCCTCCCGCCGTCATCAACAGACCTGCACCGTAAACAACAGGCTTCCTCTCTCGCTCGCTGAGTGATGTCAACCATAAGAATGCAACTCTCTTATCTCGAATTTCAGGTTACTGCTGCATTTCTGACTAGTTGGTAGCTTTACAAACTTGTACCACTTGCTCTGCATTGCGAATGATGATAAACTCTCAGAGATCAATGAATTCCCAGTATTTAGAAAACTTACACAATTCTGTCACAGCGTCTTAAATCTGCTCTTAAAAAGTCACAGATTACCGTCACGTTCTCTTCCTCAGGTAGTCTGAGTTTACCGTTTCATATTTATACGGAGAATGTTTTTCTTCTCACCATAAAGTTTGTGGTGTTGGTGATTTGTGAAGGGAATAATAGAGGGGAAGGGAGGAAAAAAACACTTCTTTTGATAATGAGCTGAAAAAGAACAGTTTTAGCACGGAAATATGTGTTCTGTTTGGAAAGTGTGATATTTTGAAAGATTCTTTTCTCGCAGTTTGAATTAATTAGAAGTTACAAGATTATATTTGGCAAATGACACTTGAGCATAGATGAAAGAATTCCCCCTCAGATCCGGAGTTGATGAGTTTTAAGTGGATATTCTTCCCCTTCTTCCTCCTCCTCCTCCTCCTCCTCCTACTCCTCCTTTGAAATGCAAGCAACAGACTCGTAGCCTGAGCCAACAGTGCCATCTACAGACCATTCCCAGAGCTGACGGACCGAGGCGACTCCACACTTTGGCCTCTCAACAGAATGTTTGGAGCCATTCAAAAGATTCAAAGGAAGAGATCATATTCTTCAGAACCATTGTTGATAGAGGAGAAAAAAAAACTCAATTATAATAGGTGGGGGGGGGATGAGCCGTCCATCCCCTGGTAGTGGTGATAATGGCAGAATGACAATGTGGCCCTATCCTTGGCCCCTTTGCTCTCATCGCTGGTCGTGTCTTTTGAAGTGTGTAACCTGATAGACATGCGAGCCACGGCATCCCATCCTGCACGGTGCTGATCTTTGAACCCGCTCTTTGAGGGGGAGAAATAACTGTTTAGTCAGCGGCAGTGGGAATCTTTCAATTTTTCGGACATCTAAGAGAATATTTTCATCGAAATGACGATGTCCTTGTTTCCTGTCAGACATTTAAAGTCTGCGAGTTTATAGAATTTGTGTTTCGTGCGTATCTTAGATAAATACGTTTTCCTTCCTGTTCTGCACACACTGTAGGTTCTGTGTCTGCACTTAATGTGTGTGGTTGGTCTGCTCCCCTCCGCTGTGATCTGCTGTGATGTGTGATACAGATCAGCAGTGTCAGTCACCGCTGGCTGTAACGCCAGTCCCCCCGAAGGCCTGCAAAACTCCTCATATTAGTCATATCACATCCCTCAAGTCCTTTATCCTCGTCTCTGTGCTCTGTGACCTGACACAGTGGCTCTTTATGCCCCGTGACCCTGCTCGTGTGTGTGCGGGCGAGCGCACGCCTGCGTTTTTCAAGGTCAGGTCAAATCGGGCCTCTGTTACAGGATAACAGGGTTTTATCTCTGCTCTCCTCACACACCTCTGCCTCCTCGCTTCGCCCCCAGTTTGCCTCCTTTCAGCACTCTGCAGCTCCCATCCTCTTTTCTTCTGTCTGAGAAACACCACCGTACGCTGCTACGTTCAAGACGGGTCGAACGTTTTACAACACAAAGGCGTCGCACCTTGAAAGCAGCACGCCCCACACGGCATGAATGCTAGTGAGTCTCCGTAAGATGCAACCGCAGCTTCAATCCCTCGATGAAGTAGATAGATACTATTTTAAAAAAGATAGTGACTCTATTGCAGCAACCCTGCAACCTTTGATCTGATGAATAAAGACAAAGACATTTAAGCTCATTAGAGTGATGAGGAACAATAGACGATATCCGTGCACACGTTTCTTTTCTGCCAGCTCTAATTAGCAGCACCGTGACATCTCTGTCGTGCTCAGACCCGGCTTTGAGAACGATGGAAATGTTACTTTCAAATCAAATTTCCTACTCTGTAATGCATTCGACTTTGTAGACAGAGTTTTTTTTTTTAATGGGAGCTGATACTGTGGATCAGTTAACACCCAAATTCTTCCCTTCCTGTTTAATCAAGCCAGTTTTTTCTCCAGGAGCTCTATGGGAAAGCTCTCGGAGAAAGTGCACTGAGACCTTCGGCCTTTGTAGATGAAACATTCCCTTCTGTTGCTGTGTCTTAAAACACCACGTTTAAAGTGAGATTACGCTCCTTGAACACACACGCTTTCCCTGTTTCTCCTGATACACACACACACACCCATCCTCAGCCACTCCATTATCGACATCAGCAGACAAGAGCGGTGCCCTGTGAGATCGCAGAGGCAGCCTGTCCACAAGTCCAAACATTCCTCTTTTTTTTTTCATTCTTTCCGTCTCCCTCGCTCCTTCTATCTTTCGTCTGCTGGCATCTTTGTCTCCATTGTGTTGTCGTCGCACTTTCATCCGGACCCTTCAGAAGCCTGGCACGGCGTTGTTGCGAGCGCCCTGATGGAGGTGCGTCCCGCTGCGAGGAAAGGAGGGAGAAGGGACCGAGGGAGAGAGAGGAGAAAGAAAGGAGCAGAGAGGAGGAGGAGGAGGAGGAGGAGGACGGCTGGTAGGCAGACAGGCAGGCAGAGGAATCTCCAGTTGAACAAGGAGCTCTGCGGTATTGATTAGGGAGCTGAGGTGTTGTGAGACACGTCGTTGAGGAGGGGTCTGAACTATAAAAGGGGGGGTGTTACAAAATCAAACACACAGCCCTTCTCTGATTACCGGCATGGAGCTGCATTAGGCTTACATCGGGGGCTCAACAGGAAAATGGATTTCTTTAAAAAGCTGCTTAATACATAAATCATGACCTCTGGGGTCACAGCGAGGGTTTAGGAGCTCGGATCAATAACCGAGCTAATGCGAGCTTGTTGCAGCTGGTTTGTGGTGCGGAGAGACCTCTAAATGTTGTTATTGGAAGTAGCTTACAAGCAGCCTAAGACCCGTGGATAATCGCTTTGTAGAAAAGTTTGTTTTATTGTGTTTTCCACTCAAGTTCAGGGCCGTATTTAAATAAATATTTCAGCCTGACCTACAGTAGAGATTCCTTCAAGCAGCTGACATTGCTCCGTGTCGCCTCCACATGCGACCGCCATTGTTATCTTTTCCCTTTGGTCTGAGACTGCTTGTATTTGTGCCGGTCGACACAGCGGCAGTGGGGCTGAGATTGCAGGCTTGTTTTGCACATGAGGAAGGATAGCATTAGCGCTGAGATAATGGCGCTGTGTATTGTTCGCCGGCCGTGTGGAAGTGGTGGGACAGGATCTATTAGATGCAGGCCCATTTCCCTCCAACTGACTCTAACGGTCCCCGCAAACATTAGATAAAGAGCCTAGCCTCAAGCCTTTGTAATTTGTTTGTATTTTTCTGCTTAATGTACTTTGCTCAATCTTGTTTAGCGATGATGGAAGCTGATAGCCTTATCTCGCCTTGCCAAGGGCATGAGCCACTACCACTGCTTGGTTGAACATTGTTCCAATGAAGAACGTTTATGTGTTTATGGTTGTTTTTTTCTGATTTTTATTTTTGATGCCGGGCGGACTGAGGGTGTATCTAGAGGTTATTTGCATTTGATCTATTGGTTAATATGTTTTTTTTATGACTTGATGTAAATAAACTATCAAGGAAATTGTATCGTTGTCATTTCTTCCTTTTATTTGTGCTTTTTCATGTTAACAATTGAGGGAAATTTGTGATCATCTTCTAGTACCGGCAAATTCAAATTCACTCATTTTTATCATTGTGGGTTTCTGTTTCTAAACTGCTGGTATTTTCGATCATCAGAGATACATTTTTAAATCACTCTGTTTGAAAATATATTTTTCAGTCTGCTTCCATCTGTCTTTAAAAAAAACTAAACAGAAATCCCATTTCAAGTTCATCTGAAAATATGAACTTTCATTTATTTGCTGTACGTGTATGCCTGCATGTAAAAATGTGAAGGATGATCCAGTGACGTAAGAAAAACAGAAGTCAACAAGGAGAGTCGACCTGAAATAAAAACCTTTTAGAATTTCACCAGTATCAACAGCTTAGTCAGACCCGACCCCGTCTGCGTCAGAACAGACAGCTGAGGAATAAGTGCCAAGTCTTTCAACTCCCTGCCGTTCATCTCCTCCAAAATTAAGACGGGGTTTTATGTTTTGTTTTGTTTTTTTGAACCAGTCCCCACAAGAAATACAGTTTTCTGGGGGCAGGCCCCATCGCCTCCCGCAGCTAAAGTCATAACCAGCCGTAGAAAAACACTGTCTGGAGTCTGGAGAGTGGGTTAAACCAGCATCGCTGCTATATTTTCTCCTAGTCTGTCTCGGAGGAGGGAAAAGGGGGGAGGAGTTGTTTGGGGGGGTCTGTGATGTCTGCAGGAGCTATGGAGGATAGAGGACAGCAGAGCCAAGAGCCTGGAACCTGACCTCACCAGAAAAACATTTACATTTTGTACTGTGTGTGTGTGTGCGTGTTTGTAAGTCACCGACTGTGTGTATATACATGGACATTAGTGCATGTCTGCACATACACCCTGTGGAATAGGTGGTTGTTATGGACCATGAAAAGCAACTGACATGGTTTACCTCTCTGTGGCTGGAGACTCCTCCTTTGATTCTGTCCTTTTTCACTTTCTTTGGAGGCAGCTTCCTGTCTGAGACGCTCAAACGCTCTTACCTCAGCCGAGTGGGGTTGTTGCTGTGACACAGCTGGGATTAGGACTTTTGTTTCATGCCCCACAGAGAACTGTTTATTGGAACACCTTATCCTTTTTAATGGTGAGAGGTGAGGCCCTTAACGTCTGCAGGAAGTTACATGATTTTTCTGTCATCCACAAAGAAAATAAATCCCATAACAGTTGAGTGTCTGGGCGTAGAGGCACAGACTGACAATTTATAATCTAGAAACAACCATTAATATATTGCATTTTTTTTAAAGAGCCAGTAATAACTAAACTTGTGCTTGAATTGCCGGTATTCATGGACATACAGTCCATCGATAAATGACCTTATGTCTCCCTGCTGCTTCCCAACATTTAGTTTTCCATGCGTGCTGATATGGAAAGCCTCCTTGTCCTTGGACTGCTGAAACTAGGGCTTTGTGCTTGCTTTGGCCAAGGCCCTCTCCCTCCCAGCCTGACGACTGGCTGGGTCTGTGTTTACGTAACCATATATATCTGAGAGGAAACTCGTGAAACGTTAATCTCTCTACTTTTTAACCCTGATGAATTTCTACATTTTCCAGCTGTGCGGCATGGCATATTTATGCTCAGGCTCTATCGCTGAAAACAGCTCTGTCATTGTAAATGAATCACTATCCAACACTAAAGAGTGTGTGTGTGTGTGTGTGTGTGTGTGTGTGTGTGTGTGTGTGTGTGTGTGTGTGTGTGTGTGTGTGTGTGTGTGTGTGTGTGTGTGTGTAAACTTCAGGCGAGGAAACTGTACAAATACAAGCTCAGCCATAAAGAGCTGCACCAGTTCCTTTCATGGATAAAATCCGCAGCTTCTTTTTCATTCTTCTCCAGACTCTGGAATCTGTGCACGTGAGCCTGTCAACTGACACATTTCTGCGGGTTGATGAGCGTCAGTCTCTCATCGCGTTGATGGGACAATGTCCGATGTCACATCCGCTGTTGACTGGTCACATCTGCGTCGTGGCCTCAGTGGAGGGACAATACTTTCCCCTATTCAGCTTCCTCCCTGCCCCTTGTCGTAACTCTGACCTGCATCATCTCTGGAAGCCGTCGGGGCGTTTAGGTTTATGAGCAGCTGGCGTTGTGAGTAGTTTTGTTTTCCTTATTCCACCACTCTGCACGGTCGAAGATTGACACGTGGTGAGTCACCTCGCCTGCCCATCCACAAGCACAAAGGAAGAGCCCGTCTTTCAGCAGCTGCTTCAAACAGACAGCCCCACCGTTTTACAAAGGGGAATGTCTCTGAAAGCATTCTGGAACCAAGTTGTGCCCGATGTTTGTTTTACAAAGACGTTCGCTAAGCCTGCGTGTCCATTTGTTGCTTTACATTGATGGATCAGACATTTTACACTGTCTTCGCCTCAGTTTGTATATATAAGCAGTATATAATATATTTCAAGCATTGGGCGTAACCTATAACATTATAATTGGCCTGCATCCTGTACCTTGTGCACACCTCTTCCACAACCTATCACTCCTCCACCAACTCTGGGAGTCACCTTGGAGTAGAACTGTCTGCACAGAATGATAATGAGAATGCTGATTTAAAACAAATAAGCAGCGTCTCCTCCTGCTAAGCTCACGCTAAGCTTCCTGTCAGTTTGGCATGTCTGAGTTGTCAGGACAGCCCAACACGCCCCGGGACTATGTCCGCATTACATTAAACACAATCACTTGACCCTAGCTGGCCCTGTTCCCTGTATCACATCTACTTGAGCTGCTGCAACAACGAGGTCCAACCCCCTCCGTGTTCCCACCATGTCGAGAAACGGGGAGAACAATCCCATTACATTACAACGGGGCCGGGCCTGATCTAATGGAGAGAACATTAAAACCATGTCGCGTTCAGTCACTTACTTGATGGATCCTGGAAGAGAGGGACGACGAGGAGGAGAAGGAGGAAGGGATAGGATGCTGCGGGGTGAGAGGTGGCGTCGAAGTGACGGTGCGGACGTGGCAATGGAGAGTGCGTGATGGCACCCCCGACGCCCTTGAACAAACTGTCATTCAAACCACTTAAATTAATTTCCCCACCTTGTCTTCCTCCCCACCTCCATGCCATGAAACACGAGGTCCTGAACTACCTACAGGAGAACGTGACTTAATAGAAAGTACACGTCAACAACTTAGGAGCGGATAAATAGAGGACTTTCTGATGGAAATATGTGGCCTTTTGTCTGTAATAGTCGAGATCTGCCAGCTCCGGCTTCCTAGTTGACAGGAAAGGCTGGAGCAGGCATTTTGGAAACCCACCATTTTTGCAGAATGGCTCTTTGTGTTGTTAGGGTGTATAATTAAGATCTCATTGTGACAGCCATTGACAGAGAGCTAATGAGGGTTCTGATGCATTCCATATGAATATGAATATTGAATTTTTAATATTTTATGGCTTTCTAATTGCCGCGAATGCCGTTAATGGCTCTGACTGTTGAATATTACCCAGACTGAATGTTCGGCAACGCGTAAGTACCTTTTCAATCTGAGACTGACAGAGAAAGAAAGCTGCGTTTTCAAGTCAAATTCTTTGCTTAATGATTGTCGTGTATTCTGTGTATCTTTGGGGCAGATACATATCTTGAACGAGGGCATGTCTGTGACTGTGAATACATTTGAACCACTCTTTTCACTCGCTTACGAAGATGAATGTATATATAATTACAAAGTATATCACATACACTACCTTGATATAGAGTTTAATGGCCGTATCGTTTCTTTGTAGAGCATGTCTGCTGGCCTTAATCTTCCCCACAGCTGACATCTTAATAACTCAGCCCTCTCCATCCATTTCCACGGGAGACATCCGGATGTGGGGGAAGGATTAGTTTAATGAATTTGACAATTAGTAACAGAAGTTAATGACTGCATGGGGCTAAGTACCCTGATGGACATGGCTGGGGGGACTGAGGGCTTCCATTGCTCTGGGCCATAGATCCTCATTAATAGCTTTTCTGCCTGGAGGAGAGGACAGGGGAAGCCAGGCCAGGCCTTTGTTTAGTCTGCCTCTGATCGGGCTGCGAGGGAGTTGCGCTGTTGCACGACGTCGTGCCAGAATTAGTCCTGCTCTGGGCATGAGTTAACACAGGGCCGCGGGGTCCTGGATCAGGTGAAGCTTCCTTTAATGAACCAGGGTCATTAAATGTTGAAAAAAAAAGAAAAAGTGACACGGAGTCGAGGCAGCTCTGTCTTCGAATCTTGTGCCAAGAGTCATGAAGAAAGAAAAGTGGTTTGTGGGTCACAGGAGTCCTGATGACCTCTGCCTTGATTTATCGTTATGTTAGCTTCTTACCCGGATCGCACCTCTAATGTAGTCAAAACATCGTTTAGCCAGATAGCTCTCATAAAGATTTTATTATTATTTATTATTATAATGTGCTTCATGAGCTACCTTGTCGCTTTGTCAAGTATTCCTTCTATAAACCATTTTGATAAATTTTTCAGCCACCATAAAATCAAAGTTTGTGTTTTTTATGGCATCATGAATACACATGGAACAATTCCCATAATATCAGTCAATTCAGATTTATATGTATATATCTATGTACCTCTGCTTCACAATAACTTATCCTACCTTTCCCACAGATGATGAGAAAGTATGCGTAGACTTTGTAAAATCACGTCTACAGCAGCATTAGCTGCCCTCTCATTCCTGCCTGTCTCCTGGTGATAGCTATAATGGCGACAAAAACATAACCGCATCCAAAAATAATCATTTTCCAAACTATTTGCCAAAAACATCTCATAGCATGAGCCTACACTGAAAACAAGAGGATGTGTGAGAAATTTGTCTTGTGTTATCATTAGTGTGGGGAGCAAGCCTGGGTCTGACAAGGCTGCATGACGTCACGTAAATACTGAACTGAACCTCACAGGCCCGAGTACAAGTCCAGAGAGGACGGACACAGACGGAGACAGAGCGACTAAAGCACAAGAGGAGGGTGTTTTTCATTGTGCTGTTGCTCCGATTCTCTCTGGTCCTGTCAGGTTTAAAGCCAAGGGACCAAATTGGTGTTGATGTAGCGCACTTCTTCAACACTCTCATTCCTATCTCTTTTCCTCTTTCTGTCTCCCCTTATTCCACTCTTTACCTCCTAATTTGCCTCTTTAGGAAGTGACAATTGCATTTAGGGAAAAGGTTATCATTGTATTAGAATAGAGTGCTGGCCCTGAGGCTTACCTAGAATTACATGACACCGCCTGCAGCCCCCTTGGGTCTGTGCTGGGCTGAAATGTTATCAGTCTGACTTAATTACTGTCACTGGGCGGAATTGACTATAATGTATATTCCGGTGTTGGACATATTGGAGAGATATTTAAACGTGAGCGCTGAATCCCACATTCTTAAGATCTCTTGGTGATTAACTTTAGGTCAAAGAGTTAAATTTGAGCTGTGTACTTGTCTCTTTGCTTTTAGCTTCGCCTTTATACCTCACATCCTTTGCTGCAGCGTAAACACCACACACATACACGTGTGCGGCCGCACTCACACAGAGCCCATCCTTTATCTGATTAGCTGGCACGCCTACATGGAGCTGTGTATGTGTGTGTGTGTGTGTGTGTGTGTGCGTGCGGCACAGTGCGTCGCAGCTCAGCGTCAAGCCCCAGGCAGGGCATGGATTTCATTTAGGAAAGTATCAAAGGTTTACACGCTGTTCGCTTTAATCAGCATGTTTATCAGGCAGAGAAAAATTGCAGGAAGGGACCACAGGGAGGAGGAGGGGCGGGGGGGTTATCTTAAGGACCAGTAGCCAGGGAAATTGATAATGGCTACAAGGTAATTTACTGGAGACTTGTGCATCCCTCCACTGCTCCTACCCTTGCCTCTCATTCTAATTACAGCCCATGTAATGTTCTAATGAATCTGCAGGTGTGTGTCTGTAGGGGAGGGGTGTGTAGGTGGAGAAGGGGGTTGTGCATTTGTGTGTATGTATGTGGGTGAACATGCAGCTCTTGTGTCGCGTGTGCACGTGTTTGTTTGTGTGCGTCACTCTGCATCAAGCTTGTTTTTAGCGAGAGAAGATTGAACGCATTTCAAGGCTGTGTCAGTATCTCTCGAGTGCATAGTTGTCTCACTGTTTCTGAAATATGAATACGATATGAAAAGCAATTAGATTAGCCCTCAGCAATATTAAAGATACATGCCACTCACAGGCACGGCGCTCCGCTGATACCTTGAGTTGTCACCACGGTTCTGTCTTCCTGCCGGAGTGCGGAGAGGATGGAAGCCACGGCCAAGACCCATTCACCTCCCCCACACACTACAAGGCAGATAAGGTCCAGGAACTGCCTTTAGCGGTTCCGGAGCCTCCAGTCACATACTTACACGTGCACATAAACACTCATAGAGTGTTCTTTCACACAGCCATGTACGCAACCCTCCAGGGGATATGGGCTGGGCCATAAAGGCCTTGATACGACCAGAGTGTAAACATCCCCACAGGACTGCGGTGCAGTGGAAGGAAGAGCCGTCAGGAATCTACCGTCTTTGCCTGCGTCAGTTTTCGTGTGTATATGTTAACATGTGCTGGTGTGGTTTTGTTCAGATAACTCTTTGGGTTACCATTGTAGGTTGAGCAAAGAGTGTTTGGCCCCGTGGGACAGTGACATCATATCGCTGTAACAATGCAAGTTGCACATACTGTATAATGGAAAAGGCCAAAAAATGTTTGTGGTAAAGTCGACTCCATATTTTTCTGCCCACAGGAAAAGGAGGCCGTGGAGGCAGTGTCAGTGGGGGCCATTCTCTCCGATTACCAGAGGGTCCGTGTGGAAAATGTGTAAGTCAAACATACATGCACGTTCATGATTTCTTCAAGTGCACACACATCCACCCACTGCGTTTCAGCCCCTGAACTAACACACTGACGCACGCTGTGGTCCACTGGAGGAAAAGAGAACATCCTCTGTAGACTTTACCTCACTGTGTGTTCCAAACACACACACACACACACACACACACACACACACACACACACACACACACACACACACACACACACACACATACACACACTGAGATTTGAGACTAGCCTTGATTTTATGGTGTTGCCCTGTTTTTATGGAGCAATGATTTGAAGAAAAGTAATGAAACTTATATAATACTTATAATATAATTTAATTTTATATCGTGATATAATTGGCATTATTTCGTTAATATAGAATAAAGAAGAATGCACTTTTTCATGGAAATATCAGATGGTTATCCCCTTGTATTTTTTTTATTCATTCTTTCATTACGTCAACAAAGAAGGTTATGTGTTCACCCCTGTTCGTTTGTAGGTTTGTTGGTTTGTAAGCGAGATTACATAAAAACAACCGGAAAAATTACCATGAAACCCGGTGGAGGGATGTGGTTTGTGTCATGGAAGAACCCATGAAATGTTGGTTTGGATCTGGATCAGGAGGTGGATCCAGGCGGATATCTTTTCACTTTCTTTGACATTAGGAGAGTTTTTCAGTCATCAACACATTTTCACTGTTTTCCAAGTCAATAATTACTGGACCTTGATAAAAAAACAAATCAGGCATAATGAGGGAACTTGGGGTTTTGGTCCTCTCTTCTCTCCTAGTCGCACAAAAGCGTCCTTATTATTAGCAAATATGTTTTTCCCTTAAACATGCGAGATACCTATAAACATCTCAAGTACTCATTATATGAGTTGTGATCAATCTACCTACTGTGGACGTGTGTGTCGTGTGAGTCAAGCCACAGCTGAAGATCAGGTTTTTGTTTGTGTTTGTCTCCTCCTTAAAAAAACGCCACTGGCACTGGTCTCAGGTGGGAACATGTGCTGTGGGTCTATCAGGGTGGCAGCTTTCCTGAAAACGGAGAAGGTGCCCAGCCTTGTTGGCTTTGAAGTTCTTCTGGAGCTGGCCAATATTCGGTTTTAACCACTGTGCATCTCCTTCTGTTTTTCAAACCTACCTCTCCCTCTTTTTTTCCCTTTCACCTGTTCCCCAGATGTTTGCGGCTTGGTTTGCAGCCCCTGGCCTACCTGTGGCGCCGAGACCAAGAGTCCCTGCTCTCCGAGATGATATCATCTGACCTCCACGCTATCCTCATCAAAGTCGCCGCCTACGGTGAGTATTTTTTTTTGTTTTTGTCTCACGCTTTTGTGTCTCAGGCAGCTGGTGAGCAGCCCGGTGTCCCCTCCCTTCTGGTCACCCCCTTTACTTTCTCGGAAGGTGCCACGGTGGTTAAGTAGTGTTTGGCACAGGGATTGAAAGGACAGAATTTGGATAAGTGTGTGATAGGAAGAGGAGAGAGGGGAGGTGGCACCAGAGCAAAAAAGAGAAGACAAGCGGAGTAAGGCCCTAATCATTAATCTGGGGCTTAGCAGCGGTGTTGAGACTTGTGCCAGCGGCAAAGGTATTGAAGCAGAGAACAATATGAAAAGATAAGAGGCACCGAGGGAGGAGGTGCGAGGGAAGTGCACAGTGGTTTTGGGTAGGTGAGGTGGGGGCGGGGAGGAGGGAGGGTTTGGCAGTTGAGAAATAATCACAGTTGATTAGCCCGAACATTAATGCAACCTGTCAATAAGCGACACATGTCACCATTGTGTGTGCGGAACGCTGCAGTCTCTGCGTGTGCATAGTCCCGGCTACATGGTCCGTGAAGGGAAGATTAAAATCTGGTATCTCTCATTTACGTTTTTTCAAACTGCTTCAGCATTGAGGGAAGAGGTTAATGTGGTGTCACCTGCTCTCTACCTGCCTGTTTTGGAGCCTGAGGAGAGGAAGATCAGATTACTGCATAACAGGAGAGAGTAAAAAAAAAAAAAAAAAACTTTTTCTCTTTCTTTTCTCTGGTACATGATGTTAAGATCCCTACCTGTATCTACTTGACAGTGCAGCTGGATCTGCTTTGACGGTGCCAGTGAAAAATGATAATTACGGCCGCAAATAGTTCTTTTTGCTCTCAAACTACTCGTGGCGATACATCATCATGTAGACGTTGTTTACGTGCTGTTAAGTGCTTGTTGTCACCTTTGGTAGCGATCAGTCGAGAAGGGGTCCTCGGCTGACGGATGACCCGCAGAGTCGAGCGCTGCGTTGACAATATTCCGCGCATCTTTCAACACTGCTCAAATAACCTCTCATGAAATGCACGTGTCGAGCCATTTATCATTGGTTCTTTATTTGCTGCACACATTTGTCATTAGTAATGGCTTCATGATTTAAAAAAAACTTCTCAGTAATAAATAATAGTACTTGCCACATGCTCATCAGTGGCGAGATCATGTCAGAATCCGTGTTACATGTTTTTCCGTTTACTTCCGTGCAATTATAATTATTGTTTACTAGTCAGAATTAATTCTTACTTTAACCTAGAAGCAGATAAGATCACAGTTTGCAGTTATTAGTGATAAATCAATCATAATGCCCAATTACTCTTCTGGTATAAAGTGCGTGTGGAGAATGCTCTCCCTTAAAGACCTCAGTCACCCTGCACCCCCGCCAACCTTTAAACACAACTACGTCTAAAAGCAAATTCTCTGCATTTTTTGGAAGATTATAATTAGAAAGGAAAATCACCTCGGGTGCCTTCGCATGTGTATCTTGGCCTCCCCTCTGTATGTGTTTGTGCAAGTGTGTGTGTGTGTGTGTGTGTGCACATGTGTGTTTTGGCTACAGGTAAAAAAGAAAAGATCTTATCAGCCCTGACTCCTCACCTGTCCCCAGGCAGTGGTAATTAGAAAGGAGAGAATTGAATAGGGGTGCAAGGAGCGCCCGGGGCACTTTAGGCCGCACTCATATAATTGCAGCTTTGGTGGAAGCAGTTCTGAGCGGTGAGGTGTGCTGTTTAGGGGGAGATTGGGTGACAGAAGGGCGTACCCGGTGGCCTTTGGTGTTTGTGTGTGTGAGAGAATCAGAGGACGATTTCAAGGGATTTACTCGTGCAGACCTCACGAGGAGAGGGAAAAACACACGACTTCTCACAGGGCAGAGGTTAAGTCCGCCTGTGAACCGACAGCCAAAACAGCTTATGATATTCCGCGGTGGCATGAAAATGGGTTTCGGTGGGTGGGTGAATAGAAGGAAGTCCTTCAAGATTAATATACCTTCATTAGGTACTCAAAAAGACAGGTGGAAATTAGCGGTGAATGGATAAAGAGGAGGAAAAAAAAAATACCGTCTTTCTTTCTTACGGGAGGATATTTTCCTTGATGACAAATCCCTGCGGTGAAAAGACAGCTGTCCAGATGCGGGATGATCCTCTAAGTGAATTCTACGCAAGTGTTCGTTTGCGTGCTGATGGCGGGGCTAACACTTCAAAAGAGAGAAAGGAGATTTTAGTTTCTGAAGATGCCAGATTGCACGTATAGGGAAGTGAGTTCAAATATCTGAGTCTAAGCCTGTGAATGTCATGAAAGTGCTTCTAATTAGCAAAAAAAAAGAAAAAGAAAAGCATTTGGCTCACGAGGGAGATGTATATTTTTGTTAGGGAACTGTCTCCTTATAATGCAAAATCCCTCACGCTAACCATGATAATTGGCAATTGCACGAGCCCCGATTAAATATTCATGTAATTAGTTAATTGATTGATTAGTGCAGGTGTATGTGAGGGCACAGGTTCCGCGGTTAATTGGTCCTCAGCTCCGGAGATAATTGGCATGTGTGAAATCAAGGTCCGTCCACGGGAAAAACCTTTCATCGCCGCGTGATCTTTTCCCCTTCGCACGAACGCAGCCTTTGTGCTGCGGGGAGGAGGATTCACGTCACACACATTCCCTCCGATCACCTCATCCACTGAAGGGACACAGGATGTAATTTAATATTTACTTAAAGGACAATTAATGTTTTATACAGATTTGACTGATTATTGTGCCATTGTTGAAGGTAATGAATGGGCGTTTCCATTGATTTTTCATTATCCACTGTATATTAAAGAGTGTTGGAGTTGGTACCTACGGTAGATAGAAGAAGACGTGTTTTCAAGATTAGAGCATGATGATCAGGATTCAGACTCTTTATTAAGTGTCTCTGCTAAAGAATGAGATGCAATTTACTCCTGAAATGAAGTGCGCTGTCCTCTTACCCAGGCCAAATTGACTTTTTTGTCATTTCAGTTAATCAATTCATATTATCTGTTGTTGTCAATTTTTGTACCTCAGTGAAGAACTGAAGCTCTTCTCCCAGATTTAAAGAGTTAAAGGAGTTGACTCATGGTGTTAGTTAAACTGGGGTCTGTATGTTTAGCTTCCTGCTTATTTTTGGGCTTAATTATTTTGTGAAATTTAAAACAACCAAATCAGAATTTAATTCCAATGTCAAGTGGATGTACTGATATGTGTAAAAATAATGAGAAATATTGGTTTGTCCAAAACCTGAATATATTCAGTTTACGATCACCCGGTTTAATGAAAAGCAGCAAGTTCTCACATTGGCGAAGCTGTGATATGAATCTTGACTGAGAAGATTAGTTAAATTAATTTAAATTCATTAATTGTCTTTCACTTGACTAATTGATTTATAGACTAATTGTTTCACATTTAATGTCACTGAATCCATTAACTATTTCTTAAGACAGATTTAGCTTTTTTTTATTACTCCTAGTTTATTGAATTATCTTTGTTTTCTTATGTGTGTATTCTTAATATGACTGGAAATGAACAGACAGAGCGATGAACAGAGGAAAACAAAGTTGTGATTACATGGTCAGCACGTTAAAAGCCTCATTCCTCTTAGCCATTGATTTTTATTGAAAAAATTCATATAATATTCCACAACAAGAAAATATACATATAACCGGATACCTAAGGAAATGAAAGACAACTATTTAAAGGCTGCTGCACACTAGAGGATAATCGGGGAAATTTTAGACCTGCTCCTCTTAATGCTACCGATTGAGTCTGGGCCTCCCAGATCTCGAATCATCTCTGAAAGAAACCTGCAATAGCGAGAAAGAGAGCCGGATGTTGCGAGTGCTCCACACTCCACTTCAGAAGGTGGCGGCAAGACACCTAAAAGTTGTTTGCCAACCGCCATAGAGCAACTGAAGAAGAGGAAGATATCGCAGGTTTCTGTGAGATTTTAAGTCTCTGGAATCGCTGCTGTGAAATCATTTCCTAACAACGGCAGGTCTGTGGTCTGACGTTCTGGCCAAATCATCCACTCTGTGCGTTCTGATGATTATAAGATTCAAAATCGGTTAAATCTATCATTATGTTTGTTGGTGTCCCATGTTTTTAAAATCGTCTAAAACAGTCTTAACCTTAGTACAGGGGTCACAGTTGAGTTTGATGTCTGGTAGTTGTAAAAATAAAAGTGAACATGTCCTGTTCAGTGTGTACATGTTAAGTTTCTCCCTTTTGATTCATTGCACCGAAAATATTTCATCCTAAAGTGATCCCTACACATTTCGCGCTGCCTATTTCTTCTGTTCACAGACACTGAATTTCAGATAAGAGTCTGACAAATTTCACATATAACCTTAATCTTATCATCCTTTGTACGGCGCCGCCTCCTTCCCCCTCTTTCTTCCCTTCCGTTCTGCATTTCTCCATCTCTCTCTCTCTCTTCGCGAAGATTAGGTGATTGTGAACAGCCATTGTTTTGGCGCGGGTCTTTGAGAGTTTCGTTTAAAGGCTGATGCAGCTCACCTACTGGGGAGGAGATGCTTATTTCATCCGTTTAAAGGCTAAAATGTTACACATCATGGATCCAATTTTCTCTGCCTTTTCTCTCTGAAGGCAGGGATTAAATCCGAGCTGTCAGCCGGCACGCCAGATCTCAAGACAACCCGCGGATGTCTGCGATACTGCGCTCAGCTCCGTTCAGACAGTATCTGCAATCTCCCGGCTTTTTAATTTAGCATTAGACTCAGTAAGCAAAAAAACCCAAAACAACAAGCAGTTTCAATTAAATAGGAAACTGGCTGCTGTGGGTTTACATGAATCAACCTCTTCAAGGTGGGAAAAGGCCAATGATGATCGTTAAAAAGAATCAGTGCAGAAGTGCGCTCTGGAAATAATTGCCATTGACTTCTTTGCGGGGAAGCGGAGTATTTTCTGTTCAGACGTGGAAGATGTTTTCTTTCAGCTGAGAACTTTGCCTTTTGGTTCAAGAATTGCAAATTGAAAGTGAATTTTTAAGCACAATGAAAAGGGCTTTCCCGATTCCACTTGTTATTGCAAACTTTCCGCGATACGGTTAACACCTATTGTGTCTTTTCAAAGTTTTTACCATAAGTTTCATACCTCAGTGTAAAGACAAACCTGGTTGTCTGGTTTTTCCCGGCGAACTTTTTACTCCTCGCTAATTTCAACCCCTTTAAATGTCGACAAGGTTTTTTCTCCCTCATTACTGGACTCCCCCGGTTTTAAAGTTCACTGAATTAGATTGGAGTTTTATAGGATAATACGAGGTAAAAAGCTCTTTTAAAGGAGAGCCATTCCTCTCCGTCTCTCTCCGGGAAACTCCCCTCTCTCAGAAGAGCGGTCCTGCTGTCTCTGGCGGCGGACTAATGGCGGCTTCTAGTGGGCTTATTTGGGTTTAATGTGGCATAATGAGGTTAGGTAATTGGGTTTAGGTCAAGTTGTAAAACAGCTTCCGAGGAGACAGAGATGTGAAGATCATGTAAATGAGTGGTGTTAGATCGCTGAAGGCTCACACCAGTGGCCACTCAGAGACTCCTGGAAGCAGGTATTGCACAAGCGCGAGCTCGTTTTCCGCGGCTCCTCGTCTCCAAATGGCTGCGGTAACCTTAAGTTAGTGAGGAGCATCAATTAGGAAAACACTCGTACAAGTGCTAAGTGGTCTTGGGAGGAATGCCTCCACGGTAATGCCACCCTTGTATCATTTTATCACTCACTCCTGTCTTCCTCACTTTCCAATGTCCTCTCCTCCTTGTAAATATCAAATCATGTATCATATATTATTTAAGAGCAGGGAAGTTAATTAACATATTAAAAAATGTGGCATCCCCTCAGCAATTTGGAGCCAATTATTAAAATTTGTTAAAAGGCATGACTAATTAAAGAGGATATTTAAATGGGATTGAATTTTAATGCTTTTTTCCCCTCCTCTCCTTCCTTATTACCTTTGTGGCAGGGTTAAGATGAGAGGATGTTGAGATTAGATATTCTCACACTAATTAAGACCACCGATCCCCTGGGAAGAGAATAAGGGCCTTGCTCATTCTCTCCCCTCCACACTCTCCCTCCCTCCTCCCTCCCTCCCTCCCTCCGCTGCGGCCCTCCGTCTCTCCCCCCGCAGCGCTGGACCGCCGGGGCCCCGGAGGAGACACACAGCTGGGATTAAGATGAACTGGGGATGGGATGCGACGTCCTTCCTTCACCTCTCCTCTCCCATCCCCTGCTCCCCATGGGGCCCCCGCGGATGACACATTAACCTTTGAGGCTGTCAGGCCATGAGAAAAGAGAGATTCTCACATTACAATTAACTTTGTTCCTTTAATTAAACACATGCGCGTGCCGATGAGCAGGACCACGCGGCGACGCCTCCCAGTAGAGGAGAAATTATTAGGGATGATCCTGCAATATCTTGTCCAATTGCGATGGCAGTACTGTCACAACTGCACGTCACCCCGTATAGGTCATTACTAACTTGTTAATGATTATGTCAATCAATTACAAGGCAGCCACAGAAAAGGAGAAAATGGAAAGAAATGTAGAATAAGGCATTTCACCGCCAGTCACCGTCATGATGTACTTTTTATTTTTAGATTAACGCATAGGCCTTTTACAATAAACACAGGGGCAGGAGGCTATTACTGCTCACTTTGGGACTTCCTAAGATTTAGCACTTTACATTCACGTCCTGTTATTATTGTTCCATTCTCTGTAAGAAGCACCTGGTACTTGGGGTTTTTGTTTTCTGTTTTTGCTGGAACAGTGTACACACTTTGTGAGGGAAGATGTTTACGAGGTGAGAGGGAGTTCATGTCGTGGTGCCATGTCATCAGGAACAGTCGTCTGGACGTCAAAATCCGGATTTGGCATCACGGGGGAGAAAAAACCCTCCCATGCTCAACAAGCTGGGTAGGGTGGACACTGCTTAAATGCACCATCAAGGCCATGGTCTACATCTGAATATTGTATTAAAATTGTAAAATACGGCTTTTACGTCTATTTCTTTAGCTGGTTATTAGTTTTTTTTTTCTGTTTGCCGAGTGAGGGCCAGCGAGCTTGTACTTTCAGAGTGTGCCACCACCGGGTGTGCACACAAAGCTCCCCCCTCCCCCTCCCCCTCCCTCCCTCCCTCCCTCCCTCCATTCTCTCCCGTGCCGGTGACTCACTTCCATGCACCATTTCAGGGGAAGGGGAGGGAAAAAGGCAAATAAACAAGATCTCTTTTCAGAGTTTATGTTCTCAAAGGGAACGAGATGTGGGGGAGCAGCAGGCAGGGAGGAGAGGGGTGGTGGTGGTGGTGGGGAGGGGGGTCTGTGGCCAGCAATTTGAAAACTGTTGCCCTTACCCGGAGAGATCTGTGTACACTACTCGCAAAGTCAAACAAATAGATCCAGGGTGCAGGTTTACGTGTGTGTTTGTGCGACTGCCCGTAAACCTCCTTGCCTGTCATCTTCAATCACTGTTCTCTGTTCCTGATCAGACCTCTCTCTCTTCCTCTCCCTCTCTCTCCTTCTCTCTTTCCATACATGTGTCCGTGTGCGACGGTGTTTGTGTGTCTTTCTGTCTTTCTGTGCCTATTTCCCACGTGGGTGCCAGGCCTGGATCCGGAGAAGCACTTGGGAAAACCTCTGGCTGACATGGAGGCCTATCTGAAACAGGTCACTGATACTTCCATGCGTTTCCATGTGTGCAACACTTAACAACACTATATATATATATATATATATTTGTATTTCTCTTAAAATTTTTGTTTCAGGATAATTTATTGTAAGAAAATGTGTCACACCAATTACATTCTTGTACATTTACTGGCTTTATCACAGTGTTGCACTTGCTTTTGGTATTTGTCTCTTAAACTGGTCTCAAAAAAGCTTTTTCAAACTAAAGGGCTGAACGATTACTTGTATTAAAATTGTGATCTTGATTCTCACCTATATGCGACCTCATTACTAACTGTATTTTAATTTGGAAAATCAGCTGCATCAAAACACACTCATACTTTTACTTAAATAATCTAAAGCACCCCACAATGCTGCACTATCTTTGCTTTCTCCCTCAACTAATGACAACGTGGCACATGATAGAAAAAACGGCAGGGAAAATGAAGCGATTAAATAAAAAGTGGCAAAAAGAGTTATGAATAAAATACATTTTAAAAGCGAAAAAAAACTAAATGAATCCAGAAGAAAACCCTGGTGATTACAGGACAGAATCATGATCTCAATTCTAAGCAAGAAAACCCTGATACTCATTTTTTCCAGACTCGTACAGCTCAAATAAACTTTAGTTTGAACATGGAGACACTGTAGTCACATAAAACTGTTTGAATTGCTTTTTGTTGTGTTTAAATGAAATGCAGGAATGTGTGCGAATTTGAATAAGATGTGTTGTTTTCAGCTCTCTCAGAAGTACGGAGTCCATATTTGTGGGGAAGGAGGAGAATATGAAACCTTCACCCTCGATTGTCCTCTCTTCAAAAAGAAAATTGTTATGTGAGTAAAGCACTGTAAACTATAAACGCAAAAGTGTTTGTCTTTTACAGCGTGTGGCTGCGTCAACTTTGTAAAGTTGTTTTTTTTTGCCGACAACACACAGAAGTTTTGTTTGTGCGTTCGTGCAGTGATGCAGCGGAGACCGTGATCCACTCGGCAGATGCCTTCGCTCCAGTCGGCTACTTGCGCTTCACCGAGATGCACACCGAGAACAAAGACAGCGTGAGTCGAGCTTCTGAAAGAATCCACGAGTGTAACTTGTTTCGCAAATAAGACCAATGCCTGTTCGATGCTGGATCAATAACTCAACAACAAAAGTTTGGAGTTTGCTTTGGGGTTGATTACTTTAAACCCACTCTGAGGGCAAAAACAAACACAAGAACAAAACCCTTTGGTGTCTGATAACTTTGTTGAGGAGGAGAGATACACAGCACTGTAGGGCAGAGTTCAGATCGACCTCCAGAGGGCCAATCTCTCTCCCGCACTCGCTTGCTCTCGGTCTCTCCCTCCATCCCTTGCTCTCTCTCCTCTAGCCCCACATGGCCTACTTTGACGTCTGCAATATTCACTGCAGCCTGAAACTAGGCCCGGCTTAATAAACATGTCCGCTCACATTAAGGCGCTTTGCATTCAGGTAGCTGGCTTCGCAGACACAAGCAGTGGGTTGCAGAGAGAGGCGGTAGGGAATGGCTTTTGGTGTATGAGAAGGAGCTGGATGAGGGTTCACTGACTGGAAGGGTGCCACTAGGAAACATGGGGCTTCACTCGCAAGAACAGAAAAACTTCCAATATCATCGTAGATTGACATTGACCTCGTTTATGTGCACTTCCGATTTCCAAATGATCTGCTTTAATAAGACACCAGCTGATGCTTGAAGTGCGTGCCGTTGTATTTGCTGCAGCGAGTCGCGAGTGTCGGTGTTACATTGAGGGATGGCGCCCCGCCTGTAGATCAACATGTCTCCAGGGTAAAGCATGGGATTTGCACATGTGTTTCTTTGCACATCACACAATAATACGTTCAGTGTTTGTATATGTGCAATATGAGAGTGTGCGTTGCTGTTTGTAGCCCTGCGTGCGTTTGTATAAGTGTGTGTCTGCATATTGGTTGGGGGGCTGGGGACTGTTATGGACAAAAAACATACCCCCATCCCACAACCTCCGTGACCCTGCAGCCTCACTCCCTACAGCTATATATTTTTTCACCCCCTCGGTGCTGCTCCCACCCCCATCGCACAAACACACACACGCACACACAAACGCTGCCACAGTCCCCCCCCTAGGTTTCTGTTGGAAGAGCAAGGGAGATCCAGGGTCTGCGAGGGGTGGGGGGTGGTGTCGGTGCGGTGGGTGGGGGGGCAGGCAACCAGGGGAGAACCTGCCCTGCTTCGGCCTTCTGAAGCTCTTCTCGTCAGGGTGACAGATCCGCAGTGACATCAGCACTAGAGGAAACTACACCGGGCTCAGGGGGTGGGGATGGACCACCATCATTTGCCCTCCGTTAATGCTAGTCAAGCTATTTTTCATGCTGGCCAGGAGAGAGGGGCTGAAGTATAATTAATGTGATTATCATATGGCCTAATGCGGTTGACAGCAGATGAGGGGGGGGGTGAGTGAGTGTTGGGTGGGGTGAGAGGGGTGTTGAGGAGAGATGGAATATGTATTCAAATGTGTGACGCCCAGCAGGATTTGGCAGGTAATATGTATGCCTCAGAGAATGGTAATGATTTGTTATTTAAAGAAGTAGCAGAGGGTAGTATAAGTAAAAAAGAAGACGAAGAAGAAGAAGAAAAAAAAAAAAAAACCCTGTTGAAATCCAAAACATGTCTCAGGCACCCAGTCATGAGTTTTGACTGACAGGCAGCATGATTGAATCTACGGTATCAGGAAACACCGCTCCCCGTTCGCCTAAACCCGCGAATATGTTAGCATGTTGTTTCACATTCATTCACCTTGAAGTTATATGTGTCTGGGCCCCTTGTCATGAAAGACTGACAAACACGGTCCGCGCGGCGCTGGCGTATTTTGAAAAGGTTGGCTAATTATACAGCATTTTGTCTGTCTCTGCAAAAGGGCTCCGCGCTCTTTGGTGGGCGTTTGGCCTGATGTATTCCCTGTGGTGCTTTATCGCAGGATGCGGTGGCGAGAGCTTTGCCCCATGGTAGTTGTCCTTGCCAGAGCGCCATTGACAAGATGACTGAGGAGGTGGAATATGCTGATCAAGCTGAAGACAACCAACAAGAATTTACATCAAGCTGTGACCTTAGTTGTCAGCGGGGCCACGGTGAGATTCATTTATTGTGAGACATGCATGCGCGAGTGTGTGTTTTGTCTGTGTGTGTGTCTGCGTGCATGTATGGGCGTGTCAGATGATATCTGTGTGTGGTGAGTGCTCCCTGAATCTGTGTCATGCGGCCAGCATCATGATGCTGGTGTTTTTGAGTGATTGTTTGACAAGAGCTGTCATTTCCGAAGTGTATTTGTGACAGTCTCTGAATTTGTTGCTCCTTTGACATAAACCACCAATGCGTGAGTTCCCTCTCATACAGTCGTCTCATTGGTTATAAATAAAGACAAATACGACATGATATACTTAATTTTTATGTCCTGAAAGTCTCCATCAAGCATTATAAGCACTAGAATAACCATTTACGTCTACACAAAGTACTCATAATTTTATTGGATCTCTTCCTGCAGATCTCCCTCCATCCTGCTCACCTAGAAGCTCTAGAGGATATCAGTGGATCAGTGGCATCAACGGCCTTCAGAGCCAAGTCCCTGGGATCGAGGGCCAGACGGCGGCAGCTTTCATGCAGCTGCAAAGTAAGGGAACGTGTGAGAGAGAGAGAGAGAGAGAGGAAGAAGTATGCTGGAAAAGGTTTTTAGCATCAGAACGACACACACACAAGTAAACTAACCTTTAATATGTTTTCTTTGATAGCATAAAAAATTCATCTTTGATATGATCAAGGGGGGATGATATGAAATTCCTTTGTCCAGGGGTGATTTAAGCAGCTCAGTGAAACAGACTCCGCAGGACGTACTGTACTACATTCCTCACTTTAAGCCCTACAGAACCAATGGGGAGAATCTTATGGGGAAAGTCTTCTCGGTCCCTTGGGTGTCTTTCTCTCTCCTTGCTGTTTTAGCTAAACACATGAGGGGGGGGTGTGACAGAGCTTGAAAAGTCGCTCCTTATTCAAAAGTGCTTGTCAAGCCGGCAGGCAAAAACCCTGCGTGTCAGAGGCTCCATCCGTCACCAGAATGGCTTGGTGTGTTGGCCACCAATCAAGGACATGCTTTTTAACCCAAACCAGGCCTCTTTCTAAACACACACACACACACACACACACACACACACACACACACACACACACACACACACACACACACACACACACACACACACACACACACACACACACACACACACACACACAGTGAAGTCATGTTGGGTGGGTTATCGTTTTTTTTCTCCCTGTGCCCTGCAGAAGTTTAAAAGTGCATGCTTTTACAGTGCATCGCAGTCTTTTTTCTCTCTCCCTTTCTCCTGTTTGATGGAGAAAGAGGAGCCAAAGATGAAAAGCATATTTAATGTTTATCGTGGTGCTCAGCTGAACAGCCTTCACAGTGCAGAGACAATATTAAACAAGTTAATATTTAATGAACAACCTCTTTGTATGAAGGCGAAGTAGTCTGAGACGCTGATGTTGGCAAAGGAAAAACAAACTTGAAGCTCCCTCAGATGATCGCAGGGAGAGCTGCTGCTGCTGCTGCTTGCGCCTGCGTTTGGACCCAGAGTCTACGATGTGCACACACACTGTGTTAAGACTGTGCTTTAAAAGAGGGGACACACACCATTAGCACTTTAGAGCAGCTTCAAAGGATTTCAGTGTCAGAAGAAATTTCCTTTTTTACCTTAACTGCAATCGCGGTCGTGTACAAATGACTGTTTGAACCGATATGCATTATTTGTAGGTACGGCCTCGCAGTTTAACATGGTCCCAAATTGCTATTGCATACAGCCCCCAAGCAAACGTCTCAGACTCCGGGAGTATTCATTCAATGGTAACCTTGTAAGCTGCAGTTTTCCCAAAATAATAAGTATAACAAATTAGAAATGGACAGGTTTCTGGAGGTAAACTAAAAAGATGTTTCTCAAACTAGTTGCATGAAATTGTGGACCAGTTATAATCTTAGATGCACTTTTCTTTGGTCTGAAGTTTTACAATTTTGCCAATTTGGATTTTTTTATTGAGTTTGCCGCTTGTTCTGCTTGTTTTAAACAAAAGGTTTTTCCAAGGTGAGATATGGTAATTATCAGTATGGTTATACTATATTTATATACATGTGTTTCCTGTGTCCAGGTGAGTTGGACCACAGAGGTTGGAAGATTACAGACATTATCCTGATTCACTTGTACGTGAGCAGCATGGAAGAATATGGACCACTCAACACAGTCTATAAGAAACACTTCGGCACAAACCCTCCAGCCAGGTAAAGCTGCACTCAAACAAGACACACCTTTTGTCTGTGTTTGTCGTATTAGTTATGGAAAAGCTCAAAAGCATTTGTTTCCTTTGTTTCCACTACAGCATTCATTCCATATTTACCTTCTTCTTGCAGGGTGTGTGTCCAGGCCCCTCTCCCGGCCGGTCAGCTGCTGCAGATAGACTGTCTGCTCCACGACTGGACTGAGCCGCTAGAGGAAGGCTGCTTTCACCAGAGAGAGGCCATGCATGTCCAGAGCCTGTCCCACTGGGCCCCAGCCAACATTGGGCCCTACAGCCAGTCTGTCAGGGTAAGGCTCTTCAGGTCCACTAACGGGGGGGGGGGGTACATTGCTGACAGGTTTAATTTGATGGCAGCCAGAAAGGAAAGTTTATGTTTAAATCTGCCTAATGTTTCATGTAGAGCTGCAACAGATAATAATTTATATCATGAGTTAATCTATTTGTTAATTTATGGATCTTGACTTTTTTTTTAAAGTGAAAAATGAGTCTCTGCAAAATTCAGATCTAGTGATCAGGTCATTCTAGTTGGTTTAGGTGTCAATATGTGCATTTCCAGCTGGTGTTATGCTCACTTTAATTTGTCAGAAAAGCAATTTAGAGAATCATATTGGGAAGGTTAGTCATGGATTAATATGATGAAGCTCCGGTGATTCTTATGACACTTTGTTTTGTTTAACTCTTACAAAGCAGCTGAACAGAACAACACTTAGTGCGTGTCTTGTGTTTTCTCTGCTTTTTGTGCAGACGCATGCATTCAGATGGACGTGATTGTTGCTCTGTGTGATAGTTTGTTCTCAGCACCACTTTTGTGTGCACACGTAGATATGTATCCACATTATTGCGCGCAGTACGTATCCATGTTTGCACTTGTTTGTAAAGCCACGAATCTGAACTTCTTTCATATTGTTTAAAGCCCCGAAAAAAATTTGGAATTCAAAGGCAGAGCAGAGGAAGTGTGGGCCGTGGTTGCACGGATGGCTTGGCGCTTTGTTTACCCAGTGTGTATTGTATGGGATTATGCTTGTCAAGGTACTGTCAACAAGGATAGTGTCCATCTCCTCCACACTGTCCTTGATCCTGCAGCCAAATCCGTCCATGAGTGAGAACATGTGTGGATTAGCCATTTGTTTCGAGCTTGACGGCATATCTCACCAGTGTGTCACCGAAGCTCAGAGGATCTGGTGCCGTTTGGATTCCTGGGATGTAACCTACAGAGTCAGGTTTGCTTTTTGCATGCCAACGGGTGTTTGATTTCCTCAATAGAGTCTCATTGAGACATGAAATTGCAGTCAGCTGTGGGCATGTGCTATTGCATCTGGAAAACAGTCTTAATCTCTCCGTGCCTCTAATGATCATTCATATCCAAAGTAGTTTGGGGGAAACAATGAGCGGAGTTTGCTTGCTCGGAGCCGTGCACGGCGGCCGCGTCATCTCTCTGTGTGTTTGCTTCTCCTTCACGCTGCAGTGGCTTAATTTGATCAAAAGTGTATTAACAGCTCTTCAGTACAGCAAGAGATTTTTACATATTGATACAATTACCCCCTTGCTGTGAGCAAGCACGCGGTGCCACCCCTCCTCTCCGGCAGTGCCACGCCGACTCTGTCTTAATGACAAATTTTTCCTTGGTGACTGTTGCCATGTGACACCATGGCGACAGGGCTCTGGCAACAACAGAGGCTGAAAAACTGCTGTCTGAGACCAAATAACCTGGAGCCCACCACATCCACTCTCTGTGGAAAAGAACTGGTAATTAAAAGAGGGATCCGAAGGGGGTTTGGAGGAAGGGCTGAACTTGAGATGATTAAAAGATGAATATGTGTTCTTAATTACTTCGAGATAATGTAGTCATCTTCAAGCACCAGGCGAGTTTTTGTGAGAAAATAAATAGCAAATGATAGTTGTCTTCATTTAGTTATTCTGGTTGATTGTTTCCTTTCTTGTTTGTTAATGAGACCAAATCTAGTGTCTTGCATGGCTATAAACCAATCACTGTCCAGCTCTGTGCATTCAATTTGACAAGTGTCCAGTGGTCTGAGAGGGAGCACATGGCTACTGACAGAACATGGCGCGCCGGCCCTGCAGGATCTGACCACAGCGGGTCTCCACGATGAAGGCCGGTAGCGTTCGAAGGTAGAGGGGGAAACTGCATTAGAAATTGGCATGTGATGGATGCTGGATCTTCACACTCCATCCATCCATTCATCCATCCGTCTCACTTGTCACGTCTCTCAGCTCCGGCTCTCGGTAATGGCAGGCTGACTGAATGTCAACTCGGCCTGGCACACTGACAGATTCAGATCCGACTTGATTTAAAGAATTAGTTAACCTTTATCATGTCAAATCTGGGGATCGTCTCGGTGGATTTGATGTTAATGCGTAATAGCTAAGGTAAAAGCCGCAAGCTATAAAGGTCAAAACAGTGGTTTAATTTATGCTTTGTTTTTACTTTGTGTCATGTTGTGGCGTGGCTGATTGACATGTGTTTTTTGTATTATTGGCAACACGTTTGTTGAGTCTTGCAGAATCAAAGTTTTTGCCGCCGGTCGTTTTGTTTTGCCGTCTTATCTCCGAGATCTAATGCAGGTTTTACTTTCATTTGTTTTGGACGCAGTTTGCATGATCTAATTAAGATATAACAAATGTCACTCTTTTATTACATCAGTCAATTCACTAAAAACAAAACATGCTCTCAGACACCCGGCTCTTCTTGCAAAATATCTAAACAAATCATCTCATTGCAACAAAAGCCGAGTAATGGTGTAGTTTTAAAAGAAATCAAAGTTATTACTGCATCTTCTGTCTACTTGTTTCTTAGAAGGAGCTTTCAAACTATTCTGTTGCATTAGCATAATAGCAGGAAAAAAAGAGCACGGGCCTGTGTCCTCAGCCAGCAGTCCTACTTTTTTTTACACAGAAATCCATTTGTACCAATAAAAGACGATTACGCTCATGAGTTGCCAGATGGAAAACATTGACCCATCAATTACTAAAAGTTCAGAGTGAACAACTGGAATTTCAAACTGCAGGAATTTTTTTTCCCACTCCTATTTTAAATGAATGGGGCCTGTCCCCTTCACGTTGGCTTCGGATTTTCATTTACAGACGCAAACACAATAGTCAAACCGGCTATGAATGGAAAGACCATCAGTTGAACGGTTGTTAAACATCTCCTCTTTCTTGTTAAGGTAAGTGGCTCACCCCTGGGATGTTTGCTGGGAAATTATACTCACTGATCAGATTCTGCGGGCCGCGTTTGGGGAGCAGACAGCGCTAGCCTCGGGTTGCTGGTGAACACCAACCCCCCCCTTCCTCGTTCCCTTAATTGTGAGTGACAGTCAATATTGTGGAAGACCGTCGAGCACAAGCCCACGATAGGATTTGCATTGGATTTTGACAATTGTCAAAGTGGACTGTGAGGTATCAGGGAGAAGTGAATCTGACGTTGCCAGTTAACATTAAGGGGGTGTACTGAGGCGGGGTGCGGGAATTTGACTAATCTTCTTACATGAGTCAAAATGTCTAAAAAACAATGAGCCAAACTTTGTCGGACCTTTTTGATGAAGAATTCAGGGGTCAGGCTGGGACACGGTGAGGTTGAGACGCCCATGTAGCCAAAAGAGAGGGATTTCTGATTTTGTTTATTTCAGCCAACAAGATGTTTTACATTATCACAGATTGTTTTAAGGATACAGACAGTGATGACTTAAAATGATAAAAATCCCCCAAAGTAATTTGAAGTTGTTCATGTGTTGTTGAACATGATATCTCAAGAATTTCTTCAAATTCAGTAGAAACATTAAGTTGAACTCACAGACGAACTGAATAGATTTGGGAGGTCAGACGTCAAGGTCACTTTGACCTTACAAAAAATGTTAATGGTCCTTTGAACGTCTTGAGCAAATATTTTCAAACTTTCAGTTGAATTCACAGATGAACTGATTCGAATTCGTGGTCAAAGTTCAAAGTCATGGTGGCCTCACAAAACATGTTTTTGGCACAAAACAAGTCTCAACTCTGCTTTGAGTCCAGTTGTCACTTGGACTCAAAGATTAAGATTTTAGTGGTCAAAGGTAACTTGATGACCTCTTATGAGTTTGGAAAAAGAATAAGTTGACTGAAACCGTACTGGCTGGTGGAGGCATACAACAGCAGCACCGTATTTCTAGTTTAAAAAATATTATACAAATATATTTCAATGTTTTCCATTAGAAATTTTTTGAGAGAACAAATAGTCTATGATGAGTTTGTGATGATATCCAGGCCCATCAGTACGACTCCTAGTAGAGAATAATCAAAGGGTAGACAGCTAAATATAAACTAGTGTGGTGGATGAGAAAGCTACATTTTTTTGTGATGAATGGCAGAAATTAAGCAAAGCACTTTAGTTTTATGGTTTGTTGTTCTCACCCGGAATGTTTCACTATTGCAAAAGAGCCAACTTGCACAATTCAACACCCGCCTCACCTCCCCAAACTTCCTCAGCCTGCATCTAGAGATTATATCTACCTCAATTACCACAGAGGAGTAATTAGCCAAAAAACAGTGTGTGTGCGTGTGTCTGCGCCCAGGGAAGTATTCATGCAGCACGAACAGATTAATTAGGACATTTAACTTCATTTCTAATACAACAAAATTAATCCCATAAAATATGAAGGATCTCGGAGGAGGTGCCTGTCAGCATCTGACGCCTCTCCCCTGTTTGCCATAATCTATTAAAACCTTGCTTTTATCTCACCTCTCCCTGTCATACTTTATGGATTTTTTCATAAACACGGCCCATACTTCATAAATGTCTCAATTTTCTAGTCTATTAACATTACTTTAAAAGCGCTTGATAAAAGAGGAGGGCATGCGTGAAATAATGCACCAATAATACGAAACGCTGGAGGCAAGAAACAGTAGGGGCGGCTCTCTGGCGTGCACGCTCAGACAATGCGAGGGATGTTATCAACTTTAATAAAAGAACAAATGATCGCTTCCAAACGGAGGAGGAGGGGAGACGAGGCACGGAGGCAGGGGTGGGGCCAGGACGAGAACAGTTGTCGAGTAATTGAGTCGATGAAAAATTAGGTCTTGAAGGCTCAGCGGTTCGAGAGCAGCGGTGAGATTGAAGGCGTCTCAAAACTACGGCGCTCTTCGGCACGTGTAGCTACTCGCTCCAACTTGCAGCGCAGGATGTTAACACAGATTTTGTTTTTGTTTTCGTTTCTCTGACGGGCACGAGTAGAACAGGCAGGCGGCTTCCTCTCCTGGACGCCTGAATTCTGTGCAATGAGTCGAACCCTTTGTCTGGAGAGAGTCAGAAGAGGTTTTGACTGACAGTCGAGCTTCACCTCGGAGCCTCTCGCCGGCGAGCTTTGATTCAGTTCCTGTCTCTGAAGATCACTGGGAGTCTGTCTCTGTAGGCTTTACTCATCCTACCCAAACACCGGGGTCAACTGTCTTCACTTGAACCGGACACACACGAAAACCCACTGATCAAACCTGGGAAGACCTCACCACAATGGGATGCCGGCTGTATGCCCCGAGGCCAGGTCTTACCGAGACACGCAGACACGCACATACACCTCGTACACCTGTGTGCTCTTTGTGATGGGCCCTGGCTGTATGACAAGGTAAACTGGTTGGGTCATTAAAATGAGTCACAGTTGACTCACTGCTACACGCTCATGACTGATAGGATGGGAGCACAGCAGTCAGAGGACGTTCAGCGAGTAGATAAGGATGTTTGTGAGACAAACAAAATAGACAATTAAGTGCACTCATTATCACACCATCGATAGATTCATACCTTTTACATTCATTGACAAATGTTTGCTTGAGGGCAGGTTTGTAAACCCAGGACACGTATGCATAATCTTCAATTCATCTCAGTACATCTACAATAGCCCTATGTAGTTTGCACACCACTGCCAAGGCCCAATAGTCCCTTTAAATTAAATCAAGCTACACCAGAATTCACACACTCATAGATATCAGTTAACTTATTATACGTGATTTTTCTTCATCACGGTCCATGAATTATTCCATAAGAAATCTTTGAAAATGTCAAAAGAAAATATATATTCCTAGATCTGCCCCAAAATGTCATGAATTGTTCCAGTAGTTTTTGCATAATCCTGCTAACTAACAAACAAACACACGCAGATGAAAACATAACTTCCTTGGTGGAAAGTAATTACGCGAACAGAACATCCTTCCCTTTCCTCTAATGCAGCTCCACATCATAAGATGTATGTCCGTCCCAACTCAGGGTCAAAGCTCTCCATCCTGGCACTGTGCTGGAGCTGATGAGAACTTTTGCCTCATATATGTGAGAGGTCAAAGCAGACCACCTTTTTAATCTGATTAGCGGGCAGTTTTATGGGAAGTGGTAGATAGCAGCAGAGGTAATTATGTTCCTTCCCGCACTATCCCACATGCCCCACTTCCCCCCTTTCTCTCTCTCTCTCTCGCCGTGACCGCACGGAGGCTGACCTGCCACGGCAGTAGTCATTTTCAGGAGTCAGTGCGTTCTTTGTTACATTATCCTGCACCGCCACTTCCACTGCCGCCGCAGCCGTGGCACCACGTGGGCACAGGCTGGTATCAGCTTGTACCAGGCGAGGACAGGGGAAGGACTGGATCTGTCAGAGTGCATCGGCTCTCAGGCGGTCGCCTACGCCGGTGCTGTGCCTCTGCCCTGGCCCCTGCCACACTCCCACTCATTAATGGGCCCGGCCCTGACAACTGATCCTAATTGCCTTTGAACAGCTCTTCATGTATTATTGGTGCCTGACTGCATTGGTTCATGTCAACAAGCCATAGGAAGCAGAGACAGGATAGTCACAGCCATCACCCACCTCCCCAGTCACATACATGCACAAATTGTAGTTATGCATACCAAGTAATGTAGAGAGATCAAGGTAGAATAGATAGAATATTTATTATATCATATAGAAATAATATAATAAAAAAAAATATGCATGTGTTTGTGTATATATGTAAAAATGTGTTAATTGTGCCTCGTGTCATGCATGGACACACAGGTGGACATGTGCCACGAAATCATTGTTAAAGAGGACGTCTCAAGAGACACTCTTTGGTGTTAATATTGAATGCTAAACATCCGGATTATATAAGAATATCTCACCTCTGAATATTTATAAAAAAAAACATGATTGTTATTGTGATTATTTGATTGATCCATATCATTTTATGCGATAGATGCTTTTTGAGAGATAAAGCGTGTGTGTGTGTGTGTCTGTGTGTGTGTGCATGTTTGTTTGCTTCTCACTTTGTCACTGCTGATGAGCGGTTCGTGGGGTGAATGGTTCAGAGACATCAGGAAGGCATCTGAAACGCGTCATGTAAAGATCCCACCACGGCTGATATCTGCCAAGACACTCGCGCTATTACAATCGCAATCACAAACACTCAGTCAAAACACATCAATTATTTGTAGTCCCATGTGTGAATTATTACCCCGTATCCAACTATTTACTTCCCATTTCACCCCTCTGTTTGAATTGTGAAGGAGGAGAGGTGGCTCGCCTTGGCTTTTTATATGCAGAATGAAATAACTGAATACCAGATGCATAGATAAAAAGCATAGCGGCGTGTCCTGTCCACTCCCATCACTGTCGGAGAGAGGAGAGACGTATGACCATCCCATTACTATGGTAACTAGCCACTATATTCAGAGCTGCCCGGGTGTGTTTCTTCCCCCTGCAGTGACGAGAGGGCATAGCTGACAGGGCCTGCACACACGCACGCCTACACACACACACACACACACACACACACACACACACACACACACACACACACACACACACACACACACACACACACACACACACACACACACACACATGCACACAAAAACACCCAAATGGGGAGGGCCTGGAAGATGCTCCTTGTGAAATATACACATGTGGCAAATGCAGACAAAACACAGGGACACACACACAATAACACACACACCCCTACCAATACAACATTTTACTCTTACCAAGAATCTTCTCATCCAAATCAGTACAAATCACACAAACATTAGGGGAATTTAAATGTAAAATAATTTTGTTGAACTTAGGAAAATATGCTTAAATTATTTAAAAATATTATTAGTTGAACATTTCGGTGTCATAAAGTAAAATAAGTAATGAAGGGGAGACATGAGTGATATGTGACCAACAAGCTTGTGCTTTGTAACAGTAACTATCACCAGCCCAGACTGAGAGGTGGTTAGTAATGTCTTGTTGCTGCAGCAGATTCACCTACTGACTGCTGCAGATCTTGTATTTGAGTAAACAGCTATTATAGATAATTTATATAATTATGACGCTCTGATGTTTTTCCGTAGTTGCATTAGTTGCACACATTACAAGTGGGTAGAAACGAATATCACATCCACATGCAACAGTGTGTTGGGGCTAGCATTGCCACTCTATCCTCATTTATTTAAAGACCACAGGTTCAGGGAAGAGTTAGCGTTTACATTCCATTTTACTTTTGGCCTCTCGCTTCATCATAAATTTCATGCGCAGCATTTCTTCTGAGCAGTAACTTTTAACCTGGGTCATTCATTTTTCAAATGCCATTGTCATCAAAGCATTCACTACTGAGGCAGAAAACTGCTACAGATGAATAATATACAGCCTCCTGTGTTTTTTTCTTTACTGCGGACATATCAGCATGTTCACTCTTGATATATATTTATTATTGATATTATAGATTTATTATGTGAGGGAATGTCATGCCCCGCGAGTCTAGAGGTAATGTAATGAAGATGAGACGTTCGTGTTAAGAGTTCATCCAGTGTAATATACAGTACACAATATTTTCCACATGTCAGAATTTATTGAGTTGAATTTGATGCACTTATAAAAAAAATGTTAATATTTTCTATATTTTTCTGCAGGGATTCAGTACATCTGCTGCATATTGTATTTTATCGTTTTTTCTATAGTGAGAATATTATTGCGTCTGGTACATATTTCCAATAAAGTAACACTTAATAATTCTAAAGTATTTCCTGTATGGATAATCTTGGTTTTCTGTTATTTCTGATATTTCATTTAACTTTTATGAATCAGTTTTTTTGGTATTCATTGATAAAAATAAATAGATGTTGCAAAGTGATCCCCAAACATTTTCACATATTATTTCTATAAATCATTTGTTCTTTTTCCTCCATGCATCTGGATTTCAGTGGTGCTATTTTTTGCAAGCATTTTGAAAAAAGAGCAGAAAAAAAGAGAATCCATGGAGACTTTGATGCTGTCTAGCCAGCCTGTCCGTGGACTGAAAGGACTTTGTGCCTATGTACAGGATTGCTGATCACCGAGCTGCCCTTTTAATGCAGCCATACTGCCATCTGTTGAGATGAGAGGGAACTACACGTCTTTTTTTTTGCTCTTCTCTGCAATTTCTGTGCTGTCTAGTTCATCTTTCAGGTTTAGTTTGTCTGTTTTTCATCTTTCATTTGTGGATACTGAGCTACGTGTTGCGTCTGTTACGAGCAAAGTAACGGGACAAGGGAGAAAGGATGTGTGTGTGTGTGTGTGTGTGTCTGAGTGTAGTCCTCCTCCCTGGATCAGTAGTTTCATGTCGCTGGGTCACAGGCTGGTTTGTTTTAGTCATTCACACTGTCTTATCCAGAGTCGACTCTTTTAACCGCGGTCCAATCCTTCATATCACGCGCAGACTTGCTCCACGTCAGCACAAGTGACAGTTAACACTGCAGCGGTGGTGCCACGGCGCCTCGTGTTGACATCATTCTTTTGTGCCCAGGTTAAGTCAGTGCTTCTATTACCAGCCAGAGTGAGAGACGTAGCCTCACATGAAATATAAAAAATGTGAAAAGACAGAAGAGACGAGATGGTCACAGCTGGGAAGGGAGAAAGAACGGGGGTTGAGTGTTGCAGTTTCAGCATCATTCAATCAGACAACATGCCCCTCAGCTGAAACAGCGAGACCCTCCCGATTCTCTCGAATTAGGGAGATTAGCGGGAAAGCGCATAATGCAGGATGATGGAATTTGTCATAATTTGCATTGTCCTGGAAAGATTCGGTTTGATAGAGCGATGCATGGAGGGGCTTGTCATGTCCCACGGGCAGGTCATAGAGGAAGCTTGGCAGAAATGATTTTTGCGATATGTGCATCAGTCGTAAAAGCCTCACAACCAATTTGTCAAAAAATGTGATGTCGGGACAGTTGAAGGCAGAAGGGGCATTTTGCCTAACGCAATGAAAACCCATGCCCCTCCATCCCTCTCCACCCACAGCCCAGCTCTGGTGGGGCACAGTGCTCCAGAGCGACAAACAATTTTATAAACATCAGTTTTGAGTATTTTTTTAAAAATTGGATCTAATTTCTTCACTTAAACATCATAAGTTTACACAAGAACAACACTACAACCAGGCCAAAATTTATCAAAACGATATTTCTGATGTAAAAAAAATAGTTTTTCACTGAAGGCTTGAAAGATTTATTTATTCGTTTTTTTCTGATTATTCACATGTGTCCCCGAGCATCCAGTCAGTCTCCCCTGACCTTGGTCATAGTACTGAGCGGCAGCTCCTGACCAACACAAAGTTGACCAGAGCTGACATGACAGTGTTACTCCTCCACACGGTTCAGTGTCTATGCAATGGGCACGTCGAGGGCAGACATAACAGGCACAATAGAAAAATAGACGTAAGCATACAGAAGGTGGGGGTGGGGGTGGGGGAAAGGCCAGTGTCCTTGCCTCAGACTGACCACACGTTGCCTCAACAATGGCTCATTATAGTTGCGTATCGTAAGTGTTCTTTTTAAATTTGTCAACGTAATAACCATGTGTTTTGATCGAGTGCTTATGGTTTCGTTTTGTGAGTGAATGTAGAGTTATGGACCCGAGAGAGTGCATTCAGGAATAACCTATACTTGTCTGTCTTTGTGCACTTCATACGGCTATTTATGTCGCCGTTTAAGTAACACTGATTTTCTGTGACAGTTGAGCATACAAGGGTTAGGCTCAAACTGGAGCAAAACAGGAGGAGAAAAAAAATAGAGATAGTAGAGGGAGAAAAAGGAGGAAATATAAAAAGGCAAATGTCTCCCTCCCCCTTCCCGACGATGCCTTAAATGAGAAGCCTAACGTGGGGAGAGATTCTGCAGAGGGGAGAGAGGTTGTGGTTCTCCTGAAAGGTTTGTATTTGTAGAAATGAGGTGTCAGAAGAGGCAGGATTTCCTCAGGGCGCAGCACAACATGAGCCCATCTCTTATCATTTCCCACTCCCAGACGTGATCTGCTTTGAATGCGCTAATGCTGAAAGAGCCCCACAGACTTGAAGCCAGTTCGAGATGAAATCATAGCACACATCCCTGACAAACTGCCATCCACCACACAAGGATTAAACAGCCGTTGCACATCAAATCCCCAACAAAACGCAGAAATAATATATGCACTTAAACACATTTTACAAAACTTCAACCTCAGTTTTTTTTTTTGATCCCTACGTTTTCAACCATCTTGAGCTGTTTGCCAACCCTAAAATATTCAAGAAAAAAGAAAAAGACCTAAGTTTGGAGATTTGTCACATATATTAAGAATGTTCCATAAGAGATTAAAAGTGGAAGAAGCGATGTCACATCATTTTAGAACAGTCTATACGACTAATTAAGATTTCAATCCTGAATCCACAGTAAAAGCAGACTTCCTGGGTGTGGATCTGACCCAGTGATGCTCACACACATCATTTCAACTTTCAAAAATTAATCTTAAAGTTTTAGCTGTGAGTATGAAAGCACTCCTTTATCCCTGAACTCCACAGTGAGGCTGTAAACAAGTCTCAAAAGATCGTAACTGTTAAAGATTTGACTGTTAAAGAACTGGCTGCTGGGGCGCCAACATGTTAGTGTAAAATGAATGGTGTTTTCCCGTTGCTGTAATTTACAGTTAAAAGTAACTGTTAAAAATACAGTTACTTTTATAATAAACTACTGACGATGGGATTAGCAGATTATCACTGTTTTCCTTTCCAATGGAGATATACTTGCAGGTTTGAACTGTGAACTGCTACACATACTATGTGCTAAGCTATTGACTCATCATTTCGAAAATATTTATTTCTAAATCTTGTGATTATAAATTACTCTTTGGCAGTCCCTTCATAAAACACATTGTTTTACAGTAAACAAACAAGACCTTTAGAGTATTTAAAAGAAAAATGATACGTCTCCAAAGCATCACTTGAACCCTCCCCCATCAGCCTTTGAAAACTTTGGAAAAAGACACATTTAGGCCAAATACACGAACGTACCCGCCACTTAAAATATACAGTAAATACTTAACCAACTCGTACAATAGTCAAAACACAAACACAAAATATAAAAATCACGCAGTTCTTCTCTCATGCATTTGTAAAGAGCGTATGAATGAGTGACTGACAGTGAATGACTGCAGAAGTGGCTGAATAGATTAAGGACCATATAAATCATAAAGAGTCGGTGATTAACACTGACTGGGAAAGTGACACAAAGAGACTGCGTGAGTGAATGACCAAGGAAGACTTAGTCAGTATCTGAAATGAATGTAGCTACGGCTGCTGTCTGAACTCCAGAGATTATCCGCACTTTCTCCGGAGGACGTGAATATGTGACACCAAATGTCCGAGTGAGAGCATTCGGATTATCCGCGGACTTTCCCTGCCTGGCCGGAGAATCCCATGTGAGAACAAAGCGGTGTCGTACGCGTTCGAAGACACAGACGAAGATGTCAAGGAAGTTTTCGGCGATGAGAGCAGGCGCCGGCGTCTGTGTGTTGTCAAGAAAATCACGTGATATCCGCAGCACAATTAATAGAGTTTCTAGAGATTTCAGATGATTATCTCGTAATGTGACTACCGCTACTACACTGCTGACGTCTGCTAACTAGCCAATAAGAATGCTGAAGGAAAATGTTGTACTGATCAGTGTGACACTGTCATCAAATGTTTTTACGTTCAGCAGATGTATGAAGTACGCCGATGATCTTTTACTCTCATATATTGACTTGTGCTGCAGCCTGCGATTCAGTAGGTCATCGCATTGACCAAGTACATTCGATCTGTGTTGCCCTGTGTGGCTTGTGACTTATAAGACCCTGAAATCTCATAGTCTGTATGTAAGGACTCTTAGTTCTTTAGAGAACTCGACACAGGTTTTGACTGATGATGTCTGTTACCAGCTCACATTCCCCATCAGACTTGGTGTCTCTCTCAGGCTTCAACCCAGTGAACAGTGCAAATGCTTTTGGTTCAATTTTATGTTCTTCCATTAATATCCCTATCCTTAACTACATTGAGTGTAGTTGATGATAAATTCTAGTATCTTCTGATATTTGACACATTGTCACCTGTAAATTTACTAATGAATGAATGTCCCAAATGTCAGAAGAGGTTTCTAAACAAGCTCCAGCATTTAAATGTTATGAACAGCAGGTATGTGAGCTCAAATAACACAAAGTCCTCGACGCTGCCGTGAACACACAGTAACAGCTGAGGGATGTGAGCATCTCACCTTGTGAATGGATTCCAGGGTGTTTACAGCATTGTCTTGGTTCTGAAGATTGAAGGGGCAGTAAGAAGAAAAGACGGCATCAAGCCCGGACTGAAAAACTGTCTGGACGCCCTCTCAAGTGACGTGCCCCTCAAGGCTGATCATGCAGCTGTGATTACAGCTTCCTGGTGATTCACCTGAAACATGACAAAGAAAATCCATCTCGGTGTTGACACTTGTTATGAATTGCCGTTGTCACATTCAACGTAATGCAAGGAGACTCTTTCACAGAGGAGAGTTTTGCATCTTACCTTTGGCACCACATGGCCCGTTTCAAATACTGTAAATCCCGGTCCACACTGCCTGTGTGAGAGACGCGTGGTACTGGTGCCTTGGATCTGCTGCGTGTATTTCCTCAATTAAATGTCGGGCTATGCACTCAACTTAAAGCCAGCACACTACGGGTTGAAGCCTAGCATCTAACAGTCCTGTGCTAACCATCAAAACCTTGTTATAACAAATGAATGGATTCAGTTAACAGAAAATGCTTTTACTTTGAAACAGGTACAGGAAGTGTTGCAAATATGTATGTTGTGACATATTCAACAGACCTCGAATCTCTAGGAGAGAAGCAAAGTAAAGATTCGTCACATAAGTCGACATTTTGATGTAATTTAAGAGCAGTTTGAGACCATGTAGGAACATCACCACGGAAGGACATATCACAAATACTAATTACATTTTGGATGGAATTACCCGCCCTGATACTGTACGGCCATTATCCCTTTAGCTTAGTTACATGTGTCCTTGCATACGGGAAAAGTTACACCATATTAATCCAACCTTTTTTACAGGCTTTGTATTATCATTTTCCTGTTTAAATTATGCATGAGGTCTCAATGGGGAGAAATGTGACCATTAGCATATCTGATAGGACCGCTGGAGCAGTCTCCACCTCTCTCTGTCCTTGGAACCGGGCAGAAAAACCTGACTGTTCGTCAATACCAGGTCACTTTATCCCGGCTTCGCCCAGTTCATGTGTACCGTTGGAAAGCTCGGCTAATGACACTTGGAGACGTCCTCAACGCGATGGGGGCCCAGAGGGCTCCAACACCAATGTGAATATAGTCTAGCACTGTCTGGTCATCTCTGGGAGCTCTTTGACAAAAAAATGCAATTAGAAACACCTCAGACACACCAGCCTGAAATGAGACACCGTTAAGGGCTGGAAGCGGACACAGGCAGGCGCTTCCTGAGTACATTTACATATATGTTACTGTCTGCAGCTCTCGGAGATGGACAGAGAATGTCTTTGAGGTTGGTGACCTTTTGGTATGTCATTGGGTTTATTAGAGAAATGATGGTGTTTTAGCCATGAAATAAAGGTCGATAAAGCATAAAGGCGAGAACCAGCGTAGTTAATATAAAAATAGAACGGCTGATTGGAAGTGCGTTTGGCTGAGGGGCCTGTTAAAAGATTATTTTGATGTTGCTGTCAAAGTCGATTTTTATTGTTAAGACTCACTATTATTGTTTATTGTGTCTCCATGGTGATGCCTATCATGGATCTCGTAGAGCAAGAGATTGTTGTTCACAGTTTTCATGTTTAGAGTAATGATTTTATTTTGAAAGAAGAAAAATGAAATCTGACACGTGGAAAGAAAGGATGAAAAACAAACAAACTTTGGAGCCACTGACTGTTCTGACATCATCTCGACAACATAACTCAAATATCAAATATTGATATTGAGGTATAGCTCCATCATCATCATCATCATGCTTGCACACCCACTGTGTTTCCTCTGATAAAAACTGAAGCAGGATATAATTAAAACAGTAAATTTTTTTGCCTTAACGGTCTATTTATAAAAGATGAAATATCTAAAAAAGCCTTTGAATTATGCCAGCAAATATCAAATATTATTAAGAAACAGAAGAACAGTAATAAACCAACATGGACGTGCATTATTGATTCAACGTGAGCACTGTAAGACGGCGCTTCTTCCCTTCTCTCTGTGGGCCGTTTAGACTGCTAAGGTTAGCATTTGAAAAATACTTACCTTGTTATAGAAAGTTTAATGTCATACGCAGTTGTTTGACCCTTATGAATATTAAAGGATCTCATCTCCCGCCTATTAAAAATGCATGTGGCATTGTGGTTGTTGATCACGTTTAGAACGCCCATGCAAATTGGACTGTCTTTCCTGTCAAAGCCAAAGATGAATAATGTAGTTGTGTTGTATATTCAGGGACACACCATTGACAGTCAATTAACAAGTTTGATTGGTGTGTGAACTCATTCTTTTGAACTGTTAATTTTATGTAAATAGTATTCGCTCTGCCTTCGCCACTGTCTCCCCCCCCCCCCATCCAGGTTCACTACAGAAAGATGTGCCCCCACTGCCGCAAACCCCCAAATCCCCAATTCCACCTCCCACTAAGAGTAACCAGAGTGGGATCCTTAATAATTGATCATCACACACCTGCTTGGTGGAAGCTATGGGAGTCTGCCTTTAACAGTCAAGGGGGCCCCCACGCGAGCCCCTTTTGATATTCAAATCGACAAATGGTAGCCGACCTTTATGAATTCAAAATGGAGCTCGGGCTTTTCATTGGGACAAGCTTGTTAAAGGATTATGGCCCTCCGTCCAACCTGATGGAGCTCTTCTTTGTTGGAGTGGATATGATGGCATTTGAAGGCTCGTAAATGAAATGCCAATGACAATTTGTTGTTGATGTGTGGGAATCTGGCTTTTATGTGAGGCAGACGTAGTAACACAGGCTCTCGGGCTGATCCCGCTCGCAGGTAAATGATGCGGTGATTGATCCGTACTGGTTGAAAGCAGCGAGGGCCTTATCCCCTGCCTTTCGTCCTCTTCACTCACTCGTACCCCTCTTGCTCGTCCTCACTTCGTCTCTCGTCTCCCGCGCTGTCCCGGCAAGTTGGCGCAGCAGAGATGGAAGCTGACAATTTGTCACAGTTGACAAGTGAACCCAGGAGCTGGGGGATCATTGCAAACCCATCTGATTAAACATCCATCTGAAATAACCACGTCCACCATGTCCTCCCTCTAGCACTGTGTAGCTAGCACCTTGTTCTTCTTTACTGTCCCATCAGAAAGAGATTTAACACACTTCAACTATCCTGTATTTACTACCTATTTTGAAGAAGTTGTGTCATATCAGAGTTTGTATATAAAGATGGACGACCTTATGGCTCCACAAAAGCAAAGCCAAAGTGTCTCTTGATTGCCCCCTG